>NC_052083.1:12145000-12770000 GCF_015852505.1 Tachyglossus aculeatus | reverse complement strand
ATTTGTGCTGTACATCAATATCAAGTTTAGCCTTCTTTATCAGTGTAAGAAGAGCAAAAGCTTGATAAATTAGTCCAGTCACTGCTGAGTCAGGGCAAAAGGAGAAATTGCAAAATGGTGTGCTTGGTTTTGCCCAAAATCCATCTTGAGATTTTAGGATAAGCGCTATATATTAGTGTTCATTAATTGTGCTTCTCTGCTGAAAACAGGAGGTCATTGGCCACAGACAGGTGGATGTGTGATGAACTGCAATCAAGAAAGAGTAGCTCTTTACCAGCAGGGACTTCATAAGGATCCTGAGACAAGGAGGAAAAGGTACAAACTGCAAGAACAAATATAACACCACACTGCAATGAATAGTCTTCACTGTAGGCACAGCACAGTGTACAGGATTGCATTTTTCCTTTTCAGCTGCCCATGCACTCATAGGTGAATTTCATTTTCATTGTCAGCAGCATCTACCATCTACCACCTTCAACCTCTCACTCTCCACTGGTTCCTTCCCCTCTGCCTTCAAACGTGCCCACATCTCTCCCATCCTAAAAAAAACCCTCTCTTGACCCCACCTCACCTTCTAGTTATTGCCCTATCTCCCTCCTACCATTCCTTTCCAAACTCCTGAACGAGTCATCTACATGCACTGCCTCGAATTCTTCAACGCCAACTCTCTCCTTGACCCTCTCCAATCTGGATTCTGTCCCCTACATTCCACAGAAACTGCCCTCTCAAAGGTCACCAATGACCTCCTGCTTGCCAAATCCAATGGCTCATACTCTATCTTAATCCTCCTTGACCTCTCAGCTGCCTTCGACACTGTGGACCACCCCCTTCTCCTCAACACACTATCCAACCTTGGCTTCACAGACTCTGTCCTCTCCTGGTTCTCCTCTTATCTCTCTGGCCATTCATTCTCACTCTCTTTTGAGGGCTCCTCCTCCCCCTCCCATCCCCTTACTGTAGGGGTTCCTCAAGGGTCAGTTCTCGGTCCCCTTCTGTTCTCTATCTACACTCACTCCCTTGGTGAACTCATTCACTCCCACGGCTTCAACTATCATCTCTACACTGATGACACCCAAATCTACATCTCTGCCCCGGCTCTCTATCCCTCCCTTCAGGCTCGTGTCTCCTCCTGCCTTCAAGACATCTCCATCTGGATGTCTGCCCACCATTTAAAATTCAGTTTGTCCAAGACTGAACTCCTTATCTTCCCTCCCAAACCCTGCCCTCTCCTGACTTTCCCATCACTGTTGACGACACTACCATCCTTACCGTCTCACAATCCCGCAACCTTGGTGTCATCCTCGACTCTGCTCTCTCGTTCACCCCTCACATACAATCTGTCACCAAAACCTGCCAGTTTCACCTCCGCAACATTGCCAAGATCCACCCTTTCCTCTCCATCCAAACCACTACCCTGCTGGTTCAATCTCTCATCCTATCCCGACTGGATTACTGCATCAGCCTCCTCTCCAATCTCTCATCCTCCTGTCTCACCCCACTTCAATCTATACTTCACGCCGCTGCCCGGATTGTCTTTGTACAGAAACGCTCTGGGCATGTTACTCCCCTCCTCAAAAATCTCCAGTGGCTACCAATCAACCTACACAACAGGCAAAAACTCCTCACTCTCAGCTTCAAAGCTCTCCATCACCTCACCCCCTCCTACCTCACCTCCCTTCTTTCCTTCTACAGCCCAGCCCGCACCCTCTGCTCCTCTGCCACTAACCTCCTCACCGTGCCTCGTTCTCGCCTGTCCCACCATCGACCCCTGGCCGACGTCCTCCCCTTGGCCTGGAATGCCCTCCCTCCCCACATCCGCCAAGCTAGCTCTCTTCCTCCCTTCAAAGCCCTACTGAGAGCTCACCTCTTCCAGGAGGCCTTCCCAGCCTGAGCCCCCTCCTTCCTCTCCCCCCCTCCCCTTCCCCATCCTCCCTGCCTTACCTCCTTCCCCTCCCCACAGAACCTGTATATATGTTGGTACATATTTATTACTCTATTTTACTTGTACGTATTTACTATTCTATATATTTTATTTTGTTAATGTTTTGTTTTGTTGTCTGTCTCCCCCTTCTAGACTGTGAGACAGCTGTCGGGTAGGGACCGTCTCTATATGTTGCCAACTTGTACTTCCCAAGCACTTAATACAGTGCTCTGCACACAGTAAGTGCTCAATAAATATGATTGAATGCATGAATGAATTAATCTACTCTGAGCACTTGAGCACAAATGACCACTGTATATATTAATATATGTATATAAATGAATGTAAACATTTATAAAAAGCAATTTAAAGCAGTTTCAGGGTTCTGAGCAGTAGGCAAGATATATAACTGAGCATTCTCTGCCTGCCAGGAGCCTACAATTCAATCAGACATGAGCAACTCTTGCAGACAAAACTCTAACTAGTGCTGCCCCAAACCAGCCTTGATTGATCAGCCCATCTGCCTGTTGGACAAACTGCATATTTAACTTTTTCCTCCACCCCCACCCTGCCCCCAACACCAAACCCAACCCACTCTCCTCCTCTTAAGCTCTGAAAATTGAGAGTTCAACTGATCCACAAAACTGGCCACAAAAGGAACAAATTCCCAAGCCCCCTTTTGTGGATTCCAGAACAAAGCTGTTCCCTTCCGTGAGCATATTCAAAGATGTGCAGATCTGTGAATTTTTTGTCCCCCAAAAAACTGATTCATCATGCTCCAGGCATTCTCAGCCATATAAATAAATACAAGCATATTTTTAGTTTGTTTCTGTTATTTTTACAACTCTATCACATAGAAAATAAAAGATTTGTTTACATGCGTGGGATACATTTAACAATCAGTTACATATTGAGAGTAAAAATTGCTTGATTGTTTGGCTTGATTGGGGTGAAGTTGGTGATTATTCTTCATTTGTATAACCCAATCTCCCAGTCACTCAAAGCCCTTTCTTCCTTCTCTGAAAAGAATTGAAGAGTTGCACATTCTCAACAGAGCCCCTCTTCCTATCAACCAATTTCCTGGAGCAGTCCCGTTGGCAGTAGCAGCAATGTTATGGCATCTCAAATGCACAGTAGGCTGGTTTAAAGTGTTTGTGAAGTTCTAAGAATAGCTGCTGGAAAGAAAATCTCAAACTCGGGTTTCATCTTTTGTGCCCAGCTCAGAGAGGGTTGGGATATTGCTCAGCTGATAATTTAGTGCTGTTTGATGCGGTCAGTCACTCAGTTAATCGTATTTATTTAGCACTTACTGTATGCAGAGCTCTGTGCTTAGCACTTGGGAGAGTACAATATAACAATATAACCCAGGTGTTCCCGATCCACAAAGAGCTTACAGTCTAGAGGGGGAGACAGACATTAATATAAATAAATAAATAAATTCCAACTATGTATATAAGTGCTGTAGGGCTGGAAGGGGGGATGAATAAAGGGAGCAAGTCAGGGTAACGAAGAAGGGAGTTGAAGAACTGCCTTCCATATAAATGCAAAAGAACCGAATTCCCGTGCCATTTCTCAAGTCTCTGTTAACAGAGGCCACTGAAAGCACCTAGTGGCCACACCTGCATGGACTAAAAATCCTCATTCATTTCTCAAAAATCTAGAACCCAGATAATTCTTAAGAGCGCAGATATGCCCTGCTTTCTTTCTGCTGAAACCCAAGAGAGATGGCAGCGTGGCTCACTGGAAAGAGCCCGGGCTTTGGAGTCAGAGGTCATGGGTTCAAATCCCTGCTCCACCAACTGTCAGCTGTGTGACTTTGGGCAAGTCACTTAACTTCTCTGGGCCTCAGTTACCTCATCTGTAAAATGGGGATTAAAATTGTGTGAGCCCCCTGTGGGACAACCTGATCAACTTGTAACCTCCCCAGTGCTTAGAACAGTGCTTGGGACATAGTAAGTGCTTAAAAAATACCAACATTATTATTATTATTATGGCAGATGGTGGGGCATAAACTGAAACTTTGGGGTTCAGCTGTATGATTATGGGAGGGCTTGCTTGTGTGACTTGCCTGAGTGCCTCAGGACCAAACTAACCCACGGTTAGTGTTTCTTCTGCTAGAGGATCAAGTGACTCTCTTCACCTGGCTCCTGGCTTTCCTGGTCTTTAGGGACTGCCATCAATCTCCACACTCTGGCAGCAGGATAGGTGAAAGGCATTAGGGTTGAGAAAGACATAAATGCAATCTGTCGAGAAAAGTAATGATGATGCTAAAGTAACATATTAAGGGCTTACTGTGCACTAAGCACTAGAATTGATACAAGGATATTCAAACGGACACAGTCCCTGTCCCACGCGGGGCTCAAAGATCCATCCTATCCCCATTTTACAGATGAGGAGACTGAGGCCCAGGGAGGTTAAGTCGACTTGCCCAACATGACACAGTAATAATAATGATGGCATTTATTAAGCGCTTACTATGTGCAGAGCACTCTTCTAAACGCTGGGGCGGTTACAATAATAATAATGGCATTTGTTAAGCGCTTACTGTGTGCAAAGCACTGTTCTAAGCACTGGGGGGATACAAGGTGATCAAGTTGTCCCACGTGGGGCTCACAGTCAATCCCCATTTTACAGATGAGGGAACTGAGGCTCAGAGAAGTTAAGTGACTTGCCCAAGGTCACACAGCTGACATGTGGCGGAGCCGGGATTCGAACCTGTGACCTCTGAATCCAAAGCCTGGGCTCCTTCCACTGAGCCACGCTGCTTCTCAAGGTAATCAGGTTGTCCCACAGGGGGCTCACAGTCTTAATCCCCATTTTCCAGATGAGGGAACTGAGGCACAGAGAAGTGAAGTGACTTGCCCAAAGTCACACAGCTGACAATTGGCAGAGCCGGGATTTGAACCCCTGACCTCTGAGCCACAGTAGGCCAATGGCCAAGGTGGCACTTGAACCCAGGTATCCTGACACCCAGGCTCCAGTGCTTTCCATTAGAGCAGATACTCAAAGCCAAGTTCCTGGGGTAGGAATAAGGCAGGCAGTGTGGGGCTGTAGAGACACTCTCCTTACCTGCATGGTCCTCTACCCAGAAACGTTGGATTGGCATGAAAAAGTCGATCTGCCCCAGAAAGTTCGAGTTTGTTAATTGAGCATTTACTGAATACAGTGCACTGTACTAAGTATTTGGGAAATTTGGTAAAAGCCCAAGGCATATCACCTGAGCATAAGGAGTATGTCCTCTAAGGGGCAGAGAGATAGAAATAATCACAGATCGTAGAATCAGAACAATTTGAACCTTGTAGGTCTATCCCTCTGTGTGTTCCACTCTACTGGATTTCTGTGCCCAAAACGGACTTTACAGCTCTGTAAATTTCTGTCATGAATACTGCAGGGCTCCCAGAGAGACGTTAGCAAGACTCAGCATCCTGTAAGCGGCCTCTCTGCTGAGGTGTTTTTATTGGTGTACGATGGAAGACTAGTCCCCTGGAGAAGGCTGCGGTATGTATTTATTGGCAACTAACTTCAAATGAGAAAAAGAGAACAGGTGCAGTGCAGGCTTTATCTTTAAAAGATTTCCAAATTTCCCTGGAGCAGTCTCCTGTTTTCTTTTCACCCGTGATATCAATAGTATGCCATTTTTAGCACGCAGGGTGCCCAAGCAGAGGCCGCGCTTCAGTAAAAGAGGAATTGTTAGAGGGGGAGATGGAGGAACCAGAGCATGAGGAGAAAGAAATGGAGAAGAAGAACAGGGTTATTCATGCAATGACAGCCGATAGATGCTACTGAGGTTGCCATGTGTTCAGCAGCTGCTAAAGCAATCACAATATTCTAATCTCTCTTCACACCAACAAAAGCAACGCAAAATGTTTATGTTTGTAATAATATTAATAACTGTGGTACTTAAGTGCTTACTATATGGTAGGCACTGTACTAAGTGGTAGGGTACTTACAAGATAATCGGGTTGGACACAGTCCCTGTCCCACACATAGCTCACAGTTTTACTCTCCATTTTACAGATGAGGAAACTGAGGCACAGTGAAGTGAAATGACTTGTCCAAAGTCACACAGCAGACAAGTGTCAGAGCTGGGATTAGAACCCAAGTCCTCTGACTCCTAAATCCATTCTCTTTCCACTAGGCCGTGCTGCTTCTTTTTTTTTTCTATATAGACCCAACCCAAAAATGCCCTGTTGATTCAGATACTCCCTTTTGGCTCACTGGGAGCTTCAAACTCCCAAAAATGAACAGTAATCCTCTTTTTCACCCAGTGCTCTAAATTTGAAGAAGAACTCGTGTGCCTTCCACTAGTTTGGACTTCAGTCTACAGGGTTGAAATCCAGAAGCTTGGATAAAGGTAACAAAAAAGGAATGTCTCACCTGTTCCCTCTGATTCCCTCTTTCGATCTGAATTCTGAGGAACCAGCATGTAATCCAGCTTCTTTGGAATCCCAGTGAAAGGCCAAATTGGAGGAACTTACTGTTACCCCAAATTGGTCTTGCTTCCTTGGCAACATATCCTGGAGTCAGAAATGACCAGGATTGTAAGCTTCTTGAGGAGCTTACAGTCCACTAATTCTACTATACTCTCTCAAGTGCTTAGTACAATACTGTACACACAGAAGATGCTCAGTAAAATGATTGATTAATGGATTAATTACCAACCCTGGGGTAACTTACTCAAGAATTAGTCCTGGATCTTGGAATACCCTAGCAAAGGTTAATCCTTTAACCACTTTTCCACCTGTTGGCAAAAGAGTTTCTTCTGTTCTTAATCGGAATCACTCAATCAATTGTATATACTGAGCGCTTACTGTGTGTGGAATACTGTTCTAAGCCCTTGGGAGAGTATGATATAACAGAGTTGGTAGATGCTTTCCCTGCCCACAACAAGCTCACAGTCTAGATATTAATATAATAAAGAAATTATGGATTATGTACATAAGTGTTGTGGGGTTAAGGGAGGGGTTAAATAAAGGATGCAAATCCACATGCTAAGGTGATGCAGAAGGGAATGGGGGAAGAGGACATCAAGTCTTAGGGAATGTCTCTTGGAGGAGATGTGCTTATAATAAAATTTTGAAGGTGGGGAAAGTGATCATTTGTCCAATATGAAGAGCGTTCCAGGCCAGAGGCAGGATGTAGGCTGGGGGTCGGTGGCGCGAGTTCACTGGGGGCAGGGACTGGGTCTGTCTATTGTTGTATTGTACTGTCCCAAGTGCTAGTATAGTGCTCTGCACACAATAAGTGCTCAATAAATATGATTGAATGAATGAATGAAAGAGATAGACGAGATGGAGTTAGAGTGAGTAGGTTGGCATTAGAGGAGCAAAGGGAAACTCAACTGTGGTGGTTTTGAGTTCCCAAATGGTTATAGGCAACTGAGTAATCAAAGCCCTCTCTTAGAAATAAATGTCCCTTCTCTCACTGGGCAGTCAGCTTGGGAAGAAAGAAAGAAAGAACTAGAGAAAGAAACTTTACGTGTTATCAAAGCTGGAGATGAAAGCACAGAAGTCTTTGTAGTGAATAAGGAGCTCCACTCAAAGGATCAAAGACTTAAACTTCAGTAAAATTTTCCAGTATTTCAATTGTTACTCATAGATAACATCTATTTGACCCATAAGGCCATAGATTAATGTTCAGATTCCTCGGGCTTTTTTCAGTTATTCGTTTTTCCATCCCTTGAGTTTTGAACCTATCTATCTGAATCTCAAAGTTTTGTCAGGTGCCTGGACATAGTGTCAATTACCCATATTTGTTTGTCGAATGAATTTGTCTCAAGCTTAATTTCCCCTACTTACATCTCTCTCATGACTCAATATATGCATACTGAGATGTAAGTGGGGGAAATTAAAATATATATACTTTTCATATATGTGTTTTAATTTGAGGTTTTAGTATTCAACTTTCCCTCTGTTTTCAATAGGATTTTTTATAGCTGCCACCCAACTACAAAATTTAGAGATATTCAACAATTTGAATGTCCTTGTGTATTCCTGTCTTACTGCCAACACAGTGCCCTTGTGGATGATCTCAAAAGTCTTGACATAGGGCTTCAAAATATTTCACCAAATGGCCTACTTCAGACCCTCATTGCAGACTGTGCCCCATTGCATGCCTTTGCAACCAAATCTATGCCACCATAGTTTATGTAAGCAAGTCACACGGAGTAGGGATTCAGAATATGCTTCTGTCCACTGCAAAACTCTTTCAACACAGCAGAATATGAGCATCGTGGAAAGTCTTCGAAACTGCCTTCCAAGAGGTATATTGTACGCTGGAGTTCTTTCATTCATTCATTAATTCAATCGTATTTATTGAGCGCTTACTGTGTGCAGAGCATTGTACTAAGCACTTGGGAAGTACAAGTTGGCAGCATATAGAGACAGTCCCCACCCAACAGTGGGCTCACAGTCTAGAGGGAGGAGACAGACAACAAAACAAAACATGTGGACAGGTGTCAAGTCATCAGAATAAATAGAAGTAAAGCTAGATGCACATCATTAACAAAATAAATAGAATAGTAAATATGTACAAGTAAAATAGAGTAATAAATCTGTACAAACATATATACAGGTGTTGTGGGGAGGGGAAGGAGGTAGGGCGGGGGGGAAGAGGAGGGGGAGAGGAAGGAGGGGGCTCAGTGTGGGAAGACCTCCTGGAGGAGGTGAGCTCTCAGCAGGGCCTTGAAGGGAGGAAGAGAGCTAGCTTGGCGGATGGGCGGAAGGAGGGCATTCCAGGCCAGGGGAAGGACGTGGGCCGGGGGTCGACGGCGGGACAGGTGAGAACGAGGCACAGTGAGGAGGTTAGCGGCAGAGGAGCGGAGGGTGTGGGCTGGGCTGTAGAAGGAAAGAAGGGAGGTGAGGTAGGAGGGGGCGAGGTGATGGAGAGTCTTGAAGCGGAGAGTGAGGAGTTTTTGCCTGATGCATAGGTTGACTGGTAATCCTTGAGGCCTGTACTCAAGTATTAATCCATCAATTCTTAGTATTTATTGAGCACTTACTGTGTGCAAAGCAGTGTACTAAGAGCTTGGGAAAGTACAGTGCAAAAGAATTGGTAGATGAAATCCCTACCCACAAAGAATTTATAGTGTACAAGAAAGCGGGTAGATGATGGTGATGAATCCCTTTGTGCAGTCAGCATAATGTCTTTGGTCTAAGACTAAACCAAGTGTAAACTCAGATTATTAATCAAACAGTGGTATTTAGTGAGCACTTACTAGGCACAGAGCACTTGTACTAAGCACTTGGAAGAATACATAACACAGTTGGTAGACATGGGTTGTGTCCAACCTGATTATTTGCTACACACCCCAGTGTCTAGTACAATGCCTGGCATGTAGTAAGCAGTTAATAAATAGTGTTAAAAAAAAAGGAATGGTTTGTGTGAGACTCTGATAAGGATGTTGCATTTTTAGAAATTATCCTGATTGGCCAAAACTCTGTCTGATTGAATTGTCAGGTCTGTGACTTCCATTTCCCTCTTCTCACTTCAAAGTAGGGAATGTCACAGAACATGAAATATATTTGATTTGTTATTTGTACTAAGATACTATAACCAAAAGTCACTTAAGAATGAATGATCCCTATTCTAAAGCCTAGTCTAAAGAACTGTTTCAAGTAAAACACTATGAACAGCTGAGCAGAAGGATCTTTTAAGTGAGGAAAGCCAGGTATTATTTACTCTGCACTTTAAGGAATGAAATTTACTGAAAGGCTAAGACCTATCTGAATAGAGGAAGGCTGAGAAAGGGCAGGCTGGAATTCCACAAAGACATAAGATGAATTGAATTATGTTATTCGTATGGTGGGAGAGGCAGGAGGCTGGGAGGTCAGTGAGGCGGCAGATGCAGTAGTTAAGGAGGGATAGGATAAGTGCTTGGATCAGACATGGAAGGAGGTAGGATGGAGAGGAAAGGGCCGATTTTAGCAATGTTGTGAAGGTAGAACCAACAGGATATGGTGACAGATTGTGTGGGCAGGATGCGAGAGATGAATTGAAGACAACACAATGGTTATGGGCTTGTGAGGTAGGGAGGGTAGTGGTGTTGCCTACCTTGTCTACACTGATGGGAAAGACAGGGGGAGGATGGAGTTTGGGTGGGAAGAGAGAGAGTTAATTTTGGACATGTTTCATTTGACCACCAATGTGCGGTCATCGAAGTTCCTGGGCGGAGTCTGAGGTAAGGGTGTTGGTACGTGGGCTCCTAAACCAATAAATTTTTCTGCACAGAACAATCCTTTTAAAGGTTACTCTAAGATGATTGCACAGATTCTGGTCAAAACCAGCTCTTTCTTTTGGAAAAATTATCTCAAAAATACACTTTTCAATTCAGACAATCTCTGACTAATCTAAGCCAACAGCATTTCTTGCTTTGACATCAGACCCGGCTGTCATTCTATCACCCTTTTTTTAAGTTTCCGAATTAATTTTCCCATGATTCTAGAGGCTCTTATCTCATGGGATTAGCAGCTCCCACAGCCATGGAATTGGAGCTTAGTGTTTTCTTCCAAGTGAGAACTGACAGTCCTCACAAAAGCTTTCATGTGGCAAAAAAAGAGCCTTGTTTTCTACCTCTTGCTGTTTTGAGAGATTCTCTTTAAAATGCTGATAGGACTTGTCCAAAACAATGGCAAAGTTTTATAGAGTAAATTAATATTGGGTTGTATTTAACTAAGCTATATAGCTGAGAAAGCTATTCCACAAACAGATCTATCTTGTAGTTCTCAATAATATAACTATCAATCACTCTAATTAGTATGATGCAGTTGTTTTTAACAGCACCACAGTAAAAAAAAAATACTCATTCCTTTCCAGAAAGTTCTAGTATCAAGTGAATAAGTTGAATTAAATTTTCCAAGTTTTTTTATTCATCTTTTCCAGACTTCACGTAATTCTAAATAATAAACATTGCTCCACCATTTGGTTCTCACTTTCCTGCTTAATAATTGAAAATTATGTTCTTTCTCCAAAGGACTCAAAGTGGGTTTATAGGTCACTGGATTGTTGTAAGATCCCTGAGGGCAGGTGTCAAGTCTACCAACTCTATTATAGTTCTCTTTCCCAAGCACTTAGTACAGTGCTCTGCACACAGCAAGTGCTCTATAAATAGTGATTGGCTATTAGGAGCCAGAGTAGGTCAAATTAACAAGGCTTCTTTGAAGAGAAGCAGTGTGACCTAGTAGACAGGACTGGGGATCACTTCTCTGTGCCTCAGTTTTCAAAACTATTTGAGTGACATTTGGGGGCCAAGCACTATAGTATAGGCTGCAAGAAATTTCAGCAGAAGAGTAAGACTTGATCTTTGCCCTCATGCCACACCTGGAGTTGAGACTTCAGAAAGCAAAAACACATTGACCTTGATAGTTCTGATGGCTGGTCAGACGATTAATAATGCATCGTTTCCATTGTCATCAAAGGCAGCAACCTCTTTTAGCAAAAGCTCTGTCGAGCTCTGTTGTTTACCATTTCAAAACGTTTACAGGATGATGTACAGTGACATGTTTAGACCATCAAAGACGTGAAAGGTAAGGATTCTATTCCCTAATCAGATGTGAGTTTTTAATCTGTTTCTATGTGTCCCTCTATTGGTATCGGTCTCAGGCTTGCAATTCTCAGAATTTCTCGGCTGACACTTCATCCCCTGGTCTGTGGAGTGCAGCGGGCCGGTATCCGATTCCTTCCGAAATTAAAGCATTCCCTTGCTTTTCTGGAGACACCAAAGTATGCTCCTTTTCTTAATGCTCCCACCTTCTGTCATGAATAGATGGTACGGATTCAGTAGACCCCAAAGATTTCTGACCTTTTTAAAAAGCAATTCCTGCCACCTCAGAGATTTTACAAAGTACCTTCAGCCTCTGTGTGCTCAGGTACAATCGCTATCATTTAGAATGAGTATCTTTCCTAGGGAAAAGCGTCCCACTTCAGATGCTTCCAATTATTTCAGCATATCAAACCTGGCACAGATTGACTAGTTCAGCTTGTGGTTTCTTCTGAAAGGGAACAGAAATACAGCCAGGTCTTTCCATACACGACTGAATGGACAAAGAACAAAGGAGGATTAATAATTTGGACTGAAATTCACCTAAATCAGCCACACAGAGTGACAACATCTAAAAACCATGAGGGGATTAGGCTGGGTAATAATAAAATGTTATGACCTAGAATTCAGCCTTACTGCCAAACTATTCATCATAGTCAGTCATTCCAACTCTTTAGATTGAAGACTTCCTCCATCCCTTCCTTCCCATGATGCTTTATTTTTTTTATCCCTTGAACGGGGCAGGTCTAGCAGCCCATTGTATCACCTGACTGAAATTAAAGGAAAGAAAAGGGAAGATTGAGATGCTTTCCTTCTCTTTGTTTAAGGAGCTTATTCAGGGAGCTGTTCAAAGTGAAAGCACTGATTTATATGCAGTGGCCTCACAAGGTGAGTCTCATCCACCCCACTGTGCTGGTTTACTTATTTATTTTATTGTCTGTCTCCCACTCTAGACTGTAAACTCTACCGACTCTGTCGTATTGTTCTCTACCAAACATTTAGTACAGTACTTTGCACACAGTAAATGGCTCTGAGAGATCAGCTTCCTCTAGTGTATTCTCCCAAGACCCATAAATATCCATTGTTAAGGGGGAGAGGAGTGCCAGCTCGCCCTGTTGGTCTACCTAATTAGGCTAGGGGTAAAATGGGCATTGGCTCACCTGACACAACCTTCCAGGCTGCTTCATCTAGCCAGGGGCAAGACTGATCACCTTAGGTAGGATGAGGCCCAGGCCAAATGGGGACAAAGACAGAGAGATGAAAGAAGAGAAAAGAGGATACAAAGAGGACGTTCGTAAGAAGCAGCATATGCCTGCTTTGGAAATACCTAGACAAATCTACTCATGGGCATAGACCAGTCTCAAAAGACTGAACATCTTATATCCATTGTAGCTTGTGAAACTGCTTTAGGAGTTAGAAAAGGAATACAAAGGGAGAAGGGTGTTGGAGAGCTGCTTCCAATTCAGGAACTGTCACCTTTGGCTCCAATCTGACCCATTGGCAATTAAGAAAAATACTACTTTGTTATGGGAATTCCAAACTTGTCATGGACTTGGACATTCATTCATTCAATTGTATTTATTGAGCGCTTACTGTGTGCAGAGCACTGTACTAAGCACTTGGGAGAGTACAAAACAATAATAAACGGACACATTCCCTGTCCACAGTGACTAATTCCCATAGTCTAGAGGATAAGCTTACAGTCTAAAGGGCAACCATGATCCAGAAGTACAAAGGGGATTCAAAAATGACCACATTATCTACCCTTACAAACCCAAGGTGGTCGTGAAAATCGCAACTATCATCAGAGCATTTCATTTCTAGCCACTGCTAGCACAGAGCTGGCAAAGATGAATCAGTAAAATCCTCGAAATAAAATCCTGCAGGGAACCTGGCGTGGCTTCTGGTCTTGTTATGAGATGCTGGGCATGGTTTCCAAGGCCAGACAGATTCAGGTAAGATGATAGGAGCTAAATGACCATTTTCTCTTCCTGTTTCTGATGAAGGGTTTCAACACAGCTCTCAATGAAGGTCTGTAGCCGCTCTTACATAAATCTGGTGGTCCTGACAAATTTGTCAAGATCATCGAAGCATTGCAGGATGTTGTGCTCTCCAGGGTTACTGATATTGAGAAGCTGTCAGAACCATTTACCAATAGCAGTAATACAAAACAAGGATACACACTTCCTCGGCCTTTTCTAACATATTATGCAGGAATACTGACAGATGCATTCAGAAGCAACATCAAGGGTATTCCTATCCAAAATTACATGGATGATGGCATCCTCAGATTCTAGCAACCTCTCACAAAAAGTAAAGTTGTCAACTCTCTTGCTCACTGTCTATTATAGCCTCATGTGTTGACTACCCACACCTTATAGAATGCTCCTGCCTCTTTTGAATTTTTTGCACGATCTGTGTCTTACACAGATTTCACCTTCCCACACCATGTCCATTTCTCTTGACATTCAGGACACGACTAACAGGCTGCTTTGCAACACCACTCCCTTAAAATGCACACAACAGTCTGGTTTCTCTATAGCATGCTATTTCTGATGAGGAGATTCAATTAATTAACCTATGGTTTTTATTGAGCACTTATTGTGTGCAGGGCACTGTACTAAGCACTTGGGAGAGTACAGTACAACAGATTTGGTAGACACATTCCCTGTAACCAAGGAAGTAGCTTAGCCTAGTGAAACGAGCCTGAGCCTGGGATTCAGAGGGCCTAGGTTTTAATCCCAGCTCTGTCACTTGTCTGCTGTGTGACCTTGGGCAAGTCACTTCAATTCCCTATGCCTTAGTTACCTCATCTTTAAAATGAGAATGAAGACTGTGAGTCCTATGTGGGATATGGACTGTGTCCAATGTTGTAACTACTGCAGCGCTAAGTAGAGTGCCCAGCACATTATAAGCCCCAAGTACCAGTACAAAAAACAAAAAAAAAAGAGATTGAAAAGATGATTGTCAAAACCAGAAAACCTTGCTACAGTGGCTCTAAGCTTGGGTATCATCTCTGGCAAAACCATTAAGCAACTTGACGAATTTCACACACAATGTTTGGACATCTTAACTAACATGAAATGGTGGCAAAAGGGCCCATCTTCACCTCCAGCATCCGACCATATTTGCCAGACTCACCTTTACTCCATTAGCTATTTTAGGCACCAAAAGTTTGCAGAAATTTGAGTTATAAGGACAGTGAGTGATTGGTAAGAGCTCATGATGCATCCGAAAAAGCAAAGATAGATTGCTCTGGCATCTACTCTTCAACTGTGTTAAATGGATCTGACTAGGTAGGAAGCACTCACTCCCAGGTGAATGCAATGAGAAAGAGTACATGGTGGTATGGTGTTGTGGAGTGAGCAACAACAGATCGATATGGCTGAGGTGAAGCAACATAGGCAACCAGGGTGCTTGGGAAGCAGAAAATATGCACGCTGCATCTGGGGCTGGAGATGCTAAATGCAAATCAGATGTATTGCACATGTATGCAACTGTGTGAGCTAATCACTCATTCGCTACTGGACAAGTGAGTCCATCACAGCTAATTGAAAGTGCCTATGTGTCTTCAGTAGAACATGGAAAACTTTTTTTAAAGAAATTTAAGATAGAAAAAGAGAGGGGTGAAGAAGGTGCCAGAAAGGAAGAGAACAGTTCATTCATATTTATTGAGCGCTTATCATGTAAAAAAAAACTGTACTAAGCGCTTGGGAGAGTACAATATAACATCAGACACACTCCCTGCCCACAACGAGCTCACAATCTAAAGGGACTTTGTAAAGCACAGCTGTTTAGAAAAGAAAGCTGAGGTCATCTCAGACTCCAGACGCCTTTGCTGGATTGGAATTTATCTCAGCTTTACCCTCTGGTCACTGCGTCCCACCATTTACTAAGTATACTCAGTGCTAGGCAAAGAATCAAAACAGCAATAAACATTTGTGCCAGGGCTGCTGAAGAAGGGACAGTGAGACCCCTTCTCTCATGAGATCCAGAAAGGTAATGGCCTGGAGGAGCTGCCAAACCAAAGAGTGAAGAAAGAAAAAGGACAGTATTCCAGTTTCCACCAGGATCTGTCACTTGAGCTTAGCACTGAATACCATGCTCTGCACACAGTAAGCGCTCAGTAAATATGATTGAATGAACTTGAGCAATGACGTTATGGTGACAGGGAGGGAACAGATGGCACGAAGGAGCTCCCCAGATGAGCACCTCACTGGAAAACAACACTCCATTGTAGTCATTTAATGGAAAAATCAAGTAGGGTGTGGGTGTGTTAACCTGACACGCAGAAGACACCTGTAAAACACCATCCCTGTCGACATCGACTCCATCCTGTTCTCTCTACCACAGCAGGGTGAGGAGAAAGTGACAGAATGGCTTCTGTAATTTTTAAAATGTTAGGGGTTGGGATTTTGGTGGGGGTTTTTGTGGTGGTTGTTGTAATATTGCCGCTCCCTATAGTAGGAGCACAGGACTACGTGTCAGCAAACCTGGATTCTATTCCCAGCTTTGCCAATTGCCCCGCTTTGTGACTTTGGGCAAGTTCCTTAACTTCTTGATTCCTCAGTTACTTTATCTGTAAAATGGTGAGTTCTTCCCATTTCTCCCTCTTAGACCGGGAGCTCCACAAGCTATAGGCACTGTGTCTGGCCTGATTACCTTCTATCTCTCCCAGTATTTAGTACGGTCCTTGGCCCACAGAGGTATTTGTTAAGCACATACTGTGATGACTGATGGGCCTTCTGCATAATAACCCAGTATTAGCTTCAGTGTCAGGCTGCTCGTGCTACCATTACTCACTGAGGCATTTGGGAGAGACATTTGGGGAGGTATGGAATAAATTGCTACCCATGTCATGCTTCTTCATCAGAGCAGGCTCAGTTTGTCTTTCGATTCCTGTGGCGAATGAGGGAAGGGTGATCATAATCATTTTGGTATTTGCAAAGTGCTTTTTATGTGCCAAGCACTGGGCTAGATACAAGATAAGTCAAAGTACCTGTCCCACATGGGGCTCGTGGTTTAAGTAGGAAGGAGGACAGGTAGTGAATCCCCATGAGTGAACTGAGGCAGAGAAGTGACTTGCCCAAGGTCACATAGCAGGCAAGTGGCCAAACCGGGATTGGAACCCAGGTCCTCTGAATCCCAAGTCTGTTCTCTTTTTGCTAGGCTCCGCTGTAGAGTGACTCCCCTCCACAGGGACCCAGCAATGCATCCAAGCACCTTCAGGAGCTCAGAAAGGAGAATGGGAGTCCCTGTGTTTAAGTCCAAACAGACTAAATGGAAATGTCAACAGTTGTCTGCATATACTTTGGAAGTAGTAGTAACATCTCATCAGCATCTTCTGAGAGCAGATTCTAAGTAGGTAAAGCATTTAACCCAAACAATCTTCAGAGCTGATTTTAATTGAACTTTATTCTTCGCTTGAAAATTGCTTTTAGAATCTAGAACCGAAAAGAAAATTGAAGGCTATAAATAAAACAAATTCAGAATAACAATTGAGACTATGAATGAATTTGAAAGTAAATGCAATCATTGAAGAGTTGTAACCAAATCAACAACCGTATATAGTTTGATTGCTTTAGGCAACATTCTGTAAATTTGAAGAAAGAAATACAAACCCTAATCCGGTCCCTGAAAGTTCTCCACCCCCAAAAAAACCCAGCATATATGAAAGATGCCTACTTTATTTTTGTTCACCTGGTTCACCTGGGTGTGTCAAAGACAGACACCCACACTATATGACAAAAAACATATAGACACAGACAGACATACACAGACAAGCATGCACATGGCTCTCCCTCATGACCCTTGTTCTCTCTGCAAATCACCTCCTAGGAGCTGTCTGCAGGTCAGTCAGAGCTTGCAATTGTAACTTTGATTGTAACACTTGTTAGATAACGAATAAACTAGAGATGGATATGTGGATAGTTTGCTAGATGGATGATAGAAGCATGGGATGATGACATTCATTCATTCAATCGTGTTTGTTGAGTGCTTACTGTGTGCAGAGCACTGTACTAAGCGCTTGGAAAGTACAATTCGGCAACAAATAGAGACAATCCCTAACCGACAACGGGCTCACAGTCTAGAAGGGGGGAGACAGATGACAAAACAAAACAAGTAGACAGGCATCAATAGCATCATTATAAATAAATAGAATTATATATACACATAAATAATAAAGTGATAAAATAATAAATATGTACATATATACACGTGTTAGATGGGTAGATAGAAGTATAACATAGAAGAAGGAACCTGGGACTAGTTTTGACTTCACCACTTGTCTACTCTCTGATCTTGGGTAAGTCACTTAATCACTCTGTGCCTCAGTTTCTTTATCTGTATAATGGGGATAAAATTCCTGTTCTCCTTCCTAAATGAGGAGACTTGTGAGTACAAGCAGTGACTGTGTCTATTAACTCTATTCTACTCTCCCAAGAACTTCGCATAGTTGGAAATGAAAATGCCTACCAGGAAGGCAGTGTTACAGAGTTGGAGCATAAGATCATCTTTCTGTCACCCTAGTGGAGTTAGTCCAGTAAAATGAAGCAGCCTCTAAACCTGAGCAGAGTTGGAGAAGACACTAAAAGTAATGCTAATAATTCATCCTGACCTATTTCTTCTTCCTATTTCTAGCTGGGCCTCATGGAAAGAAACCAGAACTGAGAGAGTCAGGAGATTTGGGTTCTGGTCCCAGTTTAGCTCTCCTGTGTGGCTGAGGGCAAGTCACTTGATCTCTCTGGGGCTCGGTTTCCTCATATAAGATAATGAGCCCCATGTGGGAGAGAGGTGACATCTGATCTCATAACCTAGTCTCTACCTCAGTGCTTAGCTCATAGTGATTAATAAATAACTATTTTTTAATATTTCTAAACATTCTGAATGCCTCGCTCCTTGATTAGAGTGTAAGTATCTTGTGGGTAGAAAAAGATTATTTCGCTTCTGGGGCACTTCCCCAGACAAGAATGGGTTGCCCTCATTGGGTGCTCAAGTATTGCTAATACTAATATTTCCCAAGTTCAGACTTTACCAGGTCTCATGGCTTTGACTGTGGTAGGGACTTGTCAGCAGTTTGATGTTGGTCAAGTCACTTAATTTTTCTGGGCTTCAGTTTCCTAATCTGTCAAATGGGGGTTATGAACCCCTTGTGGGGCAAGGACCATGTCCAACCTGAAGGCTTGTATCTACCCCAGTGCTTAGTACAGTGCTTGGCATTTTAATAAAAAGGGGGCTACCACAAAAGTTAGAATCACAAACCAACTAGTTTTCTGTATTTCAAAGGGGCTGCTCCTTGGTGAGGAGAGATGACAGGGCAGAGTGGCAGAGGGGAAGCACTAAGACCACACTTAGACTCACTGCCTGCTTTTCAGATTGTTTCCAGAAAGGGGATCGTGACTCAACCCAGCCCAACTGGCAAGCCGAGTAAGCCCCACTCGAGAAAGAATGAAAGACTCCGGGATAATGGAGAGGGGAATTTGAGGGGTTTGTGCTAGGTTCTTGTCAAACTTGACTACTTTCCATACTACCAGGAAAGATGACAAAATAATTGAGAACTGGAAAGCGGGTCAACAAACTATGTGCGTGAGATTCTGGGGAACTGAACAACTCCTGTACTGGCTCGGAATGCATTCATCTTCCATGCTCTTGAGTAGAGTCAATCTGCCTCGCTGAACATCGCGTGTGATAATGGACAAGTATCCTTTTTTCCCCCTCTCCTTGGGGGAATGGAGAGGGCGGCTACTGGGCCTTTCGTCGGGAACAGGAGAGAGACTCATGCCATGGTTTGTGACCCTGGGGAAATGAAATTCACAGTATCCTACATTTATCAAACCTCCTCAAGTGGATGACTGAGTTTAGCACAGAACAGGGCTCAGGGAATGGGGATTGTACTCTCTTGGAGCTTACTTCCAAAATAACAGGAAGGCAGATGGGAAAAGTCTTCTGAAAAGTGGGAAGGAACCATTATGGAATGGTGTCTACAGCCCGGGCCTAATCAACTCAGTTTCTGACTCAATTTAAGGATTTTTCCCTCTTGTGAATGCTCTAAGTATCGACTGAAGGTAAGTACCCTCTGATGATAAATTTGTTTATATATATAATAATCCCTCCAGATGTGGGTTCTCAGGCCTCCCACAGTCCAAGAGCCCTGTTCCAGAAGAAGCAGTTCTTAATAGCTCCCACTATTTCTAAGCAGATGGTAAATTCCTTGAGGGCAGGGATCTGGTCTCATTATTGTACTCTACAGAGAGCAAATAAGGGCTCAATAAACAATGTATTAATTTCCTTAGCTATGAGTCCGTCCTCCTCCAGCTTAGACTGGGTGCTCTTTGTAGTATACAGACTGTGTCTGAACTGTTCATTTGTATCTTCCCCAGGGCTCAGCACATTAAAAACACTCAATAAATAATGGTGATGGTCTCACTTTCTATCCTGAGACCAGATTTGGGAGAAGAGTGAAAAGAGCAGGGTCTCTTTCCTCAGATGTAAAGTCAGATGTGACTGCTCAACTAGAGAGAGAGACATGCAGTGAAGGAGTGAATGTGAGTTAATGCAACAGGGTGAGAAAGATGGTGAGAAAACTGAAGACTGGGAGAGGAAACGTCAATCTGTGTCTCTCCTGAGAAACTCTACTCATTTAAAACTCTAAATGTTACTTTTTAATGTTTAACCCCTTGAAAGAGCATGCAAGAATCCAATTCAGTGAGTTGCAATCATTTTACTTTATGCACTTTATCTTTCTTGAAATCAGGACTCCATAGCCAGATTTCCTGAAAAATTTCTGGCAGTCTAGCCAGAGGTATATTTCCTATGTTCTCGATCCTGATGGGACTCCAGTAAGACTAAAGAGATAAATTAAAAGGGGAAAGACTGTTCCTTTTCCTTCCAGAGTAGTCTGCCAAGGCTGGTTTCATCCTCAGTTCGATTACTTTGATGTTACAGGGAAGTGAAGACTCTCTATCATGCTTTTTCAGGGCAGAGTCTCAACAACATTATCAAAATAGCAAGGCTCATCTCATCTCACATTTGTTCCGGTGTGATCATGATGCCTGAAGAACTAGTAGCAAGCAATAGCTGTGTTTCCTGTAGTTCTTGCTTGTTTTCTTAGAATTCTTCTCCCCCATCTGGTGTGATTTCATATCCCCTGGTGTTTGTGTTCAGAGTTCATCTCCTTTCTCACTCACTCTTGCCAGCTGGTTAAAATATACTTCACCCCCATTTCTCAGTTCTTGTTGCTAAAATCCTTTGGCGAGGTCGTTTTTAATATACTGCCAGCTCCTTTCTTGCAACTGGATTTCATTACAGCACAAGTCCAATTATTCAGACCTCCCTAACTGATAAATAGCCAAACTGTCTCTCCCTGTTTATCTAACAATTTGCCAATTTTCACAGCTCGGTGGTGGTAATTGGTTACCACTTATAAGGTACTTAAATGATTTTCCATTTGCATGCATTTGTACTCATTTTTGCTGTCCTTAGCAATAGAAATAGGATTTGCTGGGGTCCCGAAACTTACAAATAGTGAATAAAAATGAAGGAGAAAAGAGAAATGTTTCTAGCAGATGGATATGAGGGCAGAGGTTTTTCAGTTTCTCGCTAAGATGAAAAAGGAAAATGGAGCGGATTAAATTAGAACAGTGCTTGGCACATAGTAAGCGCTTAACCAATACCATCATTATTATTACTATTATTATTAAATGATGTCCTCTTGCACATGAGTAAAACTTCATAATGATTATGCCACTTCCTGGGGTACAATATGATGTTCATTCATTTGTATTTATTGAGCGCTTACTGTGCTCGGGTTTGAACAAATCCTAAAGCTTTACTGGAGCTAGAAACAAACACGACACTGTAAAGTGATGAACTAGGAGACCAAGTTTCTAGTCCTGGCTCTGCCCCTACCTGCTCTCTGACCTTGGTCAGATTATGGCTAGAGAAATGGCAGTTGAACCCATGGAAAATTCTGCATTTTCCTAGCTTCCCTTTGGGTTAGTGCAATAATCCCTCACTTGAAATCACATCCCTCATTGAAGAGCAGAGTGTCAAACCCAGACCAGTCTTAGTACTGTGAGCCCATTGTTGGGTAGGGAGTGTCTCTGTTGCCGAATTGTACTTTCCAAGCGCCTAGTACAGTGCTGTGCACAAAGTAAGTGCTCAATAAATACAATTGAATGAATTAATCACTTAACCTCTCTGCATCTCAGTTGCCTGCTCTGTAAAATGGGAATAAAATACCTGTTCTCTCTCCTTACATGCTCCCAATGAGGGACAGGAGCAATGACCGCTCTGATTATCTTGTATCTACTCCAGCCTTTAGCATGTACTTGGCCCAAAGCAAGTGCTTAATAAATACCATCATCATCATTATCAGGACCAAACAATCGTATTTATTGAGAGTTTACTGTGTTAAGCATGTGGGAAAGTACAGTATACCTGAGTTGGTGGACAATTCCCTGCCCATGGCAAGCTTACAGTCTAGAGAGGGAGACAAAAATTCAAAGAAATAGATAAATTATGGAAATTTACAAATCCAACTGCAAGTGTGACTCTGAAGGGAGTGGGAGAAGAGGAAATGAGGGTTTAATCAGGGAAGGCCTCTTGGAGGAGATGTGCTTTTAATAAGGTTTCGAAAGTGGAGAGAGTGCTCGTCTGTCGGATGTGAATGGGGAGGATGTTCCAGGCCAGAAGCAGGACTGGGGTGAGGCGTCGAGGATGAGATAGAAGAGATGGAGGTACCAGTGAGCAGGTTGGCCATAGATTTGATCATTTCATTTTAATTCCTAACAAGGAAGTGGGGAAAGATCTTTTTTCGCCGAGTCTGCTGTTAAAAAAAAACAAAAACAAAGAACTTCTTCCGTTCCTTTGAAAATACAGTAGGGTCACCCTTCCCCCACAGAGACAATGTACTTGAGTGATTGATTAATAAAATACAGCACCCAACAACTAAAGCTGTACTAGGAATGACTGCAGTCCCCTCTAGACTGAAAGCTTCTTGTAAACAGGGAATAAATGCCAACTCTGTTACATTGTACGCTCCCACGTGCTTCATACAGTGCTCTGCATACAGTAAGCGCTCAATAAATGCAGTCGATTGCTCGAACGAGTGCTGGTCACTGGCAAAAAAGGTGGGGATAAAAACAACTGAACCCTGGAGCAATTATCCTGAACTGGTTTTGATTGGTTTAATTCGCTAGAATGGAGAAGATTGGGAAGGAAAGAGATGAGTGTGGACAGGAGGAAGGAATAGAGAAAGGTAAGGTCAAAATTGCAATTTGGCAAATGCACCAATCCCTCTCTCATTCTACTGCCTGTTGAGAGGGAAGCACAGTGAGTTCACAGAAATGTGGGCCAAATTTATCCACAGAGACTAATAAAGGAGCAACCTGGGGTACGGCGAACACTATTTATCCACTGGGTTTGGTCACTGACATGGTAAGTACAGTGCGATATCACACTTTCCCGACCCAGGCAGTGCTGTGGGAGGTGGGGGCCTGCTTGAAGTTTCCTTTTCTGATTCCTTCTGAAATTTTTTTAACGGTATTTGTTACGTGCTCACTATATCTTTCTCTCCTAAGCACTTAGTACAGAGCTCTGCACAAAGAAAGAGTTGACTAAATATCACTGATGATGAGCCAGGCACTGTACTAAATGCTGGGGTGGAGACAGGAAAATTGGTTTGGACACAGTCCCACATAGGGTTTATAGTCTTAATCCTCATTTTGTAGAAGAGGTAACTGAGGCACAGAGAAGTTAAGTGACTTGACCAAGGTTGCACAGCAGACAAGTGGCAGAGCTGGGATTAGAACTCAGGTCCTCTGATTCCCAGGCCTGTTCTTTCCACTAGGCTACTCATTACTCCAAGAGGTTGGTGTATATAGTCTGTGGACGGAGTGTGGGAAGAAGCACTATGAGGAGATGTAGTGGAAACGCCAGATATGCTCCCTGCCTTCAAGAAGCGTCAATTCCAACTTGTAAATTAAATCATCAATTATAATTGATGAATTAGCATCTCAGCATTCTTACCCCACTTCAGCACATTTGCACTCTCAACCTCTCATCCCATTTTTGCACAGATCAATTTACATGCTCTACTATTTAAGCACTTCTCCCTCTTATTTGTAAATTACTCTATGTCTATCTAGAGAAGCAGTGAGGCTCAGTGGAAAGAGCATGGGCTTTGGAACCAGGGGTCATGGGTTCGAATCCCGGCTCCGCCAATTGTCAGCTGTGTGACTTTGGGCAAGTCACTTAACTTCTCTGTGCCTCAGTGACCTCATCTGTAAAATAGGGATTAAGACTGTGAGCCCCCCGTGGGACAACCTGATCTCCTTGTAATCTCCCCAGTGCTTAGAGCAGTGCTTTGCACATAGAAAGCACTTAATAAATGCTGTCATTATTATTATTATCATCTCCTCAGTCAAAGTATAAGTTCCTTGTGGACAGAAATTGTATCTTCCATCTGTATTGTACTCTCCCAAGCACTTAGTACAGTGCACCTGTTAGGTACTCAATAAATGCTATTGATTGATTTGAAGCCCATTATGCATAAGGATAATGATACCATCATCGTGCAAAATATTTAATGGACATTAATCTGCATGAAGTACTGTAGCAAGTAACTTACACAGTTTCTACTCTGGTAAATTTTCTAGTATCTTCCATTAGAGTATAAGTTATTTGTGGGCTGGGAACATATCACTTTTTTTGTTCTGTACTTCCTAAGTACCTAGTACATTGCATTTACATCAGTGGACTCTCAATAAATGTTACTACTACAGCCACTACTACTATTATTACTTCTACCCTTTAAGAGTGAATATGACTGCATTATTTGAATTTCCCATATTTTCTGGATCTGGAAATATCACTTTTTTGTTCTGTACTTCCTAAGTACCTAGTACACTGCATTTACATCAGTGGACTCTCAATAAATGTTACTACTACAACCACTACTACTGTTATTAATTCTACCCTTTAAGAGTGAATATGGCTACATTATTTGAATTTCCCATATTTTCTGGATCTGGAGATCCGAACAGGTACTAATTTTGGAACTGGAAACGTTTCTGAAGTTCCTTCCATGGTCACATAGACACTCTCCCAAGTATGCCCTGCCACCCGCTTTCCTGGGATGGAGCAGTGCATGCGGAACCCAAGACAGGATGTGGGCAGACCACACAGGGCAGGGCCAGGAAGGGAGAGGGGACTGTGGGAGAAGAAGGAGGTGGGGAGGGTTAGCCTCTCTAAAAATAATAATAATCACAGTGGTATTTGTTAATAATAATGTGGCATTTGTTAAGTGCTTTCTATGTGCCATGCACTGTACTAAGCGCTGGAGGAGATATAATAATAATAATAATAATGGCATTTATTAAGTGCTTATTATGTGGTATACAGTATACAGATACACAGTTCCTGTCCTACATGGGGCTCACAGTGTAATGGGGAGAGAAAATGGGTATTGAAACCCCATTTTACAGATAGAGAAACTGAAGTACAGAGAAGTTAAATGACTTGCCCCAGATCATGGAGCAGGCAAATGACAGAGCTGGGATTAGGTCTCCCGCCCTCTGGCTCTCAGGACTGTGCTCTTCCTCTGGGCCATGCTGCTTTATGCTACTTTACTACTTTTTTATGCTTGAAGTAGGTACAATCCATCCAGCAGTTATTCCAGGCATTCTGACCGTGACCAAAGCTATTCATTCAACCGCTGTCCATGACCTTCACCCACGTTCTACGACAATTATCCAACTTCACCTGAGGGTCCGGTATGTAAACTTCAGGCATGTAGGACTCTACCTGGACATCTATTCTCAGATCCTAACAACAATCCAGGGTACTTAGTCCAGGCTGCAGCGGCCCGTGAAATAGATGATAGTTGTTCTCTGCTGCACCTTAACTTCTTTCCCACAGAAATAATCTGTTGCTTTATTGCAGCAATTTTCAGAATTGTAGAGTGCTAAAGTGGATACTTCTGACACAGCACTGGATTCTATCCTCTCCACGGAAGAGGTATGTTCAATAGCTTGCAATAATTCAAACTCAGAGTTTTCCAGGCAAATGTGCTATTGCCTGACCTTTGCAAAATTCCACTGCCATCACATTTGTCCAGCTATTTTGGCTTAGGAAGTACCTTTTTCATCTGTTTTCACAGGCCAGCTGGAATTTGACTAAAATCCTGCAGGGACGTGACCTCTGCTCTCTGAAAGGGAAAGACTCACAGGAGAAAATCTTGAGGAGAAGACAGAGGAATGCAATCTCTGGCAAGAACCAAATTTTTATGATCGATAAGTACCTGGGTTGTTAGGTGAATGAGAAGGCAAAAAGATGGCATTGTGCCTCTCTTTCATCTCTCTTGCCATCAACTTCTTGTCTGAAACTCCCTTCCTCTTCAGATCCAACTGCCCACTGCTCTCCCCATCTCACCTGGAAGCTGTTCCTGACTAATCTTTCATTTCCCCACCTGCGTTCCCTCCGTACTGCATCGCCTATGGATCATATGGGAAGCAGCATGGCACAGGGGATAGAGCACAGGCCTGGGTTTCAGAAGGTCATGGATTCTAATCCTGACTCCACCGTGTGGCTGCTGTGTGGCCTTGGGTAAGTCACTTTGCTTCTCTGCGCCTCAGTGTCCTTATCTGTAAAATGGGGATTAAGATTGTGAACTCCATGCAGGACAGGGACTGCGTCCAACTTTATTTGCTTTTATCCATCCCAGCACTTAATACAGTGATTGGCACATAGTAAGTGTTTAACAAATTCCAAAATTACCATTATTATGTCACCTATACATTTGAGTACTCTCCCCACCCCTACCTCCAATGTATTTATGTTGTGGGCAGGGAATGCTCCTCCAGTATTTATGTTGTGGGCAGGAAACATGTCATTTCTTTCTTTTTAACTTCTCTAGCATTTAATACAGTGCACTGTATTCTGTGAGTGTTCAATAAATGTTACTACTATTATTACTACTACCACTACTGCTACTAGCATCAATGAATTCTAAGCACTGCACTAAGTTCAGCAAAATAAAAACACAAGTAACCTGCTCACAAGGTGTTTACAATCTATTGGACAATATATGTGTGTGTGTTTGAGTTTGTGTATGTGTGTTTGTGCGTACATGTATGTGTGTATAAGTTATGCCCTGTCTATTGGGATCACTGGAAATGACACACACAGGTACTGGGCAATAAGACTGGTTTACTGTAGAAGAATAGGGATCATTGTTACTGCTTTATTTTATTTTAGAAAGGAAAGCAGAGAATGTTTCTGGCCCTGGTATGAAAATTCAACAGAGAAGATGAATAAATATTTTAGGGGAAAGATTGCCAATAAATCATGCTTAGTTATGGTTTAAAATCTTTACTTGTGCACTTCTTAGGTTTTGAAAATTTAAGCAGTTTAAAATGGTTATTTATTTTTCCCAGTTTATGCTGCGACTTTCCACATCTCTCAGATTTTTCTTTATTTTTGTTCAGATCGGTTTTGAGGCAGGGTCAGTTTCTGATTCCATCAATTACTGGCTCAGTACCCTGGTGATTCAGGCTTCTAGGGCTCCAGGAGAAGAACTGGAAACATGGTCAGTCTTGTGCACAGAATTTTTCAAAATTCACCCAAAATGTTCTGAACACATTTAACCTTGGGTCTTATGTTCTGCTCCAAAGTTGGATTTTGTTCCCGATCTGCATATCCAGGAGCTGAACCTATAGCTTGTCTGAACTATCATCTGAAATTCTTTTTTGTTTAAATGTTTCTGACTTGGGTCTTCAATGACACAAAATTTTGTTTGGACTCTACTTTGGAAGGGAAAATAGTATGAGTTCATTGACATTTTTGCTTATAATTAGAGTAAACCCACTGGGCGTAGAGCATATCTAATTCTATGTTTTGCCCAGTTTGGTTTCTCGATGGATGATATTTGTGACAATATTAATTTGGCTGTGTTCCCTCCCTCCTTGGTTCAAGAGATGGTCCTAATCACCCATCACACATGTCATTTTCAAGACACCATTGACTGATAATTATGAGGCTTGAAGATTTCAAGAATATCTTTATTCAAGTAACTCCTTCACAAAGCCCTTCTCTGGCTCCTAAACATGGACACCAGACACAAAGTAAACTAAATAATACCACCTTTGGATTGACAATTTACACTCCCTAATGAAAGATTCACCCAAAGGCACTCTAAATTGGTCTCCTTGCCCTGCAAAACTGAATTACATTAGCCCAGGAGTAAACATGTCACTAAAAAGCAAGCAAACAACCTTCAGAAAAAGGCAGATAACATACATTCCCCCTGAAGCCTATTCCTCATCTTTGAATAACTACGAGAAGTAAATGATGGTTAAAACTAGGTTCTTCATACAGGATAGAGACATGAACTTCCAGAGCTTCCTATTTAGATGACTGCAATCAAAATGTCAAACAGGAGAGCATGTCTGGAGTCCGTATTGTCTAAGCGAATCCCTGCAGATCTGAGTCACCAAATTATCCCAGTCAGAATCTCTCACTGGCAACATGAGAAACCCAAAACACACCTACCAAAAAAAATCTCTGTGGCTCTCCTCTCCACTTCCAACAGGCCCATTTCCGCAGCTATCGGTATGTTTTCTTGGAATCCTTTATCTCAGGCTGCTCTCATTCATTAATCTCTTTATAGAGTAACGACATGCCCCCTCCTTCACGTGAAATTCAGTTCAATAGTTTGTGGGAAAAGCGTTACGGAGCTTGCCCACTGTTGGATCCAAGTCCTTCAGCTCCCCAGCCGCCTTATTTGATTCACTTCCAAAAAGGCACTGTGTAGGTTAGGATCGACACACCGTCTCTTCCTCCCTTCAAGGCCCTACTGAGAGCTCACCTCCTCCAGGAGGCCTTCCCAGACTAAGCCCCTTCCTTCCTCTCCCCCTCGTCCCCCCCTCCATCTCCCCACCTTACCTCCTTCCCTTCCCCACAGCACCTGTATATTTGTATATATGTTTGTACATATTTATTACTCTATTGATTTATTTATTTTACTTGTACATATCTTTTCTATTTATTTTATTTTATTAGTATGTTTGGTTTTGTTCTCTGTCTCCCCCTTTTAGACTGTGAGCCCACTGTTAGGTAGGGACTGTCTCTATATTTTGCCAACTTGTACTTCCCAAGCGCTTAGTACAGTGCTCTGCACACAGTAAGTGCTCAATAAATACGATTGATTGATTGATTGAAGACCTTCTAGTTAAAGTGTCTAAAACTTGCTAGAAAAACAACAATGGAACACATTCACTTCCTGGAGCCGGGCAGCATCTGGCCAGTACAGTTCTTTCTAAGCAGTTTTTCAGAATTATTTGAACAACTCAGCCTGCGGCCCTGTAGTTGCCTATTCAACATTTTATCCACACCACTGCCCAATATCAGAGACTAGAGAAAATGGTGTTGCCTTCACCTAAGTCCAGTTCCAACGACACTGCTGTCACTGTCCAGAATCTTTATAGATCGATCGCATTCCCGGAGTTCCGGTATCTGCGCATGATGGTCCTTTTTGGTAGCAATGAATCAATCCATTGATCCCTTTATTTACTGAGTGCTTACCATGTGCAGAGCACTGTACTAAGCACT
Source organism: Tachyglossus aculeatus (assembly GCF_015852505.1). Classification (NCBI taxonomy): domain Eukaryota; kingdom Metazoa; phylum Chordata; class Mammalia; order Monotremata; family Tachyglossidae; genus Tachyglossus; species Tachyglossus aculeatus. The sequence continues at coordinate 12,740,931 of NC_052083.1, read as the reverse complement.
TGGGAGAGTAAAATATAATAGGCACAATCGCTGACCACAATAAGAAGCAGAGAAGCAGTGTGGCCTAGTGAAAGGAGCAAGGACCTGAGAGTCCAAAGGACTTGGGTTCTAATCCTGGCTCCTCCACTTGTCTGTTGTGTGACCTTGGGCAAGTCACTTAATTTCTCTGTGCCTCAGTTACCTCACAGGTAAAATGGGGATTAAGACTGCGAGCCCTTTATGGGAAAGAAACTGTGCCCAACCGGATTAACTTGTATGTACCCCAGAACTTAGTACAGTGCCTGGCAAATAGTAAGCACTTAAATACCCTAAAAAAAAGAGCTTAAAAGCCAGTCAATCAAGCACTTGAGAGAACAATACAATAGAGTTGGTAGCAATGTTAACCTTCCACAAGGAGCTTAGAGTCCAGAGGGGGAAAGAAGCATTAAAATAAATAATAGATATGTATATAAGCATTGTGGGGCTGAGGGTGGGGTGAATATCAAATGCTTAAAGGGTACAGATCCAAGTACATAGGAGAGGGAGTAGAGGAAATAATAATAATAATAATAATGGCATTTATTAAGCACTTACTATGTGCAAAGCACTGTTCTAAGCACTGGGGAGGTTACAAGGTAATCAGGTTGTCCCACGGGGGGCTCACAGTCTTGATCCCCATTTTTTACAGATAAGGTAACTGAGGCCCAGAGAAGTTAAGCAACGTGGCCAAAGTCACACAATTGACAATTGGCAGGGCTGGGATTTGAACCCATGACCTCTGACTCCAAAGCCCGGACTCTTTCCACTGAGCCATGCTGCTTCCTAAATGAGGAAATGAGGGCTTAGTCAGGGAAGGCCTCTTGGACAAGATGTGATTTTAGTAAGGCTTTGAAGGTGGAGAGAGTGGAGGCCTGTTGTATATGAAGAGGAGGGAATTCCAGGCCAGGGGAGGATGTGAACAAGGCATTGGTGGGGAGGCAGATGAAACTGAGGTAAAGTGAGTAGGTTGGCTTTAGAGGAGTGAAGTGTGTGGGTTGGGTTATAATAAGAGATCAGTGAGGTTAGATTCGGGGGGAGAGCTGATTGAGTACCTTTAAACCCTATGGAAAGGGTTTCTGTTTGATGCGGGGATGTATAGGTAGCTAGTAGATGTTTTTGAGGAGTGGGGAGATGTGGACTGAACAGTTTTTCAGATAAATGATTTGGGCAGCAGAGAGAACTATGGACTGGAGAGGGAAGAGGCAGGAGGCAGGGAGGTTAGCAAGGAGGCTGATGCAATTGTCAAGGCAGGATGTGATAAGAGCTTGGATTAGCATGGTAGCAGTCTGCCTGGAGAGGAAGGGACAGATTCTGGAGATGTCATGAAGGTAGAACCAACAGGATTTGGTGACAGAGTGAATATATCTGGGTTGAATGAAAGAGATGAGCTGAGGATGATACCAAAGTTACAGACTTGTGAGACAGGAAGGATGGTGGCATTGTCTACTATGATGGGAAAGGGAAGGGGAAGACAGAGTTTGGATGGGAAAATGAGTTGTGTTTTAAACATCTTAAATCAGAGGTGTTGGCGGAACATCCAGATAGAGCTGCCCTGAAGGCAGGAGGAAATTTGCAACTTCAGAGAAACAGAGGACAGGGCTGGAAAGATAGATTTGGGAACTGAACATTTATAGAGAGACTGCTTAGTGGGGGTGTGAGTACATAAGAGCAGTTGGTGCACAAGTCCTCAGCTGATGGTTGGGAAAATATAACCAGAAGAAAAGAAAAATTAATCAGGACAGGCCTCCAAGCTCTGTGGGAAGCAAAGTCAAAGACATAATTCCTGCCCTAAGAAGTTTAGCGACTAAATGGGAAAACACAACATAAATAAAAATAGATAAAAATGCAAATGGCATAAATATATGAACACAGCCATAAATAGCTAGAGATATACAGAGATAAGTATGAATAGAATTAGGTTCAAGAAGAACAGCTAAGTGCCTCCTTTCAATTAGAGCACAGAGGTAAGCTGCCCAAACAGGAGATGGGAAATGATAACATCAGTGGAGGGCTAATTCGTGTTTACCTTTCTACAGTTTGAGAGGGATAAGAAGGTGAAGAGAGTCCAGAGATCAAAAATCAAAAGGTTAAAGAGAATAGGAAAGTTGAAGGTGACGTGTAACAAGTCGGATGGTATTAAGTTGTTTTCTGTCTTCCAGAAGACATAATAAATGACAATGAAATTAACTTGCAGCAAAGTAGATTTGAAGTAGATAAAAGGAAATGTAAGTTTTTAACACTGTCAGAGGTAACCATCCGAGTTTGTGGAATTTATTTTTGCATGAAGTTCATACGAAGTCTCTGAAGAGGCCTTAAGTACTTTTCTCTATTCCTCGGAAAGCACTGAGAAATATTTATTTATTGGCAAAATGTCCCTTTCCTTAGAAAAGAGAGCCACGGTATGAAAGTTAATGGTTGGGCCATATCTTGTCAGATGACAAATCATCAAAAATCAAACCATTAACATTCAAGCAGAGACAAGTGTTTATGGAGACAGCCTGACCTAACGGAAACAGCATGGAACTTGGAGTGATGTGACTCTAATTCTAGTTCCGACTCCACTACTTGCCTGCTGTGTGACCTTGGGCATGCCACTTACCTTCTCTGTGCTTGTTCCTCCATCTGTAAAATGGGGCAAAATAACTGTTCTCTTTCTCCTCCTTGAACTGTATATCCACTGTGCTCTAGACTATAAGTTCATGCTCTAGACTGTCTCCTCACAATCTCCTCATGTTTTGTTTTGTTTTGTTTGTTTGTTTTGTTTTATTGTCTGTCTCCCCCTTCTAGACTGTGAGCCCGTTGTTGGGTAGGGACCATCTCTATATGTTGCCAACTTGTACTTCCCAAGCACTTAGTACGGTGCTCTGCACACAGTAAGCACTTAATAAATACGAATGAGTGAATGAATAGTGTAGCAGGAGCGCTAAGATACTGGAATTCTTTATCATGGGTAGACAGGGGGAACTTTGTTCGGGACACCGCTATTTGGAAATTTTAATCCTTGGATAGAGATAACCTGGTTAGAGATGGGGCGGGGGGGGGTGTCTGGGAGAGGATTAAGGACGGCTAAAATAAATCGTGAGGTTTATTTGCTCACATGTAGTGGGTGTTGCTTAGGATTCCATTTATTTAATGCTTGGGATAATAATAATAATAATAATTTTGGTATTTGTTAAGTGCTTACTATGTGCAAAGCACTGTTCTAAGTACTGGGGAGGATACAAGGTGCTCAGGTTGTCCCATGAGGGGCTCACTATCTTAATCCCCATTTTACAGATGAGGTAACTGAGGCACAGAGAAGTTAAGTGACTTGCCCAAAGTCACACAGCTGACAAGCAGCGGAGCTGGGATTTGAACCCATGACCTCTGACTCCAAAGCCCAGGCTCTTTCCACTGCCAATGGATCATCATCAATCGTATTTATTGAGCGCTTACTATGTGCAGAGCACTGTACTAAGCACTTGGGAAGTACAAATTGGCAACATATAGAGACAGTCCCTACCCAACAGTGGGCTCACAGTACCTATAAGGGGGAAAATGGATAATTTTATCTTTATCAATGGATAAAGATATGAATAATTTGAAGCACCATCAGAAGAAAGCCCATTTCCTAGGGATGCATCTAAGTGTATGTGTACTAATGCCCAGTGATGCGTAATGTTTGATAAAGGTGGGACATGCATCCAACATGCTAAAGGTAAGGTGGTAAGGACCTGTGAATGTAAATTCCAAGTTGTAATATAGTGAAGTGGAATGACAGCCATTGTGAAGTCAGAGGTTGCTTGTTTTCTTTGCTGAATGGTTCCAGAAAGCCTGACTCTGTGTCAGTGTCACCCTAAAGAGCCAATTAATCTGTCTATTGCTGTTGAGGTGGTCACTGGGAGTGCACCACACAGCTAAACCAAAATTAGACTGAAAACACAAACTATGTACCATCCTGAGTCCAACTACCCAGATGGGACTCTGGGAGTCATTGGATTTAGCCAGTGTCTTCCTGTGAGGATTGCACTCAGGAACTGGATTGTCTAAAACAACCACTGAGGTGTCAAACTCAAGCCAGGCCTCCTTTGGATCATTCGCATTCGCTCTCTAAATTGGTCCCATTGCACTGTGGAGATGAATTCCATTAGCCCAGATGTAACTAGAAGGCATCACTTTCAAATGCCACTCTGACATAAGTAGAAGATATAGCTAACATTAACTTGAACATTTGGAACAAGGCACAAGTCCTATTACGACAAATTCAGAGGGCTTAAGATACTACAGTAATTGGGTAAAACATTCTGATCCCCTAAGATCCAGAGAGATAAAGCATTCAATACCAGGAACCTGATATTCATCGCATGTACTGGATAGGGAAGGTCGAATGAGAAAATACAGACAATCCTGTGCATGGAGAAAATAGCTTAAGCTTTTTTTTTTCCTTTATCTTTCTCTCTACCTTTTCTTTTCATCAGTTCTTCTATTAGAGGAAGCATAGAGACTGGAATAGAGCTGAGTTTCAGCTGACGGTGTTCTTTGCTTAGTGCTCTACTTCAGAAAGGATGCATAAGGGAAGGCTATTGACCATTTTACTAAACAAATTTGACAACCACAAAATGAACAGACCAAGGAGAATGAGACGAAGAACTGGAAGAAATCATCAAAGATTTTCATCATCAAGATGCAATTCCATGTTTTCTTTGAATTCTGAAACTGAGACAGCATTTTATCCAGTGGTGCCCAAATGGACAAAGCACAAATCCAGAGAGGATGCTCACTTCGGATCTCTTCCTCCTGACTTTTTTCACAAATCAATCAATAATATTTATTGAGCACTGACTGCAGAGCACTAGGCTAAGCACTTGAGAGAGTACAGTAGTGTAGAGTGTTTAGCGTAGAGTCCTCTAGACAGTGAGCTTGTGTGGTCAGGGAACAGATGTACCAACTCTGTTGTATTGTACTCACTCAAGTGCTTAGAGCAGTGCTCTGCACACAGTAAGCACTCAATAAATTTGATCGATTGATTGATTGAGTAGACTCAATCCCTTCCCTCAAGGAGCTAAGAGTCTAGTGGAGGAGACAAATGTTAAAATAAATCATTCATTCAACCGTATTTATTGAACACTTACTGTGTGCAGAGCACTGTATTAAGCGCCTGTAGTACACCCAGGTAGGAGAAGCAACTGAGTATAAGCATATGGATATGGACATAAATGCTGTGGGAATAGAAATTGTGTGAGTGCCTAAGATCTCAGTGAGTACAGATACAAGTGCCTCGGTGACACAGTAGGGAAGGAGAATAGGATGGGTTGTCGCCTTATGCTGTCGAGTCGTGTCTGACCCATAGCGACGCCATAGACGCATCTCTCCCAGAACTCCCCGCTCTCCATCTGCAATCGTTCTGGTAGCGTATCCATAGAGTTTTCTCGGTAAAAACTTGGAAGTGGTTTACCACTGCCTACTCCGTGCGGTAAACGAGTCTCTCCCCTCGACTCTCTCCCATGCTGCTGCTGCCCAGCACAGGTGGGTTTTGACTTGTAACAGGGAGCTTTCCACTTGCTAGCCACTGCTCAAGCTAGGAATGGAATGTGTAGGCCTCTGCTTGATTCTCCCTCCTGTAGTCGTGACTGGTAGAATACTGGAAACTCTCCAGGCATGACCCTGAGAGGGGAATAGGAGGGGAGGAATGAGATATTAGTTGGGAAATGCTTCCTGGAGATATGATTTTTAGTAGGGAACAGTCATAGTTGATGTAGGAATGATGGCTTTTATCTCTCACTCTCTCAATTTCATTCTACTTACCTTCTTGATTCATTGTCAAGGTAGTATTAGTCTTTTAAATGTGCTCAGTTTGCGGCTTAAACAAAAATCTTCAAAAGTATGAAATAAGGGGGGAATGACTTTTGCAAAATAAAATACCTAACCCAATGGATAAAGATATGACTAATTTGAAGCACCATCAGAAGAAAGCCCATTTCCTAGGGGAGGGAAAATTGTGTTTGGTTAAAAGAATAGTAACCTTGTTCTGGAAAAAAAAAAATTTTCCTCACTCCTTATTCAAGTTTTCAACAAGATGTTGGCCTGGTTTCTAGAAGCCTTGGTTCCAGCTTCAGGTTTGGGATGTCTCCAGAGAGACAATTGGCTAGGTTGTCTGTGTGGAAGAGCCAGCCCTGGTGCTCTTTCTCCTTTGGTTGTTCTCGGGGTAAATTGCTTCCTGGTGCTAACGGGCCTTTCGTGCAGATGACGTATGTTAGAAGTTTCCAAATAGTCAAAATTCCAAAGGTTAATGAGACAGCTCATCCATATTTCATGATTTCAGTATGCCCTACAGTGCCCTTGGAGCCCACAGGGTAACCATGTGAATCAATGTACAGTAATAATCTGGAAAAGTGCCAGACTAGAGGACCCCATAAATAATCCATGGATTTTTACTGTATTTAAGGGAAACCCAATGAATTAATAAAGATCACTGTGGACCAGTGTTTCAAAAGGTTTTTTTTCCAGTTGTTCCTTTCATGACAGACCTGGTTTTTAAGGGACTATTTTGATTAAGTTTTCATAGTGTTTACTCCAGATATTGCCTCCGGGTGAGCTGCTGTTCTCTTGTTTGCACTTTACCGAAACTCTATTTAGGAAGCCTATCTTTCATTTCACGTGTCTTAGGTATGGAACTTGATAGAAGGGGTAGGAGGGATTTCCCAGATATGAAAATGTAATGTCACCCTTCACTTTCCAGTCTTCTGCAGACATTCTCCCTGTACCTCTCTCGTTCTCCTCTTCTTTTTATTCCTCCTCCTCCTCTTCTTCCTTCTCCTTCTCTTCCTACTCATCAATTAATCAGTCAGTGGTATTTATTGATTCTTTACTTGGGAGAGTACAACAGAGCTGGTTAATATGTTTCCTGCCCACAGTGTGTTTACAGTCTAGAGGGGGAGACAAACATTAAAATATATTATGGATAACATCATACATTAATGCTGTGGGGCTGATGGTGAGGTGAATAGCAAGCACTTGAAAGGAATAGATTGTCTCCCTCTCCTCATCTTCCTGCTTCTCCTCTTTCTCTTTCTCCTCTTCCCCATAATCACAGCATCACTTGGAAACATACTTTCAGAAGCAAAGGACACACCCTCTGCCATCAAATGTATAGATATTAATTGACAAATATGCACTCGATCAAAAATTAAGAACATGAGTACAGGTAAAAAAAAACCCAAAGGAGAAGATTAAATATATGAATAGCACAAAAGCAAAAAACACAATAGAGTAATGTAGCTGCTGGAGGGAATGGCACAACATGACCAGGAAAGTACAAGATTAATGAGAAAGAGAATGTTCCTTTCAGGAAGAAGCTTTTTCGGAGAGCTTTCAAAAGGGAAAGACAGATTGTGTAGATATGGATAGGGAAAGAATTCCATGTAGAGGAAAGGTGAACTCGCGAGTCAGGATTCTGATACCATGTAAGTATTTTATTTTAAAATCCTGCTTGCCTCTCTTATCAGCTTTTATTTTGCTTTCCATTCTTTTCTAAAGAAGCATCCTAAATCAGTCCTTAGCACCTTCCTCTGTTCCCATCAAATCATTCCTAAATCCCCGCCTGCCTTATGAAAACTACTTCCACTGATGCATCCACTGAATGCCACATTTACTTCTTGTTCCCAATGGGAGACAGCCTCATAGACTCAGATCTTCCCATTATACTACTAATAATAATGATGGTATTTGTTAAGTGCTTATTATGTGCAAAGCACTGTCCTAAGCGCTGGGGGGGGCTACAAGGTGATCAAGCTGTCCCACGTGGGGCTCGCAGTCTGAATCCCCATTTTACAGAAGAGGGAACTGAGGCCCAGAGAAGTTAAGTGACTTGCCCAAAGTCACACAGCTGACAATTGGCGGAGCCAGGATTTGAACCCATGACCTCTGACTCCCAAGCCTGGTCTCCTTCCGCTGAGCCATGCTGCTTATCTAAGATGCCACATTGGGACCAGTTAGGTAGTAATAGCACTTGCATTGAATACTCCCGAGAAAATTGCTCCTCGAGTGGGAAGTCCAGAAGTGGGCTCACTGAATCCTGCCCACAGTTTTCCTTAGAAATGGATACCATAGGCTGGAACTCTGCTTCAATCTTAACTGCTAGAATGTGCGGTCTTTCGCAGCTTCATATAAATAATTAATTCTCAGCCCAATATTATAAAAGAAACTGCACAAGTGAAAAATACTCAAAAGGAGATTTCAAGTGGCGCAAAGCACATGAGAGGAATTGGGTCACTTAAGCTCCCCGTGGTAACAGCAAATGACAATACGGAGTTCGAAGTGGGAAGTTCTCGAGGGGATTTCTGAACTGCGCCTGACAAAGCACAGCAAAATCACTTCTAATGTGGCTTCAAATGCTGGAACTGCTACATAACGTTAGCTCACTCTCTTTTTAGTCCACAGTTCAAGTTGTTTTGTGCCTTTCCAAGAACTAGGAACCACGGGAGAATTTCCAGAGCTATAAGGTTCGGCAGCAGCACGCCAAGTCCTTTCTGTTGAATCACCAGGATACTGACAAGACTCTTTCAATTCTGTTTCAAAATCCTCCGGATAATTTCCTTCCATAATGATCCATTGTCCTGAGTGTTCTTTCTCATTCAAGCCTCTGTGGCTGCTATCTAAATGCAGTCCCAAGTGCTCGCGTTATTAAAGAAGAATACTCAGCTGCTTGGTAATGGGTCGGCAACTACCTTTGCCTGAACAGAGAAACCTCTGCTGTTGGAAGGTACTAAACTTCAGTTAATTCACAGCTGTATCCATGTGTATGTGTGTGTGTGTTTACATGTATGTATGTATGTATGTGGTTGTTCAGGCTTGAAGATGCCATTGACTCAAAGACTATCTGGGCCTCTCATTCCATCAGACAGGTGAGCAAATCTTCTGGGAACCTTCCACCCCCTGCCCATCATCCATCCCAGGATCCCTGTTCCCTAGGGGCCCTGGGTGCTGAGGGCCATGAGGATTTAAACTGCTGCTGAGCAGGCCCTGGGCCTTTCTCGATACCAGACACCTTGCGAGTCAATCATTCATTTTTTTTTAATGGCATTTGTTAAGCGCTTACTATGTGCAAAGCACTGTTCTAAGCACTGGGGAGGATACAAGGTGATCAGGTTGTCCAAAGGAGGGCTCACAGTCTTCATACCCACTTTACAGATGAGGGAACTGAGGCACAGAGAAGTTAAGTGACTTGCCCAAGGTCACACAGCTGACAATCGGAGGGGCCGGGATTTGAGTGCTCATTATGTGCAGAGCACTGTACTAAGCGCTTGGGAGAATACAACAGAACAAGCAGACATGTTCCCTCCCTATAATCAATCAATCAATCGTATTTATTGAGCGCTTACTATGTGCAGAGCACTGTACTAAGCACTTGGGAAGTACAAATTGGTATAAGGAGCTTACAGTCTAGGAATGGGGAGGAGGAGAGGAAATGAGAGGGGAGGATAGAGCTCTTGGCATCTTCCTTTACCAGACCACCAGGCTGCCTGCAGGGATCTGCACCCCCTCTCCCCTAAGTCACTGAGGAACCTCCATCACAAACTTCCTTCCAGCATTCCAGAGGGATGGAGAAAAACTGCCACAGCCTGGAACCACCTCTGTACAGCCTCAGGAAGACTGGGTCGGCTGCTGCTGAGGCAGTGATCATGGCTGTGGTTGTGACTATGAACTCTGAGTCATGAGTTGCCTGAAATTCTCCTCCTCTAGCCACCGGACTCTACAGATGTTTGTCTTTATTTTGTGTATATGTCCATCCGTCATATTTACTGAGTGCAGAAAACTAAGCTCTTGGGAGAGTACAATGAAACAGAGTTGGTAAACCCGTTTCCTGCCCACAAGGCGCTTGTAGTCTAGCAGGAGAAGTAAACATTAATAGGAGACGCACATTGATATAAATAAATAAATTACGTCTATGTATATAAAGCACTGTGAGCTTGAGGGTGGGGTGGATAATGAGTGCAAATCCGAGAGCAAGGGTGACTCAGAAGGGAGAGGGAGTAGAATGAATGAGGGCTTAGTCGGGGAAGGCCTCTTGGAGGAGATGTGCAGCGTGGCTGAGTGGAAAGAGCACAGGCTTGGGAGTCAGAGGTCGTGGGCTCTAATCCCGGCTCCGCCACTTGTCAGCCGTGTGACTTTAGACAAGTCACTTAACTTCTCTGTGCCTCAGTTACCTCATCTGTAAAATGGGGATTAAGACTGGGAGCCCCAACTGGGACAATCTGATTACCTTATATCTACCCCAGTGCTTAGAGCTGTGCTTGGCACATAGTAAGTGCTTAACAAATACCATCATTATTAAGGCTTTGAAGGAGCAGAGAATGATGGTCTTTTGGATACGAAGCGGGGAAGAGTTCCAGGCTGGAGGCAGGCTGTGGGCAAGGGGTCGGCAGCAAGATAGATGTGATGGAGGTACAGTGATTAGGTTGGCATTAGAAGAACAAAATGAGCATGAGGGTTGTAGCAAGGTTGAATAGTAGGTGGCAAGGTGATTGAGTTCTTTAAAGCCAATGATAAGGAGTTTCTGTTTGATGAAGAGATGGATGGGCAACCACTGGAGGTTCTTGAGGAATGGGGAAACGTGGACCGAATGGTTTTGTAGAAACACGACTTGGGCAGCAGAGTGAAGAACGGACAGCAGTAGGGAGAGGCAGGAAGCAGGGTGGACAGCAAGGAGGATGATGCAGTAATCAACGAGGGATATGGTAAGTGTAGAAGCAGCATAGCCTAGTGGATAGAGCATGGGCCTTCGAGTCAGAAGGACTTGGGTTCTTCACCATTTGTCTGCTGTGTGATCTTGGGTAAATCTCTTCACTTCTCTGTGCCTCAGGTTCCCTTATTTGTTAAAATGGGGATAAAGACTGTGAGCCCCATGTAGGACATGGGCTTTGTCCACCCCATTTATCTGATATCCATACCAGCACTTAGAACAGTGTCTGCACATAGTAAGCACTTAACAAATATCACAATTATTATTATGATTAAGTGCTTGGCTCAGCATGGTAGCATGAACTGACAGGACTTGATGACAGAGTCCCTTCTGCATCACCCTTACTCCCTTTGCTCTTCCCCACTCCCAGCTACACAGCACTCATGAACATATCTGCAATTTTATTTATTTGTATTGATGTCTGTCTCCCTGCCTCTAGACTGTAAGCTCATATGGGCAGGGAATGTGACTGCTTATTGTTGTATTGTACTTTTCCAAGCGCTTAGTAAAGTGCTCCGCACACAGTAAGTGCTCAATAAATATGATTGAATGAATGAATATGTGGGTTGTGCATGTCTTCACATTGTCTTAATATTTTTGTTTCATCTCCCTTGTGTGTCTGTCACCAACCTCCAGATTGTGAGCCCCCTAAGGATCAGTGACAATGTCTAATTCTCACTAGGTTATTCTACTCCATTGCATAGTACGGTGTTCTGCACACAGTAAGCACTTAATAACTACTGATCTTCCTTGTCATGCTGACCTGTTTGTGTTCGCAGCTCCTGGTGCTGCTTTCACTCATCTACTGATTCACAATTTTTGCTGCATTTCTTCTCAAAAAGAATGATTCCTTTCATGATAGCAGTATGTCAATGTTGGTCCTATCGCAGCTGACTCCCATTTTTCAGCTGAGATGTAGCATTTTCTGAGGTTTTGTTTTACAGTTTCCTTTATCCTCCTTTCTTCCGGTTTAGTAATTTCAACTATCTGCCCAGGAGCTATTTGGGTATCCTACTGTTGCTCAGTGTCATGGAAAAAAGATGCAGAAAGGCACAATTCCTGACCTCCAGGAGTTCACAGCACAGCACAGCAGGATGTCAGTTGACTTTCAAAGCTATTTGGTAGGTATAAAAAAATCCCATTTGATTCTTCTTTTTCTTTTCACCATTATTAAAACTCACCTCATAATTTATGGGCTAGGGAAGGTCAAGCATCAGTGGCTCTTTTAGTGGACAATTTGAAGCCGATAGTAGTTCTGAACTCTCTACTGAATGCCTGACTTCATTCAAGTTGTTTCTAACTTGGTCTTCTTACAGACCAATATTGATCTGCTTCTCCAAAGCAATAACTCTGGTGGTTTAGTAATTCCATAAGTATAGAAAAGATTTTTGGGTTTTTTGCTTGGGGGTGGGGGAGGAGGAAGGAGGGAGGAAGGTTTTGGTATCTTCCTTTGATCAAAACAGAGTTTCAGATCTCAGATTCATTGTTCCCCCTGCTCAGAATGTCAGCTCAGCAGGGAATAAATCACTTCCCTGACCATTAAATCATTTGCCCCAGGTTTATGTTAAATTTTCTGTGTGCTTTGATGACAACTGTCATGAAAGGCATATTTATAGGTGAAAGAGAATTAGTTAAAGATTTGACATTTGTCAAAAGTTATCGTCTTTTCCCCCTCTGACTTCATAGTCAAAGAACTATAATTAATAGAGTGGAATAATTTAGGGAAGAAAATAGCATAACATGATAAGTATGCATCTTTCTCTTCCTGTTTGGCTGTTTCTCAAGAGATTTTAGTTTAAATCCCTTACGGGAGGCTTGGAAAGATTATGGCCTATTTGGCAATTAAGTTTTGTAAAGTGACTCGGGCACCTCAGAGGAAAAAATATTTTTTACATGCAGAGGAGTAACAATAATTTCCTGAGCAAAATGGAACTTGCCAACTAAATTGCCAGCAAAATCAGTCACTGTTTTATCAAAAATGAAAACTGCGAAAGAAATCGTTTCTTTTTATTTTCTTGTTCGGTATCGAGTGCCGAGGGGATTGCGTTTGCCACCAACTGCTACCCTGAAAAAGCAGCCAGTATCCATCATTTCAGGGGGCTCTACAGTCACTAAAGGTGATCAAATGGCTCGCCTCTCCTCCCCCTTACTTCTGCTACAGCCTCTAGTCCCAGGTGAAAACAACCTTGGCAGTGTCATGGAGTAAAGAGTACAGGCAGAGTTGCGGGTGTTTCATCATATGGAGAGAGGGCCATACTGTGACCTAGGTGTCCCCAGGATTTCTACCACCCAAGATCCTGAATTATGGACATTTGCATGGGGGTGGTGGGAAGAGACAGAGAGAGATGGAGACAGAGGGAAAAGTGGAGGAATAGAGAGAGAGGAAAGAGGATTTTGGGGGGGAGACAGAGAGGGAAACAGATAAAGTTCTGGGGAGAGAGAGATGGAGGAGAGAGGAAGAGAGGGAGAGGGAAAGAGAGAAAGAAGTAGGGAGATATTTGGAGAAAGGGAAGGAGAGAGATAGGGGAAGGGAGGGAGAGAATTAAGGGAAGAGAGGGTGGGGAGAAAGAAAGAGGGAGAAAGTATCTTTTGGTAGTTGGGAATAGACAGCATACTGATGGAAAGGCACTAGAATTTGAAGTCAAGGCCCGACTCTTCCATTGACTTGCTATTAAGTGTGGAAAAATAGCCTAACCTCATTTTTCTCTAGCATAAAAGAGATGTAGCATTTATTTATTTGTTTGTTTTACAGGGATTTGGGGAAGGTAAATCACATGATGATCCAGATTCTCCAATATGTAAAGAGCTTCTTGGGTGTAAGTTCTATTCTCTCTGAAGAAAGGGACTATTTAGCAAATTACTTCTTCGGAGCCTTAAATAGCTTCCTACTAGCCTGAAAGAATTACTAGCTTCCAAAAGTGCTTACTCAAGAAGTAACTTACACTTAAAGAAAATCTGGTTTAATATTCAGTATTTCAAACTCCTGGGAAAGAAGCGGGTATATAAATTCAACATAATATAATTTTCTTTATACTACAGGTCAATAAGATACATAGACTTTTTAAAATAAAGGTACCGCTTCATTTTGAAATGCCAATATTGCTGGTATTTGGTTGTCAGAAGATCATAGAATAATTTGCAAGAGCTAAAATTATTTTAGACAACATTACTACTATATGATGTTAAGCGTGGAATGTAGAGCTCGCACTGTTTATTTCATTTAGCAAACAAATGAATTAGACAAACACAAAGATGATTCACAGACCTCTGCAGTGTGCATACAATGCCCTTGGTCAAAGCACTCCGTTAAAATCATACAAACTTTAAAATAAATAAACTCTCTGGAGTGTCAATCAAAATAAGTGTGATAAGACAAATTTCCCAAAGAAATAAAACATGACTTTAGTAAGAAAACTCATTTGGGCGAGTCCAGAGGAATCTTGTTACTGAAGATGGTATAGGCTTGGTGGTTTGTGCTACAAGATGAACACTGAAAGACTTCATTCATTCTTTCAGTCATATTCATTGAGCATTTACTGTATGCAGAGCGCTGTACTGAATGCTTGGAAGAGTACAATATAACAATAAACAGACACATCACCTGCCCACAGTGAGCTCACAGTCTAGCTCACAGTTAATAGCTGTGAGTAGTTTGCTTCCAGTAGTTTTTTTTTTTGGGGGGGGGGGTTGGTATTTGTTAAGCACTTTCTATGTGTCAGACACTGTTCCAAGCACTGGCGTAGACACAAGCTAATTGGGTTGGACCCAATCCATGTCCCACATTGGGCTGACCGTCTTAATCCCCATCTTATAGATGAGGTAACTGTGGCACAGAGAAGTGAAGTGACTTGCCCAAGGTCACACAGCAGAGAAGTGGCGAAACCAAGATTAGATCCCAGGTCCTTCTGAATCCCAGACCCATTCTCTGTCCATTAGGCCTTGCTGCTTCACCACTTAGGCCAAAGGAATTCGGAGGGGTGGTAATATGTGAATTTCACAAGACTCCAAGTCAAAAATTGTCATGTCATAAGGTAGAATAAGGTAATAGTTCATCTGTGAAAAACTCAAAGTATATTGTAAACCAAAACAGAAAGCATCTTAATCCCCATTTTATAGATTAGGTAACTGTGGCACAGAGAAGTGAAGTGACCTGCCCAAGGTCACACAGCAGAGAAGTGGCAAAGCCAAGATTAGATCCCAGGTCCTTCTGAATCCCAGACCCATTCTCTGTCCATTAGGCCATGCTGCTTCACCACTTAGGCCAAAGGAATTCGGAGGGGTGGTAATATGTGAATTTCACAAGACTCCGAGTCAAAAATTGTCGTCATAAGGTAGAATAAGGTAATAGTTCATCTGTGAAAACCTCAAAGTATATTGAAAACCAAAACAGAAAGCAGTATCCAATTGCCACCTGACAATCCTTTCCATTCTTGCATTGGCAGAGCCTCCAAACTCTCCACTCCCCAACCTCCCATCCTGAGCCCCACTGCCATCTGAGAGAACACTCCGCAACCATATTTCCAGCTCCATTCATTCATTCATTCAATCGTATTTATTGAGCGTTTACTGTGTGCAGAGCACTGTACAAAGAGCTTGGGAAGTACAAGTCGGCAACATATAGAGACGGTCCCTACCCAACAACGGGCTCACAGTCTAGAAGGGGGATGCTTCCAACACCATGCCTAACTTCAATCTGTTGCCCTGACCAGCTGCTGGGGTTGAAAATCCTGTTATTCTCAAACACTCCACCTGTTTCCTTGGAAACAGGCCATCTGAGGGCTTAGATCTGTGGATAATCTTCAGTGGCTGTCCATCCACCTCCTCGTCAAAGAGTTCTAATCCTGGTTCTTCCACTTATCTGCTGTGTGACCTTGGTCAAGTCACTTCACTTCTCTGTGCCTCAGTTCTCTGTAAAATGAGGATTCAGTACCTGTTCTCCCTCCTACCTAGACTGTGAGCCCTATGTGGGACAGGGACAGAGTGTGACTTGATTGACTTGAATCTACCCCAGTGTTTCAAACAGTGCTTGACAAATAGTAAGTGCTTAACAAATGGCAAGAAAAAAAATCCTCACCACCAGTCTATAGAATGAGATGAAAATATTTAAGATCCTTATCTTCTTCTGATCCTCACAGAATGTAATGTAGGACACAAGTGTTGAAAGGAAGGTTGTTCAATGTTGGGGTGATTTTAAAACTCCTCTATAGTCTATCAGAAGCCAGGAGGGAGAGCTTATGCCATGGAAAATGGAATGAATATACAGCATGATCCAGAGACGTTAAAGAAAGGGCCAGAAATCAATAGAGGGAGGTTTAATCAAGACAAATGCAAGGCCTTTCACCAGGGAGAGGAAGAATCTGATGAAAAAAAAAAAAGTATGAAACAGAAAATTGCTTGTTAGGAATCATCACTATAGAAAAAAGACCCTGGAGTGAAATCAGTCAATAAATTCAACATGATACGCAATGAGATGCTCCTGCAAGAATAAAAGGTAAATGCAATTTTGGGATGTAGAAAGTAATGTGTGATGTATAGAACCAGGTGAATAATTATTCTTCTCCCCACACATTTCAGCATCTGATATTGTTAATAGTTTTGTGTTCCTCAACTAAAAATGGTTTTAGTGAATTACCATCTCTTGAACAGGCTCAGAACTCAGAGAAACAATATGCAGGATGCTGGGAAGAGCCCCAAAGTAGACACCAAAATATTTTGAAATGGTCAGAAGATTATTATTATGGTATTTGTTAAGCACTTACTGTGTGCGAAGCACTGTTCTAAGCGCTGGAGTAGAAATAGAGTAATGAGGTTGTCATAATGAGGTTGTCCCACGTGAGGCTCCCAGTCTTAATCCCCATTTGACAGATGAGTTAACTGAGGCCCATATAAGTGAAGTGAGTAGCCCAAGGTCACACAGCAGACATGTGGCGAAGCCGGGATTAGAACCCAGACCCTTCTGACTCCCCAGCCTGTGCTCTATCCATTAGGCCATGCTGCTTCTCAAAAAATGAGACTGAGGCAGAGGCTGGGAAGCAAAGCAGTATCACACTTTGACTAACACCACAGATTCCACCTGACCATTCCTTTCTACACAAAATCTACTTATGAATAGAATCCATCTTTAGCTGAACAGGCTCAGTTACTATAAAGTAAGTTACCTAACGGTAACATCAGGTTATAGACAATTTGGGCAGTGGAAATATATGTGATGGAACAGACGCCACTGGCAGAACTAACTTTATTTAGTCCATCAGTCAATCAATGGCATTTATCGAGCTCTTTCTGGGTACAGAGCACTGTACTAAGCACATGATGCCAATGCAGCAACAAAACAAACACTACAAACCCAGAACTAAGTAATAAACGGGATTTCAGTGAAGTCAGGTCAATCAATAAAATCTCCAGAAGCACCCTAGAATGGAAATGATTCAGAAGCATTTCATGCAGAACTGAAGGAAGTTCTGATGGAAACTGCATACAAACCTACTATGCCCCTGGATTTGAAAATATACAGAATTAAGGGCTCACTGGGGCTGGGAGGATCCTCTCTCTCGACTGAAGGATTGCTCTTGAACTGCCTCAGGAATTTTTTGACACTCTTTCTCTATCTGTTTCAGAAAAAGATTACAGAACTGCCGTAGATAACATGCTTCAGCCTCTCCCAACTCCAAAGGTCAGGAGGCATTTCCTAATGACCGACTGCCATCCTGTTTGCCGCAGCTTGAGCCAATCAGTCAATCAGTGATATGTACTGAATGCCTAATATATGCAGAGAGTACAATATGAAAGAGTTCCCTGCCCACAAGGAGCTTACAATCTATAGGGGGAGACAGATATTACAATAAATCAGTGTTATTCTCACGGTAAGCACTCACAAGGCAGGGCCTTGTGGCTGACATTTTGATGTTTGGTCTTTAGCTATTGATGTTTAGACTCTGCAGTGCTTCATCATGAGCTTCATTTATATTTCAATCACGTACTTCATTCATCATTCAATTAGTCAGTAGTACTTATTGAGCTCTTGCTGTGTGCAGAGTACTGAGCTAAGCACTTGGGAGTGAGATGTGGAGGTGAATGAGCAGTCATTGAAGATTGCCCACCCTGAGTTTTCGGATTACCTGTTTCCAAAGAACGAAGTGGAGTATTTGGAAATAATTGAGGAATTTCAGTCCCGGGAGCTGGCCAGGTCAAGAGCTTGAAGCTAGGCCTGGTGTTGGAAGCAATGGAGCTGGGAATCTGGTTGTGAGGCACTCTGTCAGACAGAAGTGGGACTCAGAATAGGAAGCTGGGGAATGGAGAGTTTGGAGGTATTGGCGTGCAAGACTGGAAAGGAGTGGAGAGAGCAGATGTGCAAGATGGGGAGAATTGGTAGAGAGTCTTGATGTGGAGGGAAATGGGAAGACAATGGGAAGTCAATTAATACACTACTCCTCTGTAGGAATCCTGCCTCTCAGTACTGGGTGATATTATCATTATAGTAACCTAGGGAAACATTGGGCATTTTGCTCTGAGTGATTTTATTTTATGTAACTGGATTTGAATGGCAAATTCCATTTCTTTCATGCCCAATGTAAGCACTAACCCCTGCGGATAAAGGAAGCTAAATGAAGTTCTTAATGTATTGTTAGTGTTACGATGCATGGGACAACCATGGCTTTCAAAGCTGCAATGGCTTTGTATATGAAAACTGTGGAGAGGTTGTGATTTGACACAGCAGTTTACAGGTTTTATGGTTAGTACTCTGTTATGGCTAATGATTCCACTGATAATCGTTATATTGGGCAGTAAAGTTGGCTTTGCAATTCTCAGATTTTGACCTAATTTCTTGTTCTGTTCCTTGTTTCCTCCCTACTCCACTTCTACTTCTGTTTCATTTTGAGGGTAGAATCTGGTAGTGATCCCCTGTGTGAGTCCCTGGTCATTGCTGCAGCTCGATCTCTGTAGACTCAGTTGGTTTTATTAAACCACTGCTGCATGCTGCTTTTCTCTTGAATAATAAGTGGGTTACAAAAATTCAGAATCTTTATGTCATAGGATTACTCATAGTTGAGGGAAAGAAAAGCCTATACAAAATAGAGGAGCCCAAACAGCTTCCCCTCTTTAGCATTTCCCTAGATTGTTACTTATTGTCTAATTTCACTTTCCTTTATAATCTCTAGTCCCTCTCCCATTCTCTTTAGCTCTCTTGATAATCTCCTTTCCTCTGGGTCAGAAGTCATTTACTTTAATAAGTCTATATTTAGTATCTTAAAAATGAATGATTTGTTTCCAAGTAGAGCTCATCCAACTGGTACATTTGTCCCTGACTTAAGATCAAATGTTATGCAACCAAAAAACAAAACTCACCATGTTGTCATTGTCTTATGCTGTCGAGTCGTGTCCGACGCCATTGACGCATCTCTCCCAGAACATCCCACCCCCATCTCCAATCGTTCTGGTAGTGTATCCATTGAGTTTTCTTGGTAAAAATATGAAAGTTGTTTACCATTACCTCCTTCTGAGCAGTCTCAGCCCTTGACTCTCTCCCTTTACCACTGTTGCCCAGCATGGGTGAGTTTTGACTTGTAGTTGATTGCCTTCCATTTGCTAGCCACTGGCCAAATAATAATAATGATGATGATGGCATTTGTTAAGCACTTACTATGTGCCAAGCACTGTTCTAAGCACTTGGAGGAAAGACAAGGTAATAGGTTGTCCCACATGGGGCTCAACGTCTTAATCCCCATTTTACAGATGAGATAACTGGGGGAACAGAGAAGTTTAGTAACTTGCCCAAAGTCACACAGCTAACAAGTGGCGGAGCCAGGATTAGAACCCATGACCTTTGACTCCCAAGTCCATGCTCTTGCCACTGAGCCATGCTGCTTCTCAGTTAAGCTAGGAATGGAATGGATATGCCTCTGCTTGAATCTCCCTCCCATAATCGAGACTGGTAGAGTACTGGAAACTCTCCAGGTGTGACCCAAGAGGTGAAAACTCACCTCAGAAGGAATCAATCAATCAATGGTATTTTCTGAGTGCTCACTGTGTACAGAGCACTGTACTAAACACTTGAGAGAGTACAATATAACAGATTTGGTAGATATGATCCCTGCCCACAAGGATGGAAGACATAATTTTGTTTTAATGGCACAAGGAGAAATTAGCACAAGCAACTTCAATGATGACTTCATTAGCATTCCTGATTCCTGCTAGGAAGATTTCTCTTGACTTTAAGACTTCTCTAATCTCTGTAGACTGTGAACTCCTCATGGGTGGGGAATATTCTTCCAACTGTGTTATATTGTACTCTCCTAAGTGCTTAGTACAGTGCTCTCAACACAGTAAATGCTCAATAAATACCATTGATTGATTCACTTGATTCATTCATTCATTCATTTTCAGTGGGACCAGAGAGTCCCTAGAATTAAATGTTACCACTATAGGAACAACTAAAATAAAGCTTGTCAATTAGAACACCAGAGGCAAGCAACCCCAGAGAATCTTGAAATAGTACGCTTTTGAACACAGAGGGCTTTAATTGCTTCATTTTACATTTTTTCACTGTCACATCACTTGAAAATTGAGATTAACATTCGTTTCAAATCAATAATGAGGAGGAGAAAGCAAGATCCCATAGTGGAAAATGTAACACACTTATAGTTCACATTCTCTTTAAAAAAAAAAAGATTTTCTACCACACAGTTATGAGCACCATCCAACAACGGATTGCAGTGTTCAGTCTAGATAACATTTGACTTGTGGAGAGAAGCAAGACTTCAGGGTGTACTGATTTAATGGTGGACCAAAGCAGTGGGTAGTGCAGATTGCAGATGGTGAAGCTCTACAATCTAATTTGGAATTCCTTTCAAAAGCCTTTGGAAAGGACCATAACCTCTCCATTTCTGAGGTGGAAAAACCCAAGGCACAGCCACATAACAGCAAACTTATAAGGAAGGAATTGATCAGTATATAGCGTATAAGGGTTAATGGCTTTACGTTTCACTAACATTTTGCCTTTCCCTTCCACGCCGTGGACAGGGAATGTGACTGTTATATTGTTGTGTTGTACTCTCCCAAGTATTTAGTGCAGTGATC
The DNA here is from genome assembly GCF_015852505.1 of Tachyglossus aculeatus. Taxonomy (NCBI): domain Eukaryota; kingdom Metazoa; phylum Chordata; class Mammalia; order Monotremata; family Tachyglossidae; genus Tachyglossus; species Tachyglossus aculeatus. The sequence goes on along the minus strand of NC_052083.1, from coordinate 12,720,116 downwards.
CGCACACAATAAGCGCTCAATAAATATGATTGATTGATAGATTGATGGATAAAGAGGAGACCTCTGGGCAAAATCCTCTTGACTGGTTAGCAGGGGTTTTACTATTCAGATCCCCTTCTCTCATGCTTTTCACAGCCTCTAGCTCTCTTTAGGCCCTCTATAATTTTGGTAACAAAGATACAAGTAATGATGCGATATATTTATAATATCAAGCATTTAGTAAAATGCCCTGAACATAATGAATGACTGATTGGTACCTAGTGCCGACAGTCTAGATATCGTACAAACCCTATAAACCAATCATCTTATTTGCAAATAATATGGGAGAGTATGTCAATCTCCCCTCAGTCTTTTCACCCATGCTTGAACTCATCAATCAATCAATCAATGGTATTTATTGTGCACTTAATATGTGATGAGCACTATACTAAGCACTTGGGAGAATACAACATAACAGAAATTAGCAGACACATTTTCTCTCCATAATGAGCTTCAGTAATTTATCATCTCCGACATGCAGGAACATAGAGTTCAAGAACGTATCATATTTTCTGGCATAATTGCCTTCATCCTATAATTGCCCACCTAAATATTTAGATGAAGCGATAAGATTATTTTTTGTACTACTTAATTGTAAGGGTAAATAAGAGGAGCATAAGGTTCTCTTCCTCCCTTCAAAGCCCTACTGAGAGCTCACCTCCTCCAGGAGGCCTTCCTAGACTGAGCTCCCTTTTTCCTCTCCTCCTCCCCATCACCCCACTCTGCCCTACCTCCTTCCCTTCCCCACAGCACTTATATATATTTGTACAGATTTATCACTCTATTTATTTTCCTTTCACATATTTACTATTCTATTTATTTTGTTAATGATGTGCATATAGCCATAATTCTATTTGTTCTGATGATTTTGACACCTGTCTACATGTTTTGTTTTGTGGTCTGTCTCCCCCTTCTAGATTGTGAGCCCGTTGTTGGGTAGGGACCGTCTCTATATGTGGCCGACTTGTACTTCCCAAGAGCTTAGTACAGTGCTCTGCACAAAGTGCTCAATAAATACGATTGAATGAATGAATGAATAAGGTTGAGAACATGACAATACTGCCAATGGAGAGAGTTAATTCATTAGAATTTCCACTTCCTTCTTCTTTCCTTTCCTCCTCCTTTATTTCCTTCTCCCTTTATTGCTAGCACCTTATATGACTCATGTAACATTCCCATCCCTGTTTAAATGTAATAAAAATGATGAAGAAAAGTGGAGGAATTATGTAAATAAATGTAGGTACACTGTAGGCTCAGTAAGGGGGATTAAAAAAAATCATTTCTAAATGTAGACTCTAGAATGACTTATTTGTCCATTTGCTGCTTATTCACTAGCATCCTTGGAATAGGCCTGAGATAGCACTTGGTTTCCTGTTTTGGTTTTCCTTGGAAAACTGGGGAAGAATTGGAGTAGTCGCAGGAGGAGGCTTCAACTATATTAGGTAAACTGGCCATGTTGAATTGGATCATATTATCTGTATCTTCTGGTCAGAGCTGCTGATCATGAATACCTACTTTTTCTGAGCAGTCAGAGTTCAGAATTCAGCCATCTAGAACTATTGGGTGTGTGGGGTGGGGAGGCAGATGTGAGGTGGAGACAGAGGCACACTGAATAATAAACTACAAAAATACAAACAAACGAGTTCAAAAGCTTTAGAAGACTCTTTGAACTCACAGACAAAGAGATTCCTGCAGAAATGTGCTATTCATGTTAACAAAAAAAAGACCCACACCTTCCAGTTATTGAGACTCTGAATCTTTATACAATAGAAAGGAACAGCTTTCAACTCTCCACCATTGCATCTGTGGAACAATAGTCAATGTCATAAATATTTATGAGAGCCTTATATGTGTCAAAAATTAATAATGCTAAGGATGCTTTCTGTACCATTATTCTTCTGACTTTTTAGATAGCGTAGCTCAGCACACAGAGCCAGTGGGAATGAAGCCAAATTTAATTTTTATTCCAAGTATTCTTAGATTACTTTGGCTGGAATTACAATCCAAATACATCGCTGATGCTCTGCTGATGATTTTGAATCAAAAACCTTGTATGGGTTTTTGTTCCTATACAAATCCGCCTGTGAGACAGGGAAGACCAAGTCAACTCTTTTCGGAAAGCAGAAGGGAAAAACAAATGTAATGAAACAGAAATCACAATGCTGAATTCTAAAAAAATTCTGATCTATTAATTCCAAGAACCTCGCAAGTATTTTCCTCCACTGTAGGCAGAAAATATAATTTCTCATCCTCCTTGAAAAGCCCAGCACTTAGCTGGACTAAGGAAAAATGATAAGGCATAAGAGAGGAAAATCGAAATGAAATGGGGTTGGGTTACATTCCTCAGTACTACTGGGTCTCACAAAATCAATCAATCAATCAATCATATTTATTGAGCGCTTACTGCATGCAAAGCACTGTATTAAGCACTTGGAAAGTACAAGTTGGCAACATATAGAGACGGTCCCTACCCAACAGTGGGTTCACAGTCTAGAAATCTCCTGAAGAGGAGCTTGGCAAGGAAATCACACACTTTGCCACCTTTGTCAGGACCTGCTCTTTTTCTCAAGTGGAATAAGGCGGACATTTCTCTCTTGGTATGTGGCTGAGTAAATAAATTTAATAAAATATAAAATAAATAAATTATTTATTCGTTTTAGCGTCTCTCTCCCCCTCTAGACTCTAAGCTCATTATGGGCAGGGAGCATTTCTGCTAATTCTGTTGTATTGTACTCTCCCAAGTGCTTAGTACAGTGCTCTGCACATAATAAGCACCCAATAAATGCCAACGATTGATCGATTATTGTTCCTCACTGTGTCTCTTTCTCATCCCTCTCTCTGTCAACATCTGGCTCAAACCATCCCTCCTGCATGGAACTTGCTCCCCTTCACATCAGGCTGGCCACGGCTCTCCCCATCTTCAAGGCTGAAATTGCATCTTCTCCAAGAGGTCTTCCCTAATTAACCATCATTTCCTCCCTTCCGATGGCCACTCGGCACTTTTGCATCACCCATGCACTAAGATGCTCATCCTTTCAGCACTTGGGTATTTCTCCCAGGTAGTACATATGTAAGTATCTTTAAACTCTGCTATTTCTCCCTACCTGTAGTTTATTTTAGTGTCTGTCTCCCCTTCTAGATCCTCGAGGGCAGGGATCTTGTCTATTAACTCAGGACAGCTCTCAGCACAGAGTGCACATTCAATATATACACCATTAATTGATTAATTGATGTCTGAAAAATATGCCATTTTTAGACTGTGAGCCCACTGTTGGGTAGGGACTGTCTCTATATGTTGCCAATTTGTACTTCCCAAGCACTTAGTACAGTGCTGTGCACATAGTAAGCGCTCAATAAATAAGATTGATGATGATGATGCCATAACATATGAGAAGCACCATGGCCTAGTGGAAAGAGCATGGGCCTGGGAATAGGGGAGCTGGAGTTCTAATTTACTGGTCTGTGCCTCAGTTTCCTCAACTGTAAAGTGGGGATTAAATCCTACTCCCTCCCACTAAGACTGTGAGTCCCAAGTGGGACAGAGACTGTGTCCACCCTGATAAATTTGTACTACCCCAGTGTTTAGAACAGTGCTTGACACCTAGTAAGCACTTAACAAATACCAATAGAGAAGCAGCGTGGCTCAGTGAAAAGAGCACAGGCTTGGGAGCCAGAGGTCATGGGTTCTAATCCCATCTCCACCACTTGTCGTCTGACTTTGGGCAAGTCACTTAACTTCTCTGGGCCTCAGTTACCTCATCTGTAAAATGGGGATGAAGACTGTGAGCCCCTTGTGGGACAACCTAATCACCTTATATCCCCCCCAACGCTTAGAACAGTGCTTCACACATAGTAAGCGCTTAACAAATGCCATCATTATTTAATAAAATTTTAAAAAAAACCCTGCAGAGTCAGGCCAGCTCCAGAGGCTGTGAGGAGATGGGGACATAGATTATTCTGCTCTTCACACCTTTCTTTACTCCTCCCTCCTCGTTGTAACACCGGACATTTTCCTGTTAGTTTCTCGGAGCCTGATCTAGGTCTTTCCAGTTCCTATTCCAAAGGCTGTCTCTTAGCGGGCGAAGCCGCACAGCAGTTAAAGCACCTCTCCCCCTGCCTGAGATGGGAGTGAGAGAGATTTAATCAAGTGGTGGCATCCCCATATGGTGCAAAAATCATCTTAGTCTACATAATAGCATAATAACGGGCAGCTAGTGGGTTTCTGAAATGAAAAATCAAGTCAGCTTTTCACCATCCAAACAAGTCAAAGACAAAGCAGATGTTGTACCACCTCTTGTTACCATATGTTAGCCAACTCTTTATTATGTAGATCGATCAAACACCTAATTATCAGCCCCTATGTGGCCTTTAGCAGGTGCACTGCTAGTACATTTTCAACTTTATTCTCACTGACCCAAACATCAGTCTACTACCCACGTTGATGTCTACCTTCTCTAAAGTAGAAAGGAAAGTGAAGTGCATGTTCATTCAAAAAGTCATACATTTTTGTGTTTGTAAAAATATGTTTTTAACAATATGTGAGGGATACTGGGAAATAGTGATAACAGTGGCATTTGTTAAATGTTCATTAGGTGCTTAGCCCCAGGATAGATACAGTACAATCAGATCAGACACTGTCACCATGCACAGAATCCCTGTTCTTCACAGAACTCACAGTCTAAGAGGGAGAGAGAACAAATATTTCTCTGAGTCACAGAGAAGTTAAGTGACTTACCCCAGGCACACATCAGAACCCAGGTCTTCCGAATCCCAGACCTATGCTGTACCCACTAGACAAAGCTGCTTTTCATTGGACACATACATATACAACTGATTGAGAATTTTTAATTCCTTTTTTGTCTTATCTGATTTAATTTGAGTTAACCAAAGGAGAAAACAAGGAACAAAACAAAGGAGTAAAATAAAGAAATGTAGAAGAGTAGGGTAAATGAGGAGCCAAAAGAGAGAGAGAATGAGGTCAAAAGGAATACCCTTTAGCTCACACGTCTCTCATTTAGTTGTTTCTAACTACTCAAGCTCTAGAAATTGGAAGGGGATTTATTAAGCTCTGTAGCTGGCTGCTCAAGCCAGGTTAGAGTCTTACATATAAATACAGAATCTTCCAGAATCAAGTGTATTTTTTGAACTGTACTGTATAACCCAGAAGTTAGTACAATAGACTAGATATGTTGTCTTCCCTCAAGGAGCCTGTCATCTAGCGAGAAAGTTAGTTGTGTTGGCTGAGAAGCCTCTAGAACAAACCAATAGCTCAAGATCCTTCCCAGGGTATGCTTGGGAAGTCAAATGTTTGTCCTCTTTGATACCATCCTAATGGTTAGGGCTGTTCATTTCACATTTCTAATTTTCCCCCTACATCCCTGATTAATTAGGTTAATAGTGTGATCTTTTTTATTTAGGCAGATAAGGACTTTCTGACCTTGAGGAAGGAAAAAAAATCCTCTTTTGGGGATGATAATTTTGTTTTGAATTTCTTCACATTTGGAAGTTGCTCTCTCTCTCGATTATTTTGAAAACATGAAGCAAAGATACTAGCATGTTTTAGAGTCAACTTGTGCTCCTCTTTTTGAGGACAGTTAGTAACTTAGATCAAAATCCAACAGATCTTTTTAGGAAAATTGCGTGCTTGCCTAGGTAGTTACTTCTATAAATAGCTGGGGAGGGTAACTTTTTATTTTGTGTGAAAGGTTAACTCAGATCAATGCTTAAAGGGTTGAGGCTCCAGAGGGTAAGTGAAAGAGAGAGAGGGAGAAAGAGAAGGAGCATGGCTCAGTGGAAAGAGCAGGGGCTTGGGAGTCAGGGGTCATGGGTTCTTATCCCAGTTCTGCCAGTTGTCAGCTGTGTGACTTTGGGCAAGTAACTTAACTTCTCTGTGCCTCAGTTACCTCATCTGTAAAATGGGGATTAAGATTGTGAACCCCACGTGAGACAACCTGATCACCTTGTATCCCCCCAGTGCTTAGAACAGTGCTTTGCACATAGTAAGCACTTAACAAATACCATCATTATTATTAGTAAAGAGAGAGAGAGGGAGAGAGAAGACAGGAAGACAGGTACCCAGAGAAGAGAAACTGGAGGCAGTGAGACAGGCATAAGAGATGGGAAGACAGCCTCAGCAAAGAGTAGAGAAAGCATGGAAAACAAGAGATCTGGAGAAGAGATGTGAATACAAAGAGCTGTGGATAGTGTCTGCCTTGGTCAGAATAGAAGTCAGGTGCAGGCAAAAGGAAGTCACCTTGGTCCTGGATCAAGTCACAGGAGGCTAGATTTCTGGCCTGGTTTCATCCCCCCTACCCAACTCCATTCAGCCCCTTCCTGTCTTCAAATATCTTGGTTGCAAGTTTCAAAGACAAGACCTGAGGTCCGACAAACCCTCCACGAATGGCCAGGTACAGAATGTGGTTCATTCAGTCATTCATTCAATCATATTTATTGAGTGCTTACTGTGTGAAGAGCACTGTACTAAGCGTTTGGTTGAGGAAGGCCCTGGGGTCTCTACAATGACCCTCACCTGCAGCCCAGCCTTTGGAGACTAGGAAATCCTGACCGTTGAGAGGAGAAAGCTCATGTCTTCCCGCAAACTGAATTCAGGAGGAAATAGAGCCATTGTAAGGAACCATTTTCTATAAGTAATGACCCTTTCTGACAGGACCCAGATTCTCATTCTGGTTCTGGTTTCTGTAAACTGCTGCGACAAAGACAAAGACCCTGATTCTTAGCTTCCTTGGGCTGCCTCGAGGCTCAGCCCCAATTCCAACAGAGCCTTCAACAGCTTCTCTGGTTCCCCTGCAAACCTACCCTCAAAGGCCAAAGCTGGGGGTATCTGCTTTCACAGTAAGGAATGGTGGCAAGGGAGACTAAGGATAAGATCACATAAATGAGATTGAATGAGGGAAATATACGCCTTGAGCTCTGAGTTTCAAGCTCCTGTGAACCCTAAGCCAAGACCTGGGATGCAAAAATTTGTCCCCTCCAAGGAAGTGGCCCAAGCCTCTTCCTGAGCCTCATTTCAAAGCAGTTATGTGATTTCTGGGGATGTGATCAAGCCCCCTCAAATGCATTGTGCCAACAAATCACTGGAACTCTTGAGAAGCATATCAGCATGGTTGTTCTAACCGTCTCCAGGATGCAGTAGGTCCTCAATGAATATTGTTTACAATGATAATGATCTCCTTTCACCACAGGTATTTGAATGTGAATCTCTGACTCGTATTTCATTATCTTGCTCTGGGAACTATTTTTTTAAATCCTCTGTACTGAGTATACGTTTTTCAGGATAAATTGTGTTATGGAGTTTCTACGTATCTGATATTCCCTCATTTAGGCTTTTGGGGTGTTTTAATCTACACGATGTCATTTGGGTTTATGGCATTTTGTTTGCAACCATTCAAGGAACTACAGTATTCACTTTTCCTTTATAAAACTTCCAAGTATAATTGCTCTTTTTCTGCATCAGGTTGCACTTTTTGTTTTCTGTTTATGCTCTTTTTTATTGCTGCCTTAATATCCTATGTGGAATATCACTCCATTGTTGTGCTTACTTATCACCGATAAACATGATCTCAGCCCATTATTCGGCTATCTTTTAGAGATATGTTACACATAATTGCCTTCATTGCTGTGCTGCTCCTGGCTTTTAAGAAAAAAAACTTGCCATACAATTAATTGGAGTAAATATTATAGTGTTGATTTGGTCATTGTTTTGCAGATTTCGCCTCAGGAGGGGGAGAAAACCTGAGAAAGAGTGGAATTCCAACCATTATGACCCATTTGTCTATATCCTCTTATAGTTAACTTAGTTGGCTACCATTCATGGAAACTGATGAGTTATATTCAGTGTTGCACTTCTTTGTAGACCTATCTGGCTTCATATTTTCTTTTATACTGTTGCTCTATAAGTACTGAGAGGACATTTGATTGAAACAAAAAGATGAAAAAAATGGGTGGAATTCATCTTTGATTCAGAAAAGTTCTCTGATGGTGTTGAATCTTCGTATAGTCCATAAAAAAAAATCAGTCCCTACAAATTCAAGACTGTCAGCCTTGACTCCCTGTAGACTGTAAATTCCTCTAGACTGTAAACTTGTAATGGGGAGGGAACATGTCTGCTAAATCTTAAACCCATCCCTGTCCCAGAGAGGGCTCACGAAGACGGGCTAGAACAGGTATTTAATCCCCATTTCACAGATAAGGAAACAGAACCAAAGAAATGTTAAGTGACTTACCCAAAGTCACACAGCAAGTGAGTGGCGGAGTTGGGATTGGAACCCAAGTTAGATGTGTACATAAATGCTGTAGGGATTGTGAGTACTTAAACACTTGGGTAACCTGGAAGGACTGAAGTGATAGGTGTGAGATACAAAGTGCAGAAATTAGAGATTAAATGGGTCATCTGTGGAAACATAAAGTGTGTGTTGGGTATTAAAAGTACTCTTCTTTTGCGGTAGGGAGTATGGGAGAGCAATGCATCCTTATTCACTTCATTTTGTGTTCATCCTCATAGGCGCTCAGTGGTAGGATCATTATCTACAAATGAATATACTCCATAAGTTATAAATTGGATTTTACCTATAGATATTACTTTAAGAAATATTCCAACTTTCTAGGGGTGGGAGGCGGAAGCTTCCTAGTATCATAATTGCATCATAATATCATAAGCACTTAATACAGTGCTCTCTACACAGCAAGCACTCGATAAATACGATTGAATGAATAATTGCACTGTGTAACTGGGTCAGTTTGTCCGCATCTGGGGATTTGAGGGAATGGACCTTCTATGTTGAAAGGAGCTAAAGAACTTGCACTAATGTTCCAAGTGTCTTTGAATGGGCTCAACATACATGGCTTAGTGGAAAGAGCCTGGGCTTGGGAGCCAGAAGTCAAGGGTTCTCACCCCGGCTCTGCCACTTGGCAGCTGTGTGACTTTGGGCAAGTCACTTAACTTCTCTGGACCTCCGTTCCCTCATCTATAAAATGGGGATTAAGACTGTGAGCCCCACGTGGGACAACCTGATGACCTTGTATCTCTCCCAGGACTTAGAACAGTGCTTAGCACATAGTACGTGCTTAACAAACACCATTATTATTAACTAGGACACTCCGCAAAAGTTGTACTTTTATTCAGAAATTAGTGAAGGTGATGGAGTCTCCTTTCAGGAAACTCAGTCCCGAGGCACCTGGGCTGAAAATGGGCTCAAAGGAATTGATTATAGTGCTAATGGCTAGTGCCAGCCTCACTCACCCTCTTGTTCCTGTTGGTCATGATTCTACTGAGTCACAGTGAGCAGCAAGGAAGTATGTAAACTTCGGTGCCACATTTTGCTCAGAAAATCAATCAATGGTTTTCACTGAGCACCTACTATGTGCCGTGCACTGTCTTAAACATTTGGAAGAGTACAAGGCAACAGAGTTAGCAAATACATTCCCTGCCCATCACAAGTTTATGGTCTAGTGGGGAAATGTGCAATCTTCACCCATGTTAACCAGCTATCGGCAGTACAACAATAGAACTGAGATCTTCTCATTCTCAGAGCAGTGCTCTTTCCACTGGACCAAAATCGGGACTCATTATTTGTCCATTTGCACAAAAGAAGACTAGGAGAGCATTTTTAAAAAATGCTTTTTGTAAACTAATGTTTGTTATTTTGTTTTCTATATAAGAAAAAAGCTTTTATTGTCATCAGAGCCAGCATTCTCAAACCTGAACCGCTGAAGGGACTTGGGCAGTTAACGAAACTATGTGACACCTATGTATTTGCAAAGTTTATTTAATATTTATAGAAGGCCAGAAAAGCAGCAAAATTACTTCTATAATCATCCATTTCTTTGTACCACCAAGCAAATTAAATCTATTTTCAAATGAAGTTCAAAATTTTACAAGATGGATATTAGTCAACCACGGAAGGTGCTCTCAGATGTTTGACCATTTGAAGGTGAAATTCTTCCCAAAACTGGATGGTTCACAACTTTATGGGACTTTTTGAGACTTTGAAGTTAAGAAATTAAAAAAAAATCCTTGTAAACGTAGTGGAAAAAAAAAAGCTTACTTGTTACCCAGGTTAATTCTTTTGGTTTCTTTGTAGGCCACTGACAACACTGCCCCATTCCAAACTCGTCCTATCTATCTTTCATGTTTCAAATCTTCACCTCACCTCAGCCATGGGGCAATAAACACAGAGTAAGAGACCACCACAATCCAGCCTCATCCCACTTACGGCTTTGTGGATCCTCAGTGTCAGGGAAGATTTCTGCTACGTGAGCCCTATTCGAACTATTTTGGGGAATGAATGTATTTGGAAAGGGCAACTCTGATGTCTTGCAAAAATGTGGCACATAGTTAAAACCAGAAACAAGGCTATGCTCTAATGGCCCCATTAAATTGTTCAGAGCTCAGGCTAGTACTTACAGTTATACTTAAAGCATTCCCCTAAGGACTATCCTAAAGGAATTGCGGTATTATGTTCATTCAAATAAATGCCTTGCAATTTGTTCCTAATAAAATCTAATCTCTAGGATTGTTTCCCTCCTCCTCGTTAATGAATTAAATGAGGGAGGGTGACAACTGGAGCAGAATGTGAAAATGTCCTCTGGCCTTCCTGCTTCCCTGGCTGGGGAATCATATGGGAAATTTTGAACAGACACTAGATATTGATGTTTGAGGGAGGGAAGTAAATGGGGCCTTGGGAAAAATGATATTAATGCTCTCGGTGATCTGTTGGTAGCAGAATGTAGACTTGTTTCTTCTTGAATATTTGAAATTATTGGACCCTGTAATGGTGTTTTCCAGTTATATAAATCATGTTTTAAGATTAGATGTGTCATGTGACTTTCTTTCTTAATAAAAAGATGTGTGATGTTGTCCTGAAATGTAATGGATTTTGCATTTTGCATTTGAATAAAAGAATGCAATCCTGGATGAGTTGCTGAGAGAGGTTACAGTGCCATTTGGTTACAGTGTCAGTCCGTCAGTCAATGGTAATTTTTGAACACTTACTGTGCTCAGGTTATATTAAGCATATTAGGTACTTAAGAGAGCACGATAGAGTGGGGAGATATAATCCCTGCCCACAAGGAGCTTATAACCTAGTTGGCAACTTTAATAAATTATTTTAGCAATCGCAAAACATTCTTATTTTGCAAATGATTTTTGAAAGTGATTTTAGGTTAGAATTGACTGGTTAAAATCTCAGTAAGTATAGAGATCTGGAGATGAAGAAACCAAAATACTTTCACATATTAAACTGCAACTGTGGCAACCTAAAGCAATGGGAAGTTCTGTGTGTAGGTCTGTTGCACGTTGTTGACTGAAACAGAAAATTTCCAGTTACATTTATGGATATTTTTTTCCATGCACTTAAAGCAATTTGAAAAACAACCCTGAGAGACTTTTTTCTTTGTGGAATGACTCAGCGTTGAAAGTATTTTTTCAGGGGAGAGCTTGAAACATTGAGTCTGTCATTTTCCTCCAGACATTGGTCAAAATGATCCTCAAAGTGAATACATAACATGTTTGATCACTGTTTTTGCATACAAAGGATCCTCACCGTGCCCCATGTCATTAGTTTCATGGCACATTGACAGAGCAATGTGACTTCCCTGATTTCATCTCTTCCATGAGCTGCTGCTGCTGACACTTCTGTTTGCTGGCCCAGTTGTAACCAGAAAGCCAGGATCTAACCTTGTTTGGCAATTATAAAATCACTTCCTTTTTCCCTAATTTTTTAAAAATGGTGTTTGTTAAGCCTTAGTATGTGCCAGACACTGTTCCAAGAATTGGGTTAGGGACAAGCTAATCAGGATGGACACAGTCCACGTCCCACTTGGGGCTCACAGTCTTAATCTCCGTTTTAAAGATGAGATAACTGAGGCACAGAGAAATGAAATACTTGCCCAAGGTTGCACAGCAGAAAAGTGATGAAGCAGGGATTAGAACCCAGGTCCTCTGACTCCTAAGCCCAGGCTCTTTCCACTAGGCTACGCTGCTTCTGTTAGTTGAACTCCTAAAGACCACATGAAAATGGTCTCTGTGAAGAAGACATGCTCTTTCAGTCAGTACCGAGCTAGTGGCATGTAATAATAATAACAGTAATAATAATAATGGTATTTTTAATTGCTTACCATGTGCCAGACACCATTCTAAGCACTGGGGTGGCTACAAGCAAATCGGGTTGGACCTAGTCCTTGTCCCATGTGGGGCTCACAGTCTCTCCCCCCCATTTTACAGATAAGGCAACTGAGGCACAGAGAAGTGAAGTGACTTGCCCAAGGTCACACAGCAGGCAAGTGGCAGAGCCGGAATTAGAACCCATGACTTTCTGACTCTCAGGCTTGTGCTCTATCCACCAGGCCAAGCTGCCTCCTCTTATTTGTTAAAACAATACTTCCTGCCTCTGGGATTCACCCATCCTGTTTGTGTCCACCCAGCCATCCCTCAGGAAAATGAACCAGTGGTCTAACAGACCATGAAATTCCCTACGTGGTTTTGCAACTTAAACCATTTGTTCTTCCACTTTAAAAGTAAGAAAAAAATCAAAATCGGCTACTTTTCAATGCCTTCAGACTTTTAGCTTTGGGAAACCTTCCTTCCAGTTCCTCAATTACAAACTGAGTTTCATTTCTGTTGTTTTCAGTAGTATTTCCAAAGTAAACAGTCACAGTTATTCACCTTAAACATTAGCAGCATGTCTTAGTGGGCCTGGCAGCCAGAGGACTTGGTTCTAAACTGGCTCTGCCACTTGTCTGCTGCGTGACCTTGGGCAATTCATTGAACTTCTCTGTGCCTCAGTTTCCTCATCTGTAAAATGGGGATTCAGTGGCTGTTCCCCTTCTTACTTAGACTGTGAGCCCCATGTGGGACAGGAACTGGATCCAGCCTGATTAACTTGTATCTATTGTAGCACTTAGAACAGTGCTTCACAAATACAATGCTTTGCACATAGTAAGTGCTTAACAAATGTCATCATTAATCAATCAATCAATCAATTGTATTTATTGAGTGCTTACTGTGTGCAGAGCACTGTACTAAGTGCTTGGGAAGTACAAGTTGGCAACATATAGAGACGGTCCCTACCCAACAGTGGGCTCACAGTCTAGAAGGGGGAAACAGACAGCAAAACAACACATATTAACAAAATAAAATAAGTAGAATAAATATGTACAAGTAAAATAAATAGAGTAATAAATTCATACAAACATCATCATCATTATTATTATTATTGTTATTAAATACCATAAAAAATTAGGTAGATATCCATAAGTGCTGTAGCTACAATTCCCAGTAAAGAAGTGTGCTGGTAATATAATACACAGTTTAATACTTTTCTTATTTCAGTGAGATTGATCAGTCACACTTATTGAGTGTTTACCTTGTGCAGAGCACTGTACTAAGCGCTTGAGAGAGTGCAATATAACAGAGATGCATGAGAATACAAAAATAGACACAAATGTGCAAACGGTCAATGATGAGTATTTAGGTTGTAAGAATTGTGTGTGTGTTTGTGTGTGTATGTGTGTATGTGTTCACATATATGTATATATGTTTGTACATATTTATTACTCTATTTATTTTACGTGTACATATCTATTCTATTTATTTTATTTTGTTAGTATGTTTGGTTTTGTTCTCTGTCTCCCCCTTTTAGACTGTGAGCCCACTGTTGGGTAGGGACTGTTTCTATATGTTGCCGACTTGTACTTCCCAAGCGCTTAGTATAGTGCTCTACACACAGTAAGCGCTCAATAAATACAATTGATTGATTGATTGATTGATTGTTCATTTGGGGATCAAAGATTACACTACCACCTGTGAGATTTAATTCCTCTTTGCAAGTCTGCTAAAGCAAATGCATACCAATAGTCCTGTACATCCTATCCCAGCCAGCAATTGTGATGATGTGCCAGATATAACAACATTCCTTTCTGCCCTGCTTTCTTTTTGCCTGCCCAGTCTCCATTCAAAACACCAAGGATAATGCCTCAGTCTCCTTCTGGGTTTTGCATAGCTCTGGGAAGCTCTGAGGAAGCGAAATAAATATCCTAATAGCTGAGTGGACTCCTGAAGCAAAGCCTAAACCATCTGCCTGAATAAATTAATTCCTACCTTACACACTCTTGAAAGAGTAGTGGGTAGCACCCAGAAGAGCCATAGGCAATGCTTTGGTCCTGTGGAGCTCAATAGTGACTTAAAAAAAAAAAACAACCAAAAAAAAAATAACTGAAAATAAACTTTGTAGTGGCTACTTAGCTGAATTTTTTTATAACCCAAAGCACATTTGCAGTTGCTTTCCAATCTAATTGTAAGCTCTGAGCAACTAGTGTAGCTCATTGGTTCAATCAATCAATCAGTCATCGATCCATCAGTGGTATTTATTGAATGCTTACTGTATTCAGAACAATGTACAAAGGGCTTGGGAGAGTAACATACAGTTGATAGACACAATCCTTGCCCTCAAGGAGCTGTTACTCTAGTGGAATTCAGGGAATTGCACATTTATAAAGTTCCATATCACTTTAAGTCTCCCTGGGCCCCTCAAAGGTCTACTAGGTGAAGCTGTTAGATTGTCTCTTCAATCCCCTTCCAAAGAGCCGTCTGAAGGCAGTGAGCGAGCCCCTGAAAATAAACCAGTTTGCCTATATAATAATGACGATATTTGTTAAGCGCTTACTGTGTTCCAAGCACTGTTCTAAGCACTGGGGGACATACAAGGGTAATCAGGTTGTCCCATGTGGGGCTTACAGTCTCCACCTCCATTTTACAGATGAGGTAACTGAAGCACAGAGAAGCAAAGTGGCTGGCCCAAGGTCACACAGCAGACAAGTGGCGGAGTCGGAATTAGAACCCACGATCTCTGGCTCCCAAGCCCGGGCTCTTTCCACTAAGCCACGCTGACACATAGACCCAAAAGGCCTTATAAACTGGAGTTAAACTAATCAGTGGTCCTGGGGTAAATAATAATAACTGCAGTATTTGTTAAGTACTTACTACGTACTGAGCTCTGGGGTAGACACAAGACAATCAGGTCAGTCACAGTCCTTGACCCTCGTGAAACTCTCACCCTAAGTAGGAGGGAGAATAGGTAATGAATCTCCATTTTACAAATGAGAAACCTGAGGCACAGAGAAGTTAACAGTCTTGCACAAGGTCACACAGGAAGCACGTGGCAGAGCCAAGATTAGAACCCAGATCCTCTGACTCTCAGGCCCGTGGTCTTTCCATTAGTCCACATTTATTTTCATAAATCCAGTGATTTACTAGATCTTTAGGAACAAGATGCTCTTTAAATATGAAGTAAGTTACTAAAAGTCTTCATCAAACTACAAATAACATGAAGGATATTGTAGTATGCCTTAAAGCTCTATATTAAATTCCATAATTTTTAACATATTCCATATTTTTAAATCCTTATTACCTCATCCCACCCTGCTGCCCACAATTAGGAGATGGAGGAGTGTGGTTATGAACAGTTTGTCCCATACTCAGTTTGGACCTTGACTCTGCTAAACCTCAAAGTGAAAATGAAGTTGGAAGTAGAGGAAAAAATCTTCGAGCCACAACTGTTAAGGAATAGTAATCACTTTTATCAATATTTAATAAAAGACGATGCAATTATAATTATGTGTAATGTCAATAATTTATATGAGCCTAGAATTCAGGTCTGTGCTTTATACATTGAAAAGGCATTCTAACCATTGAAGCACGAGAGAGAGTCACGTTGTGTATTGAATCAATGAAGCTGTGAGTCAGGATTATAGAAACACCACTTCTTACTTCTAATATCTTTGTCAAAACACAGTAGAGATTACTTCTCAGAAGCATAAAAAGTCTATTTTACAGTAAGATTTTTTCCCCAGTAATTCTTCTGAATTTGTCATGTTAAAAATATGGAATTTAATATAGAGCTTTAAGGCATAATACAATATCCTTCATGTTATTTGTAGTTTGATGAAGACTTTTAGTAACTTACTTCATATTTAAAGAGCATCTTGTTCCTAAGGATCTGAATATGATTATAAACTTCCCAAGACAGATATGATCTCTTTAATTTAGGAAGAAACACTGAGGTCCTAGTAATATCACTGTTTCTAGGGGAAACAGAATAATAGCAGAGCCAAGAAAAGAAACAATATTTCTGCATTTCCATTCCGGTGCTCTACCCATTGGACCCTCCTCCCTTTTGTGGTGACAATTTCTGGCAAAATGTGCTGGCAGATTCCAAAACCAGTATCTTACATACCCTATCACTAATGTATTGTACTGTCCTAAGTGCTTAGTGCAGTGCTCTGTACACAATAAGCACTCAATAAATACCATTGATTCATTGACATTGTACACGTTCCATTTAACTATTTCTGCCTCTCTGTAAATGATTTAAGGACTACCTCTCCTACTTGATTGTAAGCTCCTTGAAGACAGAGATCATGTGCGTTTATTGTTCTTTCCCCTTGTACAGAGTTTAGGTCTGTGCACTCAGATACTCAGTGCTATTGACTGATTAATTTACTGATTGATTGATTGATTGATTCTGGCCACCGTGTCTCAGGCATGTGCCTGAGTCAATCAATCGATCAGTTGTATTTATTGAGTGCTTAGTATGCACAGAGAGCACCTGTACTAAGAGCTGGAGATAATACAGCAAGCTGTAGACACATTAGCTGCCCTTAAAGAGCTTCCAGTCTAGTGGGGGAGGCAGACCTTAAAATGCTGATCCCCTCCACCCGCATTCTGGGATAAGCACCTAGGTGAATTGGGGAATACAGTTCTGATGTGCATCCACAAGGTCTCAGAGCCACCATCTGCCTAGACATGAAAGGAAGACTATCTAATATTTAAATCAATCAATCCTATTCACTGAGGGCTTACTGTTTGCAGAGCACCATATTAAGTGCTTGGTAAATGTGTGTGAAATTTGATTACCAGTCTGAATTTCTTCCAGTTTTTCAAAGGCTTTTCTTCTCTACAAGCCCTAAGGAGTTTCTTCTGAACAGCTTAGAATTTGTCATAGCCTTTAGCTCCTGCCTCTCTTAACTGCTCTGTGGATTTAACCGTGGTTTCATAGCATTATTCTCAGCCTCATGATTCCTGCAAAAAAATCACGGCATCTTTGAGACCCTCCTTTTTCTAATTATCTTCCCATGTCTGCAGCCCCCTCCATTTCTGAACGGCATACCTGTTTTCACCACTTCTAATTCTCCTAGTCCAGTTCTTCTGTTTCTCCCTGGCTATCCATAATTCATTCATTAATTCAATCATTTTTATTGAGTGTTTACTGTATGCAAAACACCATACTAAGTGCTTGGGAGAGTACAATATAACAATAATCAGACATATTCCCTGCCCACGATGAGTTTACAGTCTAGAGGGGAAGACAGACATTAACGTAAATAAAATAAGAAATTACACCAATTGAAAGTTGGGATAACATGTTAAACCTTCCTGGTCCTGGATCCAGACTCTTTCCATTAGACCATGCTGCCATGTGCTTAGTACAGTGCTCTGCACACAGTAAGCACTCAATAAATATGATTGATTGATTGATTGATTATACCAAAACAAGTGAGTTACTCCATTTCCTGATCCTGAACTGTGAATCAGAAATCAAGTTGTGTAAAAACAACACTTTCTCAATGCTTTAATACTATTTTAGAAAGCGGAAGGAGAGCCATCGAACCTACTGTTTTTCAAACATTCGCTTTTCAGGCTGAAAACACCCAGGCACCTAAAGACGTTGTCCCCAGAAAGCAAAGGCCTGAAAACGGGGACATTTTCAGCACATCAAGCACATCAGTAGTGCTGCAATGAGACGGGACTGCACATTAAAATAGTTGAAGTAGAAAAAAAGATATAATATGCTGCCTGCTACAGTAATTATTACTTACTACTTTCGCTGCTGTAACTGCCAGGCCTGACCTTATTTATCCTTGGAACTTCTGTTCTCAAGGCTGGGAAGAGCACTGTGTGGGCTGATGGAGAGCAGCGGGATTACTGACTTTTCATACAATGGTGTTGATTTGAACAGATGGACAAAGTGCTTCATAACCCGCCTTCGTTGGCTGCCTTTGTTTCTTGGTGTTTTGAGAGGCTATTTTACCAAACAATGCACTTTGAGCATCTGTTTGATTTATTTCGGTTTTGTTTTTTTATTTGAACATTTAAACGGCACAAACCTCCCATGCATTTTCTATTACTGCCACTTGGGTCCTGCTATGTTCAGAAAATAAATAGCAAGTCAACGGGTTGAATGGTATGTGGTCTAAGGAAAATTGATAAATGAAGAACTGAGTTCCTAAACGAAGATCCTTCACACTTTCTCCACAGCACTCCGATAGACCCTGGATTATTTATTTCTTTTTCTAAAACAATGTATTTTTCCATCAAAAGATCTGGATATATGCACTTGCAGTGTCAAGGTTTACTTTCTATTATTGGGGGAAAACTGATTCTTAAGATTTCTTTTTGGCCAGTCTTGAAGTCTGTAGTGTATTATGAATTAAATCTTTCATTTTCTGAATCTTTTTAGAGCCCTTGGTGGGTTATCTGAACTTGTGATTTTGATCCATTGCCCACAGCTGAGAGTACTGAGGAAAACTGGTTGCACATGGCGATGTGGGAGTGTTTGGAGAGGATATAAACGAAGATGGCAGTGAGGAATTGCTCTCATTTTTGATGAAAGAGTAGGATTGTTTATTTTAGGGAAATGAATAAGAGAAAGTGTTAGTCTATGCTAGAGTAACCTTAGTATTGTTGTGTGACTTAGTCATTGTGAGGCAGAGGAGAGAGAGGGAAGAAGCCACTTTGGTGCTCAGCTGTGAAAGAACATGTGGAATGTTGGGGTGAGCTTAAGAAGAAGATGCACAATGTGGGAAGAGACTGTAGGACCGAGAGAATCTGTGAGTGTTTCATGAGAATTAATTGATTGAGAATAAGGGGAGGTATTGCTGGAATGGTCACTGAACATTTAATAGAGGCCAAAATACATGAGGAACTTTGAGCATTACAGAAGTGAGTTTGCTCATTCTTGCTGGGTTTTTTTAAATTGTATTTGATTAGTGCTTACTATGTACCAGGCACTAAGTTCTGGGGTAGATGGAAACTAATCAGGCTGGACAAAGTTCATGTCCCAGAAGGAGTTCACAGTCTTAATCCCATTTTACAGATAAGATAAGAGAAGCACAGAGAAGTGAAGAGACTTGCCCAAAAAGTAGCGGAGCCGGGATTAGCATTCAGCTCGTTCTGATTCCCGGGCCTGTGATCTATCCATGCTGCTTATTAAGGAGGCATACTTGGTTCCAAATGAAGAAATTCAAATTAGAAATCAAATTACCAGCACTTGAATGTCTAATCCTCTCCCTTTCAGTGGGCTAGGGGTGTTTACTCTGAGGCTCTGTGTTCTCTGCTAGAGGCAGCTTCTGCCCCAGAACATTCATTCAATCATATTTATTGAGCGCTTACTGTGTGCAGAGCACTGTACTGAGTGCTTGGGAAGTAAAAATCGAATATCCTGGCTGTTGTTGGCAGGCACGTTCTGGAGGTTTAATGCCAGGATCTTCCCCAAGTTATGGTTTAGTGCAGATCGGAGAATGTGTCTTCCAACTATGTTGCATTGTACTCTCCCAACTGCTTAGTACAGTGTTCTGCACACAGTTGGTGCTCAAAAAATACCACCAATTGCTCACCAGACAGATATTGATTAATTGACTTGCGGTAGCCAGGTCAGGGCTCTAATTTCTGTCCTTGAATGAAAGACCTTTCATTAAAAGTCAGCTGTCTTTACTAATGATGATAATCATGGTATTTGTTCAGTGCTTAGCACAGAGTAAGCACTTAGAACAGTGCTTTGCATGTAGTAAGTGCTTAACAAATACCTTCATTATTATTATTACTCAGAACTGGGGTAGCTGTAATATATTATACTCTCCCAAGCACTTAGGACAGTGCTCTCTGCACACAGTAAGCACTCAGAAAATAGAATTGAGTGAGTATAAGCAGATCAGACCCAATCACTGTCACACATGGAGCTTCAAGTCTAAGGTGCAGGAAAAATAGTATCAATCAGTTGTATTTATTGAGCACTGACTGTGTGCAGAGTACTGTACTAAGCCCTTGGGAGAGTATAATGCAACAGAACTAGCAGGTGCGTGCCCTGATCTGTACTGAAACATAGCTTAGGGAAGATCCCCCAGCTTACCTTTTAGGAATGGAAGCAATTGAAACATAAAGAGCTTAAGTCATTTGTCCAAAGTCGCATAGTAGGCAAGTAGTCCAGGCAGAATTAGAACCCAGGTCCCTAAAACCCAAGCCTATGCTTTTTCCTGTAAGCCACAATGTCTACTGTGTGCAGAGCTGCACTAGCTTTGGGAGAGTATGGTAGAATTAATCGGCACGATCCCTGCTCTCAAGGAGCTTACAGTCATTCTTCAGAAAGAAGAAATTGTTGCATTATGTGGAGATATGACCAGAATAAGACAGGTAATTTTCTATTCTTCTGATGTGTCCACTCCACGGTAGCTAATGAAGTTTTTGTAAAAGGTGTATAGAGGATAGAATAATGTACACTGATTCTCACCCCCAGTTTAATGAGGGCTGTCCAGTGGATAAATGTAAGTGAAAGGAGACCACAGGCAAGTTTAAAAATGTAGTGTTTCCATTCAGATTATCTATATACTGCATACTATATAAATTCACAGCACCACTGAGATCCTTTTAACTCTGAAAATAGGCTTATTGTGCTGTTGGCTGGAATGACTTCTGCCTTGGAAAAATTAATGTCTTCGAACAATCAGAGCCTTTATTTCAAGTGTAGGAACTGACTCCGCTGCTGGTCAAAGGGGACCATAAATCAAGCGATTCTCACTATATATTTGAAAGTGGTGCCCAGCACTCTTGTGGATTTGAAAAGTCTGCAGCTGGATGGTTTGTGCACTTAATCCCTAGAGACATGTGTTGGGGTGTTCAGGGCCACAGGCTAACTTGCTGGTGAAAATGGTGATTTGTGAAGCAGTTTGGCATAAGAGAAGTAGCATGGTGTAGTGGCTAGACCTCAGTCCTGGGTATCAGTCATGGCTTCTATTCCCAGCTCCGCCACTTGTCTGCTGTGTGACCTTAGGCTAGTCACTTTACTTCTCTGGGCCTCAGTTACCTCATCTATAAACTGTGGTTTAAGACCATGAGCCCTATGTGGGGACGGGGACTGTGCCCAACCTGATTATTTTGTACCAACCCCAGCACTTAAAACAGTGCTTGACATATAGTAGGTGTTTAATATTATTGTTGTTAAATGATTCTCTGGGAAGGGAGGATAAATTGCTCACCCTCGTCCAGAGAATGAACTCATCCAGGATATTTTCACCCAAGATCTTTGGAAGAAGGCATGCTATCTAAATAGGGCCAGGACTAATTGGGACCAAAACTAAATCGGATACGCAAACACATTGATTTTGAAGAGGGAGCCTTGTTGGCACTAGGTGGTTAGATCTCAAGGAATGGTGAAAATGCTCCTTTGGTTTGTGAAGATTTAAAAAAAAATTTTTTTTTGAGTTTAAATCTTTCTACACATCTGCAAGAAGAGTTCCCAAGGAATGTGGTAGAACTCCAGGGAAGTGAGAGACAATTTACAGAATCAGTTTTCAAAAATTCTAATGGAGATGCTTTTCAATATCATGTCATAAATGGCTTTCCTTATTTTGTTATGGAGACTGTGAGCCTGTTGTTGGGTAGGGATCATCTCCATATGTTGCCGACTTGTACTTTCCAAGAGCTTAGTACGGTGTTCTGCACACAGTAAGTGCCCAATAAATATGATTGAGTGAATGAACGAAGTACATCTTGACATGCTCATTACTGTGACTGAAGAGCACTATGGAGAATTCAAATCCTATCTTTGTGTTTACAACTTCTAAATAGCCTACTGCTTCTTTTCTCCTGTCCAAGTTATATGCTGTTACTGTAGTTACTGATATTTATACTGCTGCTTTCCCCCCTGATCTGCTGAATAAGGTCTTGATTATTTTCAAACAACTTTTGTAATTAGTCTTGAAGAAGCAAATTGCTATGTTGTGTTGTGTGTGGTACATCTGTGGTTATGCTAAACTTTTTTTTTTAAATAAGACTGCAATGTGGGTTTTAATTGACAACTATAGTAGGTTTGTGAACATTTCATGAACTCAGTGTTGCAGAGAACTTGGAATTTTCGAAGACCATTGGGAGAGGCCTTGGGGTTTGAAGATTTCTCGAATCAGAAAATCCATGAAATGTGTGTGTATCTTTGTTTTTGTATTTATATGTGGGCATCTTTGTTTTTCTGTGAATGCAACTGTGTCAGGGTTAGGCTAGCCCACTGGGGAAAATCCATGGGATATCCTAAACAAAATTTGTACCCAGTTTTGCAGGCCAAGGTGTGGGATTCTTGACACTGAAGATCTAACAGCAGTGTTGTTAGCAGCAGCATCATAGGTGTTGGTTCACCATGGAATGGGATAAGTGCCTTAAAAATACACGGGCTTATCAGAGTATTGCAACTGAGGGACTTTATCTTGCAATGTCAAGATCCATAAACAGCAACCAAATACAATACAGAACAAAAACCCCACCAAGCGCTGTAAATAATAATAATAATGATGATGGCATTTATTAAGCACTTACTATGTGCAAAGCACTGTTCTAAGCGCTGGGGAGGTTACAAGGTGATCAGGTTGTCCCACAGGGGGCTCACAGTCTTAATCCCCATTTTACAGATGAGGGAACTGAGGTCCAGAGAAGTTGTGACTTGCCCAAAGTCACACAGCTGACAAGTGGCGGAGCAGGGATTTGAACCCATGACCTCTGACTCCAAAGCCCAGGCTCTTCCCACTGAGCCACGCTGCTTTTCAGGTAAGAAATAAGAAACACAACAAATCAGCAATTGATGATCTTGCCCTGTGTGTGGTGTGGAATGGGTTGTCAGACAACCATTGGTCTTTTCAGAATGACCACGTGGATAAATCTTACTGCTAGGTGTCATCTACAAAACCAAAGGAAGGTAATTCTGTGTGGTGAAATGAAAGGGGAGGTGAGTAAGCAGTGGAGAAGAACAGCTGCTTAAAAGACAAAGTGGAGCAAAGTTTTAAAAACAATGCAATTTTTGCCTTGGTGGAGAGGAAACTGCTGCTGGTAGATCAGCTTTCCCCGGTGGCAGTTGGCAGAAGGTTTACTCTTGATGAGCAAAGCTTTCTGGAAAATCAGGAAACCAAGAGGAAGATTCAAAAATAGCAGCAAGGTGGCAAGAGGAAACTGCGTAAATTCATTCCAGTTGGGCTGGACTGTCAGTCACACATCCTTTTCCTTTGCCCCCTCCTATGTGGTTTGAATTTCACTGTCAGTGTCATCTTTGAATATGCACATTGGAGTGAGAATGTGATCGCCAGGGATATGAGGATGTTTGTGTGTGTGTGTGTGTGTGTGTGTGTGTGTGTATACATCATTGCTTATTCATTCATTCAATTGTATTTATTGAGTGCTTACTGTGCGCACTGTACTAAGTGCTTGGGAAGTACAAGTTGGCAACATACAGAGATGGTCCCTACCCAACAGTGGGCTCACAGTCTAGAAGGGGGAGACAGAGAACAAAACAAAACATATTAACAAAATAAAATAAATAGAATAAATATGTACAAATAAAATAATCAGTACATTCAAACATAAATACATATATACAGGTGCTGTGGGGAGGGGAAGGAGGTAAGGCAGGGGGATGGGGAGGGGGTGGGGGGGATGGGAGGGGGTGAAGTGAAGACACGTGCACATGTCTATGTAAGAGAAACTACATGGCCTAATGGATAGAGCAAAGATCTGGGGGTCAGAAGGCCCTGGGTTGTGATTTCCACTCTGCCATTTGTCTGCTGTATGACCTCAGCCAACTCATTTAACTTCTATTTGCCTCATCTGTAAAATAGGAATTTTTGCTTATGGTTTTTGTTAAGGACTTACTATGTTCATTCATTCATTCAATCATATTTATTGAGTGCTTACTGTGTGCAGAGCTCTGTACTGAGCGCTTGAAAAGTACAAGTCGGCAACATATAGAAACGGTCCCTACCCAACAACGGGCTCACGGTCTAGGAGGGGGAAGACAGACAACAATGTGCCAGGCGTTGTTCTTAACACTGGGTTGATACAAGCTAATCAGGTTAGACACATTCCAGTCGGACGTGGGACTCATAATCTAATCTCCATTTTGCAGATGAGGTAACTGAGGCACAGAGAAATGAAGTGACTTGTCCAAGGCCACCTGGCAGGCAAGTGGCAAAGTCAGGATTAGAACCCAGGCCATGCTGTTCCCCTGTGGGACATGGACTGTGTACAACCCCATTAGCTTGCATCTACCCCAGAACTTAGTACAGGGCCTGACACATAGTAAGCGCTGAACAAATACCATAAAAGATGTGGAAACTACAGTGAATTATCAAGATCTCAAAAGTGAGTTGAGAAACTCTGCTCATCCGAGTAGATTAAGGAGAAAAAGAGACTGTGACTAAAGTCATACTTAATGATAGGCACGTGTGTGTGACTTTATGTGAGGGTTCACTTGCCATTTAAATAAAGGAAGCTCCTTGAAGGCAGAGACTATGTCTCTGATTCAAGAAAGATTTCTCAGT
Organism: Tachyglossus aculeatus; assembly: GCF_015852505.1. NCBI lineage: Eukaryota > Metazoa > Chordata > Mammalia > Monotremata > Tachyglossidae > Tachyglossus > Tachyglossus aculeatus. Next base: position 12,695,432 of record NC_052083.1, on the reverse strand, counting down.
TGTCATATTTCCAAGTCACAGACGGCCCAACTTTAAAAGAGGAAGCGTAATAGTTGCTGTGGTCATTTGTTGGGTTTCTATTCGGATTTGACATGGCAAATTTTGAAGCAATGTTTATGGCAACATCTATGTGGCTTACAAATTGATCTGACATTATTGGATTTGCAGGTGAATGTCACAGACGTTTTTCTTTCTTAACAAGTATCAGAGCTAGACTCTGGAGTAGACTCCCTGAAGAACAATTTGAAGATTTCATGCTCATGAGCATAAAACAGGATATCTGAATATTTTTTAACTCTAAAGTAGTTGACGGCATCATAGCAAGAAACGAAACCATAGGGAGGCTATTAACAAATTAGCATTTTCAGTTCATTTGGGGATGTTAATTTCACTTACCAAAGAGAAGTGGGAAAATGTGTTCATTATGATTAAGACCTTGTAATTGTAGAACTATGAAACTTGTAATATTCTAGTCATGTTTAAGTACTGAATAAAATGCAAATATCACCAAAGAGTGGATTAGACACCCAGGGCTCAGCTTGATTTTTTCCTTGAGCCTATTACATTGCAGAATTAAAAAGAAGCAGGATTCTTTAAGGAGCAAACTGGAAGGAGGAGTCCAAACGTTAGGGGAAAAAAGGACAGAACTGGATTAGGCTACCCAGCCCACAAAAACAGACCTCCACCTAGGAAATACTGTTAGAATACAAGCAAACAGCTTGTTCCACATTAGATTTAAATTATAAATGGTGGAAAGAGTGAATCCAGCTTCTAAGCACTCCTAATTTACTCCTGAAATGTGATTTATACACTGGGAGAATATGATTGGAAGTTAAAATAAACTTAAATCAGATTAGTCATTCTTTAAATATGCATAAAGGCAAACCAGTGACTTTTTCGATTCACTCAGGTCTCGGCTTGGTTCTCCGATGCTAATTTTCATGCAGGTACTAGTCTCCATTCATTCATAACCTTACAATAATCAAACAAGAAACAGACCAACAATATTGAGGGCCTACCAAGTTCTAGGCATTGTATTAATAACAATAGTGGTATCTGTTAAGCACTTACTACGTACCAAGCACTGTACTAAATGCTGGGGTGGATGCAACATAAACAGATCGGACCCACAGGCTAAGTAGGAGAGAGAATGGTTATTTAATCCCCATTTTATAGGTGAGGATACTTGAGGCTTAGAGAAGTTTTTTTGTTGTTTGTTTTTTTAATAGTACTTAATAATAATAATAATAATGTTGGTATTTGTTAAGCACTTACTATGTGCAAAGCACTGTTTGGCTAAAATAAATCGTGAGGTTTATTTGCTCACGTGTAGTGGGTGTTGCTTAGGATTCCATTTATTTAATGCTTGGGATAGTAATAATAATAAATTTGGTATTAAGTGCTTACTATGTGCAAAGCACTGTTCTAAGTGCTGGGGAGGATATAAGGTGATCAGGTTGTCCCACGTGGGGCTCACAGTCTTAATCCCCACTTTACAGGTGAGGTAACTGAGGCACAGAGAAGTGAAGTGACTGGCCCAAGGTCACACAGCTGACAATTGGTGGAGTCGGGATTTGAACCCATGACCTCTGCCTCCCAAGCCCGTGCCCTTTCCATTGAGCCATGCTGCTTCTATGTGCCAGGCACTGTACTAATAGCTGAGTAGATACACGCTTATCAGGTTGGACATGGTCCCTGTGACAAACGGGGCTCCCAGTCGGAATCCCCATTTTACAGAGAGCAAAACTGAGTCACGGAGCAGTGAGCAGACTTGTCCAAGGTCACCCAGCAGACAAGTGGCGGAGCTGGCATTAGGACCCAGGTTCTTCTCACTCCCAGGCCTGTTCTCTATCAACTAGGACACACAGCTTTTCTGCTTTTTGTTATTGCACCAGTTCACCTAAAACAAAGGGGTTGCCTTCTTGTAAAATGCTGCATTAAGGAAAACCAAGATTGTAACCCTCTCATGCTCCAAAGCTACAGGCTCACATTTTTAGGTGAAGATTCCTTCCTTCTCTAACAGCGCTCTATTCACATCACACAGTGAAAGCACTGTGTTATGACACATCTGAGTGCTGCTCTGGGAAGCTGTTTGACGAGACTAAAATAATTCTTCCAATTGATTATCGAAAAATAAGGATTTCAGAGTTCCCAGACTCCTCCTACTCATTTTCTGGGGAAATGCTCATTAGTGCCTCAACTGAATTGGCACTTTGGTGTAGAGTATGCCTCAATGGCCAGGAAGGGAGTGTGAGCTGATGGTGAAAAAACCTTGCATTCATTTATGGCACAGTGCAGAAATCAACAGAGGTTAAATTTAGGGAAGGCATTGGTTGAAACAATAATAATCAGGGTGGTGATATTTATTAAGCTGTGGCTATGTGCCGAGCACTGTTCTAAACACTGGGGTAGATACAAGCTAATCAGGTTGGCCACAGTCCCTGTCCCACATGGAGCTCACAGTCTTAATTCCCCTTTTACAAATGAGGTAACTGAGGCACAGAGAAATGAATTCACCCAAAGGCATACAGCAGACAAGTGGCAGAGCCTCGATTAGAGCCCAGGACCTTAAGACTCCTAAACCCATGATCTATCCACTGATGAGACAAGAATTTTGTTGGTGAGAAACCTTTATTTCAGAGGAAGAGGAACCAAAAAGAGTATTTCTTTCCTCCATCCCTGCCTGGGAGAATACCTTTTGAGGAAAATAATATGGTAATTGTGATATTTAAGTGCTTACTGATGATGATGGCTTTTGTGAAGCACTTACCATGTGCAAAGCACTCTTCTAAGCGCTGGCGAGGATACAGGGTGATCAGGTTGTCCCACGTGGGGCTCACAGTCTTAATCCCCATTTTACAGATGAGGGAGCTGAGACATAGAGAAGTTAAGTGACTTGCCCAAAGTCACACAGCTGACAATTGGCGGAGCTGGGGTTTGAACCCAAGAACTCTGACTCCCAAGCCCGGGCTTTTTCCATTGAGCCATGCTGCTTTTCCTATACACACAATACAAAACAGATGAGGCACAGTCCCACATTTAGGCTCACAGTCTAAGAAGAAGGGAGAACTGATATTAAATCCCCATTTTTCAGTTGAGAAAACCAAGGTGCAGAGAGGTTGTGACTTGCCTGAGATCACACAGCAGGCAAGTGGAGCCTGGATTAGTTAGTATCCAGGTCTCTTGATTTTCAATCCTGAGTTTCACAAGGGCAGACAACGAGGATCAGAAAGGATGGAAGTCATCAAATAAATTTCCCTTCCTTGTGACTTTAAGTGAAACTTTTAGGTAAGGGACATAGAACAAAGAGGAGCCATCATGGAGAGAGGCTTCTAGGTATTTTCAAATAATATTCAAATTGTCCTATTTTAAAATGTGGAGCTGTATTAGCCATTAGGTGGGAGACTTCTAGACGTGTTGGCAGTTAACTAGCTGTCACTCCTCAGCACTGTACTAGTACAAAATCAGCCTTGGTACAGGCAATTCTGCCTTTGTGCTATCTCTAGTTCATTCTTGACATCAAAATTCCCATCATTCTTTTTGCAATGGTAGAGGATGGGGTAAGCTGGTCATATCTCTCTGCAGCCACAAAGGTCCCTTCACAGGAGATCCATTTTAATGTGAAACCTTTGACTTCCAAAACGACGCCCTGTAGTGGGGTGACAAAAGTTGGCCTCTCTGGGCAGAAATCAGTGACCAAGTGTCTAATGTTGCTACGATGTTTAGAATACAACTTCTTGTGGAAGCAAGTAGTAAACTTTTCGAAAGGTTTACTTGGGGCTGGGGATAATGTTGTGAATCACTTTTTTTCCCCCCTCCTGCATCTTTATCGCACCTGCCGTTCTATGCTTTCCCTCACATAGGCATTTGCTTCTGAGGGGTAGCTCATGGGGAATTGGTAGAACGTGTTGAGGAGTTTTTTACTGGCTCTAATCATTGGCAATTTACCTTCTGCTGCTGCTTTTCTCTGTGTTCTCAGGGTAACAAAAACTCTGGCTGGTGTTGAAGAGCTATAATGATGAGAAAGCCTTTGCCAATTATTTCAGTCAAAAAAGGCCACTCTCCCATGATCCCTCCCTCCTTTCCTTTTGCCACTGGGTCTAAAAATAGCTGGGCTTACTCCCAAAGCAATGGGCAAAGGGAGCCTATAATCTAACAGAAACAACCTACCATGCGGCCTAGAGAGGTCTGATTCTTTGGCAAGCATTCATGCAGGCTTGTGAACTCTTCAAAGTTTCTTGTTCCATCACCTCTTTCCGTTTCTGAATGAGCTCCTGTGAACAGCAGGTGAGCGCTTGTGTTTCAAATAACCCAATGGGTTTCTGTCAACTCCCTAAATCCTTGATCTTCAGAGCAATTGTAGCCCATGATTTTCGAGAATCCCTCCGGTCTTTATAGCAGTGGTGTGTAAACATGAATACAATGTCAAACTTAGCTTCTTTCCACCACCATGTGGCTAACACTCACAGATGAAAGGCATCGTGAAAATAAATAATAAGCAGAATCTGCCAAAAACTTGTCTTCAGCTGAATGGTGCCTTCGTCCAATTTAAACAGCTTTAGTAGTGGGAGACAAATGAGTAGTGATTATTCTACTGGGAACAATGATGATATAAATGACTTTGTCCAAAACAAGCAGGATATGGAATCTGAGCCAGCACTTAAGACAATCTCAGCCTTACAGGGTGTTCTTGGATTTGGGTAGCTCCATTACTTTTGGGGTTGGAGGCAAGAGAGAAAAGCAAAAGGATTTTAAAATAAAGGTGATGGCTAAAATAGTTGTCAAGAACAAATTATCTGGTGGTTGCCATGTTTAGTTATTTTGATCCCTTTAAACCGGCCATTGGATTTAAACTCTTTCCAGAGTTTGATTTCAAGCATGCAGATAGAAAACAGGGTGTTTTTTTGCAAGTACATGCTCTGTACGTAACAATTGCTCAATAAATACCATTTAAAAACAAATACAGAAAGGCTTTGAAGAAGGATGGAATCTGAGATACAACTTGACTATCCACGCCACACCTTCAGGAGGTTTTCTCAAGGTCCTCCAGATAATTGCTGCAGTATGAGATGAGCTGATCTTTGCAAGGGTTTGCTAAACAGGCTGCCTCCCTTCCTCCATCTCAGCAGTTCCTCTTCCCTGGTGAGGCTCTTAGAACTCCACAACTTGATGCAACAGTAGGTCCTGTGCATACCACACTGTACTGAAGTGTGGTTCAGTGGAAAGAGCACAGGCTTGGGAGTCAGAGGTCATGGTTTCTAATCCTGGCTCTGCCATTTGTGACTTTGGGCGAGTCACTTAACTTCTCTGTTCCTGTTACCTCATCTGTAAAATGGGGATTAAGACTGGGAGCCCCACGTGGGATAACCTGATAACCCTGTATCTATTACAGAGTTTAGAACAGTGATTGGCACATAAGTGCTTAATAAATACTATTATTATTATACCACAGTGATTCTGCAGCTGGGAAAGCAAACAACCTTTTGACAAAGCTGCAACACAAGATGCAGGGAAAGACAAAATCCCTGGTGCTTCTATCCCTACTTACAGGGAGGCTGACATCCTGCCTGGGCACACATGGGATCTCCTGCCTCCTTCACTTTTTTTTTTCCTTGAAGTTTAAGCTCTTTTCCTTTGGAGCTTAGATAGAACTGAATATATGACGATTTTGACACCTGTCTACATGTTTTGTTGACTGTCTCCCCCTTCTAGACTGTGAGCCCACTGGTGGGTAGGGACCGTCTCTATATGTTGCCAACTTGTACTTCCCAAGCACTTAGTACAGTGCTCTGCACACAGCACTCAAATACGATTGAATGAATGAATGAATCTGAGTAAAATCTTACTTTGGAAGATGTGTTCACACTACTGCTATGTGAAGAGCACTGTTCTAAATGCTTGGGAGAGTGTTATAATAAAATTGAAAGATATGTTCCCTACACACAAGCAACATAGAGGTCATAGGGGAATTCCAGAACCTTTCATTTGATCAAGTACATTTGCTCTATAGGCTTGTCAGAGTTATATGAAGGACAGAGTCATTTTCTGGATGTATTTAGGAGGAAGCAGCTTCTCCATATGCTGTGACTTCTCCATCCATTTTGTCACCTGGCTGTTTCATTTCAAAACTCAGAAGCACTCTTGCTGTGGCACAACTAGTGATTCATAGCCCAAAATGGAGAAAAATATTGAGGAAAGCACAGAAAGGGGAAAAGTCCAATTCTTTCTGGCAGTGAAATGGATCCCCCATGTTAGGAGCTCTTTGCTCTAGAAATCCATCTTAATTTCCAACCCGCTCTGAAATCAGTCCTGTTGATTTTTACCTTCAGATGCTCTTGCACTGGGAGGAACTGGGGAGACACCCATCTTGGGGGGCAAAGGGAGGGATCCAAAGGCCACTTTTCCCTCCCTTATCCTCCCTCTGGCAACTCACTTGGCCCCAAACCACACTTGATCCTTTGGAAAGGCAAATACCTCTGTTACCTCGCCATCTCCACCTGTGGAAATGATCCATCCCACTGCAGGAGCAGGAGGCTGCTGATGCCTGTGTTGTTTCCACCCCAGAATTCCTCCCATTTGGGGACTCTGCAGACTACATGGGGACAAGAGATCAGGAGTCACCCCTGCACATGCTCCCTCCCTCCCCCCTACACTTTCTCCCCAGCTACAGGGAAAGTTTCCCTTCTTCTGCCCCCACTGAAGGAGCAGAAGATGAATGGATGTTAATAATAGTAATAATAATGATGATGATGGCATTTATTAAGTGCTTACTATGTGCAAAGCACTGTTCTAAGCACTTAGGGAGGTTACAAGGTGATCAGGTTGTCCCACGTGGGGCTCACAGCCTTAATCCCCATTTTACAGATGAGGTCACTGAGGCCCAGAGAAGTTAAGTGACTGGCCCAAAGTCACACAGCTGACAATCGGCGGAGCTGGGATTTGAACCCATGACCTCTGACTCCAAAGCCCAGGTTCTATCCACTGAGCCACGCTGCTTCTCTATATGCTTCTCTATGCTGCTTCCCCTTTTCCCCTTTCTGCTTCTCTTTCTCTAAAGAAGGAGATAGTGTATCTCCTTCTTTACAGATGAGAAACTGAGGCCTAGAGAAATTAAGTGACTTGCCCAAGGTCACATAGCAGGGAAGTAGCAGAACTGGGACTAGAATCCAGGTCCTCTAACTCCCAGGCCTGAACTCTTTCCACTAAGCCATGCTAGTTCTCTAAATGCTTCTTCTCTTAGATTGTAAGTCCCTTTCCAGTTAGGGACTGCTTCTGAATTGATGGCCATGGGCTGTCTCCAGGGCTTAGCAGAGAACTTTGTATATTCTAAATCCGTGTTGTAAATCCCACTGGCTTTTGATATTGGCACCAGAGCCTGGGAAGACCGAAGCGGGGAAGGGAATATCTTACAGAGCTTGTTCAGGGTGACCAACCACTATGTCTGGTCAAAACCCTTGTTTCCAAACTCCCCACTCTCCCCCACCATTTTATTATCCTTGAAAGCTGTTTGTCCTGGAACTTTTGCTATTAAGCCTCCTGACCAAAAACTTACAGGTTACACTGGAGCCCTCCACTCTCTTTCCCATTTCTACCTCACATGTCAAGTGCTTAAATGCATCCTCCATAATAATGATGGCATTTGTTAAGCGCTTACTATGTGCAAAGCACTGTTCTAAGCGCTAGGGGGATACAAGGCGATCAGGTTGTCCCACGTGGGGCTCACAATCTTAGTCCCCATTTTACAGATGAGGTAACTGAGGCACAGAGAAGTTAAGTGGCTTGCCCAAAGTCACATAGCTGACAATTGGCAGAGCTGGGATTTGAACCCATGACCTCTGACTCCAAAGCCCGTGCTCTTTCCACTGAGCCACGCTGCTTCTCTGTGTATACCAAAAGTACGCTCTGTGGAAGAAAGGAATCATGCTGACCCTCTTGGGAAGCAGAACCAACATTCATATCTGTTCATTCACTCATATTTATTGAGCACCTACTTTGTGCAGAGCCAAGACAAGCAGCAGAATAATAATAATAATAATTGTGGTAAGGTATTTAAGTGCTTGCTATGTGTCAGGCACTATACTAAGCGCTGGAGTGGATACAAGCCAATCAGGTTGGACACAGTCCCTGTCCCAAATGGAGCTCTAGGTCTCAACAGAGAAGGAAAGCACTTGTGTATAGCTAAATCCTATATAGCTCTTTGTGTTTAAGGAAACATGCAATGACTAGTTTGATTACCAGTAAAGATACACAACACACCACCAGGAGAGAATTGCAAACAGAATCCAGAATACTGAGTGAGGAAAGATTCCTATTGAGCTATAGATCAGCTAAAAGCTCCTAAGACTTTAAAATTGACTGTAAATGCTGCTTAGGACTAGAAACACTTTAGATTTTAAAAGGAAGCACTTCTTCACCCAGCAGGTGGTAAGCATATGGAATTCATTACCATAAGTTATGCAGGCTGAAAATATCAGCAGAGACAAGAAGCATTTGGATTCATTTTTGGATGAGAGATCCATAATGGGTTACTAAAGGGAAAATTAGTTGTGTAGAGGGATGTTAGGGTTGTTAGATGGTACATTCCTAAATATTAGGAAGAATGCCTAGGAGGGCAATCAACACAAGGTTCTTACAATCATTGTTACAAGGACAGTGTTTATGCTTTTATTGTTCCTTGACTAAATCTTAGAGAGGACCCACAGAAAGTGACAATACATCCAAATACAGGAGAGGAAGAAGTTACTTCAGTATTAAACAGCTTTAATCTAACATGAGCTGAAAAAAGTATAATATGATGATTCAGAGATTTCCGAGCTAGGTTTTTCTTGGGTAATTTGAAACGGATCGACGATTTAGATGTTACATAAGACTCAGACATATAGCACCTCTGCAGCCCTCCTGGATTAAACATTATATAAACATGCTGAGAAGCAGCGGGGCGCATTGGAAAGAGCATGGGGTTTGGAGTCAGGTCATGGGTTCAAATCCCGGCTCCACCAACTGTCAGCTTTGTGACTTGGGCAAGCCACTTAACTTCTCTGGGCCTCAGTTTCCTCATCTGTAAAATGGGGATTAAGACTGAGCACGCCCGTGCGGCAACCTGATCACCTTGTAACCTCCCCAGCGCTTAGAGCAGTGCTTTGCACGTAGTAAGTGCTTAATAAATGCCATTATTATTATTATATATGCAATTTCCAAACTCTGGAAAATTTTATTCACTGAGATAAAATGGTGGTTGGAATAAAAATCTTGGACATGTGCAAAATGCTCCAAATGGGTGAACGATTTAAACATTAAAATACACTAAGCAGATGAAGCTAATTCATACATGTGCAATGAGTAGGAAACAACAATGGACAGAGTTATACTGCAGAGGATAACTAGAATTTGGTTGAGGTGTAAGTCGGGTGGAAAAGATCGATAAGGCATGGAAATAAAGTTGGGATGTATACCAATCACCAACATAAATATGTTCTGAATTTGGAAGAATGTAGTCCTGCTGAAATGGATGCAATCATGTTACACTAGTTTACTAAAGGAAAAAGAATATGGGAAGCAAAAGAAATAGCATGCGTATATATATTTAAAATGGCAGTAGTTGTACATAACTTAAGAAACTTCCAGCTTGATTCAGATAATGTAATAGTTAAAATTAATTTTTGCTAATCATAGGTGCTCAACTAAATATTATTCCATAATAATTAGCAAGTAGACAAAAATTTAACCAGATAGGGAAGTGGCATGGGTAAGACTCCAATTGCAAACTATAGATTTCATCTATGGATTCTCATTTTGTAGCAGTAGAGTTTAGATTGGAAAAAGGAAAATGAACAGTCAAGGAGTTGAACTAATAGCAATTTGGAGGTTGCAAAAATTGTTTAGCCACTGGCTTGATTAATAAAGTGTCTATCTTGGCACCCTGAAATCGATAGGAATGGCTCTGAGCAGAAGCTTTGTAAGGATTGTGAGGCAAGGAGGTCTAAGCCCAAACAATTGCTCTTTATAGAACCATCTCACAGCCTCTCCTAATGGGTTGACCTCACTTCTAATTGCTCTATGCTTGGCTGACCTGTCGGCTACTCTTCAAGACTGCTTATGGCTAAGTCGTGTGATTTGAAGAGTTTTGTCTTTAATTTTTCTGTTCTCCTTATGGGTGATGTCCCCATTTCACTTTACCATAGACCATCTCTCTGGCTACCCTGCTGTCATCTCTCCTGATGTTCCCTGATTATCAGTAGCTTGCTGCAGTAAGTGTCGCTTCCATTTATCCTGGTGAAATGACCACGTTCTGGGACTATTTTGTAATAATAGCATTAATGACACCCACTGGGGAGCACTGTATGACATGCTTGGGAAGTACAGGATAAAAAAGGGACACATTCTCTACCCACAAGGTGTTTATACTCTAATGAAGGACACAGTCATAAAAAAAAATGCTTACAACTAAAGTGGTCAAAATAAAAAAAACTAGTTATACATGATGAATGCCAAGGAACATATTAACACAATGTAATCTTGCATTTCCATGTGCTTTGAGGACACTTCCACATGATTATCCCAGTGGCACCGCAAGCTCAGTATCTCCCAAACTGGACTCCTCATATTCCCCACCAGATCCTCTCCCTCACCTAACTTCCTTATAATGGTCATCAGCACCATATCTTCCCCACCTCTGAGGCCTGTAACCTTGGCCTTATAGTCTCCCTTTGTTTTCAACCACCGTAATCAGTCCATCACCAAATCCTTTCGCTTTTTCCTCCACAATATTTCCAGGGTCCAAACCTTGGTCTCCATCCAAATGGCCACCTTTTCTTGTTTTTCTTTTTTGGTATTTAAGTGCCTACTATATGCCAGGTGCTGTACTAAGCCCTGGGGTTAATATGAGTTAATCAGGTTGGATAGTCTCAGTTCCATATGGGGCTCACAGTCTTAATCCTCATTTTAAAGATGAGGTAACTGAGGCAAAGAGGTGAAGTGACTTGTCCAAGGTCACCAGCAGACAAATGGGAGAGCCAGGATTAGAACCCAGGTCCTTTGAATCTCAGGCCTGTGCTCTATTCACTAGGCCACACTGCTGGTCCAGAAACTTGTCATATCCCAACTTTACTGAATCATCCTCCTCTTCCAGATGCTCCTCACTCCAGTCCATACTTCATTCTGCTGCTGGATCATTTTTCTGAAACCATGTTTTGCACACGTTCTCAAACTCATCAAAAACCTTTGATATTTTCCCCTTCCTCCCTGCATTAAGGCCATTGGCCTTACTGCACTCATTCAGCTCTTTCCCCCACCTTACTTGACTCTCTTCTCCTACTACACCCCAGATTCTACTCTTCATTCTTACCAAGCTAACCTACCTACCCACTCACACCTGTAGCACCTATGTACATATCTTTCAACTCTCTTACTTCCTCTTGTCTGTCATTTTTGTGCCTCTAACCCCTGCTATATTGTATCTAGATGGGGAACAAATCAGGAAATTCTACTGTACTTTCCTAAACGTTTTGCACAATATTCTGCCTACAGATGCTCCATTATTCAATATGGTTTACTTGATGGAGGCAGGAGGTTGGGGAGAGGGATTTCTGGACAAAGGCGACTGCAGCTAATCTCCTGTCCTGGCCCGTACTCTTTTGATATTTTTTTAAATGGTATGAAACACTATGTGCCAGGTGCTGTTCTAAGCACAGGGGTAGATACCAGTTAATCAGATTGCACACAGTCCCCGTCCCACATGGGACTCACAGTTTTTATCCCCGTTTTTCAGATAAGGTAACTGAGGCATGGAGAAGTGAAGTGACTTGCCCAAGGTCACACAGCAAACAAGTGGCAGAGCTAGAACTAGAACCCTGGTCCTTTTGACTCTCGGGGTCATGCTCTATCCACTACGCACACTGCCATACTTGCATGACAGTCATCTCCTAGGTTCCCATTCTACAAGGTACGAAGTGGTGGCCATGTTGGTAGAGTCAAGAGGCATATGACTTACTTTTAAAGTTCCAATTATGTGATTTTGTTGCTGGAACCACCCTTTTATCCAGGGCTGTAACCTCTAAAGCCTCTGGATTAATCACATCCTTCCCTTTGCCCACAAAGTGCTAGGGGCATGGAAACTCCAGGCTGACCAGCTCCCTCCTTCAGCCTACACTCTCCACACGTGCTCTGTGTGCATCTTTATAATTTGCTCCAAGTAAAGGATGAGAAAATATTTGGTGGAAAATATTAGGAGGATAGGATGCTATGTGTGAAACGACACCAGGATGCTTTAAAGTTATAATGGAAAAGAGAAAGGAAATATTTACAACTATTACCAACTGAGAAACATAGAGCGATAGATATGGATAACAAAGTTCGGGAACAAACTGAATACGGGGAACGTGAAGAAGGATGACTGGTACCATGGAAGAATACGGGCTTACTTAGCGAGGAGGAAAAAAATATCAAAATTGAGGGTTAAGAAAACAAAAAAGGAAAACATACTTTAGGTCTAGTCTGGACGACTAATTGAAACTTTTCAAAATATTTTAGTAACATTCTAGGTTGTCAGTATTTATTAAAAAGAAGATGTTCAAAATGTACACTTTTAAAGGAAGAAAGGAAAATTTAGGAGTGATAAGAAACAGCCGAATAAAATGAGAGATCCTCACGTGTCTGTATTTTCATCACACTTGTAACTAAGTTACTTGTTTGGTAAAACATGCAGGGGAAGGTTTGATGATCAACGAAGATGGCCCACAGATGTTATGAGCTGTCCTTGCCAATGGCAAATTTGGGTGCTGACTCTGGGGAAACACCCCAAATTTCAGTCCGCAATCCAACCTATCAAATCGATCATATTTATTGAGTGCTTACTGTGTGCAGAGCACTGCACTAAAGCACGTGGGAGAGTACAATATAATTGAGTTGACAGACACACTTCCTGCCCACAAAAAGCTCACAAGGAGCTCAAAGAGCCCCTATTACTGAAATGTACATAAGTGCTGAGGAACTGAAGGTGGGATGAATAAAGGACACAAATCCAAGTGCAAGGGTGACGCAGAAGGGAGAGGGAATAGAGGAAATGAGGGTTTAGTTGGGGAAGGCCTCTTGGAGGAGTTGTGATTTTAATGAGAGCTCAGAAGCCACATAACTAGTTAGAATAGTAGCCTAGTTCTAATATAAAAAAGCACTTATGATTAAAATGTTAGATGACTCCTCTTTAGCCCAAATGTTTCAATGAAAAGAACCCTGAGTGGCTACTGGACTCTCCATTTCTATTTCTGAAATTTTGCCATTCTGCCAAAAGTTGATGAAACAGAAATTTGAGGAAGCAACTTCTGAATTATGTTAATGTTACAAAAAGCCAATTTAAACAGTTTTCAACTTTTTGTGGACTTATATTTGAAATGTTTTCATTTTTCAAACCCACAAAGTGAAATGTGGAGCCCCGGGTATGGATTAATTATATTGCCTATTAAAAATTAAGAGGCATAATTATTTTTAAATGTCAGTTTGTGTGTGCATAGCTCAACAGCACATCCGTCTCTTCCAAGACAATTAAACTTGATGAAGTGAAAATACAACATTTGGCCTTTAAAAAAAAATGCACTCATATGAAGGAGAAATGGGATGTGTTGTGTTTGAGGTTTTTTCAAATGCTTATCTGAACTCTGCATTGCCTATTTTGTTATGGTGGGATGGAGAGAGGAAGTAGTTTTTAGAACGCTAACACTGCAGTGGGAAAAGGGCCAGAGTTTGACTCTTCAATTGGGAAGAGAGCAAACTCCACGAGGGAATTACCTTCAGAGCTAGGAATTAGCCCTGAGAGCAGGTAGAGGATATTTAATTCTGATGCTGAGTCTCTATGGATCTGAATTGGTGTCCTGCCTTTAAAGCACCATTTGTTTAGAATGCTCCCCAAAGCCTGATCTTTTTTTTCACATTTTTACTCAGTTATTTCAGTTTTGCTCCCTCCCTTGTTACCCCCTAAGGAAATAAAGTGGAGAATACCCATGTAAATAGAATACCGCTGGTGTGTTTCTTTGGCCCACCAAACTAGCATAGAGCATCAGACTCCTTTGGTTTCTCTCTTTCAGTGAATAATATTTACTATGCGCTACTTTGTTCAAAATGCTGTGCCATCCTCTGGCGGGGGGAAGCTACATAGGTGAGACTTAGATACAGTCATTGTCCCTTAAGGAACTCACAATTTAAGAATAAGTGAGAGGTGGGAGGCTGGCAATGGAGTCATCAGGAGAAATGAAACTATAGAAACATAAGTTCTCTACTGAACTCAATTAACTCGGTCCCCTACCCCTTAGTTGATCTCGTACCACTCACCCACAAGCCCTGGATCACCTTCACAGCCCGCTTCCTTCGCTCCTGTGCACAAGCTGCAGAACGCTGCTGGAAGAAATCCATATATCAGGCCGACCTTGTGAGCTTTAACTCTGTCCAGCCAAATTATTTCTTCATCCTATTGACTCCCATGGTCATTGCCCTCGCTAGTTGTTCCAGATGTTTAACTCCCTCCTCAAACCCCCATCCCCCACCTCCCCATCTCTAACCCATAAGACCTGGCCACCTACTTCACTGAGAAAATTGAAACCAGCAGGTGTAATCTCCCCCAAATCTCCCCAGCCCCTTCTTCAACTGTTCCATCGTTCCCAGCAGTATCTCAAGAGGAGCTCTCCTGTCCTCTCTCCAGATCTCTCCCCTCCACCTATACCTCCAACCTCACCCCTTCACACCTTATCAAAGCACTTGCCCCCTCCTTTTTTCCTTGTCTGACTGCCACTTTCAAGTTTTCACTCCCCAGTGGCTTTTCCACCCCTGCTTTCAAACATACTGTCTGCCCTAATCCTAAAAACTCCTCTCTTGTCCCCATAGACACCTCCAGTTATAGCCCCCATCTCCCTCCTACCATTCCTCTTCAAACTCCTTGAGTGAGTTGTTTACACCCACTGTCTCAAATTTTTCTTCTCCAGTTCTCTCTTTGACCCCCTCCTATCTGGCTTCCATCCCCTTCACTCCACAGGAACATTCCTCTCAAAGGTCATGAATGACCTCCTTCTTGCCAAATCCAACCCTCTACTCCATCCTAATCCTCCTCGATCTCTCAGCTGCCTTTGACACTGTGGATCACTCCCTTCTCCTGGAGAAATGATCCAACCTCAGCATCACTAACAGTGTCCTCTCCTGTTTCTCCTTCTACCTCTCTGACCACTCATTCTCAATCTCTTTCACAGGCTCCCATCCCATCTTCTAACTGTGGGAATCCCTCAAGGCCCATTTCTGAATCCCCATCTATTCTCCATCTCTGTCCACTTCCTGGAACTCATTCTCTCCCATGGTTTCAACTACCCCATCTTGGCGGATGATTCCCAAACCTATATCTCCAGCTCAGACGTCTCTGTGCCTCAGTTACCTTGCCCGGATGGTGTGAACCAAGTGACTTTGCACAAGCCAGACATTGTTTCTATTAGAAAATGATGATTTCTATTGTTGCATGTGTACTTAGAGAAGCAGCGTGGCTCAGTGGAAAGAACATAGGCTTTGGAGTCAGAGGTCATGGGTTTAAATCCTGGCTCTGCTAATTGTCAGCTGTGTGACTTTGGGCAAGTCACTTACCTTCTCTGTGCCTCAGTTACCTCATCTGTAAAATGAGGATTAAGACTGTGAGCCTCCTGTGGGATAACCTGGTCACCTTGTAACCTCCCCATCACTTAGAACAGTGCTTTGCACATAGTAAGCACTTAATAAATGCCATCATTGTTATTATTATTACTTGTCAGAAAGACAAATTGGGGCCCAAATAGTCATTTCTACTGGGTGTAGATGTAAATTCCGTCCCTGGGCCGGAAATTTTTTACATTCCTAGAACCGCTTTTGGCCCCCTTAGACTCATGCCATGTCTACTTAAAAAGAGTCACTTCTCTCCTGAAAGCTGAGGGCCAGGTTGATCTGTGACCCTATTCCCTCTCAGGAATCCTTAGCTGCAGTTTACACAGGCATAAACACACACCCGCACACAGACACACATATGCACACATACACATAAAACATATATATGTTACCAATAAGTTTCTTAATGACCAGCCACCCAATTTTTAATAGCTCACCTTCCCCATTCTGGAAGCAAAACAAAAAACTATCCTTCTGTACTGCTAGTACAGGTTCCATTTTTCACATGGCATAATTTTTTTATATTTCACAGATGAGTGGGAATGCCTATCTGATTCTCTCTCTGTGTCTTTGTGTGTGTGTTTGTCTCTCTCTCTGTCCCCTTCTCTCTTTCTCTCTCCCTCCCACTCTCTCTCTCATACACATTTCTCTGCAACTGCCATGCAACTACTGTCCTTTAAGAGGTAGCCCGTGGAAATACTGTGACTTGTGGCAAGCACTTTCTCCTAATATAGAGATATTTGGTGTTCATCTGAATTGAGGAATATTTTAGGAAAACAGAATAGAGCTCTTTGAGTTAGCTTGAAAATCTGTCACCTAGGAAATTTCCTCTTCTCAGCTATGACCGCAGGTCTCTAGTACTTGATACTGCCTCATCCTACAGAAGGTCAGTCTTCTGTGGCATGAGAAAACCCATCCTTTCCCAACATGGGTGAAGTGTTTTGTTTGTGTGGTAGATACTGCTCTAAGACCAAATCATAGGGTTTTCACTCAGAGGTGCTTTCTCTGGCTTTCAGCTGGGAAGGGGCTAATTCCAAGATTCAGGTCATTTCTTAACTTGGACTCAAACTGATCTCTGGTTAGTTCACCTTCACTGAAGCGAGGATGGGGCCTGAAAAGAGAGAGAGCTAAAGAGGAGGAGAAAGGGAGAGGAAGATAGTGAGAGAAGAAAGGAGGAAGTAAGGGGGAAAGGGAAAAGGAGGACAGGAAAGAGGAAGATAGGAAGGAAAGGAAGTAGTTCTTCCCAGGTGGAAGAGGAGGTAATGGCTACAGTTGTCATTGATACTTTCTCCCAGGAAGTTCCCATAAGGAGAGTTGAAAACATGCTTGAAACGGGCCACCCCCATCGTCTTATGACTCTGAAGCAGCGTGGCTTTGTAGGGGAAACACGGGCCTGGGACTCAGAAAGATCTGGGTTCTAATTCTGGCCCTGCCATTTGTCAGCTGTGTGACCTCGGGGAAGTCACTTCACTTCTCTGTGCCTCAGTTACCTCGTCTGTTAAATGGGGATTAAGACTGTGAGCCCTATGTTGGACAGGGACTGTGTCCAATCCAATTATCTTGCATCTACCCCAGCATTTAGAACGGTGCCTGGCACATATTAAGCACTTAACAAATACCATAGTTGGTGTTATTAAAATCCCGCCCGCCTGCTGGAGCAGTGAGTAGGAAAAACCATGCTAAACTCAGAACCCTGGGAAACAAACTGGGAAGCAGCATGGCTCAGTGGAAAGAGCCCGGGCTTTGGAGTCAGAGGTCATGGGTTCAAATCCCAGCTCCGCCACTTGTCAGCTGTTTGACTTTGGGCAAGTCACTTCGCTTCTCTGGGCCTCAGTTCCCTCATCTGGAAAATGGGGATTAAGACTGTGAGCCCCCTGTGGGACAACCTGATCACCTTGTAACCTCCCCAGCCCTTAGAACAGTGCTTTGCACACAGTAAGCACTTAATAAATGCCATCAAAAAAAACCAAACCCTGAACATTTTGTCCAGGGAGGGAAAATGCTCTCCCTGCTCTGGGGAAATAACTTCAGAGTGCATCGATGATGAGGATAAAAGCTCCATGCGTACTGAACTGAGAATAATGAACAATATCTGTTACTTCTTCGGACTGTTATCACGCAACTGATGCAGTGCTCCCTCTGCACACAGAAGGTGCTCAGTAAATGCTGTTTATCATGATAAATCCTCATGCACATAAGTGACTAAAACATACAAAATCCTATCACACATTTGGTGTTTCATAAGAATGCTCATGCATAATATTCTGGCCTAGGAATCTACCCATCTATCTGGACCAGGAAACTTTTTGTTTGAGGTAGACTGAAGGTGTCTGGTACCTAAGCTGACAGTGATATCTTAAATTTGAAGAGCAGAGCACTTTCAAATTAGACTCATTAAGGATAATGGAGTGATCCATTGGTAAGGCTTTAACTGCAAACCCAGAGGTGACAGGTTATTTGGTAAGCAATTTACTAAGTCTCTCACTCTCCTTTTCCCAACCATGGGCATTGTGAGTTCATTCTATTAACCTTAATAGGTTTGCTTTCAAAGCACCTCGCTCATAAGATTTAAATGTGGACACGGTCGTATGTCAGCCGGCAGCAAACTTTAAATAACTAAACTAATAAAGCAGATGTAATGCATTGTTATGTATCTGTGTGCACGTAACAGAGAAGCTCTTTAATGGGGAGGTGAAGTCAACCCATAAGCAGTCAGCGATGACAGCTCAAGTGTGAGCTATGGTTCTTTTTGTCTGGGTAACAGGGATACCTTTGATCCTTTGGCTTGGCTATAGCCTCCTTCCTTGGCCAGCCTGAGAGTCCCACAGAGGGACCTCACAGTAGTTGGCCAGACAGGCCACTTTGTAAAGAGAGCAAAGCAAGTTCACTTCCACTCCCTTTCAATTAATTCGGCTTCCTGAATGGGAACAAGAAGGAAATTTGACCTCCTGTAGAATCACTGATTAAGATATCTGAGTTTTTTTCTCTGAGGTAGTCAGTGGCCTGAGCCGAGGGGTGGATGCTGCCATTGCCTCTTGACTTCTTTAACCTACATTGGAAGACGGAGGAAATGATTTAAAGACACAGACACTTACTTTTCCCTCCTTCAAAGCCTTATTGAACGCACCTCTCCTCCAAGAGGCCTTCCCAGACTAAGCCCCACTTTTCCTCATCTCCCAGTCCCTTCTGCGTCAGCCTGACTTGCTCCCTTGGCTCTTCCCCCTCACGGCCCACAGTACTTATGTACAAACCTGTAATTTTATTTTTTTGCATTGATGACTGTCTCCCCCACCTCAGACTGTAACCTCATGTGGACAGGAATGTCACTGTTTATTGTTGTGTTGTACTTTCCCAAGTGCTTAGTACTCTGCTCTGCACACAGTAAGCACTCAATAAATACAACTGAATGAGTGAATTACACTCTTCTTCCTGCACTTAGAGCTTGAATGTTAATACTGGTGTTTCTTACAGTGCTTTCTTACTGCAAGATAACACTGTAAAACTTACTTCGCCTTATGCACCTCTGATTCCCTTCCCTCTGAAGTGTTTCGAGTGGTATGAATGGAGTGATTAAATCGGATTGCAGTTTAGCATTAGATAATGACAGGTCTGTTAGCCATGGATAATGGCAGATCTTTAGGGTGCCTTTTTATGAAGAGGATTTGAAAGATAACACTTTGGAAATTGCTTCTTTCCATATGTGCATGTAACAGACTTTGAGATTTTATTATTGGCATATATTTACATTGCTATTGGATCACATTTCTATTTTGCCAGTCTTATCATTCTTTTAATATTCTATTTTTTCATAAGTGTTAGATCTTAGAAGCATATTAACACATTAAGTTATTTCCTGTGGGAAATTATACTTTGTTTATTACTAACAATAATAATAATTATTATGAGATGTATCAAGCACTTACTCTGGGCTAATCACTGGGGTAGGAACAGGGTTATCACATCAGACACTGTCCCTGCCCCACATGGGGGACACCAAGGTATCTTATTCCCATTTTACAAATAGGGAAACTGAGGCCCAGTGAGGTGAAGTGACTTGCTCAAGGTAACTCAGCAGGACTAGTGGAAAAGCTGGCACTAAAAGTGTGGTGTCCCATCTCCCAGGCCAGTGCTCTTTTCACTCGGCTTAATTCTAGACTGTGAGCCCGTTGTTGGGCAGGGACCGTCTCTATACGTTGCCTACTTGTACTTCCCAAGCGCTTAGTACAGTGCTCCGCACACAGTAAGTGCTCAATAAATATGATTGAATGAATGCTGTTTCCATGGAGCCAATGAAGGAATGTAGTAAAACATTAGACTTTTGCAAAACACTGTTCTAATTAGATCTAACATTGTTTCTTACAAAATCAGTCTAATGAGCACTTATTTTGTGCAGAGTATTGTAGTAAGTGCTTGAAAGAGTACAAGACAACAGTATAACAGACATGAGATAGAGGTGAGTCTCTTCCAGGAAGTCACTACACCGCTTTGCAGAGGGAAAAAATTCACTATTGGGATGATAAGGAACTTCCCGAAGGTCATATAGTGGATTTTAAAAAAATGGTACTTGCTGAGACACAGAGAAGTTCAGTGATTTGGCCAGGATTAACACAGTAGGTAAATGGTGGAACCAGAATTAGAAGCCAGGTCCTCTGAATCCCCGGCCCAGGCTCTTTCCACTAGGTCACACTGCTTCCCAGTTCTCTTTTTCTATCAAACAGGAATCATATCAACTCTGGTGGCCTTTTCTAAGTGTTCAAAGAAAAGAAAGCCTTGGCTATTTATCAAGTGCTACACCCCTGCATCTCCTGATAGCGTATCCCTGTCTGCTCATTGCAGGTCAATGATGTTCTTAGTACTTAACTGGCAGGGGGAAGGGCTAAGTCACAATTTGAAGTGGATCCAGAGTTTGATGGTCACTGGGATTGGGAAACTCTATATAATAGATACCAAAGAACATGAAATTGAGGTTCCACTGTGACTTTTGGACCTTGCTGGTATTGACTTCTTCAATTATCCAGCCCAATGGAACAATGCTTTATGGGAGCTGAGAGAACTGAAATTGTTGGCTCAAGAGGGTTGTGGGGATGTAGTGCTGTAATAAAGCAACCCATTTGTCTCCCCTTTTCTCTGCATTTTTTGAATTATAAAACACTTAAGGATGTTGCTCAGACAACCAAGTCACTGAGCTGGCTGAACATTTCCAACCTTATCATTGTGCATTTTAGGCTACCGTAAGGCCCGTTTCCCCTGTGGATTTTGTCATGTTGAATGATAAATCAGGAAAGACAAGAGAATCAATCAATCAGTGGTATTTATTGGTTGCTTACTGTCTTCAGGGCACTGTACTTGGTGTTTGGGAGATTATGGTTCAATAGAGTTGACAGAAACAATCTTTGCCCATGAGGTTCTTACAGAGGAAGAATCTTGATTCTGATTAAATAATACCTTGTTTTCCAAGTACAGAGCTCAGTGCTTCATACGACACCTTGGTCCACGGGTTCTCCAGTTGAGCATTACATTTACCTTCCTTTATATGAGATCAGATCTGGTAATAAAACAGCAAGTCACCAGCCTTTGTATTTTCCATGACTAAGAATGGAGTTGAAACTAAATGGACGTGTCTGGGGTCTAATCCTGGCTCTGCCACATAATACTAATAGTAATAATGATGGTATTTGTTAAGCACTTACTATGTGCAAAGCATTGTTCTAAGCGCTGGGGGGATACAAGGTGGTCAGGTTGTCCCACGTGGGTCTCACAGTCTTAATCCCCATTTTACAGATGAGGGAACTGAGGCACAGAGAAGTGAAGTGACTTGCCCAAAGTCACACAGCTGACAATTGGTGTAGCCGGGATTTGAACCCATGACCGCTGACTCCAAAGCCCGTGCTCTTTCCACTGAGCCATGCTGCTTCTCTAGTAATAATAATAATAGTAATAATGATAATATTTTAGCTCTTACTGTGTGTCAGGCACTGTACTAATTGCTGGAGGTGGATAAAGACATATTGGGTTGGACACAGTCCCTGTCCCACATGGGGGTCACAGCCTTAATCCCCATTTTACAGATGAGGTAACTGAGGTCCAGAGAAGTGAAGTGACTTGTCCAAGGTAACACTGCAATCAAGTGCCAGCGCCGGTATTAGAACCCAGGTCCTCCTGATTCCCAGGCCCTTGCTCTATCCATTAGACCATGCTGCTTCTCAGGCTGCTATGTGTCCTTGGGCAAGTCACTTCACTTTTCTGGGCCTCAGTTACCTGATTAGCTTGTAACTACCCCAGCACTTAGTACAGTGCCTAGCACATAGGAAGCACTTAAGAAATACTATGGGAAAGAAAACAACTGTGTGAATGTCTGTTGCTGAGCACTTAAAAATGTTCTAGGTTTGGAGGTAGACTGGATGCCACCTCTAGCAGGCAAGTTTTTTTCTTGCAGCCCTCGCAACAGAAAGTCATAAAGCCCCCTACAAAGGGCACCCCCTACCAAGGGCGCTCGGTAAGCGCTCCATAAATACCACTGAACGAATGACTAGGAGATCCCTTGGCTTCACCTCCATTCCTTCGTTCGGTCGTATCCATTAAGCGATAACCACGTGCGGAGCACTATACTAAACGCTTGCCATGGACACCGATTCCCGCCTGCCGCGTGACCTCGGGCGAGTGGCTCCCGTTCTCCAGGCCTCAGTCTCCTCATCAGGAAATCGGGGATGGAGACGGCGATCGTGTCCGACCCGATCCGCTTGTGCCCATCCCGGTACTTAGCACAGTGTCTGGCACCTAGTCAGCACTTAAATGCCCATTGGGTGGCCATTCCATGCACTGCAGCATTCGTGATTTATAAACTACAACTCAGCTCTGCCACTTGTCTACTGTGTAACCTTGGGCAAGACGCTTCACTTCTCTGTGCCTCAATTTTCCCAGCTGTGAAACTGGGGGATTAAATCCTACTCCCTTTAACCTGGACTGTGAGCCCCATGTAGGTCAAGGACTGGGTCCAAACTGATAACCTGTATCTCCTCCAGTATTAAAACAATGCTTGCCATGTAGTAAGTGCTTAAAAAATCATTATTATTATTATTATTACGTGGTAGGAACCCCAAATGGTCAGGAAGAATTAATGCCCCTCCCAAAGTGACCAATCTGGTTACCACGGAGTAACCCGAGACACTGAGAGAATTGGGCTCCTTATCTTCAAATTTGAACTAAATTAAACTATTCAGTGAAAGGGCATTTTATGACACCCACAGGGGACTCAAGGCCCCCTTCTATGTTGGAGGGATTGTTTTAATTAAATTTATTTTTAAAAACTGTAATTAGAAAAATTCATTCCTTTGCCAGTGTCACTTTTTCTATGGCTAAATGGGTGAGATGACAATTCAATTGGGTGTTTTCTACTTTCTTAAACTTCCCTTTGCCATGCTTCCGGAAATCATGGATCACAGCGCTCCCTGGAATCAGACTTTGAGCTTGCTTCCCCATTCAAACCCAACACCTCCTTTCCTTGCCCGGGAATCCTAAGATAACCTTGGCCAATTCTCTCCAAGCTCTTTGAGCTTTGAGGTTTTATATGAATTCCATTTAACGGCTGCCTACGTCTTTAAAAATCACCAGCCTCATCCTGATTACACCCTGAGCTTCCTCTGTAAATAGAAGCAGGCATCTTTCTAATCATTCAACTGCTCCTCCTCCCTGATTCACTCCAAAATGCTCATAAGCAGTATTTATAGTTCCTCAGAATTGCTTCCTATGCATTTGGCATCCTGCTTGGGTCAAGAGAGAAAAGAAATCCACCAAAATTCGGGATGAACGCAGAAATATGTTCTTTGAAATGATCAAAAATACCCTCGAGTTCCGGCTCCTTCCCAGATCTCTGATTTCTGGCCACTTGCATAAAGTATCACGCTGAGAATCTCATGAGTAAAAAAAATAATTTTAAAAAACCCCAGTAACCAAATCAGATTAGGGAAAGGTCTAAAATCATCCACTTCACACGATCCTGAACCTTATCTCCCACTTCATACACTTTTAATGACAGTTGAGGTAATAAACAACACTGTATACTTGCAATTTATTAATATTTAAAATATTGTTAAAGCTGGAGAATAGCAGAATAGATTACTTCAGGAGCAGAAAACAGGTAAGAGAGAGCCCATTCAAACTAAACCTGGCCGAAGGGATATATTTGAATTAAGGTAATTACTTTCGAGGATTGCATGAACTATGAAAACCTCTGCAATTCTTGGGTAAAAAATTCTGTTGGGTGTCCTACTCATTTGGTGAAAGCACAGAGGATAGATTTGAGTCATCGTTAATGGTTCTTTGAAATATAATTCCTGTCATTTTCTAAGATTATGTTTAGAATATTTGTTAAACCTAAGCATTGTAATTATTTTGTATTCACCATATGTCTTTGAGGAGCTAAAGTTGGATATGTTTAAAGTAAAAAAAGATATACTTTCTTACTTTAAACATACATATCGTGTGTGTATATAATATATATCTTGTATAAATATAAATGTATATATGTATGTATACATATATGCATACATATACATATATACATACACATACATATACATATAAAGAGAGAGAGAGAGAGAAGCAGCATGGCTCAGTGGAAAGAGCATGGGCTTTGGAGTCAGAGATCAGGGGTTCAAATCCCGGCTCTGCCAGTTGTCAGCTATGTGACTTTGGGCAAGCCACTTAACTTCTCTGTGCCTCAGTGACCTCGTCTGTAAAATGGGGATGAAGACTGTGAGCCCCCCGTGGGACAACCTCATCACCTTGTAACCTCCTTAGCACTTAGAACAGTGCTTTGCACAAAGTAAGTGCTTAATAAATGCCATATATATAATATAGAGTTTATTTATATTATATAATTATATTATAATATATGATTATATATATAATGCAGATTTTATATATATATAATTTGGACCTTCTCCCAGGCCCAGAAGTCTCTTCCTTGTGTTTTATATATCAATCAATCAATCAATCGTATTTATTCAGCGCTTACTGTGTGCAGAGCACTGTACTAAGCGCTTGGGAAGTACAAGTTGGCAACATATAGGGACAGTGGGCTCTGTGGGCCAACAGTGGGCTCACAGTCTAAAAGACTGTATTTATGTTTATAAATATATATATATATATATATATATATATATATATAAAACACAAGGAAGAGACTTCTGGGCCTGGGAGAAGAAGACAGAGACATCTCCTTGGAGAAAAGGGAAGATACGTTTTTTAAAAATATTTTGCTTATGAGAACTGCAACGGCTTTCCAGGAATTTTCCAGAGGAGATTCATCAGAACTCCCCTTCTCCATCACAAGATTCCCTTTTTTTGGTGGGGGGGGAGTCGTCATTATAAGAACACCTCAGAAATGCATCTCAGCAAACCGATGGGATCCATTTCTAAATGATTTAGGTGTCTTGGAGGGCCATAACATCAAAGAACGGCACTAGTTAGAGAAACTGGCACACAATCTACTGCCTTCAACCTGAGTTACATTCCTTTGCTGCCCTCTGCAGCAGGAATCAATTCGGTTCCTCACAAGCACACGGGTCCACAGTAGACACAGCTAACCTTCCTTTTTGAGGGTACTGCTGCTTATGGAGAGGTCTTGCGTAGGCATGAAAGTCTGACCACAAAAATAATAATAATAATAATGGCATTTATTAAGCGCTTACTATGTGCAAATCACTGTTTTAAGCGCTGGGGTAGATACAAGGTAATCAAGTTGTCCCACGTGGGGCTCGCAGACTTAATGCCCATTTTCCAGATGAGGTAGATCAATCAATCAATCGTATTTATTGAGCGCATACTGTATGCAGAGCACTGTACGAAGCGCTTGAGAAGTACAAGGCAACATATAGAGACAGTCCCTACCCAACAGTGGGCTCACAGTCTAGAAGGGGGAGACAGAGAACAAAACCAAACATATTAACAAAATAAAATTAATAGAATAGATATGTACAAGTAAAATAAATAAATAAATAGAGTAATAAATATGTACAAACATATATACAGGTGCTGTGGGGAAGGGAAGGAGGTAAGACGGAAGCGCTGGGGTAGATACAAGGTAATCAAGTTTTCCCACGGGGGGCTCACAGACTAAATTCCCATTTTCCAGATGAGGTATGAGATAGATTCAAGGCCATCCTCTCTGTCAACTTTCAGAGTCAGTCTGTCACTAAATCCTATCTCTCTTGTTTCACGGAAGCTTTCGGACCTGCCTCCACCAAATTCTTCCAACAGCCCCAACCTTGTCCCATCCAGTTTGCCTACTGCATTCGGCTTTGTCCTCGTTTCTACATCTCGCCCCTCTCCCGTCTGTACTTCACTCTGCTACTCAACTTCACTACATTTTTCTAAGACGTTTTGCAAGCGTTTCTCTACTTTTCTCAAGAACCTTCGGTGGCTGTGCGTTCCACTCTGCATTTAGCAGAATTTCCCGACTCTTCACTTTAAGGCACTCTAGCAGCTCTCTCTCTCCTTTATCCACTCTCTTTTCCAATTACAACCCAGCTAGTACTCTAGTACTTTTAGACTGTGAGCCCACTGTTGGGTAGGGACTGTCTCTAGATGTTGCCGACTTGTACTTCCCAAGCGCTTAGTACAGTGCTCTGCACACAGTAAGCGCTCAATAAATGCGATTGATGATGATGATGATACTCTCCTGCTAGACTTTATGCTGTTTGAGGGCAAAGATTGTGATTTCTTACTCTAGTGAACTCTCCCTAACAGCGCAATGCCTTGGACACAGTAAGTGCTCAGTGAGTGCTGTTGACTGGATGACTGACTAATGTTTCCTCCTGCTTGGTCTGCAAATAAAATAAGATCTTTACTGTATTTGCCTTTACCAGGTCTGTTTGCTTTTTTATCAATCAATCAATTAACAGTGTTTACTGAGTACTTACTATGGGTAGAGTACAATAGAGCTGGTAGACCAGATTCCTGCTCTGTACCTCCCTAAAATCCCAGCTCCTCCACTTGTCTGCTGTGTGGCCTTGGACAAACCACTTCATTTCTCTGTGCCTCAGTTACCTCATCTGTAAAATGGGGATGAAGACTGTGAGCCCCATGTGGGAAAGGGACTGTGTCCAACCCGATTTGCTTGTATCCACCCCAGCACTTAGTACATAGGTGTACCTGTACCTCAATAAATACTAATGATCGATTGATAGGCTACTTAGGTTTTCTCAGCAGGTTGCACTGTAAGCAAAGAATAACCACAAGTGGCTTGCAATGAGCTGCAGTTTAGCCACCCTTGTATATGTGACATCTTGGGTTTGACAGGCCCTCTTTTTTTATGGTGTTTCTTTGTTTTGTGGTATTTGTTAAGCACTTACTATGTGCCAGGCACTGTGCTAAGTGCCGGGGTAGATACAAGCTAATCAGGTGGGCCCAGTAAGCGCTTAACAAATACCAATATTATTTTTATTATTATTCTCAGGCCCGTGCAGCGTGGCTCAGTGGACAGAGCACGGGATTGGGAGTCAGAGGTCATGGGTTCTAATCCCAGCTCCGCCACTTGTCAGCTGTGTGACTTTGGGCAAGTCACTTCACTTCTCTGGGCCTCAGTTCCCTCATCTGTCAAATGGGGATGAAGACTGTGAGCCCCACGTGGGACAACCTGATCACCTTGTATCCCCCTGTCCCGAGGTGACCTTGGGGTAGTGGCCATCTCAAGGTTAAATGCTATCTCGTGACCCCCTGAGCCAGCAGGCAGAACTCGGGAGTGAGGGTGGGATACCGCCCCAACAACCCAAACTGCTAGATTGACAACCCGAGCCGGGAAGACAGAAGGTGTCCCTCGCACCCGTGACAATCAGATTAGGTATGGAGGAGGGGGGAGGGCAGAGATTGGATAAACTGAGGTCGGAAGCTGGAATGGCCTAGGAGCACAGGTGATAAATACCTGTCCCCTCTGACCTTGGGGGCAGAACACCAGGACACGCAGCAGGAGGAGCAGCAGCAGCAGCAGCAGTACACGTGTCTTTCTGTGCCCAGAATCAATCAATCGCATTTATTGAGCACTTACTGTGTGCAGAGCACTGTACTAAGCGCTTGGGAAGTACAAGTTGGCAACATAGAGAGATGGTCCCTACTGGCTTAGAAGGCCAGACACCCGCTCTGCAACCAGAACCAGGGCCGCGGGACGGGTGAGTGTCTCGTGGGTGGGACCCAGGTGCCCTGCTGCTGAGGGAGATAATAATAATAATAATAATAATGGCATTTATTAAGCGCTTACTATGTGCAGAGCACTGTTCTAATAATAATAACGATGGCATTTATTAAGCACTTACTATGTGCAATGCACTGTTCTAAGCGCTGGGGAGGTTACAATCAATCAATCAATTGTATTTATTGAGTGCTTACTGTGTGCAGAGCACTGTACTAATCAATCAATCAATCATATTTATTGAGCGCTTACTGTGTGCAGAGCACTGTACTAAGCGCTTGGGAAGTACAAGTTGGCACCATATAGAGACAGTCCCTACCCAACAGTGGGCTCACAGTCTAGAAAGGTGATCAGACTGTCCCACGGGGGGCTCACAGTCTTAATCCCCATTTTACAGATGAGGGAACTGAAGCCCAGAGAAGTTAAGTGATTTGTCCAAAGTCACACAGCTGACACTTGGCGGAGCTGGGTTTTGAACCCATGACCTCTGACTCCAAGGCCCGCGCTCTTTCCACTGAGCCACACTGCTTCTCTAAGTGCTGGGGAGGTTACAAGGTGATCAGGTTGTCCCATGGGGGGCTCACAGTCTTCACCCCCATTTTACAGATGAGGTCACTGGGGCACAGAGAAGTTAAGTGGCTTGCCCAAAGTCACACAGCTGACAAGTGGCGGAGCCGGGATTTGAACCCATGACCTCTGACTCCAAAGCCCAGGCTCCTTCCACTGAGCCACGCTGCTTCTCCATCATGAGTGGATCATGAGTGGATTCCTCCCATGTAGGGAGAGCATATGGTGAGAGCTAGCTAGCCACCCACCACGTGCGCGGGAAATGGGATCATCATCATCATCAATCGTATTTATTGAGCGCTTATTGTGTGCAGAGCACTGTACTAAGCACTTGGGAAGTACAAGTTGGTAACATATAGAGACAGTCCCTACCCAGCAGTGGGCTCACAGTCTAAATCCATCCCACATGGGATGGATTCTTCCCATGTGGGAAAGTAAGTGATTCGTCCCGAGTGGGAAGTGCATATAGGTGAGAGTTAGCTGCTTCACCCATGCGCGATTAACGTATGATTGTGTTCCTCCCCTTAGGGAAGCTCAAATATTGCTAATTGATTGCATTCCTCCCAAAAGGGAAGCTCAATCCATTGTGCCTAAGCAACTAAATAATTCAATTCGCCTCGCGGAATAAATTTTATATAAAACTCAGGCTTTCCGTTCCAGGCCTTTCTCTCTCTCTTGCCAATTACTGAACGAACCCGTCCCCCGACGACGGGTGACACGCCCCCCCACAACGTTTAGAACAGTGTTTGGCACATAGTAAGTGCTTAACAGAAGCACTTACACGAGAAGCAGCGTGTCTCAGTGGAAAAGAGCCTGGGCTTTGGAATCAGAGGTCATGGGTTCCCCCCCGTGAGACAACCTGATCACCTTGTAACCTCCCCAGCACTCTTAGAACAGTGCTTTGCACATAGTAAGTGCTTAATAAATGCCATCATTATTATTATTAACAAATACCAACATTATTATTATTATTATTATTATTGTTATTATTATTATTATTATTCTCAGGCCTGTGTTCTACTACACCATGCTGCTCCCCAGCGCCTGGCACTCAGTCACTGCTTAACAAATACCAATATCATTATTATCATCATTATTATTATTTTATTATTATTCTCAGGCCTGTGTTCTACTACGCCATGCTGCTCCCCAGCACCTGGCACTCAGTCAGTACTTAAAAAATACCAATATTATTATTATTATTTTTCTCATGCCTGTGTTCTATCTACCATGCCATGCTGCTCCCCAGGCCTGGCACCCAGTAAGTGCTTAACAAATACCAACATTATTATTATTATTATTATTATTATTAATTATTCTCAGGCCTGTGTTCTATCTACTATGCCATGCTGCTCCCCAGGCCTGACACTCAATAAGCGCTTAACAAATACTATTATTATTATTAATATTATTAATATTATTATTCTTCTCAGGCCTATTTTCCATCTACTATGCCATGCTGCTCCCCAGGCCTGGCACCCAGTAAGCGCTTAACAAATACCAATATTATTATTATTATTATTATTATTGTTATTATTATTATTATTATTATTATTATTCTCATGCCCGTGTTCAACTAGGCCGTGCCGCTTCCCGGCGCCAGGTACCCGGTCAGCGCTTAACAAATTCCACCATTATCATTCTTGTTGTTGTTGTTGTTATTGTTATGTTGGGTGGGGACGATGACGGTTCCGGGTGGCGGAGCCCGCGGCCGCACGTGGGCGGGACTACAAGTCCCAGGATGCCGCGGGGCCCCGGCCGCCCCGCGCAGGCGCGGAGGCCGTGGCCGGCCCCCGGGCCCCGCCCCCCGGGCGGCGTTCGGGCTCGCCATTGGTCGGCGCCGGGGGAGAGAGAAGGCTCCCAGAAGGCTCCGCGGCGCGGCGAGGGCGCCCCCTTCCCAACTGGGCAGGTGAAGCAGGCGGGGGAAGGGGGAGTGGTTGGGTTTGCTGCTGCTGCTGCTTCTTTTTGTGGGCGACGGCGGGATGGGCGGGGGTGGGGGCAGGAGGGGTCGGGGAAGTTGGGGGACCGAGGGCAGGAGAGGCAGGGGGCCCTACCCAACAGTGGGCTCACAGTCTAGAAGGGGGAGACAGAGAACAAAATCAAACGTACTAACAAAATAAAATAAATAGAATAGATAGATACAAGTAAAATAAATAAATAGAGTAATAAATATGTACAAACATATATGCATATATATATATAGGTGCTGTGGGGAAGGGAAGGAGTTAAGATGAGGGGGATGGAGAGGGGGACCAGGGGGAGAGGAAGGCAGGGGCTCAGTCTGGGAAGGCCTCCTGGAGGAGGTGAGCTCTCAGTAGGGCCTTGAAGGGTAAGATGAGAGGGATGGAGAGGGGGACCGGGGGGAGAGGAAGGAAGGGGCTCAGTCTGGGAGGGCCTCTTGGAGG
This sequence comes from Tachyglossus aculeatus, assembly GCF_015852505.1. Taxonomy (NCBI): domain Eukaryota; kingdom Metazoa; phylum Chordata; class Mammalia; order Monotremata; family Tachyglossidae; genus Tachyglossus; species Tachyglossus aculeatus. Next base: position 12,664,610 of record NC_052083.1, on the reverse strand, counting down.
AGGTGAGCTCTCAGTAGGGCCTTGAAGGGTAAGATGAGGGGGATGGAGAGAGGGACCGGGGGCAGAGGAAGGAAGGGGCTCAGTCTGGGAAGGCCTCTTGGAGGAGGTGAGCTCTCAGTAGGGCCTTGAAGGGTCGGGGGGTCAGGGATCCGGGAACAGGAGGGTCAAGGGGTCCGGGGGTAGGAGGGTTGCGGGGGTCAGAGGGGCAGGAGAGTCAGGGGGTCCGGAAGCAGGAGGGTTGGGGGGGTCAGAGGGGCAGGGCTCCGGGAGCAGGAGAGTCAGGGGGCCCAGGGGCAGAAGGAGCCGAAGGTCGGGGGGTCGGGGGGGCAGGAGGGTTGGGGGCGTCAGAGGGGCAGGGCTCCGGGGGCAGGAGAGTCAGGGGGGCCGGGGCAGAAGGGTTGGAGGGTCAGGGGGCCAGGGCCAGGAGGATCAGGGGGTCCGGAGGCAGGAGGGTTGGGAGGGTCAGAGGGGAAGGGGTCCGGGGGCAGGGGAGGCAGGGGGGCCAGGGCAGAAGGATCGGGGGGTCAGGGGTCCGGGAGCAGGAGAGTCAGGGGCTCCGGGGCAGAAGGGTCGGGGGGGGGGGTCAGGGGTCCGAGCTGGAGGGTTGTGGGGTCAGGGGTCCGGGGGCAGGAGAGTCAGGGGGTCCAGGGGCAGGAGGATCGGAGGGGCAGGAGGGTTGGCGGGGTCAGAGGGGCAGGGGTGAGTCAGGGGGGCCAGGGCTGAAGGGTCGGGGGTCGGGAGTCCAGAGGGTCGGGGGGATCAGAGGATCAGGGGTCCAGAGGCAGGAGGATTGGAGGGGCAGGGATCTGGGGGCAGAAGGGTCGGGGGGCGGGCAGGGGCAGGAGGATCAGAGGGTCTAGGGCAAGAAGATCGGAGGGTCCGGGGGCAGGAGAGTCGGGGGGCCAGGGGGGCCTGGGGGCAGGAGAGTCGGAGGGCCAGGGGGGTCTGGGGGCAGGCAGGAGTATCAGGGGGTCGAGGGCAGGAGGGTCTGGTGGAGTCAGAGGGTCCGGGGGTCCAGGGGCGGGACCAGGGGGACCGGGGCAGGAGGGCCTGGGGGGTCGGAGGGCCTGGGGGGTCAGAGGATCCAAGGGGACGGGACGATGGGGGTTGGGGGGGCGGTTAGGGCTGATTGGACAGACCCTGGGTTGAGGCTGGGGTGGTGTCTCTCAGGGTTATTTGGTCTTCAAGGCTTGTAATCCAGTTCTGAACTGGTTTAAAGATCACCTGCTCTCCAACAATAATAATAATGATAACAATGGTATTGGTTAAGCGTTTGTTATGTGCCAGGCACTGTGTTAAGTGCTGGGGTGGTTACAGGCAAATCAGGGTGGACACAGCCCCTGTCCCACAGGGGCGTTCATAGTCTTAATCCCCATAATATAGATGAGGGAACTGAGGCCCTGAGAAGTGAAGTGACTTGCCCAAGGTCACACAGCAGGCAAGTGGCGGAGCTGGTATTAGAACCCATGACCCTCAGGCCCGTGTTCTATCCACTATACTATGCTGCTTCTCATAATAATAATAATTATGGTATATATTAAGCGCTTACTATGTGCTTAGAACAGTGCTTTGCACATTATAAATGCTTAATAAATGTCATTATAGTAAATGTCATTATATGTGCCAGGCATCGTTCTAAGCACTGGGGTGGATACAAGCAAATCGGGTTGGACACAGTCCCCGTCCCACATGAGACTCATTGTCTCAAACCCCGTTTCACGAATGAGGTAACTGAGGCACACAGAAATGACTTGCCCGAGGTTACGCAGCAGACTCTAGCAAGAAGAGTTATTAAGCATGTACCATGTTCACTCCTGGAAGTTGACCGACCCTTAGTAGTATAGACTGTAAACTCAAGGGCAGGGATCGCTTCTACAATTATATTGTTCTCTCTGTGTGCTTAATACAGTGTTCTGCACACAACGCCTAATAAATACCATTAATTAATTATTCAGTACCCACTTGGGGTAATGTGTTGAACTAGTTGCCTGGCAAGGACAGAATAGTGAACTAATTCTGCCTCGTTTCTTTCTTTTTCTTTAAGCCCAGAGACTCGTAGTCCGATATGGAGAAGACGTTTACTCCGCTGGAATGCTTGCTTCCTTCTGGTACTGTACCCCCTTCCTTGTAGCTTGAAATTCCCCTCAAGTAGTATCCGTGGTCGAGAACTGACTCTCTCTTTGCCCTAACTTCTGATTTTGCTTGCCTAGGCATTAGTATTATTGTTTACCTGTAGAAAAGTTGGTCAACATCTTGCCAGCCAAACAAAGGGAATACTAAGTATTTTGGAAATACAATTTGTTTGGGTTAAACGACTCCATGGAGGCCTTGAATGGAGCAGCCATATTTTTACTTCTAACATGATTTTTGTGTCTCATTCACTGTAAGTAAACGGAGGTATTTTGACAAAGTGTCTGAGAAGATGCCTCTTGCTTTATAATGGCCCTGTGGTAATCAGGGAATCGATCAGTCGAAGCTGTGTTGCCAGCTTGACTTTCAGACCAATAAAGGCTGATTGGTAATTAGCCAATTTGGTTGAACTTGACTTACCTGGAAAATCTCAGCTGAGGCAGGACTTCCTGTGGCCTCTTGCTTATGAGCATATCATGAAGATTAATGTAATAATTTGTCAGAAGCTTTGTTTTCTGTACAAGTATAAGATATTACTGTGATTGTTAATAATAATGATGGCATTTATTAGGCGCTCTGTGCAGAGCACTGTTCTAAGTGCTGGGGAGGATACAAGGTGATCAGGTTGTCCCACAGGGGGCTCACAGTCTTAATCCCCATTTTACAGATGAGGTAACTGAGGCCCAGAGAAGTTAAGTGACTTGCCCAAAGTCACACAGCTGGCAATTTGCAGAGCCGGGATATGAACCCATGACCACTGACTCCAGAGCCCGGGCTCTTTCCTCTGAGCCATGCAGTTTCTCAATGCTTCTCATTGTTGTATGATATTGTGAACTATGGGAGACCACAAAAGACTTTTCTCCCCCCGCCCCCACCATATCTTTTCTCTAAAGTTTCAACTTCTCCTTGCCTTTCCTGTCTTTCACTTGCTCTCCTAGTGCTCTGTGCAGATCATCTCTTGTCTGATCACCTGTTTCTAAGTGTGTTTATAGAAACTCTTTATCTCTCTATTTACTCTGTGTGTGTGTCCCCTATTGTTTAACTCTTCATGTGTAGTATCTGTATTTGTATACATCCATGTATTTCCATGAATACCTCTTTTCCTTTGTACTTCTACCCCTGTATATGTGTGTGTGTGTGTGTGTGTTTGTGTGTGTGTGTGTATGATTGTGATCCAGCTATTACTGAACAGTAAGCTTGCGGCTAGACTATTGTGTTGCCCCCCCATATCGTCCCCGCTTGACCTCCCTGCCTCCCGCCTTTCTGTCCTCCCAATCCAAACCACCACAGTCTTCCCTGTATTCAAACTTCCAAAAATCCCACCTTCCCCGACGGACCCTGAACAACTCTGTGGCCACCTCCAGCACATTTTACTTATAAACAGCATTCATGTTGTGGATACAGATGTGTATTTAGTTGTAGACCTCATTATTATATCACATTATTCATTCTGGTCCCTCTATTTGTTAATATTTTTGTGTCTGTGTCTCCCTCCTTCCCCCCTCCATTAGTCAGCAGGGAATATATCTCTTGCTTCTGTTGTACTATGCATTGCGCCCATTGGCTGCTTGATAAATACAATTACTACTAATGACTGTTTCTTAGAAGTGAGCTGGAGCAAAAGATAAGAGGAACTTGGTCTCCTTTGCTCTTCCTGCTTCTAACAGTCTGGGTCAGGGCATGAGTAAAACTCATCGGCGTGGGCACGGAGAACGTCTTCTAGACTGTAAGCTCATTGTGGGCAGGGAACGTGTCTGTGTTATATTGAACTCTAAAGTACTTAGTACAGTGCTTTGCACACTGTAGATGCTCAGTAAATATGATCGACAGGCTAACCCCTAGGATCTTATTTTCAGAGACATCTGGGCCCTCAGTTGCCAGCTTTTTAAGCGCTTAGTAGAGTGCTCTGCATGCATTAAGCCTCCGTGTTTTTGCCTCCATTTGCTCTAGCAAAATCACATTGTTGTCAAAGGAGGTTGAGGCTACAAAAGAGAATAAAGAACAGTTCTGTTCAAAGATGCTTTAGAGGGTGTTTATTGTCACTTTGTATGTCAAGGTGAGGTACCGACAAGGCAAAATGGATGGTGATCATTTCGCGAGGCAGCTGTCTCAGATGCAGTAGAATACACCTCGGAAATGACCCGGACACCATGAGAGTTTGGCATCATCACTCGCTGCTCAGGACTCTTTCTATGGAACTAATTTTCCCCCTCAGACAAGAGAATCTTAAACTGTGTCTGCCCTGGAACAGATCCCCAAAGAATTTTAAAATTGACTTTTGTAGCAGGTACAAAATATCTGTGGAGCATTGCGGTGAAGCTCGATGTACGTAAAATGTTAACTGTAACAATCATTTATTATACTCGCACAGTTACATATGGGGACAAAAGATGAACGCACGATGGATGTAGAAGTTAATCGAACCCTAAGACCTGAGATCTTAAAATTTATTTTTGAAGCATATGGCCTCCTAAAGAACAAGTAGGAAAAAACCTAAGGCCATTCTTCTGTCAGCCCTCATTTTCCACTTGAGAGGGGAATGATAGTCAGGGCCATTAAAAAACAAGTAATCATGGTAGGATTGCTAGCATGGAGGTGAGGTGTTCTGTAAAGTCTCTTTTTCTGTTCAGAAATTGGTTAGGAACGTCTATGGATTGAGTTAAAGAAGAACATATAAGGGGAGAAAGGTGCTAAAAAGTTTAATCCATGAAAAGTCATTCATGTTGCCACATCTCTCTGAGAGTAACGGCATTTATTAAGCGCTTACTATGTGCAAAGCACTGTTCTAAGCTCTGGGGAGGTTACAAGGTGATCAGGTTGTCCCACAGTCTTAATCCCTATTTTACAGATGAGGTAACTGGGGCACAGAGAAGTGAAGTGACTTGCCCCAAATCACACAGCTGACAATTGGCGGAGCTGGGATTTGAACCCATGACCTCTGACTCCAAAGCCCGTGCTCTTTCCACTGAGCCATGCTGCTTCTCTGATTCATAGCTCCCGTCGACACCAGATCTAGGCCATTGACCTCATTCTAATGGATGCTACAGGCGTCTTCCAACAAACTCTTATCCCCTACACCTCCAGCTCTAACCATTTTCTAACCTGCCTCCTCGCCTGCACCAAGAGCTCTCTCCGCCTGTCTCAAACCACTGGGCCTCGGTTGGACTTCTCATACCCAAAGGTACAGGCCTCCGACTCTGCCTTCTCCACTACGTTTGACCCCATCACTGCACAGCTGAGATCCTGGCAGAAATGGGGAATCCTTTCAGATTTGCTTTCCTGTGGAACCAGGCCCTTTGATCTCTGCTATCGGTGCCTTATTGACTCACCTGTCCACACCCCCACTCACTGTTCCAGACCTTTCCCTCCCTCCTGGAGCCTCCCTCTCTCTGTTCTTTGTGGAATTTTCTTGATAAGATAAAGGCTTTCAGGCCAAACCTTTGCCTAAAGCCATCTTTCCCTCATATCCTGCCTGCTTTTTACTGTCTTCAACCTCTCCCTTTCTTAGGAATTCCCTTCAAGCAAACTGAAGTCCTTCCCTTCCTGAAGTATTGTCCTTATCACCCCACCTCCCTCCCCCTGATTCCTCCAGCTAATGTACCATCTTCCTGTTCCTCTTTACCCTCCTCAAGCTTCTCCCCTCTTCTATTCTACACTTTAGCAGCAGTGCTTAGTGCATAGAGCTCAGGCCGGGAGCCAGAAGGACCAGAAGGACCACCACTTGTCTTTTGGGTGACCTTGAGCAAGACATTTAACATTTCTGTGCCTCAGTTGCCTCATCTGTAAAATGGGGATTAAGACTGTGAACCCCAGGTGGGAGAAGGACTGTGTCCATCCTGATTACCTTGTATCTACCCCAGCACTTAGAGCTGTGCCTAGCACCTAGTAAGCGCATAACAAATGCCATAAAAACCAACTTTGCTGCCCACGTCATCATCATCATCAATCGTATTTATTGAGCGTTTACTGGGTGCAGAGCACTGTACTAAGCGCTTGGGAAGTACAAGTTGGCAACATATAGAGACAGTCCCTACCCAACAGTGGGCTCACAGTCACATCATCTTAAAACTCTACAGAGAAGCATTGGGTCTAGTGCTTAGTATGGTGCCTGGCACATAGTAAGCATGTAATGCATAGCACAGTTATTATTCTAACACCTGTAATAGTCACCTTCGAATGCAGTTAAACAGGTGTTGTCTCCAGGGTTTGCTTCCTCTCACGGATCGTCGGTGTAAAGAAAAGCCCAAGTAACCCTTAACCTAGGTCCCTCTTGTCCCAACCACCTACGGCAGCGACTTTCTATTTCCTACTTTCCTGAGATAGTCCCAAAATAGTAATGATAATGGTGATTGTGGCATTTGTTAAGCGCCTACTATTTAAATGTGGGGGTAGATTCAGTACAATCAGGTTAGGCAGAATCCCTGTCCCATATGGGGCTCAAAGTTTTGTTCTCTGTCTCCCCCTTCTAGACTCTGAGCCCACTGTTGGGTAGAGACTGTCTCTATGTGTTGCTGACTTGTACTTCCCAAGCGCTTAGTCCAGTGCTCTGCACACAGTAAGTGCTCAATAAATACGATTGATTGATTGAGGGGGGAGGGAGAACAGGCATTTCGTCCCCTTTTTGACAGATGAGGAAACGGAGGCCCAGAGAAACTGACTAGCCCAAGGCTATACAGCAGGAAAGTGGTGGAGCTGGGATTAGAACCCAAGTGCCCTGAAAGATATCCAGGAGACAGTTAGTTCATTCATTCAATCATATTTATTGTGCACTTACTGTGTGCAGAGCAGTGTACTAAGTGCTTGGGAGAGTCCGATGGAATAATAAGGGTATCTGTTGACATCTCCCCAGCTCATTCTCCTCCCTGAGACTTGTCAATGCCCTGTTTTGTCTACTGGCATTTTGTTCCCCCCTTTCCCGAACTACACTTTTGCCGGTTTGTATCATATCTGCTTGTTTTTCTTGCCTCCGGTAGAGTTTAAATCCCTTAGTATTAAGGCACTTTGTCCGGGTACGTTTGCATTGCATTTTATATTTGCAATTATAGTGCCTGTTGTTCCTGCCTCCTGAAGGACAAAAAACTGAGGATCGTTTTAGCTTTTCTGTATTTCTCATGCCCGGTGTAATCTATCTAGAAAAATACAGTTGAGACAAATGTATTTTTTGTGAAAACATATACACTAAAAGATTTGTGTATTGTAACTGTGATGGAACTGTATCAAGGTTGATCTTCAAGTAACAAAGGCATGAGAAATGTTTCTGTTAGGAGATTATAAGGTTTTTACTCCAATTTATATGTCTTTAGGTACTCTGTTTTGGAAGTCAGTGTGAATAGATAATTTCAAAGAAAACTGTGTAAGTTTTCTAGAAGAGTAACAGTATTGAGACTAGATTGTGCAATACGTAGCTAGATTTCCTTGCCTCCGGTAGAGTTTAAATCCCTTAGTATTAAGGCACTTTGTCCAAGTGCGTTTGCATTGCATTTTATATTTGCAATTATAGCGCCTGTTGTTCCTGCCTCCTGAAGGACAAAAAAAACTGAGGATCGTTTTAGCTTTTCTGTATTTCTCATGCCCGGTGTAATCTATCTAGAAAAATACAGTTGAGACAAATGTATATTTTGTGAAAACATATACACTCAAAGATTTGTATTTTGTAACTGTGATGGAACTGTATCAAGGTTGATCTTCAAGTAACAAAGGCATGAGAAATGTTTCTGTTAGGAGATTATAAGGTTTTTACTCCAATTTATATGTCTTTAGGTACTCTGTTTCCAAAACAGAGTACCTAAAGACATATAAATTGGAGTAAAAACCTTATAATCTCCTATAATCTTCCAAAGTCAGCGTGAATAGATAATTTCAAAGAAAATTGTGTAAGTTTTCTAGAAGAGTAACAAACAGTATTGAGACTAGATTGTGCAATATATAGCTAGATTTATCACCAGTTACTGGGAGGGGATCAAAAACCTCTTTAATTATTTCCACCGTTCTTATCTTTAGGTATCTATAAATAACGTAATCGAGACAAGCGTGAAAAGAAATAGCCCGAATCCAGGTAGCAAAGGGAATAGTTAGGATGGACATATAACATCTTGCCTAACTGCTCTCTCTTTTACCCATATTTACATTTGCTGAAGAAATAAGCTGATTTAAATAGCCTCCTCAGAGAACAAAACAGGAACTGAATAAATGCAGGGATTTTGGGATGCCGGCAAAGTCGCCAGATTGCAAGTTAATCGTGTCACCGAGCTCTTGTAAACAAGAGCACTGGAGACCTGATGAAAATTCAGGTAGAGGCTTAGAAAAATCGGCGTTATTTTTATGAGTTTAAAACATTTATTTTTGTAGCCTGACATGGCGTCTTCTCTTTCCCTCCCAGAACACATGTTCTAATGACTGCCTCAAAAAGTGAGGTATGCTCATAGTGGCATAATGGAGGCGTGAATGCCTGGAACGTATTGATTTCTGGGTCCCTTGGACTGGCCTCGTAACATCGACAATTGTGTTTCAGTACAAAGATATGTACTGGTTTTGAGGGCAGAAGTAGAACTTAGCACTTGAGCCTGTTGTGGGCAGGGGTTGTCTCTTTCTGTTGCTGAATTGTACGTGCCGAGCGCTTAGTACAGTGATATGCACACAACAAGCCCTCAATAAATACGATTGAATGAATGAAATGACGCACCCATCCCATCAGCCTCAGAAAACTGATTTTTATCCTGTAGTTTAGCAACGCAGTGTTTATTCATTCAATCATGTATTGATTACCATTATTATTAATTGATTATTAATAAATGATAAATATACATTATTACAGTTTAAGTACTTCCAGACTGTGAGCCCGTCGTTGGGTAGGGACCATCTCTATATGTTGCCGACTTGTACTTCCCAAGTTCTTAGTACAGTGCTCTGCACACAGTAAGCGCTCAATAAATATGATTGAATGAATGAATGAGTGCATCCGACATTAGCAGCAGTAATTGATCAGTCGATGGGTATTTATTGAGTGCTTATTATCTGTAGAACACTGTTCTAAGCCCCTGGGAGAGTAGACTACAACAGAATTAGCAGAGACGGTCCCAGTAATAAAGTGTGAAGGAAAAACAAAAGCAATTCATTCAATTCTCACCAAAGAGCATCAGCTAAATTTTCAGGCACTTTCAATTTTTGTTGCCTGTTTCCCACACCCTCAGATATCAAGCAAAATGGGATAAAGAGACCCCCAACTGTACCTTCTTGTTCCTGGGCCAGACTCCGGGCCTACAAGGATACGTGGGTCTATCAATCAATCAACAGCATTTATTGAGCGTTTACTGGATGCAGAGCGCTGTTGTAAGCGCTTGGGAAAGTACCCGGGGTTGGTAGACTGTGAATAACCCAGGGATACCCAGATAACTCTAGACTGTAAACTTGTAGTGGGCAGGGAAGTGTCTGTTTACTGTTGCATTGTACTCTCCCCGGCACTTAATGCAGTGCTTTACCCACAGAAGGAGCTCAATAAATATAATCGAATGAATGATTGAACTCTTCTGGCCCCACTTCCTTCTTAAGAACCCTTCCGTGGCAGGAAGCGGCGGATGCCTGTGTCCCGGTTTTGACCCGGGCTGTTACTCTGGGCTTCTCCCCTGGTCCGCCGCTCTTCATCTTCATCGCAGTGGGGTCCAGTTGCTCCCCAGTTTTCAGATATCTTGAAGAAATCAGCCTTCTGAAATAGCGTTAGAATCCCCGTCCTTTTGTTTGACAGTCAACTATGTACGTGGCTTCCATCTTGATCTCGGATTATCGTTCCCCACAGAGAAGGAAGGCTTAGTGAAGACGCAATTAACTCGATCAAGGCTAATCTGGATTCCCAGGTATTCTATTGAGGGCTTGTAAACATTTCTACTGGGGTTATTGGAGAAACCGATGTATTATATTGGGGTAATTTCTGGTCTGATAAGGGGATCCCCTTTACCAGAGCAGCAGTTGGGTTAAATTTAGCTCAGATGCTTTTCTCACATCATCACCATCATCGTCCAGACCCTGGTTTTCCTCAGAAGCCAGCTCCCTACCCTCATGGAATCCATTGGGCTTCTCAATCAGGTGTTCCATTTCAGAAGGCAAGAGATCTAGAGTATGAACCTACTAGAGGTGAAGGCACTGAGCCAAGCCAGTGCTAACAACTTTAAAAATCATTAGCATTGCTTCCATTCCACCCGATCAGGAGTCACGCAGAAGAGCCAAACAGAATTACATCAGGCCGTGCGTGGCACCCCATGTTGATGTCCCCCTCTCCATCCCCCTCTCCCCTCCATCCCCCCGATCTTACCTCCTTCCCTTCCCCACAGCACCTGAATATATGTATATATGTTTGTACATATTTATTACTCTATTTACTTATTTATTTATCTTGTACATATCTATTCTATTTATTTTATTTTGTTAATATGTTTGGTTTTGTTCTCTGTCTCCCCCTTCTAGACTGTGAGCCCGCTGTTGGGTAGGGACTGTCTATGTGTTGCCGACTTGTACTTCCCAAGCACTTAGTGCAGTGCTCTGCACACAGTAAGCGCTCAATAAATACGATTGATTGATTGATTGTCACGAAGCAGCGTGGCCTAGTGGTTCTACTCCTGGCTCTATCTCTTTTCTGCTGTGTGACCTTGGACAATTCACTTTACCTTTCTGGGCCTCGGTCACCTCATCTGTAAAATGGGGATTAAGACCGTGAGCACCCTGTGGGACAGGGAGTGTGTCCAACTTGGTTAGCTTGTATCTACTCTAGCACTTACTACAGCGTTTGGCACATAGTAAGTGTTTAACAAAAACAATTAAAAAAAACAAAGCAAAAACCGTTGGGTTTAGAGAAAGTGCTCACCACATGTCCTAGGCCAAAACTCACAGGAGAGTGATCAGGGCCAGGAAAAGATGGAGAGAAGGAAGAGCAACTACAAAACCCTGTAAGAAAAGCCTGAAAGATTGGTTCTGCCCAGGACAGTCCATTACACTGAGAAATGGAATAAACTTGCTGCGCTGCCTACCCTTGGCTTCCTTACACCACCTCCAACAGGACCTCGGTAAAACCTTTGGAATACTCAATGCTCTTATCAAAGATTGATTACACAAACCAACAGTGGTCCAAATAAGGGCAAACTCCTTTATAATAATAGTAATAATAATTGGAATTTGTTAAGCTCTTACCATGTGTGAAGCACTGTTCTAAGCGCTGGGGGGATACAAGGTCGTCAGGTTGTCCCATGTGGGGCTCACAGCCTTTACAGATGAGGGAACTGAGGCTCAGAGAAGTTGTGACTTGCCCAAGGTCGCACAGCAGACAGGTGGCGGAGCCGGGATTAGAACCCATGACCTCTGACTCCCAAGCCCAGGCTCTTTCCACTGAGCCATGCTGCTTCTCTGTATCAATTTTCATAAATTTTGATCCTTAACACTTTTCAAATTACCTTCTCGTACATTGCTTAAGAATGTGTTTTATCCTTTCCTACAACCTGTCTTGGTTTAAATCTGCTTCCTGGTACTTCTCCATTTCCCTTCATTTCATTTGCATGAGTTGGTAACCACTGGAGCAGCAACCAGGTTAGAAACTTTCATCTTCGTGCCAGGGAAGTCACCTGCATCTTGTATTTCTCTGAAATGCTCTGGATCATTTCACAGGGCACGCTAGTTCTGAAAAACTCTTCCCCTGGTTGCGATGTCTTTCCGGGGATAATACGCTTTCTGACCTTGGTGTTTAGGCAACTATTGTGGACCGCCACAGGACATAAATCCAAGTTAAGGAACTTAGGCACCACTGAGGTAACCAGGTGGGGTTTTCAGTGTTTCTAGTGAATCATGAGGGAGAAAGACAGAATCAATCAATCAATCAATCAATTGTATTTATGGAGCGCTCACTGTGTGCAGAGCACTGTACTAAGCACTTGGGAAGTACAAGTTGGCAACATATAGAGACAGTCCCTACCCAACAGTGGGCTCACAGTCTAAAAGGGGGAGACAGAGAACAAAACCAAACATACTAAGCAACACCAGGTCCTGCCGGGAGGAAGTGTGGCTGCATATTTGACTATGGCTATGAGGGTACCATGAGGGGAAGCAGCGTGGCTCAGTGGAAAGAACATGGGCTTTGAAGTCAGAGTTCATGGGTTCTAATCTCAGCTCTGCCAATTGTCAGCTGTGTGACTTTGGGCAAGTCACTTATCTGTGCCTCAGTTACCTCATCTGTAAAATGGGGAGGAAGATTGTGAGCCCCCCGTGGGACAACCTGATCACCTTGTAACCTCCCCAGTGCTTAGAACGGTGCTTGGCACATAGTAAGTGCTTAATAAATGCCATCATTATTATTATTACCATAAAAAGGGTTTGTGGGCTCACTTCTGCATTATGGCAAATGTTTCTTGGGGAGGCAGAGTAAACCCCATCAGTCACCCTAGCTGGTGGTCTGATGGGAGAAGCACTGATTTAGGAGTCAGAAGACGTGGGTCTTAGTCGTGGTTCTGTCTTGAGCTGGCTGACGTGGGGGAGAATGATTTCCTGTGCACCTCACTTTGGGCTGCACTCCAGGCCACTGTGGGAATGTGACTCATTGGGATGAGAAAGTGTGAAGGCTGCACATTCCACTTAGAACATAATTAGTTCCTCTGTGCAGGTGCTTGGGACCGGGGCTTAGCCATCGTTTTGATAGAGTACTCCATCCTCCCATCGTTCTCCTTCTCACCTCCATCCCCTCCTCATCCTTCCTCACACGGACTTCTTTTAAAGACATGTTTAAACGACATGTCGTTTCATTGCAAGATTTGGATAGAGCACTGTGGAAGAGTAAGGTAACATTCTGATGTAATACAATCCATTCATTCATTCATTCAATCGTATTTATTGAGCGCTTACTGTGTGCAGAGCACTGTACTAAGCACTTGGGAAGTCCAAGTCGGCAACATCTAGAGAAGGTCCCTACCCAACAGCGGGCTCACAGTCTAGAAGGGGGAGACAGAGAACAAAACAAAACATATTAACAAAATAAATAGAATATGTACAAGTAAAATAGAGTAATACATACGTACAAACATATATACAGGTGCTGTGGAGAAGGGAAGGAGGTAAGGCGGGGGGATGGAGAGGGGAATGGGGGGGTCATTCATTCAATCGTATTTATTGAGCGCTTACTGTGTGCAGAGCACTGTACTAAGCGCTTGGGAAGTCCAAGTCGGCAACATCTAGAGAAGGTCCCTACCCAACAGCGGGCTCACAGTCTAGAAGGGGGAGACAGACAACAAAACAAAACATATCAACCAAATAAAATAAATAGAATAAATATGTACAAGTAAAATAAATAAATGAGTAGTAAATATGTACTGGCTTCCACTGGCTATGACAACTTCCACGTCCAAGGAAGTCCTCCTTCAAAACTCACTGGCCAACTCGGATTCTTCCAACCAAGACGGCGCTCCGAATGAGCCCATCCCGCTCCTCTGTCCCTGCCGCTCATATTCCCGGGTTAAGGTGGCATGGGAGGCAAGCAAGCAGCGTGGCTCAGTGGAAAGAGCCCAGGCTTTGGAGTCGGAGGTCATGGGTTCGAATCCTGGCTCCGCCACTTGCCAGCTGCGTGACCTTGGGCCAGTCGCTTCACCTCTCTGGGCCTCAGTGACCTCATCTGGAAAATGGGGATGAAGACTGTGAGCCTTCCAATTGCAATTTCCAATTATTATTATTATTATTATTATTATAAAGGAGCTCGCCCTTATTTGGACCACTGTTGGTTTGTGTGCACCACAAGTTGGTGTAAGTAGATTTGGTGCAGGAAGAAGTGATTTTGTGTATCAGCTTTGGTCAAGGCTTGATACTGTGTCCCAGTTTCTGCCTGAGACATAGTGTACTGTGTCATAAAGTCCTTTGCATTTCTTTTCACTTTTGAAACAACTGTATTTTCCTCTATATCTCCCAAATTATAGGAGACTGCCCGTACTTAACCTTACTGGATTTGGAAGGGAGCATTTCTTCTTTGCAATTCATGTCGCTAGATGATTTCTCATCTGCCAGTGGAGGTGTTTTGAGTTCTTTAATAAGTCAAATAATTGTCAAATCAGGTTACTCATTTTGGCAAAAGTCAGAGGCTATCCTTAACTGCTGAGCTGAAGAAAATTCCTTTTTTTAAAAGAACTCATCTCAAAGTTTTCCAGTACTGAGGAAATGAAACAAGATAGATCCTTTTTGGAAAAAAATATACATCTAAAAGCCTTATAAGATGCTGATATCTGAGACTATTTGATAGACAGCAGGGGTATTCTACGTAATTTGGATTCACTCTACCAGATTGACTTTATATTCATTAGATAATTTTTTGTGTGTGTTTGGTTACACACAGAGTCTGATTTTCCTAAGGCCCTTGGTAAGTAGGCACTTGGGAAAGAGCATTAACTTTTTAAAACCACTAAGGGATTGTGTAGTGCCTTGCTGCTTATGAAACTGGGAGTTTTCAACCTATTTTAGAAAATATCTCTGAAGTTTCAAAGTTTCACTTTACTTCTTCCTTCTCCTAATACCCTTCCCTTTTACCCTGACCACATACCCCTCCAAATTTATATACTTTTCTTGCCTCTTTGCCTCTAATAAATGTGTTTTTTGAGGACCTACAGAGTGCAGAGCACAGCACCAAGTGCTTGGGAGAGTACAGTGCAACAGAGTTGGTAAACCTGTTCTCTGCTCACGACGAGCTTAGTCTATAAACACACAAATGGAGAGAGCCACAATTATGAGTGCAGGAAGTAAAAGTTAACAACAAACTCAGACACTTATATGCCTGAAATTGGATCCCTACAATTTTTTCCATCATCTACCATAATAACTATTCTATACCTCCTACAGTGCTGAGTTTGATTGAAATACCTCATTCATTCATTCAATCGCATTTGAGTGCTTACTGTGTGCAGAGCACTGTACTAAGCGTTTGGAAAGTACAATTAATCAAATAGAGACAATCCCCAAGGTGAGTGATGGCCTTGTTTGTCTCCTGAGACTGGAAGCATTAATATTCTCCAAATGCATGCCTTCCTCCCAGAGATTCACATCTAGCCACTGAAAGAATTGGATTTACTGGTCCTTATTAATGTTAACGCTCCTTTGATAGGAAAATCAGAAAAGTTAAACACCTTGTGGGCAGGGAATGTGTCTGTTTATTGTTCTGTTATACTCTCCCGAGTGCTAGTTCAGTACTCTGCAAACAGTAAGCACTCAATAAATATAAAGGAAAATCAGAAAAGTTAAACACCTTGTGGGCAGGGAATGTGTCTGTTTATTGTTCCATTGTACTCTCCCAAGTGCTAGTTCAGTACTCTGCAAACAGTAAGCATTCAATAAATATAAATGAATGAATGAAAAAGTTTCCACCCTATCCAAGTAAAATGGGAAATATCCTGTTTAATAAATTCCTTTTACTACTACTACTAATAATAGCAACTGTGGTACTTCAATCATATTTATTGAGCACTTACTGTGTGCAGAACACTGTACTAAGCACTTGGAAGGTACAGTAATAAAGAGAGACGATCCCTGCCCACCACAGGCTTACAGTCTAGAGGGGTGTGAAGTGCTTACTACGTTCTAAGTGCTGGGATAGATACAAGTTAATCAGGTTGGACACAGTCCCTGTCCCAAATGGGACTCACACTCTTAATCTCCACTTTCCAGATGAGGTAACTGAGGCTCAGAGAAGTGAAGTGACTTGCCCAAGGTCACAGAGCAGACAAGTGGCAGAGCCGGGATTAAAACCCCTGACCTCTGACTCCCAAGCCCGTGCTCTATCCAGTAAGCCAGGCTGCTTCTCTCCGCTGCTTCTAAAATAATTTTCAGTGCTGACAGTCACTCAGTCTGCATTTGTAATATTTCCTATTTATTTTGCAATATTTCCTATTTCTAATCTTTCAAACCATCTTTTTTAAAAATCAATCAGTGGTATTTGAGTGCTTACTGTGTGCAGAGATGATTGAACTAAAGCATTTGGGAGAGTACATTGCAAGAGTTGGTAGACACATACCCTGGCTACTAGGAGTTTATAGTCTAGAGGGGCAGACAGACATTAAACTTTGGGCAAGTCACTTCACTTCTCTGGGCCTCAGTTACCTCCTCTGTAAAATGGGGATTAAGACGGTGAGCCCCACGTGGGACAACCTGGTCACCTTGTAAATTCTCCAGCGCTTAGAACAGTGCTTTGCACATAGTAAGCACTTAATAAATGCCATCATTATTATTAAAACACATTATTATGGATAAGTGGTGCGGAGCTGAGGGTGAGGTGAATGTCAAATGCTTTAAGGGTACAGATCCTAGTGAGAGGGAGAATGAAGTGTGTAGGAGGAAATCAATAATAATAGTAATAATAATGATGGCGTTTGCTAAGCGCTTATTAGGTGCAAAGCACTGTTCTAAGCGCTGGGAGGCTGCAAGGTGATCAGGTTGCTCCACGGGGGGGGCTCACAGTCTTCATCCCCATTTTACAGATGAGGGAACTGAGGCTCAGAGAAGTTAAATGACTTGCCCAAGGTCACACAGCAGACATGTGGCAAAGCTGGGATTTGAACCCATGACCTCTGACTCCAAAGCCCAGGCTCTTTCCACTGAGCCATGCTGCTTCAATGAGTTCACAAGGTAAGATAGGCAAGCTAATTGAGTGCTTTGAAGCCAATGGTATGGAGTTTCTGTTTGTTGCAGAAGGGGCTGGCAACATTTGAGGTCCTCAGGGATTGGGGAGATGTGGACTGAATTTTTTTAGAAAAAAATTTTTTTTAAAAAAAATCTGGTCTACTAGGTTAAGTAAGGATGGGAGGGGGAAGCGGGAGAAGAGGCAGGAAGGTCAGAGAAGAGGCTGATGCGGTAATCAAGGCAGAATATGATTAGTGCTTATCAGGGTAGTAGCAGTTTGGATGGAGAGGAAGGGGCAGATTTCAGTGATGTTGTGAAAGTAGAACTGATAGAATCTTGTAAGCAAGAGGCAGATCCTTGAGCATGAGAATGAGACCTTTATTTCACCCTTCCTCTCCTTCCTGCCATCTTGTTCTGAGCTAACTGCCCCCATAGGTAGATTTGGGACCATGAAGAAGTGAAGGAATCACCAGTTCACATCACTGTGTCCAAAACCGAGTTCTATTCCAAACCTTTGCAAATAATGCATTTATACTTGGCCATGCAAGGAAGCATTAACCCGTGGATCCAGGGTTTAAAGACAATCAGGCCAACTAAAGCCTTGGTTTGGTCTCCTCATCAACTGTCTATGGGCTAAGCTTTGAAACATAAACCTGGTTTTGATTTCCTCTTCCAAAAAAATTTCCATGCAGAAGATAAACTCTGCGATAGCCACAGTTAAAACAGGCTTGTGCCAATAAGGTTTATTGGGCATTATTTGTGTGTGTGTGTGTGTGTGTGTGTGTGATGTGCATGTTTTAAACAATATTTAAGGGCTTACTATGTGCTGGGCACTGTACTAAGCACTGGGGTAGATAGAAGTTAGTCAAGTTGGCCATAGCCCAAGGCCCATATGGGGCTCATCGTAGTAATCCCCGTTTTACAGATGAGGTATCTGAGTCGCAGAGAAATTCATTCAATCAATCATTTATTGAGTGCTTACTGTGTGCAGAGCACTGTACTAAGCGCTTGGGAAGTACAAGTTGGCAACATATAATTGCCAGTATAATTTTAAGTGACTTGCCCAAGGTCACTCAGCAGACAAGGGGCATAGCAGGATTAGAACCCAGGTCCTTCTGACTCCCAACCCCATGCTCTATTCACCAGACTTTGATATTTCTCACACCACAAATCTCCAAGGACGGGAGTCCATTGCTTTGGCTGTCATCTCATTTCCCTCCAGCCCTCGGGCACTAATGGGCAAGACATTGTGGCTAGGGGCGGCCATTCAACCCACTTTATAACAGTCTTCCCCTGGCCAACACTCTACTTTTTCATCTCCAATATTTTGATATTTTATTGTTGTGGTTGTAATGATACAATTGTGTGCTTGGGGAGGGGTACCAGTGGGGTAGAATTCAATACATCTGAAAGTAGCTGGTAAAAATTATCTGAAGGAGCTGCATGTTTACGATCCAGTAAGAGGCCGTGATAAGGCAGTGCTTAAATAATGGCATTTTATCTTGCAGAATTCTCTTTAGCAGTGAAGTTAGCTGTGCATACATTGACTTTATGGATATATGATGTGTACTGGGTATCTCTGATAAAGACCTCATCCTTCAACATCCTAGATTAAAAAAGCAAACCACAATCCCTTGGCTACTTGAAATGGTTGGCTTTTTATAGTATTTATTGTTCTACTTATATTCATTATGTCATAATAAGAGCTAGAGTTTGTCAACTACAAAAATCTTTAGCCTTAACCCAACACAACCACAGAAAATCCTCATATTAAACAGAATTTATTCTGTCTGGGTATATATTTCAGGCTTAACTACATCTGAATTTGGATGTTGTAATTTTTCTTCTTTGATTTTTATTTTTACATTCATGTCTTTTCATTTCACTTTTAATTAGGTTGATTATATTTGGTGGCGAATGTTTGGGTTATCTTCACTGATAATAGCCTAATTAGTTCTCTTGCCTTAAATACTGTAATATCTTATTTTTGTAAACATCTTTTCCGCATATTTGACAAAATTCATTTCTTATGCATTTAACGGCATTAGGTCTTTAGAATCCCTTCCTGTAACTTTCCAAGTTAATATTTTCATAGCGATGTGATTAAAAACGTTTGGTCTTCTAAGAAAGTATTCAAAAAATAGATGGCAGAAGTCTGATCATTCCCAACATCAGAAATATGAGATTTTCTTGCTGGTGACAGATTGGCAAATGGAATGAAATATTAGCATAGAAATAGTAATGTCTGAAATGCTAAGATTTTATGGGTGAAGCAGTTTATTTCACCGAATGAAAATTATCTGTTTCTTGATACGTGAACAACAGATGTGTTTATTGATTTAAGTGGAAAATGAGGTGGATTTGCATATTAAATTACCTATTCTCCAAAAGTCCTTTTAATTTGTGGGGGCTTTTTGGGTTTTTTTGCACTTGTATCTGTGACCTTTGGGCATTTGGTAGAGTTATTAATAGTTAGAGGCCAACTGGCGCTCAAACATGGATTTTACTCTGAGAATACTGCTTGTTTGCCTCACACCTTTATGTATATTTTAAAACTTAACAGCTCATACTACAGGCTCAAATACTACATTATAAGTATTGTTTTCCTGTTTTCAACTGAAAGTGTTAAATTGCCAAAAATAAGTAACTTTAGTCTCTTTGGAATTCTTGATTTGAGTTTGCACTTAGAGGAAAGGGTGAATATTTGTTATATTTTGTTGTTTATTAAAATCAGGCTTCAAATGGCAAAGACGAACTGTAGGATGTGTGATTTGACAAGAACCGTTAACAAGGTTAGGGATTATGGCAGAAGACAGGATGTTCTGGATGTTCTCTATGAATTGGTAATGACTCGATGGCACTTGATGATGATGATAATAACAAGATTTGGGAACCTTTAACTGAAGATCGATACACCAACTTGATTTCTGAAATATGACATTAAAACTATAGGGCAAGGCAGGGTGACCTCTTCGAAAGACAGCATTTAAATTATCTCTTATACCACAAAAATGAAGGTGGTTATATCTCTTTAAAAACGATAATACTGTAATGCACCAAAATGCCTAAAGTGTGCTCAGATGTCTTCCGATTTGTTAGAAGTTAAAAGTTTTGAAAGTTTAGGAATCGTGTCATTTTAGCAGTCAAAAGTATTCCCCGTTAAAAGTTTTCAAGGGCTGTCAGCCATGCGTCACACAAACTTGGATGTGACAGGAAATTGAAAATCTGAAACTTGGGCTATACAGCGGGAGGAAATTGCTATTTGCTCCATCTTCCATGAAGTTGAATTGCGTTGGTTAAGAAAGCTGACCTAGGCAAAAGAGCAGGGCAAAGACCCAAAATGAATAAAGCGGCAGTGGCCAATGTCTGGGTTGTGTGGCGAGGAGGGGAAAGGAAGTACAGAAATCGAAATAGTCTACTAAATTATATATGCGCCAAGAACTGCCGGTGAAGAAGTTTGGGAAATCATTTTCCTCCGCTCTGGCCTCGATCAAGAGATGACACCGAAAAACGAACTGGGCTGAGTTGAGGATGATATAAGAAAGTGGTCTACAGAGAATAGACTTACTATGATTGTGTATATTTTAGGACTGCCCGTAAAATAGCTTTTTCCATTACTGGCAAGAGAAGAGCTATCATTTCCACCCGGTGAGTAAGAGCAATACTTATGAGATAAAATCTGACATAACACTTTTGCCCTTCACTTGCTTTTTGAAGTGTAAACGGCTTATGTTTAGGCAATCTTCTTGTTGTGAAATTGAATCATTTTTATGGCATGTAGAGGCTGGGGCTGCTGATGCAGCTATTAGCAGACACCAATGGAGAAGAAATAGTCAGTTGAGGCCTAGAGCGCTTGAAGGAGATGGAATGTCCTGTGGAATATACGGTGGTGTTTTCTGTTGGCTTCAGAAACCCACTCCTCGATTTGCCAACTTTTCCCATGACTGGAGCCGTTAGATGAAACCACACCTCGATAGATCCTTAAATGTGCGCTGGGGAGCGGGTTGTTGATGAATGTCTTAAAGGGATGAAAAGTTAGGGTGGTCTGACTGCAGGCCGTCGTGATGTGCTTATGTACTTTTTTCACCTATCACTACAGTTTCTCCTCTAAGTGTGGTGGTTTGGGATGGAGTTGGCATTCCTCTGCTTCCAGGAAGAGCGGTTTGGGGCTTAGCAGTGGCTCACCTCAACTGTGGGTCAAGGTTGCTTCCGCTCACAGCTTCCGAGAATTTTCCCCGATCAAAACTGCCAGGGTGTGATGTTTCAAGGTCCGCAGACTTCCACAATCCTAAACGTTTAGTCCAACAAGAGTACTTAAGATTGTTCAAACAACTGGCCCCCAGCAGGCTATGATTGAAGTTATCCTCCCTGTCCCCTGCCTCCCAAAAGACAGTATGGCCTAATGGAAAGGGACCAGGCCTGAGAGTCAGAGGACCTGAGTTCTAATCCCGCCTCGGCCAGTTGCTTGCGGTGTGACTTTGGGCTAGTCAACTTCTCTGTGCCGCATTTCTCCTGTTCTTCTTACATAGACTGTGAGCCCCATGTGGGACAGGGACGGTGTCTAATCTAATTACCCTGTATCGACCTCAGTGCTCAGAACAGTGTTTGACACATAGTAAGGGCTTAACGAACACCATAAAAACAACAACAAAAAAACTCACCAACAAAATCTGAGAATCCTGGCCAGACTGCCTCACCTGTGACCCGGCTCTGATCACACTCTTCGTGAACACCATCCTACTTAGACGGACGGTAGACTAGTCAGGGCAGTTGGAAGTGCTGATGTGAAGTGCCTTGGTAGCCCCTGACTCTGGCCATCTTTTGCTGGTTCTTTGGCCACGGCATGACTGACCAGGTGAGTGATGGTAGGGGGAAGAAAGATGAGAGGGTTGCAAGTGTAATGGGTGAAGTGGAGAAACTCTTGCGCATTTTATTTCACCTAACAAGATGGACATGGTCAAATCACGTTCACCAAACTCAGGCCGAAAGATGCGGCTATGCATCTTAACTAATTCTGACCTTCTCTCGGATCTTTTTTTTCCCCAACTTTTAATTAGGCAGATCTTATGAATGTTACATAGAAAGCCAGCTTGTTGAAAATTGCAAAATGTATTACAATTTATAATGTGCAAAAGAAATTTCCCATCAGAGCAAAGGGTTGAAATCTGTTTCCTAAACACAGTGGCATTGAAATTGAAATATATTCAGTACTGGATTTAAATACAAAAAAAAGAATGTTTAGCTTTTAATGTATGTCTCTAGAGGATTCATTTGGCAACCCTATATTGTATGCTCTCGTTTAATTAGGGATTTAAACTTACTGAATTTATGTCTGATCAGAAATTGACTTGAAATATACAGTGCGGGAACTTGGAAAGCGAGGAGAATGATTTCATATTTGAAAGGATGTTCCACAAAATTGGGAATCTAACTGCCACTTGGGTCTCCTCTCAGCAGTAAGCTGCTTAGTCTGAAACAGGGCTGAAATTTTGCATTATTTTTCCATTGCCCCCTCTACTTTTTTTTTTTAATCTTTTACCTTTTATGAATCTGTCAAGATTCTGTTGGCCGAGAACCAGACAGGATCCTTTAGACAGACCTAAGTAAAAAAATGAAGGGGAGTGATGTGTCGAATATGATTTTGCGCTTCTGTTCCTGGCAATCAACTGAACTGCACATCACGCTGACATCGGGGTTTTTATATAATTTATGCCTACAGCTCCTGAAACTGCTTCCTCCGAGCTATCCACTCTCATCTCTGTTTCCCATCTCTTCCCCCCTACTGCTTCATATCCACTGCAGAAACCCTTTTCCCACTGGGCTGGTTGAATGGCAGCCAGACAACTCTTAATCCTCTACCTTCAGCATTGTTTGCTCTGTGCAGGGTAGCCAGTGCAATATAAGACACATTCACTGCCCCCAACGAGTTTACGGTCTAGAGGGGAAGACTGACATTAAAATACTTGCCCAAGGTCACTAAGCAGATAATTGGCGGGGCTGGGATTAGAACCCAGGTCCTTCTGATTCCCAGGCCTGAGCTCTATCAACTAGGCATATGTGTAATGCAGAGCCCATATCTTAATGTAATGCTGTCATATGAAGGATTTTTGAGCTTGTCTTCCAGAACCCTGAGCATTTCTCTGACCTCCCTCTTTTACTCAAATCTATCAATCAATGGAATTTACTGAGCACTTACTGTGTGCAGAGCACTGAGAAGCAGCGTGATTTAGTGAGCCTGGGAGTCAAAGGTACCTGGCTTCTAATCCCGGCTCCACCACGTGTCTGCCATGTGACCTTGGACAAGTCACTTCACTGCACTGTCTGTTACCTCATCTGTAAAAAAAAAAAAATAATAAAAAAAATAAATAAAGGGATAAGAGTGTGAGCCCCAAGTGGGACAGGAACTGTGTCCAACCTGATTAACTTAAAAATTATAATAATAGTACTGATGGTATTTGTTAAGCACTTACTATGTGCCAAGCACTGTTCTAAGCGCTGGGGAGTATACAAGGTGATCAGGTTGTCCCACGTGGGGCTCACAGTCTTAATCCCCATTTTACAGATGAGGGAACTGAGGCACAGAGAAGTTAAGTGACTTGCCCAAGGTCACACAGCTGACAATTGGCGGAGCCGGGATTTGAACCCATGACCTCTGACTCCCAAGCCCATACTCTTTCCATTGAACCACATGGCTTCTCTTTACCATAAGTACCATAATTATTATTATTACTGTACTAAATGCTTGGGAGAGTACAGTACAAGATAGTTGGTAGATTCAATCCCTTCCCTCAAGGATCAAAAATATTATCTATTATCTAGAGAAGCAGTGTGGCTCAGTGGAAAGAGTCCGGGCTTTGGAGTCAGAGGTCATGGGTTCAAATTCCGGCTTCACAAATTGTCAGCTGTGTGACTTTGGGCAAGTCACTTAACTTCTCTAAGCCTCAGTTCCCTCATCTGTAAAATGGGGATTAAGACTGTGAGCCCCACATGGGACAACCTGATCACCTTGTATTCCCCCCAGCACTTAGAACAGTGATTTGCACATAGTAAGAGCTTAACAAATACTATTATTATTATTATCTATTGGACTTTGTATCCAGTGGTCTATACTTTTTCTTCTATGTGTATTCTTTGCCCATCACCTCAGAGCTTGTGCTGCAGTTGGTTGGCAGAACAGCAATTTTTTTTTTTTACCTGACCTGAATGGGTATTTGTAAATCAGATCTTCGCAAGAGGGAAATGCTAGACTTAATTTTTCTCAGTTTTCATCTGCATGTTGATCCGATAAAATGAGCCAGATTAATTCCAGCCTCTTCTTTTGCACTTGAGGTATAATTAGTGTTGTGCACATTCTTTCAGATTTCTCCTAGTGAATTCTTCATGTATTCCCTAAAGAACTGAGTTAGAAAAGCCTAAAACTTTTGTTTGTCCAATTGGTTCATTTCCACCGGAAGTCACCATGATTCTTTAACTCCAGTAATTAAATTTCTTAGAGGAGTTCGAAAATAGACAAAATCCAGTGTTGTTTATGTTTAATGTAACACTATACTGTAAACTCCTTGTGGACAGGGAGTGTGTCTATCAACTCTGTTGTACTGCTCTCTCTCCAATGCCTAGCACAATGCTTGACACACAATAAGAGCGCAATAAATACCATTGATATATTGAATCCAAATGTTTCTTAAAAAGACAGTTTAATGGGGGAATGCAAAAGAGTAATCCCCAGTTTTTTGTAGCATTGAATTAAAAAATGGTATTTGGTATTGTGTAAATACCCCAGTTTGATTTCAAATATTAATCACTAAAGCACTAGTTAACTTTGAGTTGGTAGACCTGAACCTTGCCCTCAAGGAGCTTGCTCCCTTTTTCCGTAGCAGGATTTTTTAACTTCCCCTTCTAGCATGCATTAAACATTAAAATGCTAAACCCCATCAATGCTAAAGGTGTTGATGGTATTTAGTGTTTTTAAGGTGGCATGCATGTTCAGCGTACCCCTTCGATCTCAGTATATTTGGATCAAAAACATTGTCTATTACCTAGAGAAGCAGCGTGGCTCAGTGGAAAGAGCTTTAGCAGGAACTATAAAAGGTAGAAGGTATTTTGAGACGCGTGTTCAAGAAATCCAGGGAGGAATACACAAATGTACATACTATGTCCTTCTCACTCTTGATGATTTCCTGCCTCTTTTTCTTTTTCTTTCTTTCTTTCTTTCTTTCTTTCTTTCTTTCTTTCTTTCTTTCTTTCTTCCTTTCTTCCTTTCTTCCTTTCTTCCTTCCCTTCTTCCTTTCTTCCTTTCTTTCCTTCTTTCCTTCTTTCCTTCTTTCTCTCTTTCTTTCTTTCTTCCTTTCTTTCTTCTTTCTTTCTTTCTTTCTTTCTTTCTTTCTTCCTTTCATTCATTCATTCAATCATATTTATTGAGCACTTACTGTGTGCAGAGCACTGTACTAAGCACTTGGGAAGTACCAGCCGGCAAATGTTTACTCAGTCACTAAAGGCTAATTTTCTAGCAGAGCTCTAGCGATTAACCTCCTTGTACAAGGCCCAGGGACAGAAAATAAAATCTGTTCATACAAATTACATGCCTGGCCCTTTGAGGATTTCAACTGTTCTTAATTTTCTGGATAGGTGGCCCAGTTGTGAGGGTGTGTCTAGGGAAAATAAACTGGGTTTAACCTAGATACGATTAGAGAGATTTGGAAGAAAAAGGAAAGCTTTTATTGGGATCAGTAATTACAGGAAGCCAGTCAACCTTCACTGTACATATGGAAATCTGTACAAGCAATCCTCTTTCGATCGATCATATTTGAGTGCTTACTGTGTGCAGAGTACCATACTAAGCACTTTGGAGAGCACCCTATAACAGAGTTAATAGACATGTTCCCTGCCCACCAGGAGCTTGTTTTATGACAGCGTAAACAGAATAATGCTTTCGAATGGCACTTCACTAAGTCCTTTGGATTGACAGTCCCTCTAATTGGGCCGATGTATTTTGAAGGAACAGTTCGTAACTCGACGTGTCCAAATGTTGTGAAAACGGAGCTGCTCAATCAATAAATGTCTCAATATTACTTATGATTGTACCACATTTAAAAAGATCTGACTGCAATGAATAGACGTTCATTCTTTCCCTCTGCTCCCTCTGAATCACAAAATGATAGTGTCTGGTTTAAGTGTAAATTAGAGTTCTTTCAAGGGGGCGTTTTGGCCTCATCAGATCTTCAATCGCATATTCCTTCTGTGTAAGCTGTCAAGGCAAAAGTTTCAGAACTAATCCATCTGCCAGGTAAATCAAAGTTCCTTGCCTGTCAGTTGGTTCGTAATCTACCCTCTTGGTGACCCCCAGTAGTTCTCGCCTGTAGAATATGGCTCAGGGCCACAAATTCCTTCTCCCTTTCCGTAATAATAATTCTGGTTTTTATGAAGCACTTATTATGTGCCAAGCACTGTATTAAGCGCTGGGGTGGATACAAGCAAATTGAATTGGACGCAGCCCCTGACCCATGCAGGGCTCACAGTCTCCATTCCCATTTTACAGGTGAGGTAACTGAGGCCCGGAGAAGAGAAGTGACTTGCTCAAGGTCACACAGCAGACAAGTGGCGGAGCTGGGATTAGAACCCATGACCTTCTAGTTTTCTGTCACTGGTAAAATCACATCTCCAAGAAGCCCTTCCTGACCAATTCATTCATTCATTCAATCGTATTTATTGAGTGCTTACTGTGTGCAGAGCACTGTATTAAGCTCTTGTGAAGTACAAGACGACAACATATAGAGACAGTCTCTACCCAACAACGGGCTCACAGTCTAGAAGGGGGAGACAGACAACAAAACAAAACATGTGGTCAGGTGTCAAGTCATCAGAATAAATAGAAGTAAAGCTAGATGGACATCATTGACAAAATAAATAGAATAGTAAATATGTGCAGGTGAAATGAATAGAGTAATAAATCTGTACAAACATATATACAGGTGCTGTGGGGAGGGGAAGGAGGTAGGGTGGGGGAGAGGAAAAAGGGGGTTCAGTCTGGGAAGGCCTCCTGGAGGAGGTGAGCTCTCAGTAGGACTAATCTGGCATTTTCCCCTCCCTACTGTGTTGTAGTCTCGCAAGCACTTAGGACAGGGGTCTGCCCACCCATAAATACCATTGACTACTGTGTCACTTGCATTTGAGTCACATTCAATCATTTATTGAGCGCTGACTGCGTGCAGAGCACCGTGCTCAGCGTTTAGGAGAATATGATATAACAACCGCCGCTTGTCAGCGGTGTGACCTTGGGCGAATCACTTCATTTCTCTGTGCCTCAGTTACGTCATCTGTAAAATGGGGATGATGATGATGATGATGGCATTTGTTAAGCACTTACTATGTGCAAAGCACTGTTCTAAGCGCTGGGGGGATACAATGTGATCATGTTGTCCCACGGGGGGCTCACAGTCTTAATCCCCATTTTTACAGATGGGGAACTGAGGCCCAGAGAAGCAAAGTGACTTGCCCAAGGTCAAACAGCAGACTTGTGGTGGAGCGGGGATTCGAACCCATGACCCCTGACTCCAAAGCCCGGGCTCCTTCCGCTGAGCCACGCTGACTCTGAGCCCTACATGGGACAACCTGATTACCTTGTATCTACCCCAGCGCTTAGAACAGTACCTGGCACATAGTAAGCGCTTAACAAATACCAACATTAGTATTATTATTACAGCAATTCCCCTGCCCAAAACGAGCTTACAATCTAATGTCCTTAAACAATAAGTGCTTAGATATTCACACCACCCTCTCCCTCCACAGGACATTTAGGGGTAAATCATTAAACTCTGTTGCCTCCACTAACGATAAATAATTTTAATGTCTGTCTCTCCCTATAGATTATAAACTCCTTGAGGCTAAGGATTGTTTCTCCAACTCTTCTGTCCTCTGCAGGAGTTAAGCGCTCAGTAAATCCCACTGTTTGATTGTCCCAAGCTGAACCTGTGGGACCTTTAGCTTCAGCGTGGCTCAGAGGAAAGAGCACGGGCTTGAGAGTCAGAGGTCACGGGTTCTAATTCCGGCTCCACCACCTGCCAGCTGTGTGAGTTTGGGCCAGTCACTTAACGTCTCTGGGCCTCAGTTACCCATCTTTAAAATGGGGATTAAGACTGTGAGCCCCATGTGGGACAACCTGATCACCTTGTTTCTACCCCAGCACTTAGAACAGAGTCTTTGCACATAGTAAGCGCTTAACAAATACCGTCATTATTTTTGAAACATACCTTTCAGACAGTAGTTCAGACAGCAGGGCCTTAATCCGGCGAGAAGAATCAAGTTGCCCTTCCAGCCAACCGGGCTGCATTCTGAGCTCAATTCCTGGCAGTCTGTATGACACAAATTGTAAATATCAGGGGTGGTGCGTTCTGCGGAGTGGGAATATTGATATGCATTGTACTTTCCCTCTTTGTACCCTGTATCTTTGTGGTTGCCTTGAGGGGACACTTTTAGACTTAAGTGGCCTTTTGTCATAAGATGTCTTAAATCACATGACTTCATCATCTACACACTTTGTGGTTGTGCAACCACTGTGTGACCCCAAAGTCAGATAATCTGCACACAGTAAACGCTCAATAAATACAATTGATGATGATGATGATGATAATCCTTTGGATTTACTTAAAAGGAGATCATCATCAACATCAATCGTATTTATTGAGCGCTTACTATGTGCAGAGCACTGTACTAAGCGCTTGGGAAGTACAAATTGGCAACATATAGAGACAGTCCCTACCCAACAGTGGGCTCACAGTCTAAAAGAGTGGGCTCACAGTCTAAAAGATGGTGATTAAGTCTAAGAGATGATTAAGATGATTAAGAGATGATTAAGTCTAAGAGATGATTAGAAAGCTTTCATATAACCCATTTCTCTGGAGTTTGGCAGTAGAAACCATTGTAAAAGGCAAAGCAGGGAAGTGAAATAAAGCAAGGGAAATATTGAGAATCTACAGTTGGCTCCTGGAGCTTTAAATTGTTGGAGAGAAGAAAGATGGGTGGTATGTAGCTGGTTATTGTTATTGTATTTGTTAAGCACTTTGTGTCAAGCACTGGGATAGTTACAGATTAATCAGATCAGACATGGTCCATCCCTATTTATTTTGTTAATGATGTGCATTTAGCTTTAATTCTATTTGTTCTGACGACTTGACACCTGTCCACGTGTTTTGTTTTGTTGTCTGTCTCCCCCTTCTAGACTGTGAGCCCGCTGTTGGGTAGGGACCATCTCTAAATGATGCCAACTTGTACTTCCCAAGTGCTTAGTACA
This sequence comes from Tachyglossus aculeatus, assembly GCF_015852505.1. NCBI lineage: Eukaryota > Metazoa > Chordata > Mammalia > Monotremata > Tachyglossidae > Tachyglossus > Tachyglossus aculeatus. Next base: position 12,635,572 of record NC_052083.1, on the reverse strand, counting down.
GTGCTCTGCACACAGTAAGCGCTCAATAAATACGATTGAATGAATAAATGAATGAATGTCCCGCATGGGGCTCACAGTTTGTCGGGGAGAAGCAGTGTGGTCTTAGAGTATGGGCCTGGGATTCAGAGGACCTAGATTCTAATCCTGGATCCACCATTTGTCTGCAGTGTGACCTTGGGCAAGTCATTTTAGAGAACTTTGATCTCTACTGACTGTGTGTGTCCCTTCCACACTTCAGACTGTTTTAACTGTTTGTCACGTTCTGAATTAGACTCCCTGTTTACTAAAAGCCTGCACAGCATGGACTAGTGGATACAGCATGGGCCTGGGGGTTCGAAGGACCTAGGTTGTAATCCTAGCTCCGCCACTTGTCTGCTGTGTGACCGTGGGAAAGTCACTTAACTTCTCTGTGCCTCAGTTTGCTCATCTGTGAAATGGTGATTAAGACCGGGAGCCCCATGTGGGATGGGGACTGTATCCAACCTGATTATCTTGTATCTACCCCAGCACTTAGAACCGTGCCTGGCACAAAGTAAATACTTAACAAATACCACAATTATTACTTAACTTCTCTGAGACTCAGGTTCCTCAACTATAGATGGTAAGCTCGTTGTAGGAAGGAATGTCTTTTTATATTGTACCTTCCCACGCACTTAGTCCAGTGCTTTGCCCATGGTAAGTGCTCAATAAATATGATTGAATTGAATGAATGAACTGTAAAATGGGGAATAGGAGATGCTCACGGGACATGAACTGTATCCCCCCGATGAGCTTGTATCATCATCAATCGTATTTATTGAGTGCTTACTATATCTACCCTTGGTGCTTAGTACAGTGTCTGGCACATAGTAAGTGTTTAACAAATACCATTATAAAAAAAAGAGAGCAGGCATTGAATCCCCATTTTACAGATGAGGGAAACAGAGGCCCAGAGAAGCTATGACTTGCCCAAAGTTGCACAGCAGGCAGCTGGCAGAACTGGGATTCAAACCCAGGGCCTCTGACCTCCAAGTCCATGCTGGGCAGGCTTTTGGAAAAGAAAAAAGGCAGTCTAATTCAGAACATAAGAAGCAGTTAAAACGCAGTTTGGTGGGAGAGACGCATAGAGGTGATGGAGATTGCGGTTCTTTAAAGGTGAAAGTTGTGATTCAAAGTTTAGGTGACAGGCTTGAGCTGAGAAGAAGTAGGAGTACTGTGTGTGGGATAGCTTCTGCTAATTTGAGATGTGGGAGGAGAAGGTTCAGGTACCTAATTCTCACAGCCACCCTCCCTTATTCATTGATTACTTGCTTGGCTATGTACCCCTTTAACAGTCCGATACTCACCCCAGCCCCAGAGCACTTTTGTATATATCCCCATGTCCCCTGTCTATAATGCATTTTGGAAGTCTGTCTTCCCCTCTAGACTGTAAGCTCCTTGAGAGCAGTAATCATAACTACCAACTCTGATGTACTGTACTTTACCAAGCACTTAGTACAGTGCTCGGCATATAGTAAGTGCTCAGAAAATACCACTGACTGGAAATTGAAATCCCTAGATACTTCATTGCCACATCTGTTCAGTGGGAAGTAGACCTCTCTGTTGCACCATGGAGCAAACACTCTTGGAAGCTGGTCGGTGGATTTACGACTCCTAGCAACTCTGTGGTAGCATCTTCCAAAGGTGATGTTCTTGGAGGTGAGATTTTGGTAATATCCTAGAGGAGACCAAAGCCTTAGCTGAGTTTGATCCCCTATAATCGAGGTGGTTTGTTTCTCCTGATCGCATTTAGACCACTGAAATATGTTGTAAGGCCTTTAGCTAGAAGGGAGGGTAATGCAGAGAGGAATTTTTCTGAGAACAAATGATTATGATGGAATTAGAGACGTACTTCCAATTGTGTCCCGTGTAGCTTCACCTACCTTGTGAACATTTCATAGAAGTCCCAAGTAGAACAGTAGAGAAGACGTGAAAAATGATAGAACATCCTTGAAATGCAAAACATAAAAAAAAGAATAATAATAAAAGTTGGGCCATGGTGGCCTTATGAATACATGGGAGTCATTTTCACTAGGATTTAGTGGAGTACCGTATTATTCCCTGTGACTTCAGGTACAGAAATAAAGCTTTTATTTTCATTTTTCCTGTAGTACAAAGCAATTCATTATAACAAACCAGGGAAAAAAAACTACAGAACAGTGAGCACTGAGTGGAAGGAGAGTAATTTACCACTGCTATGAAAATATTTTTATTTGTAACCTCTAGTGAGTATTTCTAACGTATGTGTGGAACCTGTTTTAAATTTAGTTACACACTTAGCTAAAGAAAAGAAGAAATGAAACTTAAATTGCAAGAGAATAAATTATTTTAATTGGATAGCCTAACCATGAGTAAATACAAATCTACTGCTTTTCTGTTGTCAGAATTTTATTGCTATAAAATGTCACTTATTTAATGAAAGCTTAGTGCAGGTTGGTGTTATATGAAGAACAAAATTTAAACAAAGTTCAGTATGCTGTATTCTGGATTTGGGAATTTGATTCTGCTTATATAATACTTTTCCGTATTATATATTAATAGGTATGAATATACACAAATACATTTATATGGATGGGTATATACATATTCATATATATATATATATATATATATATGCATAGAGAGAGAGTGTGTGTATTCTGTACTGACATTTACCACCTCCGACATCAGTTTCACTAGCATTCACAGTTTGAGGAATCATTTTCAAAATATTTCCATTATTTGTCATTGGATTAAATTATAATGGAGTAATCTGTCTTGACAAATGCTCTTTATAACTAAGGGTTTTTCCAAATTTACATTAGAAAGAATTGCAGTTTTATGTTGCATTCAGTTATGGCATCATTTGCATAATGTTGATTGGAAGTGGTTTGAAGTAAAAAATGTAAATTGGATACAGCAATCAAAAATGCTGACACTAAAGCCAATAATATTTTTTTAATATAGAAAAAATATTTTATGAACTGTAAAATAATGTGGAAAGTGAAAACCCCATTAGTTTAATAAAGCTTGCAATGAAGTGACTCTAACATATTACAAGAGCAGAGTTTTGGGATTCTTTATTATCGCCTATTCATTTCAGAGTAAACATTACCAAGCGAATGCATTTTCCTCAACTACAAATACGTCCTTTTTGTCTGTAGCATTTTGGGAAGAGTAAAGTTGTAGATATGCTGGGAACTAAGTGTCAGCAAATAAAATTGATGCCTTTCCGAAAGGCTAAAGAAAAGGTGATGAAGTTAATTGTGTATAGCTCCAAGTAGCTTTGGTACTAGCCCCAGGAAATTAGCTGTTGTGTGAAAACAGCATGAAATGTAATTCAGAGCAGCTGTCTAATTTATCAGGAAGAACAAACTGCTCATGTTCCTAAAGTGTACTCAATTACTCTATCTACCCTTTTTTTACCTGTTCAGCCTACTACTGTTTGCTTACAACTAGAAACTGATCATGTCAGTACTGTAATTTTTTGTTTGGAGAATGATTTATGAAGGAAAGTCCAGGACTAATTAAAAAAAAAATATATATATATATATGTGTGTGTGCAACAAGAGACATCCTCCAAAGTGTCTCGATGTGGTTTATCAGGAAGAACAAACTGCTCATGTTCTTAAAGTGTACTCAATTACTCTATCTACCCTTTTTTTTACCTGTTCAGCCTACTATTGTTTGCTTACAACTAGAAACTGATCATGACAGTACTGTAATTTTTTGTTTGGAGAATGATTTATGAAGGAAAGTCCAGGATTAATTAAAAAAATATATATATATATATATTATGTATATATATATATATGTGCAACAAGAGACATCCTCCAAAGTGTCCCGATGTGGTTTATCAGGAAGAACAAACTGCTCATGTTCTTAAAGTGTACTCAATTACTCTATCTACCTTTTTTTTTTTTTTTTTACCTGTTCAGCCTACTACTGTTTACTTACAACTAAAAACTGATCATGTCAGTACTGTAATTTTTTGTTTGGGGAATGATTTATGAAGGAAAGTCCAGGGCTAATTAAAATATATATATATATATATGTATGTGTGTGTGTGTGTGTGTGTGCGTGTGTGTGTGCAACAAGAGACATTCTCCAAAGCGTCTCGATGTGGTACCATTGGGGTGAAGTTCTAGGATTTGACTTTTAAAGAAGATGAAGAAATAGCCAAACTTTCTTGCAACTCCTGAAATCAGTCACTCTTAGATTGTTCTCGTCTGTCTATGCATTGTTGGATAGTGTACAGTCTAAGGGGCAGAACTGGGTTTACGTTCCGTGCCATCAATGAAAATCTTGGGTTTGAACACTTCTGGTTTCGCAGGTGGAGGTTGGTACAACACTTCTGTTTTCTTCAAATTTACCATCGGTCCATAGCACTGTGCCAAATCTGCAAAATGGTTCATAAACATCTGTATATTTCCTTAGGGATGCTTAGTACAGTGCTCTGCACACAGTAAGCGCTCAATAAATACGATTGATGAAAAGCAATGCTCCCAAATCACTCTCAGAGAAACAGAGAAGCATCATGGCCTAGTGGATAAATCTAATAATGGCCCGGGAGTCATAAGGACCGTGCTTCTAAAGAAAACTCCACCATTTTTCTGTAAACTTGTAATGGGCAGGGAACATGTCTGCTAATTCTGTTGTATTGTACTCTCCAAGCGCTTAGTACAGTGCTCCGCACATAGTAAGCACTCAATAAATACCATTGATAGTCTGCTGTGTGACCTTGGGCAAGTCACCTTACTTCTCTATGCCTCAGTTACCTCATCTGTAAAATGAGGATTAAGACTGGGAGCCCCACTTGGGAACTGGACTGTTTCCAAATGATTAGATTGTATTTACCCTAGGGCTTAGTACAGTGCCGGGCACTTAACAAATACCTTACAAAAGAAAAAAGTTTGATGCTCAGAGCCTGTTGAGCTGAGTATCCTTGTTGGTTCTTTAGTGCATTGTAATAAAATGCCAACTTAAGAAAGGGCCTTTTCTGGAAAGAAAAAAAAAAGCTTGTAGTAATTTGTTTGTCATTGCAATTTATTCAGCGCTGGAAGTGCATTAAAAACTATTGAACTACATCCTCTTAGGAAAATGGAGTCTATATGTAATTAACTCTACACTTTGTTCCAAACTTCTTAAGAACGTTTATGCAGTTTACTGATATTACAGCTGTAGAAAATGGCATGATATTTATTAGTATTAAAATAAAATCATTCCACAGGGTAGGATTAATGACTATCAGTCCAATCCCTTCTTCACTGTGATGTCCCCCTGTCAATTAGGGGGGTGTTAGCATATGCCTCTTGCTTACTGTAATGAAACATTTAACTGCTTCCTATGTCTAACTGATTTTGTTAAGTTAATATGAAGTCTGTCATAACAACTGGCAAAAAGTAATTCATGTCTCTGGGCTTAAGTGCAAGATGAAGAATTTATAACCAGAGGAACTTGGTTTCACTGAAGCATGAAGAACAACAAAGATGTTTAAAGTGCTAGAGCTTCTCTGTACTTCATTGATTTTTATTGTGTTTATTATTTTGCCTGGAGGCATATGTATTTTCAGTTTCCATTAGTTCAGTTGGCAGTCTTGGAAGAGTTAGGCAGGCTGCAATAGCACCCATTTCATTAAAAATGGCTCCCTTCTTCACTACCAGCATTTGGGGTTATTACAAAAAAAAAATTAAAAAATGACAGTTGCTATGTGCCCGTGAGACTGTTAAATATCAAATGCCATTTATTTTCCATTAAATACAATTTTCTTTTTCAAATCCCCAGTTCATTGGTACTGTACCCATTTAATAAACTTCTTTTTGTAAACTTTAATAATAAATCAATCACTTACTGAGCGCTTATTGAAAGTTTTTTTTTTTTTTTTTCATGGAAAACCCACACTATCAACACAGAAGAAACAGTGGATTTATGTCAAGGCCAGTTGAATCCGACTGAGGGCTGGTATATTTTGTTTCTCTGTAAGCTGTAGCACTTGTATGTTATAGGAAGTATATTGGGGATCTCTATTCCATCAAGCCTTGAGCTCAATTTTGTCAGAACAGTGGAATAGGTTGAGAGTCTGTTTGCTTTTAATCAATCAGTCAATCATATTTATTGAGCACTTACTGTGTGCAGAGCACTGTACAAAGCGCTTGCGAGAGTATAAGAATATAACAGACACATTCCCTGCCCACAGCGAGCTTACCGTCTAGAGGGGGAGACAACAATTAATATAAAAAAATTAATTTCAGAGACGTAAATAAATATGGCGGGGATGGGAGGGGGGATGAATAAAGGGAGCAAGTCTGGGTGACGCAGAAGGGAGTTGAAGAAAAGAAAAAGAAAGCTTGGCTAGGGAAAGCCTCTTGGAGATGTGCCTTCAGTAACGCTTTGAAGCAGGGGATAATTGTCAGATACGATTGACAAGTACTGTCTTGTTAGTACACAGTAAGCGTTCAATAAATACGATTGAATGAATGAGTTAGGCTAAACATGACAACCACACTCAGGTGCTACTCAGGATAATACTATTAATTGTGATATTTAAGTCCTTGTTATTAGCCAAGAACTGTACTAAGCTCTGTGGCAGGCACGGTGCAGGCAGATTAGAATATTTAAGAATAATTTTTCTTCACTTCTGCTCAATGAATTCTCTCAGCCCACTATGATCAATCCCACTTTATATTATTTTTAAGTTACATGTATTTCTAAAAAGTGGTTTGGTTTTCTCCAATCAGTAATGGCTCTCTTATTGGAGGAACGTGATATTAGTAAGTACTTCAAATCAATCAATCAATCAATCGTATTTATTGAGCGCTTACTGTGTGCAGAGCACTGTACTAAGCGCTCAAATGCATTTTAAGTAGCGCTAGCCTTGGGCTAAAGTCAGATGGGTCCATCGTCTGCTGTGGTTTGTGGATTGGTGGACAACTGATAACTTTTTCTGGGGAGGGGTCTTACTCCCCCAATTGCTAGACTGAATTCCCTACAAAATGGCCCCTCCCCTGTTTTGGATCGCAAAAATTATGCGAAGAAGTAGAGCAGTCACGCCAGAAAAATACGATATTTTCTTCAACCGGGAGAGGCTTGTGAATCCACACTCGAACTCTGGTTTCAAGTGCTAAGCAAATCCAGATCATTTTAGTAGTAAACTGTTTCCAAGACTGTTGCCAAAACACAGTAATTCCTTCATCTGTCATCAGTGAAACTGTAATTGCACTCTTGTCTAAGATTCTTCCCAAGTTATTATAAATGGACCTGAGTTGAAATTTCTAGATGTTATTGCAGTAACTGTTATTCACTTTAACTCTGCAATAGTTGTGTGGCTAAGTGATTGTGTGTTGTTTTTTTCTCTCTCTCTTTCCTTATTAGGCCCCTCCAAATACCAACAACACTACTATATTATAACAATGGAAAACAAGTCAGTGATGTGGGGGCTGTCAGATTTGCCAACTGAAAGGGCTATTTGGGACAACTCACAGGCCCAGCACTTTGCTGACCTTCCTCCTCTTTTCCCTCCTTCCCCCTCAACGAGGCTGCTCTCTCCACCACATGTCTGCTGTGTGACCTTGGGCAAGTCTCTGGGCCTGTTACCTCATCTGTAAAATAGGGATTAAGTGGGGTTACCCCATGTGGGACAGGGACTATGTCCAACCTGATTAATGTGTTTTTACAAAGAACAGTGCTTGGCACATAGTAAGCACATAGCGAGTACCATAATTGTTGTTATATTTGTTGAGTGTTTATGATGTGCAGAGCACTGTTCTAAGTACTTGGGAGAGCACAATATAACAAGAATTGGTAGACATGTTCCCTGCCTACAAAGGAACTGACAGTCTTGAGGGGGACTGTTATGTACAGATATGTACATAACTTCTTATCCCCTCTGCAATCTTGCATTTTCTCTTCCCCCAGGACATCTCCAAATATGTGCTTATCTTCCTTCCCCAGTCTGTCACCTAGTGTTTCCACCATGGTTGGCAACGCTACCAGAATTGGTAGAGACATTCGCTGCCCACAACAAGCATACGGCATGGAGTAGTGGATAGAGCACCAGCCTAGGAATCAGAAGATCATGGGTTCTAATCCCGGCTCTACCTCTTGCCTTGGGCAAGTCACTTCACTTTTCTGGGCCACAGTTACCTCATCTGTAAAATGGGGAGTAAGACTGTGAGCCCCATGCCGAACAGGGACTGCATCCAACCTGATTTGCTTGTACCCCACACCAGTGTTTAACAGACTATGTGCAGTGCCTGGCACATAGCAAACACTTAACAAATACCACAATTATCATCATTATTGTTATTATCAGCTCTTGCAACACTGCGCCCAGGCTTCTCTGCCTCCTGATTTCACCCGAGGGAACGTCTCAAAACTCTGGCATCCAGCCTTGTAAAGATTGTGTGCCAAACTGTGCAGACTCTCCAGCGTGGGCCAGATTGTCCCTGGTTGGGGAAAGGTGGGAGGCTGAAATTGCTTGAACAGTTGGTTTTCGGTCAGCATTCTCAGACCCAAACGTACTGCCATATTCAGAAAGTCCGAGATTGAGGGTCTTGGTCCATAATATTTCAATCATTTCTGGAAAAGCTATGACTAACTTTCCCTTAACTCCCTTCCTCTCTCCTCCACTCTAATGCCTTGCCTCTGTCCGCCTCTCATTGCCCTTGGTTCAGGGTGAGTAATTGGGTTGGAGTATGATGTCCTTCTACTAGTTCGCCTATTAACTCACTTTTAGCCAAAATCACTGATTTGGGGCAGCAATCAAAAAGATAATAATAATTGTGGTATTTGATATGCACCTACTATATCCCAGTAATGCATTAAATACTGGGATAGATACAAGATACATAGAGCTCACAGTCTAAGTAGGTGGGTGAACTGGTATTGAACCTGCATTTTGCAGATGAGGCAACTGAGGCACAGAAGTTAAGTGACTTGCTCAAGGTCACACAGCAGCTAAGTGGCAGAGTCAGGGTTAGAACCCGGGTCCTCTGACTTACATCCCAGGCCCACACTCTTTCCATTAGGCCACGCTGCTTCTCGTAACAATTATTTGTTGGTTATCACGGGAAGATCTATGAATTAATCACATTTCCACCAAAAACAATTAATAAACATGGAAACAAACTTAGAGGAGAAAACAGGGTGTCAAAATTCATTTGGAACCAAAGAGATAAAACCTAATTAATAAAACATTTCAAGTGAATACAATTGTGCTTGGCTATCTTGGATGGAAATTTTTCTAGGTTTGTTCAGTTACCACCCTATTTTCACATTGGCTTTTGTTTGACTAAGCAGTGCTTGGAACATTGGCTTGCCTCTGTAACCCAAGACCAATTCCAAATTGTGTCCTTTAGGAGCAAAAGTACAGAACTTTGTCTTTTTGCTTCAGCCTAAGAAAGTGGAGTAAGCATCAATGCCTTTATTGAATGTGCTAAACAGCTGAACTGGTATACTGTGCTTTTGCTACAGTAGAAATAGATATTTCTGTGTTGAGATGATGATAAAGCTCTTTTCCAGCCATCGTTTGTAGGAGTTGATGGGAAGGCAACTGAATGACATCTCTCACTAATGTCTCTAGTCTTTTCTCTATAAATTTTTACAGATACTGTGGAGCGGGCTGCAAATATTGAATCAACCGAAGATAAATATCAGAGTAGTTGCATTTCTGAGATGTTTAAGGATACTGTGGTTTATAGAAATAGTAAACATGTCAACAGTATGCATATTCAATCTTGGGGATAGAAAGAATATTACTATGTAGAAGAGGCTATTGAAAATGACAAGTGATCTTTTTGCTTTCAGAAGACAACCTGGAAAGCCTGCCCTGCTTTCGTTCGTATCATTAAACTCAAGTAAAATTGTGTGAGCGAATCTAGGACTGCAGCATGCTTCAGAATAAAGCCTATTTTCAAAATCATAAATTTCTGCCATTAAATTTCGAGGAACAAGATTCACATTCCCATCATTTATGAGGAATGATCACCTAAGTTTGATGAACAAATTTCAGTAAGTAGGTGGTGGCATAATTTCTTTGACACTCACCCAAGGTTCAGAAAATGGCAGTCTTCATGAAGGTCAAATAACTTATCATGATAAAATAATTTGAAATCATTCAGTCAATCATCTTTACTGAGCACTTACTGTTTGGATAGCACTGTACTGAGTGTTTGGGAGAGTACGATATAACAGATTTACTAGACCTGTTCTCGGCCCACAACAAGCTTACGTTATAGAGGGGGGAGACAGACATTAAAATAAATTAAGGATGTATATGTAACTGCTTTGGGGCTGATGGTGGGGTGAATAAAGTGTACAAATCCTTGTGCAAGGGTGATGCACAAAGGAGGAGTGATAATAATAATAATAATGATGGTATTTAAGTTCTTACTATGTGCTAGGCACTGTACTAAATGCTGGGATCGATGTAAGCCACAGCCCCTGTCCCAAATGGGGCAGTGTTCGACCCAATCATCTTGTACCTACCCTAGCGCTTAGTCCGGTGCCTGGCACGTAGTAAACATTTAACAAATACCACAATGATAATTTTTATTTAAAAAAAAGAAAGTAGCTTCATTGTGCTGAATTCCACTCTTCCACGTTTTTACCTTTAGTTTGGGGCTAAGTGAAAAGTGAATACCTCATCTCTTTATTGAAGTTAGATCTGGTTCAAGGAGAGAGGATATGCAAGCTTTTACACTTTCTTTTAGCACCTCTCCTGAAACTAAAATGAGAGTCCATAGCAGCTTATTGCTGTGACTAAGGCTCCTGGTTTGAGGAATGAATTGGAGCCTTTATAATATCTCCCAAACAGCTAGACTCTCACTGTCAATTGCAACTCAGTACCAAGTTAAAATAACTTACTGAAATAACTCTTCCTGGACTTTATAGCCCCATTTAGTCCCTTAACAGGTGTGAGCGACTGGGGCTGAATGATGGGGAAGAGTAGGATTAGAGTGGGCAGGTAGCTAAGAAAAGCAATACGTCATTCATTGTCATATTTATTGAGCACTTACTGTGTGCAGAGCACTGTACTAAGCGCTTGGGAGACTACAAAGCAACAGTAAATAGGCACATTTTGTGGGAAGCCATTTGCTCTAATCGGAAACTCAATGCATCTTGTCCGCCGGTGTTTTTTTGGTCATTTTTATGTTTAGAATATTCATCATCTAGACCGTGAGCCCGTTGTTGGGTAGGGACCGTCTCTCATCAGCAGGGTAGGGACCATCTGTATGTGTTGCCGACTTGTACTTCCCAAGCGCTTAGTACAGTGCTCCGCACACAGTAAGTGCTCAATAAATACGATTGAATGAATGAATGTTAAGTGACTTGCCCAAGGTCACACAGCAGACATATGGTGGAGCCTGGATGAAAACCCAGTTTCTTCTGAGACCCAGGCCTGTGCTCTACCCACTAGACCACACTGCTTCTCAATTTATAAAATTTTCTATCAACAGAGGCAGAATTCGTCTAAAGGATTTCAATAAAAAGCATGAGTTAGCAGAAGTCTAATTGGGTTTACATGGTCGATTTTTTCCATACAGTAAAGTAGTTGGCTAGTAAGGAATTTTATTTCAAGTCTTGTTTCAATCCACTCTTGTTGCTTTTGAAGGGTTTTTTTGTTGTTGTTCAAACAATGTAATTGTTACAGAATGGTCAATACTAAGTGAGTAGTTCTCTTGAATTGAGATTAGAACTCAATTGTGTTCTAAGCAAATGTACTTAAATATTTCAGTGCTCTGGGTGAAATGGTGGCATTATTTTTGCAAAGTGCAAGTACTGTGTGGAGTATCAATTTACTAAAGAATCACTTAGAGAATAAGGATGCACTCAATCTTAGGCTCTGTAGTTTGACTTCCAACTTTGTCTTGCTTATACGCATCACTTGGAAGAAAGGCTGAGGCTCTAGCTACAAATAACAGCTGGGAGTGTTTGGAAGAAATAGAAATACAAATAGAACTCTCCCCCAGTTTGTTGAAAAAGTAATGATATTTAATGCCCACTGTGTTGTACCAAGTGCTTGGGAATGCAAGAGACATTATTCGAGAATACATTAAGAAGCAGCAGGGTCTATCTCTATCTTTAGTTTCTGTCTTCCCTTGTAGTCCGTAAACTCCTTTTGTGTGGGGATTGTGTATACTTACTCTTTTGTACTGCACATTCCCAAGCAGGTAATACAGTGCTGTACATCCAGTAAGCTCTAAATAAATATCGTTTATTGATTGAAGTAATATGCTTCCTGCCTACAAGGAGATTAGACTTTAATGGGGGAAACTATAAAATATTTACACATCGAGCAATGAATGTTTGTGACACATATATATGTAAATAATGTACAGAGTCTGCTCAGATGGGTTCAAATTCCATGCACTTGCTCCTGGAGATTGCCTGTGGGTTTGAGTGATCTCAGGTTCTGGGATCTAATCGGAAAAGACTTGTTGGAGAAGGTGGGATTTTAGAAGGGCATTGAATGTGGGGCAAATGTGGGGAATACTGTGTTTTTTCAGTTTTGAGGAGGAGGGAGTTCCAAGCCAAAAGAGCGGTGTTAGTACAGGAGTGAAGGCAGGAGGTTAGAATGAACAAGTTAGTTTACCTTGAAAGGACCAAAGAGGGTGAGCTAGTAAGTAGCTGGGGAGGAGAGCAGATATGTAAGAAGAAGGGAGTTAGTTGTGTGTGTTTGCTTTTTTTGTTGGTGGTGTGTGTGTTTGTGGCGGGGGGGACGATGTGGAGGGAACAGCATTCCAAGATGGTGATCTGAGCAGCACTGAGCAGTTTTAGATTGGAGGCGGGGATATGCAAGGAGGGTGATTACTCATGCAATCCTGTTTATTGAGTGCTTACTGTGTGCGGAGAACTATAGTAAGCACTTCGGAGAGAGTACAATGTAAGAGTTTGTAGACGTGTTCCCCGCTCACAGCGACCTTACAGACTGTAGAGGATGTAATAGTCTAGCAGACTCTGAGCTCGTTGTGGGCAGGGAATGTCACTGTTTAGTGTTGTAGTTTCCCAAGCACTTCATACAGTGCTCGGCACAGCAAGCACTTAAATACAGTTGAATGAAGGAATAAATGGAAGTTTGGAACAGGGTATTATTCATTGTCGTATTTATTGAGTGCTTACTGTGTGCAGAGCACTGTACTAAACACTTGGGAAATACAAGTCGGCAACACATAGAGACGGTCCCTACCCAACAGCGGGCTCACAGTCTAGAAGGGTATTAGTGCTTGAGGGGAAGAGGAAGGAGCATTTTCTGGGGATATTATGAAGAGAGCTCTGGCAGGATCTGTTAGTGGATTAAACGTCAGGATCAAAAGGCTTTGAGAATCTAGGACAACATTAAGTTTACAGGATTCTGGGACAGGGAAAATGTAAGCTCATCGTGGGCAGGGAATGTGTCTACCAACCCTGTTATATTGTACCCTCCCAAGGGCTTAGTAGAGTGCTCTGCTCACAGTAAACTCTCAATGAATGTGTTTGATTGATGGTGGTATTATTTCGAGAGCAGGAAATGTTAGGAGGAGAGGGTCTGTTGGAGGCATGGCAAGGAAATCCTGTCCTCTTCTGCTATTTCCCCCATAGAATTGAGGTTTACCTACAGTGTCCAGGATGTGGACTATGAGAAGCCCTCTACATTTTCTACTTTTTTCCTCCACCCTCTTTCTCTTTGATTTTCCCTCTATCATTCAGCCGGAAGGCATTCCACCCCAAAGGCCAGACAACCAAAGCACTTAGACACTCTTTTCAGTCATACATTTGAGGTGGTTGAAGTGGGAAACACAAATTGGGCTCCCGGTGTTTGGACTGTAAAATTTTTATATAGAATGTGTCTTCAGGGATTGTGTTATAATAATTATGGTATTTATTAAATGCTTACTATGCACCAAGCACCGTTCTAAGTGAAGGAGCACCAGGCACGTAGGAGGAACAGTAAGGGAGAAGAGGATTCTGGCTATTCAGAGATCTAGAGCGATGACCAGCGCTTTGTAATGCCATTTGTCGGCACAGGTCCGGCATCGGATCTGCAGTTTGCAAGGCCTTTATTCATTTTCCTGACAAGGGGCTTGGTTTATACAGTAAACGGTCTGAGTAGCGGGTGGCAATTGCTGGAAGTCTCTGAACCCTGATGGCATTTCTCCACGATGTCAGTTTGTTTGGCCGACTCACCCGACTACGCTCGGTGGGGTTAAATGAACTGGTTTGGGTCACCAGGTCCAGTGGGAATGAGCCCGCTTCAGTTGTGAAGGGAAAATGAATAAGGGAAGGGAACATTTCTCAGGACATCACTTTGCTTTTCTGTCAAGAAAAACTAAGAAAGCCATCTACGTTCTTGTTTCTCCTTCCTGAGGAGCCTGTTGGTTAGTAAAGAACAAAATGATGCTGGTTATATTTCTTAATCTCCGACTAGACTTACTGCAATTGCTGATATTTAGCACCAGCTTAAGCACATCTTTGGAACTTTTATTTCCCCGTGAGCTCTAGATCTAGTTTAGTTTCATTTACTATCATTTTAGTTTAGTTTACTGGCTGGTTTACTATCATTTAATGTTTTTAATTTAGCATTTTGAGAAGATCTAGAGACATTTTTTTCTTAAATTTTATAAAGCAGGAGAGACCTGTTGAACTAAGAGAATTTTCTTTCAAGTTTTTGAGGAATGAGGCAATATCTAAACTCAAAGTAATGAAAAAGAAAGATAATGCAATTACCATAAGGGCTAGAATTCAGTTCCCCTATTTTTCCACTGGCCAAATTCTCATTTATGCATCCCTGGGTGTCTTCCAAAGATTTCTACAGAGAATTGTGAGCCCAGAAGTATGTGATAAAAATTTGAGGTGGGAATGTTGCAATAATTAATGTTTTTTTCAAGCTTTATTATCAGGTGGTGTTCCATTTTGATCAAACTGAAAGGAAATCACGTGTTATCTTCTTTCTCGCACTCTTTTCTTTTTTCCTATTATAGTTAATGTTAAGCAGATTTAATACAGTGATTAATGTCCACGAAGTAGAGTTTAGTACTTGAAAGAACAGTGGGGTTCTCTTTCACCCTGATATTCATTCATTCATTGTCGTATTTATTGAGCATTTACAAAATTGCCAGGCTTTGTGAGGAAAATTATTGCCAAATGAGGCACATTTTATCCATTTACTACATCTGTTTAATGAGAAAAATGAAATTAGTGGTGAGTGCTTTAGGGTTTGTGATCTATTGTTAAAAGAGTATCCAAAGAGAGAATAAATGGCGTAGTGAATAGAGCGCGGGCCTGAGAGTCAGAAGGTCATGGGTTCTAGTCCTGACTCCACCACTTGTCTGCTGTGTGACCTTGGGCAAGTCACTTCACTTCTCTGGGCCTCATCTGTAAAATGGGGATTGAGACTGTGAGCCCCACATGGGACAGGGACTGTGTCCAACCTGACTGGCTTGTAGCCGACCCAGCGCTTATTAGTGCCTGGCACAGAGCAGGCATTTAACAAATACCACAGTTATTAAATAATAAGGGGGAAAAATGAAATTTCAATTTAATTTTCTGTCATCTGCAGGTCACCTGAGGTTTTGCCTTTTGATTCTTAACCAGCCTTTGGATAGAGATCATCTTCATCATTTGTGGAGCAAAGGTAATAATGTATTTGCAATCTCAATTACTTTGATAGTGGCCACAGTTCCTGTAAAAATGACTCAAATCTTGTATGTCAGATGACCTTTCCAGATTGGTTGTGCCCTAAATATCCAATAAAGAATTAACTAGTATTCATGTTTTTCTCTCTATAGCTAGAATAGGGGAAAAAAATTCAGATGCTCCCTACTGAGAACGGTCAGCTATAAGACATACAGAAGGTGACCCATTTTAATCAAGGAAAAATCTGGTCTAGGTGGATTTTATTGGATCACTGGGAACTAATATGATGATCCTGCCAAAATGAGATCCTTTTTCTAATTTTCCAGAACTGGATCTTAGAAATAGTGCAGTTGTAATATTCGAATAAATGGATTTGTTTCTAGAGTGCTTACATGAGTCAGCTCTCAAAGACCCTAGCTGTCCCAAGCAGAAGGGTGGAAGAACATCTCAAGGAGGCCTAGTCAGTCAATCAATCAGTGGTATTTATTGAGAGTTTAGTATGTGCAAAGCACTGCATTAAGTGCATGGAAGAGTACAATACAACAGAGTTGGGAGGCACATTTTATATATTTTCCCAGATTTAGATTTTTTTTAGTCATGCACAAACGTATTTTTAATTATTCACACAATGTTCCTAACTAGAAGGAGTAGTCTTGAATAGAGGTAGGCTACCTTAAATTGGAATTTGTCTTGTGCTGTCGAGTCATCTTCGACCCATAGCAGTGCCATGGACACATCTCTCCCGGAATGCCTCACCTCCACCTGCAATTGTTCTGGTAGTGTATCCATAGAGTTTTCTTGGTAAAAAATACGGAAGTGATTTACCATTGCCTCCTTCCATTCCGTGAACTTGAGTCTCCATCCTCGACTCTCTCCCGTGCCGTTGCGGCCCATCACAGGTGAGTTTTGACTTGTAGCAGACGGCCTTCCACTCGCTAGCCATTGCCCAAGCTAGAAATGGAATGGATATGTCTCTACTTCACTCTCCCTCCCATAATCGAGACTGGTAGGACACTGGAAACTCTCCAGGTGTGACCCTGAGAGATTCGCACTACACATAATAATAATGATGATGGTATTTTTTAAGCGCTTACTATGTGCAAAGCACTGTTCTAAGCGCTGGAGGGTTGCAAGGTGATCAGGTTGTCCCGCGTGGGTCTCACAGTCTTAATCCCCATTTTACAGATGAGGGAACTGAGGCCCAAAGAAGTGAAGTGACTTGCCCAAAGTCACACAGCTGACAATTGGCGGAGCCGGGATTTGAACCCCTGACCTCTGACTCCAAAGCCCGGGCTCTTTCCACTGAGCTAGATGGTATAAGGTGTCAGAATGGATGGGCTTTTTTCTCAGTCTCCAACATTTTATATTCTTTAACCCTTAGGTCAACAGTTATTAGTCCTAGCTGATGCTTTTACTTGGATCTCTTTGTTTTTTATTTTAACTTTTAGGGGTTTTTTTAAAGTGCAGTAAGGGTGGTGGCAAAAGTTAGCTACCACCATTGGAAGTCCAATACTGGAGATTAACTTTCCTCTTTTTTGCTTCTGCCTTGCTGTCCCACAGTAGAGAAGCAACATGGCCTAGTGGCTAGAACAGAGACCTGGGGGTCGGAAGTATCTGAGTTCTAATCCCAGTTCTGCCACTTGTCAGCTGTGCGATCTTGGTCAAATCACTTCACTTCTCTCTGCCTCAGTTACCTCATCTGCAAAATAGGGGTTACAACTGAGTGTGAGAGTCCATGAAGAAATCTCATGGTGAAAGCAGGGTCATTACTGAGAGAGTAGAAGGTTACCGGAGTTGTTAGCCAAGGATTGTGTAGGGCTCCCATGCCTAGTTGATAGTCTATATTTGAGACATTTACAGCATACCTCTATTTGCTAAGGGGGAGAGACATAGACATGAAATGATGTATTTCCTAGTCCACCATTGGAAGTGAACAAACAAGTAGTTGCAAGCTATAAAATGCAATTTAAATGCCAAACACCCATAGAAGATGAAATTGTGAAGTTTTATGTGCTGGCTTTTTTCTCTCCCTTTGATGCCTTCCATTTCACTTTTAATTGTCTCGTGGTTACCAGTCCCTAGGTGCTTTTATCTTCCCAATAGTTGGCAACAACATGAAACCTAGGAATGTGAAACTATCTGCGTTTTCTACCCATTTTCATTTAAATATCAGTAGGTAATACCCACATGGTGCATTTGATTGAAATCCCCCCTTGCTATTAGAAGGGAAGTTGTTGCGCCTTTCGCCGTGGAAATGATTCCTAGTAAATAGTTCCCACAAGATTATGAAGTTCCAGTTGATGGCAACTATTAATTTCTCGGTCCCTTCAGTTTGCTGGTGGAAGAGGAGTGGTCTTCTGGGGGTGCCACTGCATCTGCCTGATGTGGGCCCCCACAAAAGTTTTGTTTTGCTGAAGGTTCAACTAATAAAGATAACTTTAGACAATGATTCAGTGGTTTTTACATATGGTATTTGTTAAGCACTTACCGTGTGCCTGGCACTGGGGAAGAGATGTGGTAATCAGGTTGGACACATTCCCTGTACCACATGGGACTCACAGTCTTTTTCTACAGATGAGGTAATTGAGACACAGATAAATGATGTGACTTACCCAAGGTCACACAGCAGTCAAGTGGCAGAGTTGGGACTAGAATCCAGGTTTCTAGTTGCAATTTCTGTTCTTACTCCATCACTCACGTGCTTGGTGGCAAGTAAATTCCCTCCTCACTTTTCCCAGCTGAAACTAAGTATACTTAGTACAGTCATCGGCACACATTTAGCACTCAGTAAATACCACTGGTTGAGAGACGGATGATGTCAGTGAATAAGGGTCAACTGCAGAGTAGGTTGAGCATCTCGAAAGACAGGTAAAGTCAGAGTTAACAGTATTATAAACTCATTTGTGTGCTTCCAAATCCTTTCATCTCATCTCAGTTTCTTTTCCCACTCTTCACTCTTATAGTGTGGATCTAGGGTGATGGAATCAATCAGTCGATCAGTAGTATTTATTGAGCACTGACTATATACAAAGTGCTCTACTGAGGGCTTGGGAGAGTAAAATTCAACAAAATTAGCAGACATGTTCCCTGCCCAAAACGAGCTTACGGTCTAGAGGGAGATTCAACCATCATTCATTCATTCATTCAATCGTATTTATTGAGCGCTTACTGTGTGCAGAACACTGTACTAGGCGCTTGGGAAGTACAAGTCGGCAACGTATAGAGACAGTCCCTACCCAACAATGGGCTCACAGCCATTCACCTTGAGTCAATGGCTTATGCTTTTTTCCTTTTTTATGTCCATCATTTTCAGTGGAAATTTAGTGTGTATTTCAAATTTGTACCCAACTCAGAACCGGCTGGTAGGATAGAACTTAGGTTAATTTAGAGCCGCCATGGTTAATAAATGGGGAAATGTACATAAATTCATGATTGAGATGTCACAGCAACCTGCCTGCTCTAAGGCAGACTTTTGAAATAGCACTAAGGCTCTCTACCTGCTTTACCTCCATTGCTTCATCCCCTACGACAGTGTGTTCAGTCACTAGTAGATCAGCAATGATGGACATAGTCTCTGCCCTCCCCCCACAAAGATTTCAAACATAGAGCAAAACTGCTTTCTAATGTACATTAAGCAGTTTTATTCTGTGATTCTCTGTATGTGCTATATATTCAAAGCGTGGATATTTTCCCAACGTGCTTGATGTTGGGCGTAATGAAGTGAGTTTATTTTGTTTTTACTATGGGAGTCAGAACAGATCTATTGCTAGGTCTGCTGGGTGTTGAGGGAGGGGGATTTCATTGTGGTGCACAGAAAAAGACAGGATCGAGCAGAATGAGGGCTATTACATTAAAGTTGAAAACATGGCGGGGGGTCAAAATAACGACCCCCTCGTCCAGTGGTGAGCCTGGGTTGTGTTTTTCTTTCTTCCACTTGAGACACTCCAAACCCCGAGAGTAGGCCAAATCACTCATTCTTCTGTTCTCAGAATCAGGGTGACTTGTTTCTAAATGGCCTGCCCTGCAGTACTGACATTTTCATTTTCAATAGCGCTTTGCTTTCTCGT
Organism: Tachyglossus aculeatus; assembly: GCF_015852505.1. Lineage (NCBI taxonomy): Eukaryota > Metazoa > Chordata > Mammalia > Monotremata > Tachyglossidae > Tachyglossus > Tachyglossus aculeatus. The sequence goes on along the minus strand of NC_052083.1, from coordinate 12,615,896 downwards.
GAATTGTTTGGCTATTGAAAAGTAAAGGTTCCTTCCCCATGGTGGACCGTTTCAATTGAAGTGGACAATTTATTCTGGTAGCATGAAGCACAACTGGAGCAGTCTACTTTGAAGCAACACCATCAAGGAAAGTACTGGGAGAATTCGCCATGTTTTCTTCTCCCAAATACAATGCCTAAAGTAATATGGAAAGGCATTTATTTTAACCCTAGCCCTGCTCTCGTCACCTATGGGAGAGGAATTCCCTGCCACTGACTGTGGTGGATAGGTTAAATAAAGTTTTAGTGTTATTGGGTTGGAATTTCCCCCACAAGCTCTCCTCAGTTTCTCCTTTGCATCAGGGAAGCAGGATGGCCGGGAAGCAGAAGCAGCATGGTTTAGTGGAAAGAGCTCGGACTTGGGAGTCAGAGGACGCGGGTTGTAATCCTGGCTCCGCCACTTGTCTGCTGTGTGACCCTGGGCAAGCCACTTACCTTATCTGTGCCTCAGTTAACTCATCTGTAAAATGAGGATTAAGACTGAAAGTCCCACGTGGGACAACCTGATTACCTTTTATCTACCTCAGTGCTTAGAACAGTGTGTGACACATAGTGAGCGCTTACAAATACCATTATTATTATTATCAGGTTATGGCTGGTGGTTGTTGATAAGATTAGGTTAATGCAGGGAATAAAGTTAAGGCCAATAAAAATTCCCCCAAGAGATATTGTTTGTTTATAGAATTGCAACCATTTTGAAAGAAAAAATGAATAATTAAGAACCCTGTTTGGTGTACTAGTCATTCGGTCAATTGCATTTTAGTGAGTGCTTACTGTGTGCAGAGCACTGTACTATGTGCTTGGGAGAGTACAATATAACAGACACATTCCCTGCTGTAGCATTTAGAGCAGCTAAAGCTTGCTGAGCTTCAGTTCCCAATTATAGAGAGGTGTTTTAAAGTATTTAGAAGAAGAGCCTACTAGCAATCAAGAGCAGAGGAGAAAAAAAGAAAGGACATTACTGAAACCCTTTAGTTCAGTTTTGGGAAGGAGTCTATTCAGGGATTTCCCTTTTGATGATTTGACTGGGTGAAAACCTAATGAATTTTCCCATTGTGTCTAGGTTTTCCAGGGGATATTTCAACAAGTTAAACTTAGGTACAGTCAGTAACTGGGGAAAAATACCCCAAGAAGCTAAGGATGTTTTAAATAGATACATTGATTAGTGAGAATGTTGGACAGATCCAACCAAGATTTTGTCTGACTGGTCGGTCCTTTAGGAGAATGTAATATTTTCCTTCGCTATGAAAATAGCTCTCAGGATTCCCAGGAAATAAGAAACAAAGGCATCTTTGTAATATCTGGTCTTATAATTATTTCATCTATAATGAGCACACGTATATTTTTAAAATTTCTAAACTGTGATAGATTTCTCTCCTGATTTTTAGCCTGGCAGACTGGGGTATCTTTGAAAGTCACCCAGGGGTTTGGGATTAAACCTCTTTAATCCCCAATTTTAAGATTATTTGCATTAGCAATTTTTCTTAGCTGTCTGCTGTTGCTCAAAAAGATAGGCACTGATCTGAAGAAGCAAATGATCTACATTTTGCCCCCAAGACTACAGTGGCTCCAACTTAATTGATCAAGTAGCATGAGATGTCCTGAGGCTGCAGAAGGTCAATGCATTTAACTCTCTGCCTTGGGCAGACTTGACGTAGACGGACAGACGAGTACTGATACTAGGGAGCTAATCAATACATACGCCTCCTCTCATTCTGATGCTGTCACGGTTGCCAACAGTAGTCAACATAGTTATCCCACTGGCAAATGAAACCCAGAATGAAGCAATTTGGACCTGAGTACTTTTGGGATCTTCATCTCTGTCCTGGGACAGAGTGGGGTACACTAATATAACCATCCCTCTCCATAAGCCTGGGCATGGTGATTTTATTTCAGGTCCTGATTGCTTTTTAAAAGAGAATCTCAATATGTTTAATTTGCTAAATTAAGCTGCCAACTTCAAGCTTTTTATAAGGGCCTCAACTGCTTTATCACCATGTTTCTGGTAATAAGGAGCTTAGTCTTGGAGTAATTTTGTGTTGTGCAATAGTTAGGACTCGCTCGGTATTTATGAGACGACCGGGCTGACAGTGTTTCGTCATTTTCTGTGTTCGTTACCCCGTGGAATCTCTACTTCGAGCACATTTCAGGTGAACATTGTGGTCAGGATCCAATGAGCAATTTGCATGTTTCGTTCAGGTCTGTTGAGCAAAGCTATGTACGAGCTGCAATCTCTGTAAATAAGGCTGACGTGAAAGATATGTGCCCTGCAAAATGGGATCATTTAAGGGTTTAGAAAAATCCTCAGCAAAAGGACCAAGTTAATATAAAGTTGGAAATATTAGTTGTGTCCAGAAAGTTCAGTATTTCCATTGCCTTAACTCTCAGTATTTGCGCAAGGTATCAGTACCTACAATCCCAACTCAACGTGACTTCGCATACTTAGTGATTTAAAATACCCCACCACAGCGTGTGAATTTGAGGTCAGAGAGGTGCAATTCCATTTTTTTATGGTAATAGTCTCACCCGTTATGTTCTGCATTGCTGTTTCCCTCTCTGCCTGTTGTAGTATGATTTTCCCATACTGATGGGCAGATTCAGATTCTAATTCCCCTCCGTGTCCTAGTTGTCTCTTCTGTGTCTGAACTCCGTTTGAAGTCAGTAGGAGCGTTGTGTGTGAAAGAGTTTCATGGAGCATAGACAAGAATGAGAATCCACTATGTCATTTATTGTGATTCGGCTTGCTTTGTGAAGTCTGCCTTCTTTGGACACAGTTTTTGAAACACTTAATAGGACAGACACTGGGTACAGTACTGAGGATCTAGGTTTTGGCCAGCCTCATTCTAGTCAGCTAAAACAAAAGGAAATGTAAAATTAGAGAAATGAATGGTGTTAGTGGGTAAGTGCAGTGTTAGCTAGGGACTTGAGTAGTATTGCAATAATTTCAAATCGGGTTGAAATAAATGTGAACATGGTAAAAATGCAACTTTTTAAAAAAATTTAAACCTTTGTAAATATATCACAGCTTCTCTCGAACAGAAAATGACTGGCAAATTGGCAATGAGAAGGCAATTGTTGGGTTCACCCAACCAATTTTAGAGATGATCCATCCGTGTATTAGGCAATTCTGAATACTTGGGGCCACTGTCCTGCAGCTTTCAGCTTGAAAAATGCCTGTTTTCCACCTTGATTAGAACTATATTTTACTTTTTTTCCTTTTGGTTGCTAGCTGTACTCCAGTTTCCTACAGTTTTCTCTAAGCCACACTCCTCCTTTTGGTTCTGAATCCCTGACCTGCCATTATATAGGTGTGGATCATCATATATATATCTCTATGTTCCAACCTACGGCTTCTTATCTCCCTAAATAAGCATGTTACTGTGCATCCATATATATATCGCAGTACATATCCATTGGATATGATTCCCAAATGTGCATCTCCAGCCCTGATCTCTCTCCTGCAATCTCAAATTTCCTCCTGCCTTCAGGACATCTTTACTCTGATGTCCCGCTGACACCTCGAGCTTCTGTTTCAAAACAGAACTTTTCATCTTCCCGCCCAAACTTCATCCTTCCCCTGACTTTCCCATCACCATAGACAGCACTACCTTCCTTCCGGTCTCACAAGTCAGTAACCTCCGCATTATCCTCGACTCTTCTCTGTCATTCAACCCACATATTCAGTCTGTCACCAAATCTTGTCAGTTCAACCTTCACAGCGTTGCTAAAATCCTCCCTTTCCTCTGTATCCAAATTGTTACCAGGTTAATCCAAGCACTGATCCTATCCTACCTTGATTGCTGCACCCACCTCCTTGCTGAACTCCCTGCTTCCTGTCTCTCCCAACTCCAAGTCCGTACTTCACTCTGCTGCCGGGATCATTTTTCTGCAAAACCATTCAGTCCATGTTTCCCACTCTTCGAGACCCTCCGGTAGTTGCCCATCCACCTCCGCATCAAACAGAAACTCCTTAACACTGGCTTTAAAACAACCTTCTCACTGTACCTCATTCCTTTCTATCTCACTTCTGACCCCTCACCTCCATCCTGCCTCTGGCCTGGAACTCCCTTCCCCTTTGTATCTGACAGACGATCACTCTCCCCACCTTCAAAGCCTTATTAAAAGTGCATCTCCTCCTAGAGGCCTTCCCCGGTTAGTCCCGTACTTCCTATTCTCCCACTCCCTTCTGTGTCGCCTTTGCACTTGGGTTTGCACCCTTTACCCACCCCTTTCTCAGCCCCACAGCAGTTGTGTATAGAGCCACAATTTATTTGTGTTAATGTCTGTCTCCCCCTCTAGACTGTTGTGGGCAGGGAACCCGCCTACCAACTCTGTATTGTACTCTCCCAAGCCCTTAGTACAGTGCTCTGCATGTAATAAACACTTTATTCATTCATTCAGTCATATTTATTGAGCGCTTACTGTGTGCAGAGCACTGTGTTAAGCGCTTGGAAAGTACAATTCAGCAACAAGTAGAGACAATCCCTGCCCACAGTGGGCTCAATTAATAAATATGATTGATGGATCTGCATATTAGTTTCTGTGGAGTAAAGACGTCAATATTGACACAGAGACATTTGTTTTCTGAGGCGAATACCTTTGTAGTGCTCCCACAGGTGGCACTTGTGAAGGGTGAGCACAGTTATACTTCTAGCTGTCAGTGCCCCCATAATGGTGTTTTCTGAGGGAAATCCTTCACTAGCTGACCATCTAAATCAATCAGTCAATCAATCAATCGTATTTATTGAGTGCTTACTGTATGCGGAGCACTGTACTAAGTGCTTGGGAAGTACAAGTTGGCAACATATAGAGACGGTCCCTACCCAAGTCAGCTCTGCAGCGAGGAACGGGCGGGTACCCAATACAGGTGCCCGCTGGCCAAGTGTGAAGCAGAAGCAATCAATGAATCCATCAATCCTGTTTATTGAGCGCTTACTTTGTGCAGAGCACTGTACTAAGTGCCTGGGAGAGTGCGATACAACAGAATTAGCAGACACGTTTCCTGCCCGTAACGAGCTCTAGAAGGGAGACAGACATTAATATGAATAAATAAGGGATTTATAATATATAAATTAGAGAAGCAGTATGGCCTAGGGATAGAGCCAGGGCCTGGAAATCAGAAAGACCTGGGTTCTAATCTCAGCTCTGCCACTTGTCAGCTGTGTGACCTTGGGCAAGGCACTTAACTTCTTTGTGCCTCAGTTCCCTCATCTGTAAAATGGGGATTAACACTGTAAGCCCCACTGGGACAAGGACTCTGTCCAACCTGATTTGCTTGTATCCATCCCAGCACTTAGTACAGTGCCTGGCACATAGTAAGCACTTAACAAATGCCACAATTATTACTATTGTTACTATTAAATGTGCATAAGTACTGTGGGTTTGGGGGTGGACTGAATATCAAATATCTATAGGTGAGAGATTGAAGCAGCATGACCTAGGGGATAGAATACGAGCCCAGAGTCAGAGGGACCTGAGTTCTAATTCTTGTTCTACCACTTGTCTGTTAGGTGTCCTTAGGGAAGTCACTAAACTTCTCTGTACCTCAGTTACCTCATCTGTGAAATGGGGATTAAAAGATTGTGAGCCCCATGTGGAACATGGAGCTATCTCCAACCTTATTAGCTTGTATCTATCCCAGTGCTCAATAAAGTGTCTGGCACATAGTAAGCACTTAATGGACACCATAAAAAAAGTTACATTTGATGGATTGTGGGGGTCCCTGGGAGCCCATATCTGATTGTACTCCTTGTGGTTGAAGGGATAGATAGATTTAGGGTTTGTGAGCCACATTCTCTGGGCCGTGGCTCATGATGACGAATCCCTTGGGGAACTAAAAGGAGACATTCTCTTCACTCCTTCTTTCCTCCCGTCCATTTCCCTGACGGTAAACCAAGTGGAAAGACATCCTACATGGTTTTCCTACAAACAGTTCTCTCTTCCTGCAGAGGACTTGGATTCAGGCTAAATATCCATCTTTTGTGTGGGGGAGGAAAGGGGTTCACTCCAGTAGGCCTCCTTCCTAAGCTATGGCTTAGATTTTCACAGACTGGCTGATTTTTTAACTAAATAGATCATTAGGTGCAAACCTTATTATCATTTGTAAAGGAATGTTCCGTGGAGTCTTAATATCTTTTTCATTAACTGTTCTGTCATAACAAATGTAAAATGAATTCATGGGAGCGATCACAAGAGCCTGCGTGAAAGATGATCTGTACCTTTATTGCAGTATTGTAATAAAAATAATAATAATACTTTGCAAAAAAGGGCAAGGATTTCCAAGTACCTAGCTTTTGTTAATCCCCTTACTAGGCAAGCAAACTGGCCTCATTATTGCAGTTTAATTGGTTATTGTTGGGGCCTGCAATGCTTTGCGGGACGGGGGTAAATGTCTTTTGTGCCCTTTCACTCCACAGAAACTGCCCTCTCAAAGGTCACCAATGATCTCCTTCTTGCCTAACCTAAAGGCCTCTACTCCTTAGTACTCCTCTTTGACTTCTCAGCTGCCACTGATGATGTCAGCCGCTCCCTTCTGGAAACATAATCCAACCTTGGCTTCACTGACACTGTCCTCTCCTGTTTCTCCTCCTATCACTCTGCCCCACTCATTCTTAGTCCTTTTCACAGGCTCCTTCTCGGCCTCACAGCCCCTAAATATGGGAGTCCCTCAAGGATCAGTTCTGGGTCCCCCTCTAGTCTCCATTCACACCCATTCCCTTGAAGAATTCGTTTGCTCCCATGGCTTCAATTACCATCTCTTTGTGGATGAGTCCTAAATCTACACCTCCAGCCCTGCTCTTTCCTTCTCCGCAGTCTTGCATTTCTTCCTGCTTCCAAGACACCTCCACTTCAGTGTCCCAACGACATCTCAAATTTAACATGTCCAAAACAGAGTTCCTTCTATCCCCACCCAAACACTGTTCCCCCTGTGACTTTCCCATCACTACGGACAGCAGCACCATCCTCTTTGTCTCACAAGCCTGTAACCTTGGCGTTATCCTTGACTGATAGCTCTCTCATGCAATCCACATATTCATTCTGTCACTAAATCCTGTCAGTTCAATCTTCACAACATGGCTAAAATTCAACCTTTCCTCTTCATCCAAGCTGCTACCATGTTCGTCCCAAGCACTTAATCTATCCTGCCTTGATTACCACGGCATCAGCCTTCTTGCTGACCTCCTTGCCTCCTTTCTCTCCCCACTTCAGTCCATACTTCACTCTGCTGCCCAGATCATTTTTCTACAAAACCATTCAGCCCATGTTTGCTCACTCCTCAGGAACCTCCAGTGGTTGCCCATCCACTTCGACATCAAACAGAAACCTTGCCCACTCCTAATTTACCTTGCTGATTATCTACTACATCCCAGCTGGCGCACTTCGCTCTTCTAATGCCAAGCTACTCACTGCACCTCAGTCTTGCCTCTTTCACCACTGACTTCTCATCCATGTCCTGCCTCTGGTCTGGAACGCCCTTCCTCTACATATCCAACAAGACAATCTCTCTCCCCACCTTCAAACCCTTATTGAAAGCTCATCTTCTCCAAGAAGTCTTCCCCAAGTGAGCCCTCAATTCCTCTTCTCCCAGTCCCTTCTGAGTTACCTTTGTACTTGGATTTGCACCCCTGATTCACTTAAAAATAAATTTGGTATATCAGTGGGAGTACAGCCTCTCGATTCTGATTTTCCTAACAAGTTGAAATTGCCCTTTCTTGCAAAAAAAGCAAATTCTATTACCTTAAAAAAATCCTCCTAAGATTGGGTGCAAGTTATAAAATTAACTGCCTATATCTCATTCACAAAAAGATGTTTAGGTGAGGAGAAAAAATGTACAAAATAATCTTCATTGTATCCTATATTTATTAGCTATTTTTATTTTCCACTTGTGGCAAAGTACGTTGCTAGGTCTCATGTTTTAACACATATATCTTAGTTTTATTGAGTTAATTAGTATTAGTAAGCATTTTCATAAGGTTTCAGTAGTATCACAATCAGTGTATTGCCTTCACTGCACGTTCACTGCCTCAGATAAAATGTTGCACAGGCCAACGTAGAATGAAACCCTTTTTACTGTTATGAACAAGCCCAGTGATCTGATAGAGTAAATAAATGAAAAAGATTTTAGAGGAGACCCAGAGCTATGTCTGTTTGGCAAAGCAAATCCACTGAATTTGAATTAACCACTGCTCTGGATAATTCATTTCAAAATATGGGAACCAGAGGATCTGATTGGTCTGCACTGTCTGAATCGGCTGCATTCATTGTGGTTTATATTTGTGCTGTTCGTTCCCAAAAGAGATTTCTTTCTTGCCAAGGAATAGCGAGAAACTAGGGGAAGATTACCAATTGCAGGGCATGGAAAGAACGTTTTTCAGGAGACTCATTTAAAGTGACACTATCTGAGAAAGGTCGCTTTTAAGCATGCAATCCTGAGTAATTACATACAATATTTTATCATTTGGGATTGGACAGGCTTCCAAGTAGCAGTTGGCTGAAGGCCAACATGTGAAACCAAATGCTAAGTTTAGCTTGAAATGTTTGGCTAATTAGTACCTAGTGGTATTATTCAACCTTATAATTTCAGTGAATCAAATATAAATTTGATCTTGTGGTTCCCTCCAACTCAATCTAAAAAAAGTATTTATTCTGGTTCCTACTCTGTGCAGAATACTACTTGGGAAAGTACAGTGGAGTTAGTCGACATAGCCTTATTGAAGGCACATCTCCTACAAGAGGCCTTCCCTGATTAAGCCTCCTTTCTTCTTCTCCCACTCCCTTCTGCATCATCCTGACTTGCTTCCTTTATCACCGCCCTCCCCGCCCCTAACCCCACAGAACTTATGTACCCATCTATAATTCATTTATATGATTGTCTCTGTCCCCCTCTAGACTGTGAGCTTGTTGTGGGCAGGGAATGTACCTGCTTATCATTATATTGTACTCTCCCAAGTGCTTAGTAAAGTGCCCTGCACACAATAAGCACTCAGTGTAAATATGATTGAATGAATGAATAGGTCCTGACCTCAGTGAGCTTATGGTCTAGCAGGAAAGACAGCCAGCTTTTGTCTAAAATAAGGTAAAATTAGGTAAGTCACAACTTATCTGTGCCTATTACCTCATCTGTAAAATAGGGATTGATGTTAATGTGGGATAGGGATGGTGTCCAACCTGATTAGCTTGTTTTTCCCAGTGCCTAGCACATAGTAAGTGCTTAACAAATGCCATTAAAAAAGAGAAGATGCACAGAGATCCCAAGCGATTGCAGGCCAACAAGAATAAGATTGCTTGTCTCATCTGGAAGGTGGAATTTCTTGCCCGATAGCCTCTTTTCTCTGGGGAGAACGGATTTGAGACTAATAAATTCTTCATTTCCAGCTTCCGCTAATTCCAGCTTCCACTGATTCTTTTTGCCCCCTCCTTGGGAGTGGTAGAATTGACATTTCTCCATCTTTAAGATGGGCGTACTTGCTTTTCAATAAAACCTGGCTTGGCCACTCATCCATATCAACAGCGTGCTTAAAGTACTTACTGCATATAAAGTACTGAAATAGAGACGTGAGTCTTAGAGCTGGGTTTAGTGGACAGGACAGTGTTAAGGGATCTATATGTGTAAGTACATGCTCTCTCCTCAATTCAAGGGCTTTTATTCCTAAAGGCCATAGTATAGTGGACAGCATCAATTTGGTGTGGTCTGGCAAATACACAGTTGTTCCCTGGGCTGCTGAGACTACCACTCCCTGCAGCCCTTCAGGCAACTGTGAAAATAATAATCATAATAATGATGATCATAGTAAATGGTGGTATTCGTTGAGAGCTATGTGCCAGTCACTGTACTAAGCACTGGGGTGGGGTGAGCCCCATGTAGGACAACTTTATTAACTTGTATCTACCCTGGAGCTTAGAACAGTGTTTAGCACATAATAAGCACTTAACAAATACCATCATTATTATTAATTATTATTGTTATAAAAATTGTTATTTATTATTGTTGTTATAAGCAAATCAGGATGGACACAGTCCCTGTCCCACATGGGGCTCACCATTTCAATCTCCATGTGAGGTAACTGAGGCTTAGAGAAGTGAAGTGACTTGCCCAAGGTCACACAGCAGACAAGTGGCCGAGCCAGGATTAGAACCCATGACCTTCTGACTCAGGCCCATGCTCTGTCCACTACGCCAGGCTGCATCTCATGCTGCTGCGCCATTTCTAGACTGTGAGCCTGTTGTTGGGTAGGGGCCGTCTCTATATGTTGCCAACTTGTACTTCTCAAGTGCTTAGTACAGTGCTCTGCGCACAGTAAGCACTCAATAAATACAATTGAATGAATTTGAAAAGATGCAGTTATCCTCTATTCATGTTTTCCAAGTCTCCTGGCATTTTGGATCAAGCTCCAAAATGTTGCTCACCATCTTTTGTCCCTTTTCATTTCGCTAATCCCTCCTATGGCACATTTTCCCACCAGTGCCCTTCCTCAGTCCGTAAGGCTGAACTTCCCATCCTTTCCTCCTTCTTTGACTTCTTTGACCTCCTTCTTTTAGACTGTGAGCCCACTGTTGGGTAAGGACTGTCTTTATATGTTGCCAACTTGTACTTCCCAAGCGCTTAGTACAGTGCTCTGCACACAGTAATCGCTCAATAAATGCGATTGATTGATTGATTGATTTGACTAGAGAAAAAGCCTAGGCCTCCTCTTTCCTCGTTACTGAGCAACAGTACTCGCTTTCTATGCAGAAAAACATTATCCATTCCTCTCCATCCTCCTACGTGATTAAAGCTTCCCCTTCCCCGTGGGACCGACTGCTGCCCACTCCATACATGAGGAGGGGTGTGTGTGTGTGTGTCTGTATTTGTGTATGCACGTGCGTATCAGTGAATGGTTTCCTTTGGGTATTGGCATGATTTCACCGCCCACCCATGTCTCCTGACCTTGGGCGAGGCCAGGTGATTTTGTCTAGAGCCAAATCTCATTAATCCTAAAGAAGCACTGCCCTCATTAGTCCCGCTTGTCCTATAAAATAGGACTATTGAAAAGGCTTTAATGATGTGCGAAAGTCAGCCAGAGCTCAGGAAGAGGAATTTGTCAAGATACAGTTGGAGAAAATAAATGCTTTATTACTCCTATTACTATGCTCCTAGTGTGTATTTAATAATAATAATAATAATGGGATCTTTATTAAGTCTTTGCTATGTGCAAAGCACTGTTCTAAGCGCTGGGGAGGTTACAATGTGATCAGGTTGTCCCAGTCTTAATCCACATTTTACAGATGAGGTCACTGAGGCACAGAGAAGTTAAGTGACTTGCCCAAAGTCACACAGCTGACAGTTGGCAGAGCCGGGATTTGAACCCATGAACTCTGACTCCAAAGCCCGCACTCTTTCCACTGAGCCATGCTGTTTCACGCCGCTGTCTTTGTATTTCCAAAAGATACTCGATTAGCATCCTCTTTTGAGGTGAGGATGTTGCAGCTAGAAAGGTTTATTTGCTTTTTGAAGTGTCTTTTTTGAATCGTGGCACATTCGTATAGTGTCACGTCAATAAAAGGGACTAACCTAAAGAAATGCCAAAATCATTAGCAGTTAATTAACCTTCTGTACTTCTCTCCAAATTGACTTGAGTTTAATTGAAGATACAGGCTCAGTTACTAGCTGTTGTTGTAGTGTAAACAAACAAATGAACATGGGACCAAGTGAATGAGGAATAATCAGTGACATAAATTCAGAGCCTCTATTACAGTCTACCAAATGGCACTCAATCAATCAATGGTATTTATAGAGTGCTTACTGTGTGCTTGGGTAAGTACAGTACAGTAGATTTAGTGTGGTAGACATGATCTGTCTGCTCAAGGAACTTACAAAATATGATACGAATAAAATTTCAAAGGAAGGGAAATATATCAGTGATATTTTTATTGCATTTATTGTATACATATCCATAATCTGCAATGTATGTATCTGAAATTTATGTTAATATCTGTCTTCCCCTCTAGAAAGTAAGATCCTTGTGGATAGGAAGAATGTCTACCAACTCTGTTGTATTCTTCCAAGTGGTTAGTACAGTGCTCTGCAAACAGTAAGCACTCAAATGCTATTGATTAGGATTTTATTCTCCTTTGTTCTTGCTATAAATTATCACAATATATATATTGAATATCAATTCTTACAAAGTTCTAGAATATGCAAATTTGGGAAACATCCCAAATTATGGTAATAAATTTAAACTCATCTCATTGTTTGATAATGATGTATGTAAATGGAATTTCTGTTTTATCTGTCTCATGGGAAGCATTAGATTATGACTGAGGGTTTTTGAAGACATTGCTGCTCCATCCTGACCTCTCCAGATTTTCTGCATCTGAATCCCAAGCAGAAGGCGCTGATTCTCTATCTTGGTTATTTTTTGAAGTTGTCTCAGAAACAGGCCATTAAGGAAAGGAAAGACTTCTAGAGATATAAAATCCATGAAAACTAATTTGACCTGAATGTAATAAACAGGGATTTTTTTTTCAAAGGGAAATAACTATTTGAAGCAGTCCTAGAAAATACATTAGTGTGTTTGCCATTGACTCAAGTTCATTAAACTCTTTAACTCATTAAAACTCTCCATTTTAATGAGTTAAAGAGTTTAATGAACTTGAGTTTCCTTTTCCACCTGTGAAATGAGGACAAATAGCAGCTTCTTTCTAACAATCTACCAAAGTTGTTGAGATTAAGTTAAAAATGATGGTCATGTGCCTTAAACCCTGTACAGGTGAGCAGTTTATAACAATAATAATAAAAATAATAACAATTACATGGTATTTAAGTACTTACTATGTGCCAGGTACTGTACTAAGTACTGGGGTGCGTACAAGCTAATCAGGTTGGACACAGTCCCTGTCCCATATGGGGCTCACAGTCTCAATACCCATTTTACAGATGAAATAACTGAGGCAACAGAGAAGTGAAGTGATTTACTTAAAGTCACTCAGCGGATAAGTGGTGGAACTGGGATTAGAACCCAGGTCCTTCGGGCTCCCAGTCCCGTGCTCTATCCTCTATACCATGAAGAGCTATACCTTGATCTCAGCTCTGCTTTGTGATCAAGGGCAAGTGACTGAACTTCTGGAAATCTGTCTCCTCATTCAAAAAAAATGAGAATATGAAACCCGCTGCCCTTCTTACTTGGAAGCCTGATGTTGGACAGAGACAGGGTTTGAGCTGATTAACTTGATTCTAGCCCAGCCTTAGCACAGTGCTTTGGTGTTTGATAACAGTAGGCCAACACCATTTGTATGGTATTTTTTTTTGCAAAGCTCCCGGTGCCAGGCACTGCACTAAGCGCGGGGTTAGTACAAGTTAATCAGGCAGAGGACAGTCCCTGTCCCGCATGGGGCTCACAGTCTTAATCCCCATTTTGCTCCATCCACTAGGCCATGTTGCTTCCCATAATCAATCGACCATACTTTTGAACTTTACTGTGTGCAGAGTTTGGGGGAGTACAATATAACATTTTGACAGAGTTGGTAGATATGTTCCCTGCCCACAGTGCGCTTAAGTGCTTCCTATGTGCCATGCACTGTACTAAACACTGGGATAGATATTGTTTAATCCTCATGTATAGTATCTGTATTTGTAGAGAAGCAACATGGCTCGGTGGAAAGAGCACGCGCTTTGGAGTCAGAAGTCATGGGTTCAAATCTGGGCTCCGCCACTTGTCAGCTGTGTGACTTTGGGCCAGTCACTTAACTTCTCTCTGCCTCAGTTACCCCATCTGTAAAATGTGGATTAAGACTGGGACAACCTGATCACCTTGTAACCTCCCCAGCACTTAGAACAGTGCTTTGAACATAGTAAGCGCTTAATAAATGCCATCATCATTATTATTACTATTACAAACAAATTAGGTTGGAGTAACTAGGTTGGATACAGTCCATGTCCCAATTGGGGCTCACAATCTTAACCCCCATTTTACAGATGAGGTAACTGAGGCACAGAGAAGCTCAGTGATTTACCCAAGGTCAAACAGCAGACAAGTAGTGGAGTCAAGATTAGAACCCAGATCCTTCTGACTCTCTTACCCATGTTCTAGCCACTATGCCATGCTGCTCTTTGCCCAGCTTTGAACCAAGGAATAATAATAGTAACATTTACAGTGAACCTATTTGGTGGGTGCACTGACCTAGGCACTTATTGTTAGATTATACTCTCCCGAGCACTTAGTATAGTGATCTGCACACAATATGTGCTCAATCAATATGATTATCCAACTGACTTAAGTACGGAATAACCAAGTGACATGTTCCCAGCCCACGAGGTGCTTACCTACTAAATAGGGATCCTGACTCCATTCTGCCACATGTATAGCACTTATTATTGGTATTTATTAAGCATTTACTATGTGCCAAGCACTGTTCTAAGCACTGGGGTAGATACAAGGTCATCAGGTTGTCCCACGTGGGGCTCACAGTCTTAATCCCCATTTTACAGATGAGGCAACTGAGGCACAGAGAAGTGTAGTCACTTGCCCCAAGTCACACTGCTGATTAGTGGCAAAGCTGGAATTAGAACCTCTGACTCTCAAGCCCGGGCTCTTTCCGCTGAACCACACTGCTTTTGCTGCTTCTTATTAGAAGACAGAGCAATCTGGATTGCTGGTATTATCATTCCTGAATGAAGGCATCCTCCAGCGCTTAGAACAGTGCTTTGCACATAGTAAGCGCTTAATAAATGCCATTATTATTATTATTATTATTATTATTATTATTATTATTATTATTCTAATTTTCTGGTTAAAACACAAACAATTGCCCGCATCGGAAAACCAAAAAACCCAAACCCCTTTATTTGGTCAGTAGCAAAAGCAACCTTTTTGTGCCAGGAAGTATGGAAAACTGTGATATCTGTTTTCCTTTTTGAGTTGGAGCTGCTGCTGATGTGTGGCACAAACTTGTAGTGAAACAGGATAGAAAGCCATTTTTTTTTCCTTAGCAGTTTTCTGAAAAATGACTACAGGCAAAAATGCCATTGCTGTCAATGAATTGCCAAAAGATTAAAACCGTTGTTTCAAAAAAAAAAATCTAGTGAATAAAATTATATTTTTTGTTTTGCCAGAGTGGAGGGGAATGGCTGGTAGCTATCAAAATGAAGAAGTCTGATGTGGGCCAATTTAGTATTTCTCCCCCTCCTCACTCTTATTATTAGAGAACTTTTTATATTAAAGCCGCTGCTATCACTGAGTTTGGAGACCTGTTTTGAGCCTGGAAGATAAGCTCTGAAGCAAAAAACAGTCAACTCGTACTTATGACATACTGAACTGCTGGAGTCAGCGTAGGCACCCCCACCCATATTCAAAATTCGTTTTTATGCTCCGGGGAAAAGAAGAAAAATGTTGGCATAAAAACCATTTTTGAAACAACTTATTCCGCAGAATTTTGTGACCGGTATGCATTGCAGAACAACCTTAGGGAGTCTCTCTTGTCGGCTCTGTGGGCTCATTTTATGAGCGCAAAGAAAAACCCTCTGGACTTTTCTGGTGGAGAGGATTCAGTACTTGGTTGGCCGTAACTGCAGTGTCGTAGGGCTGCCTGCACATGTTTTCTTTAGAATTTTGTGACGGTAGCTTGGGAAGAAGTTTAAGAGGTATATAGAACAAATGGGAAATCAAAGCTATTATTTTCTGAAAATAACACTAGTCCACATTATTCAATGACATCCACACCCATAGGTGACCTTCATTCAATCAGTCAATAGTATTTCAGCTCTTACCGTGTGCAGAGCACTCTACTGAGGATTTGGGAGAATACAGTATAATAGTCAGCAGACTTGTTCCCTGCCCACAACGAGCTTACAGTCTAAGAGAAGAAAGAACAATTATCCTAATAAGCCCCTTTTTAGGTTATCTGGATAGAAAACTGATTTTTCTTCACGTTGTATTGATGTATAAGCCTAATCTTACATTATGCAGCTTCTCTAGGTAGTAATTTAAATGTTCCTCTGAAGTGTTCTCCCTGGTTCTGCATATTTATTTAAAGATCTTTTTTTATGAACTCATTATAGTGTGGCGAAAGGCAGTTCTAAATTCAGTGTAAAACAGCCTTTCCTTGTGGATTTTGTTTTAAGAAGACAAACCTGCTTGATTCATGATTTGCAGAAATCCATAATAGTCTGGGGGTGGCTGTTAGTTATCGTATGTTAGCTAACAAGAGAAGGCCAATTCATCTTATTGGCTTTGCTCTTCTAGCAAAATCTAGGAGCCCTTCGTGTCAAGATTAGGCGACCTAAGTTGGCAGCCTTTCCATATAATAATAATAATAATAGGATTTATTAAGCACTTACTATGTGCAAAGCACTGTTCTAAACGCTGGGGAGGTTACAAGGCGATCAGGTTGTCCCACAGAGGGCTTGCAGTCAATCCCCATTTTACAGATGAGGTTACTGAGGCACAGAGAAGTGAAGTGACTTGCCCAAAGTCACACAGCTGACAATTGGCGGAGCTGGGATTTGAACCCATGACAACTGACTCCAAAGCCCGTGCTCTTACCACTGAGCCACGCTGCTTCCATATGGTCAGCAGAAAGGGAGAGGGACGTTGAGTTGTACTTAGTAGCTTCTTAAACCAGTATTTTAGGAAAGAGAGCCCAAACCGCTTGATAATAATAATAATGATGGCATTTGTTAAGTGCTTACCATGGGCAAAGCATGTTCTAAATTCTGGGTGGGGGGGGTACAAGGTGATCAGGTTTGTCCCACACGGGGCTCACAGTCTCAGTCCCCATTTTACAGATGAGGCAACTGAGACACAGAGAAGTGAAGTGACTTGCCCAAAGTCACAGAGCTGACAAGTGGTGGAGCCAGGATTAGCACCCATGACCTCTGGCTCCCAAGCCCTTAGCTCTTTCCACTGAGCCACACTGCTTCTCTACTTGATAATAATGATAGCATTTATTAAGCGCTTACTATGTACAAAGCACTGTACTTGATCTGACTCTGGCCTGGAATGCACGTCCTCTTCATAGCCAACAGGCAAGTCCTCTCCTCACCTTCAAAGCCTGATTGAAGGCACATCTCCTCCAAGAGGCTTTCTCTGATTAGACCCTCCTTTCCTCTTCCAATCCCTTCTGTGTCGCCCTCACACTTGGATTTGTATCCTTCTAGACTGTGAGCCTGCTGTTGGGTAGGGACTGTCTCTATATGTTGCCAACTTGTACTTCCCAAGCGCTTAGTACAGTGCTCTGCACACAGTAAGCGCTCAATAAGTACGATTGAATGAATGAATGAATTTACCCCTCCCTCAATCAATCAATCATATTTATTGAGCGCTTACTGTGTGCAGAGCACTGTACTAAGTGCTTGGGAAGTCCAAGTTGGCAACATCTACAGACAGCCCCTACCCAACTCACAGTCTAGAAGGGGGAGACAGAGAACAAAACCAAACATATTAACAAAATAAAATAAATAGAATAGATATGTACAAGTAAAATAAATAAATAGAGTAATAAATATGTACAAACATATATACATGTATACAGGTGTTGTGGGGAAGGGAAGGAGGTAAGGCAGGGGGATGGAGAGGGGTAGGAGGGGGATTCATTAAGCACTTATCGTCCATATCCATAATTTACTTATTTATATTAACGTCTGTCTCCCCACCTAAATTGTAAGCTCCTTGTGAGCCGGAACACGTCTCCAAAGTCTGTGTTATTGTACTCTCCCAAGCTCTTAGGACGGTTCTCGGGACACAGTAAACGCTCAATGGGTTGATTCTGCTGCAGAAATTAGGACTTACATACCTAGGCATGGAAGCAGATGGGGCAAACTTTATTGGGCTCAAAAGGCTCTTTCAGGGCATATTGTTAGCCGTATTATACTGCCTTGTCCCCCTCTAGGTTTTTAGGCTCCAGAGGGTGATCCCAGGAGGGCTTAGTACAGTGCTCTGCACACAGTAAGCACTCAGTAAATACAATTGAATGAACGAGGACTGAACATCGTGTTGCCCAGGACCCGGGGCAGGTGTTGCGAAGAGCCGGGCGGCACCAGAAGGACAAGAACAGCATGGCATAGTGGATAAAGCACGAATCTGGGAGTTAGAAGGTTGTGGGTTCTAATCCCGGCACTGCCACTTGTCTACTGTGTGACCTTGGGCAAGCCACTTCGCTTCTCTGACCTCAGGTACCTCATCTGTAAAATGGGGATTGAGACTGTGAGCCCCCCGTGGGACAGAGACTGTGTCCAACCCGATTGGCTTGTATCCACTGAAGTGCTTAGCACAGTGCCTGGCACCTAGTAAGCATTTAAGCGCTCAGTACAGTGCTCTGCACACAGCGCTCAAGAAATACGATTGATTGAATGAATGAATGAATTTAACAAATACCACGGTTGTTGTTGTTATTGTTAGGACTACGGATGAGGGCTCAAGAGGGTTTACGTGCCAATCAAGACAAAGCATTTTCTCAGGAATACTAATAGTGGGTGACGATTTTCACACACAGTTTGCCTAAAGAGTAAAAACCCAAAGCCTTTAAGAAATGGTCTTTATAGAAAACGAGATGCCAGGTTGAAAAGAAGCATTGTCTTTTCCCAGAGGAAATTAATAAAAACAAAGAGGCATAACCAAATGGCACGTGGATATGTATGCGAATATATATATATATATATATACTTGTGCATAAAATGTATATTGTCCATATTTGAAGAGCTCTCTATAGAAATTTTTTTCTGCCAGGGAAAATATTTGAAGGGGAAGTCTAGAATAGACACTAGTGAATTAGATACATTCTTGGTAGGACGTATGGGGAGCAAAATATTTTAATTTTGCTTCATTCTGGAAGTTATTTTTCAAGACTAAACTTGTTTGGATTATCCAATTGGTTTTGAAAAGGGCCTTAATTTGGGTTCTGCTTGGTTTAACGTCTCTCCAGAATCGCTTAACAAGTCTGCTTTTTCAGACATCTATATTTAACATAATGGCCAGGCAGCCTGGTTAAGTTGTATTTTTAAAACCTGTGGAAATGCCTTTAAGTCTGGGTATTTAAAACCTCAGGATATAACATTGACCAACTCCTACACTAATAAGGATTATTTATATGTATTGGCTTTTCCAGGCATTCTTCTTTATTTTATATATATTGTAAATTCAGCACTCTGAGGGGTTGTTTTCAAACTTCTCAAGTCAAGATGCAGTATATTTGTGTTAACTTCCAGTAGCTGAGACTTAGTCTTTCTCTGATGAGACCGTCCTTTATTGGTTAATGCTGACTCCGCTGCCTGCATAGTGCATTCACTAAGGCTATTTATGGCTTACAAACTTACAACCACTATAAATATAAAGAACATGAAAGAGAAGGAGGAGGTAGGATAAACTATTTATTTTCATGTATTTCTGGGTGAACACCTAAATCACAATTGTCTGAGGAAAAGTGGAATTTAATGGTCATCCTTAACAAGCGAGGGGGGAAAAAGTGCATTCTGTGTTTTATGGTTATTTTGCATTTGGTTCCGAGTAATGATGATTCGATAATGGAATTTTATTATTCAAGCCTGATGAATAGGACAGGGAAGTGTAGTGTTTTCAGTCTTTCCATTTCACTGTTCCACAGTCCATGGGTAATGATTTTTAATGAAGTGCTTGAGTTAAAGGTGAAAAGACCTCTAGTCTAACCTCTGGCATCTTTATTTCAGTAGCGCCCAGAGTGTTTTCTGAAAGAGCTTTAAATATGCACCCAGAAAAGATACTCGTGTTTTGAGAGAATGTATTTTTTTGTCCTGTCTTCTCTTTACCACAATAATTCTTACTGTTGCCACTGCTTCTTTTTCCCAGTCTCTGAAATTCTAAGAACTCCTGTTTATTTTAAGGAGCATGTGATACTACTACTACTACTAATAATAATAATGATAATAATTGTGGTATTTGCTAAGCGCTTAGATTTGTGTATGATCCACGTATGCCCTCACAAATGATCTATTTGGTGAGAATTATCTGGAAAATGTTAGTCAAAGGGTATTCTGTGGCTTTTGACTAATCCAGACCTAGCCATAGTGAAGTGTTAAATGTTATTAAAACCCAAACACTTAATATAATGCTCTGCATTCAGATGCCCAATAAAAACCTGGAACCACTAAGTCCAATCAATAGATAAAACTGCATAAAAAGCCGATTCAAAAGTTACTTTTCCTTCCTCCTCTCCCCATCTCCATCCTCCACCTCGTTTGTTTCTTTGGAGCCTGGAAAGGCACTGTAACACTGTAGGAACCATGAAATGTTCCAGTAGCCCAGTCTGCTGGACACCATTCCATTGAACAAAAGGAATAAAATGAATTCTGTTAATATCTGGGCTCGCTATGTGATTTAAGAATTGGGGTGGTCTAATGCATAGAGCGGAAGTGGGATTAGAATGGTCCTTCTGGACAGAACACAGTGCCATATCAAGATGAAATTATTATGCTCACATTTAGGATGTTCATTCATTTTGTGAGGTGTGATTTTCTTGATGTGCGGGGTTTTTAAAAATGCTATTTGTTTTATCTAAGGATTGGAATAAAGTCATGCTAGAAATCTCTTGAAACACCAGCCTCAGGGAGCTTTAGGAATGATGAATGTGCCATGTAGCAAAAAATTAGATCCCCTGCATTTAGAGGGCTGCTAAATTCCGTGGCTTTTTTGCTTTTTCAGTTTTGCCCTTATTTTTAGGCCCGTGAATAAGAGATTTTTCCATTCAGATATAACAAGAAAAACAGTCCAAGTCCTAAATACAAGTGATTTGGTCATGTTGGGAAAGGTTTGGAGGTGCTCTTATTGTCTTAAAGTATCTGAAATTAAGGGTGATTGAGAGGAAATCTTAGTAGTTTTCACAGGAGAAACATAAGGGTAAACCAAATTATTTCATGTAGTATACGTGTTTCTAGTTCTAATGATATTTCAAACATTCACTGGCTAATATAGGATCAATCATTCGACCAGTCAGTGGTATTTATTGAGTATCTACTATATGCAAACCACTGTACTAAGCACTTGGGAGAGCAAGTCCATAACGAAAGACACCACCCCGACCTTCAGGAGTTTGCTATCTAATGGGGAGATAGGCAAGCATATATCATTTATAAGCAGTGGGAGCAGGAGGAAGTAAAAGGACACAGAAGGTAGTGGTATGACTTTCTCAGGTTGCAATAGCTGAATAAGTAATTGGGCACAGATATATGTACACACAAGTGCTGAGGGGCTGCTTGGGTTATGTGACTTGGAGTGTTTGGAATTCAATCAGGGATTTAAGGCTTGGATGAAGTAGTTTTAAAAGAGAGACTAGTTGGAGGAAATAGAAAGTGTAACCGAGACTAATGCCAAGTGGAAGCACCGCAGTGATGCAGACTTTGCAGAGCTTTGCCGAAAAGCAAGTTACAGATGAAACGGGAATAAAGAAAAATGCTTATGGAGATTTATGGGCCAAGGTGTTGAGATAAGCAAGGCCTATGAATCGGTTGCCGTTATGCCAAGATTGATCAAGGCCATTTTAGCAGGGTTACAGACCAGGGTGGGCTTTGGGATGTTCTAGGCTGCATTCTTAAATCAAATAAGCACCTCTTTTACTGTCTCTCTTCTCTTCTGTCAAAAATACTCAGTATTCAGAGATAACCACACAGCAAGGACCCTTACATGAAACTGTATTCGCTTGAATGTTTTGCAACTCCCTACAAAACCAGTGGCATCCTTGTTAGTTTTTGGCTTTTTGGCTGCTTGCTTTTATTGTTGATATTTTGTCATCCTCATTTTAATGCATTTTACATTTAAGTCACCTGTCTCCTGTGCTTGTTAAATAGCACGAAGAGAGAATTTGTTTAGGAGGCGGCACTGACAATGACAATTCAGAAATGCTTATTATGGTAGATTAATATCTGTAAAAAAAATAAAGCACCAAACAAAATGTTTCCTGTTAAAATAAGTACCCGAATGGTCTAGTCATAGTTTAGATGTGAGAAACAATGATGACAGGGAGTTCTTTTTGAAAACATAATGGATTTTTCAGATGAGCCGATATCCTCCCCCGAATTGCTTTGGCATGAAAAATACCGGCTTTAAAGACAAGCCCATGCAAACAAAGAAAGAGACCTGCAGTGAGATTTCATACCCTGTGCTGTCCATTTTAGTTTTATTAACCAATTTTCTGACTTGGGGTCATCTGATCTCATAAGGTTTGTTTTTTCCCATTGTTAGAGCTTTCAGTCTTCGTAAAAACTTATTAGCTCATTCTCTCTCTTCCAAAGTGTAAATAATTGTAATGTAAGAAAGTACATCCAAAACCAGTTTCTCCTTAGATTACCTCAGGGCCTCAGTTGACCAATTGCAGTGCACCAAGGACAGTTTGCTGAGACATAACAATAGCTTAAGGTACATAATTAATAGTTGGTATATTTGTACTAAATTAAATGTCACATTTTTCATTAAGACTTGCAACAAAAGATAAACTGCTTTTAAAACCCCCACCTCCGTTAATATTTGAAGATGTATTTACAGCGACTGAAATGCGTAAACTTTTCTACATTTGATTGATGAGAAAGTATTATGCAGTGGGTGTTATCGTAAAATACTACACCCATGCTTATAGTTCATTCATCTTGGTTTATTTCTTAGAATACATAATAAGATTTCACTGTCTCTAGAGAGAAGTATGGGTAGTGCAAAAAAAAAAAAAAAGCCCAGGTTGATATAAACTAACGTTATTGCGTGAACCTTGCAGGTACCACTTTTTTGTATATACAGTGATATAGATGTTTGCTTTGCACATCTTTTCAGTTGTAGGGACAGAGATTTGTACGATGCGGGTAGGGGCTGGGGGGAACAGACCAGACCCCATTCATGCTGGGAGAATAAAGATTGTGTTCTCCCAAGTGCTTAATACAGTGCTTTGCACACAGCAAGCGCTAAATAAATATGATTGAAAATTCTCCAAACTCTGGTCTGGCAGATATTTCCATTTGTCCTGGCATTTGTTTCTCACCCTCATTCTCACTCACCTTGCTGTCGAAGATATGAATCACTTGTTATATCAGTGGGGAAGAATTTTTAAAAAATCCAGAAATGATGACTTTTAGGGGTCCAATCAGAACATTTCAAATTAAAAATATACCAGGAATAAATTGAATAATCTAGCTGTCAATTGTTCAAAAGCTTTACTCAACTTCTGACACTGATCAATCATTGAGTTGTATTCTTGAGAACTACTGAGTGCTAAACACTGTACTAAAGCGCACAGGGTGCGCAATAGTATCAAGACAAGTTTCTTGCCCCCAAGTAATTTGCCAATTAATGGGGCAAGCCGATAAAAATTATTGCTAAATAGAACAGAAGGAAGAATAAGACTCTAGCAGGAAATGGTACCCTTATATCAGGGTGAAATAGCTGAATAAATGATTGAATGTGGAAATAAATGGAGGCATAAAGTAAGTAAATGCAAAGAGTGGTTGTTTCATTGATATGATTATTATGTCCTGAATTAATAATAATAATTGTATTAAGCACCAGGATGGGGCTCACAGTCTCAATCCCCATTTTGCAGATGAGGTAACAGGCACAGAGAAGCGAAGTGACTTTTCCAAGGTCACATAGCAGAGAAGTGGTGGAGGCTTCATGGAGGAGGGAGAATTTCAGGAGGATTTTGAAGAAGGGAGAGCTGATCTGGCAGATTTGGGTGGAGGGAGGAAATTCCAAGCTGACGGAACAGAATGAGCTGAGCTGGGAGGGTCGAAGAGTCTTACTGCCCACACCTTGGAGAGGGAGAGAGGGAGGGAATGAGAATGAACTGTAAAGTCCTTCAAATCAGGGGGGCACTTGGTATACTTCCCCGCCAGTGACTTCGCCTTTTAGAGAGACACACTCCCTGTTGCAGGGAAGAGAAAATATTCTTATCCGGAGAGATCTCATGGAAGCCAGAACCTCTCCGGGTGGTGACTCCAAGTGTGAAATATCCTGAGCCACCCTTCCCAAGTACAAACTGCTTTTTGTACTTGCCGATGAGGTTCATGTTAAGAAAATTCACATTACGATACCTGCACTTTAATTATTGCCACGCACATGTGCCCAGCAATTCATTCCAACCCTATATTGTGTTCTCACTAGACAGACATGTCAGATGAATGTTCTCTAATTCACCTAAGGTGTTCTATCCAAAGCACCTTGTGAAATAAATCCAAGGTATTTATTGAGTGCTTAAAGAGCAGAACACTGTACTAAGTGCTTGGGAGAGTACAATATAATAGAGTTGGTAGACACATTTCCTGCACCCAAGGAACATAGCCTAGAGAGTAACCTACAGTCTAGAGAGTATATACTATAGGAGAACTGGCTGTATCATTAATACGCAGGCATAAATCCAAGCAGGAAATGCTGCCACTATAATTTCTCAAATTCATGAAATTAAAGCCACCAAAAGAACAATCTGTATATTACTGATATGTGAGATAGTAAATAAAGAAAACAGATGGAAATTTACATACATTTCTAAGTGCACTGCATATGCTGATTATTTTGAGCAGTGTTACGATATTTTTTCATTATATACGGTCCATTATCTTTTTTAATCATAATTGCCTTTTCTTCCCTATAGAGTCCTTCAAATAATTTCACTGAAGTAGAATTCTTTTGGAAGGAATAGTAGCTTTCTGTCTAAATTATTTTCTAAACAAATTGTTTCTGTTGTGTAAAGAAAGGTATCATGGAAATCTGAAGTGTCCTTGGTTACCTGTTGTTAGTTTAACCTAAATAAATCAAATCTAAATGTTTTTTCCAAGTCAAGGCACCCAATTAAATTGTTTGCCTTAAGCTTAAGCAAATGTTGATTGCACAGATACACATATTTAAAAATAGGCTATTTAGCAAGGAGGTCCTCCTTATAGTTACACTTTAGGAAGGTTTTATTTCTGACCTTACTTGCAGGATTTTTAAAAAATATTTAAGGATTATATGGGCTGGCTAAAAGATTGTGCATATAATAATAATAATGATGGCATTTATTAAGCACTTATTATGTGCAAAGCACTGTTCTAAACCCTGGGGTGGTTACAAGGTGATCAGGTTGGCCCACACGGGGCCCACAGTCTTAATCCCCATTTTACAGATGAGGTAACTGAGCCACAGGGGAGTTAAATGACTTGCTCAAAGTCACACAACTGACAATTGGCAGAGCTGGGATTTGAACCCATGACCTCTGACTCCAAAGCCCGAGCTCTTTCTGCTGAGCCACGCTGCCATCTTTAAGGTGAGGAAGGGATTGATTAAGCCCTTGCTGTGCCCTACTAATGAATAATTGTGGTATTTACTGTAGTTTGCACCAAACATTGGGGTGGATACAAGGTAATAAGATCCAGCACAATTTCTGTGCCACATAATAATAATGGTGATGATGATCAGGTTGTCCCACGTGGGGCTCACAGTCTTAATCCCCATTTTACAAATGAGGTAATTGAGGCACAGAGAAGTTAAGTGGCTTGCCCAAAGTCACACAACTGACAGTTGGTGGGGCTGGGATGGGGCTCAGTTGCAGAGGGAGGGAAAACCGGCATTTTATCCCCATTTTACAGATGAGAAACTGAAACACAGAGAAGTTAGTAACTGCCTAAGGTCACAGCAGGCACGTGGCAAAGCCACATTAGGGCCCAAGCCTCCTGACCCCTAAGCTTGTGCTTTTTCCAGTAGGTTTCTATGTGGGTGATTCCAAAATCTACCTTTCCAGCAGTGACTTCTCCCCTTTGCGGTCTCACGTTTCTTTCTGCTGTCAGGACACCTCTACCTGGGTGTCCTGCCAAAACCTCAAATTAAAGAAGTCCAAAACAGAACTCCTTATCTTCCCACCCAAACACTGCCCTCCCCCTGTCTTTCCCTTCACTGTAGACACCACGACTGTCCCTATCTCATAAGCCTTGGCATTATCCTCCCTCTAGACCATAAGCTCACTGTGGGCAGGGAGTGTGTCTCCCAAGTGCTTAGTACACTGCTCTGCACACAGTAAGCACTCAATAAATTTGACTGAATGATTGACTCACTTCTCCCACTCAACTCATGTATTCAGTGTTACCAAATCCTGACGGTTCTGCATTCACAGCATCATTAAAATCCACCTTTTCCTCTCCATCCAAACTGATCCAGCCACTTATTCTGTCCTGCCTTGTCACTGACTTCCCTGACTCCTGTCTGCTCCCACTCTAGTCCAAACTTCAGCTGCTTCCTGAGTCACTGTTCTAAGAAAACATTCCACATCTCCCATTCCTTAAGAACGTCCAGTGGTTGTCCATCCATCTCCAGGTCAAACAGAAACTTTTAGACTGTGAGCCCACTGTTGGGTAGGGACTGTCTCTATATGTTGCCAACTTGTACTTCCCAAGCGCTTAGTACAGTGCACTGCACACAGTAAGCGCTCAATAAATACGATTGATTGAATCACCCTAGGCTTGAAAAGATTCAATCAGCTCTCCCCCTTCTACTTTACCTCACTGCTTTCCTACTACTATCATGTATTTTTAATTTTTTTATATTAATGTCTGTCTTCCCCCCTCCACACGGTAAGTTCGTTGCGGGCAGGGAATGTGTCTGTTTATTGTTGCGTTGCACTCTCCCAAACGCTTAGTACAGTGCTCTACACACAGTAAGCACTCAGTAAATCTGGTTGAATGAATGACTACTACAACCCAATCTGCACCTTTTACTCTTCTTACGGCAATTTACTCTGTCTCATTCTTATCGGTCTTCGTTTAATGGTATTTGTTAAGCACTTACTACGTGTCAAGTACGGTACTAAGTTTTGGAGAAGATACAAGCTCATCAGGTTGGACACTGTCCGTGTCCCATGTGAGGCTCCCAATCTTAACCTCCATTTTGCAGGTGAGGTAAGTGAGGCTCAGAGAAGTGAAATCATAACACAACAGAGAGGTAGCAGAGCCGGGAGTAGAACCTAGGTCCTTCTGACTCCCGGGCTCAAGCTTTATTGACTAGACCATCTTGCTGCCATCCTCCCTCTGGCTGGAACTCTGTCACCCTCCATATACGCCAGACTACCACTCTTTCCACTTTCAAGCCATATTAAAGTCACATCATCATCAATCGTATTTATTGAGCGCTTACTATGTGCAGAGCACTGTACTGCACATCTCCTCCAAGAAGCCGCCTTCCATTGAACCCTCTTTTCTGTTACTCCCTCTCCCTTCTATATTGCCTATGAACTTGGATCTGTACATTTTAAGCACTTGATATTCATCCTACCCTCAGCCCCCCAGCACTTACGTACATATTCAGAGTTTATTCATATTAATGCCTGTTTCTCCCTATAGACTGCAAACTCCTCATGGACAGGGATTATGTCTCCCAACTCTGTTGTACATTCTCAGGTACTCAGTACAGTGCTTTACAATGAACAATAATAATTACGGTATTTAAGTGCTTACTATGTGCCAAGCACTGTTCTAAGCTCTGGGGTAGATACAAGGTAAGCAGGTTGTCCCACATGGGGCTCACAGTCTTAATCCCCATTTTACAGAACTGAGGTCCAGAGAAGTTAAATGACTTGCCCAAGGTCACATAGCAGACAGATGGTGGAGCGGGGATTAGAACCCACATGAATGCCAGTGATTGATAAATTCAGATTTCTTAGTGGATAAAGCTGGTAGTTGTGAATGGATTCCTACCATTTGCTTCTCATTACTGTCTGTAGATGTTCTCAATCTATTTTTTTTTTTTACTCACTCAATGTGGGCTTCAAACAGCAATTGTCAGGTGATATTCCAGCAGAAGGTTACGCTGGAGACATCATAAATCCAAATCAGTTGATTAGATGCCATAAGGTATCATAAATAATACTTGTTTACTAATCCTATTGCAAAACAGATATTCAATAGCTTGGGTTAGAAGAACCCATAAGGAGCAATTGGCATAAAAATCTACATTCCTAGCAGATTAATATGCCAAAATATCCTGCAGCAATATATAATTTTAATTCAAAATGTTATGTCTGTGTTACCGTATTATTTTCCATGAACTTTTTATTACTCTATTTTATTTGTACATATTTATTCTATTTTATTTTGTTAATATGTTTTGTTTTGTTCTCTGTCTCCCCTTTCTAGACTGTGAGCCCACTGTTGGGTAGGGACCGTCTCTATGTGTTGCCAACTTGTACTTCCCAAGCGCTTAGTACAGTGCTCTACACCCAGTAAGTGCTCAATAAATACAATTGAATGAATGAATGAATGAAAGTTAGGTTTCCAAATTTGTTCTGTTAGCTCCATAGGGGTTTGGGTGTAAAGGATTTTGGGAACACAGGTATTATGTTGTTTTCCCATTTTCACTGCTAGAAGTAACCACAGAATGCACTGTAGCTTGTTTTGGCTTCTTTTTTTATAGCTTTTTTTTTTAGATAGATTTAAGGCCCTCTACAGCCTTGCAACTCAAGTAACTTCAAAATTTTGTTTTGAGTTTTAAATTTTGAGCATGATTGGTTTATTTGTGATGGGTAGCTTTGGGTGAGGCATCTTCCCACCTAATAATAATGATAACAATGGCATTTGTTAAGCACTCAGTATGTGCCAGGCACTGTACTAAGCACTGGAGTGGGTATAAGCAGATTGAGTTGTACACAGTCCATGTCCCACATGGGGCTCACAGCCTCAAACCCCATTTTACAGGTAAGTAACTGAGGCATAGAGAAGTTAAGTGATTTGTCCAAGGTCACTCAGCAGATAAGTAACAGAGAAGGATTAGAACCCAGGACCTTCTGGCTCCCAGGCCATGGCTCCACCCACAAGGCCATATTGCCTCTCTAAATTATATCTTTAAATATTTAAATTGTATTATAAATTACATATTCATATTAATGTCTGTGTTCCCCTCCAGACTGTATGCTCATTAGGGGCATGGAACGTGTCCTCTAATTCTGTTGTATGAACTCTCTCAAGTGCTTAGCACAGTGCTCTGCAACAAAGTAAGTGCTCAGTAAATACCAGTGATTGATTTGATGCTGTCGTGTCAATAAAAGAACAGAAAATAGGATCTAGAAGGAAAAGCTAAAGTGTTGGCAAACCTGTTGGAGGGTGGTCTGAAGAAGACGAGGCAGAGGAGGGTGCTCACTAGGGGCTCTTCTCCACTGAGTGAAGAAGGAAAGGAAACAGTTTTTTATTACATATGGAAGAATGTAGGTAGATCCAAGAGGGTATTAAATGTAATGGTTGCCCTTGGCTGAAATGAGCTACTGAAAGAAGCCGTGTAATCTTTCAGTCAGTGGTATCTATTGAGTACTTATCGGATGCAGAGCACGGTACTAAGCTGGTGAGAGTATAATAGACTCGATTCCTGTATTCAGAGAGCTTACAAATCTCTTGGCGTTTACACTGTAATGAAGCCATTGACAATAGGTGAGGGCCTATCTGGATGGTTAGGGACAATCCATCTTGCAAGGGAAGGAAAGGACTAACCACAGGTATTCCCACAACCCTTTGGAAGTCTCACCTGCTGCTGAAATGGGGACAATCAAATCTTCAGAGCCCTAGTGAAATCACATCTCCTCTGGGAGGCCTTCCCCTCTCCATTGCTCCTGTCTTGTTTTCTTCCACCCAACAATCACCTCAGCGACTTCGTTCCAGCTAAACTATGCCCTCACAATCCCCGGTCCATACCCTACTACCTAAGCACTAACTCCTCCTTCATATCCACTCTCTCCTACCTGAAAATTATTGTAGTTTTTGTCTCCCCCCGCCCCCTGCATGACACAGCTGTGTGGAGGTTTCCTTCCTATCTGTTCCACGTGCCAGTCTCGGCAGCAGAGGAGCTGCGATTTGAACAGGAAACATAAGGTGCTTGGAAGACTCAGTTCTCAATCCTTCTGCCTCATTTTTTTTTCTCTCTCTCACCCCAAGCTTTATTTTGATCTTTCAAATGAGGAGGAATTTCACAACTGAAAAATAAAGGGTACTGTTTGTATTATGCACCTGCCTCATTCGGTCCCCATTTTCTTCTCACCCAGAGTTCTCCGAAGTTACCTCACACATCAGGGTGGTTTGATTGGGGGATATGGAAGACAAAGTGTGGGGACATGCCAAATTAAAATATACACGGACATAAATGTGCATTTTTATTAAACATATTTTTAATCAATGCAGATTCAGTAAGGGAGCTCAGGCTTCAGGGATTCTTCTCAGGAACCAAATATCTGAACACTTCTGGATTATGTCTTTAGAAATCCTTTTTGATCCTATATTCTTTCATTTTTGTTAGGCTA
Source organism: Tachyglossus aculeatus (assembly GCF_015852505.1). Lineage (NCBI taxonomy): Eukaryota > Metazoa > Chordata > Mammalia > Monotremata > Tachyglossidae > Tachyglossus > Tachyglossus aculeatus. Next base: position 12,585,630 of record NC_052083.1, on the reverse strand, counting down.
ATTCAGTACATTTTTATCCTGGACCTGAAAGTTAAGTTGATGAGGGGAGGCATCTGTTTATTGGTATATTGCATTCTCCCAAGCGCTTAGTACAGTGCTCTGCACACAGTAAGCATTCAGTGAATACGATTGAATGAGTGACTGACTGAATCAAAACCTCTTTCCTAGCAAGAGTCCTTTATGGTGCCAGTGCAGTCTTCAAGAGAGCTGAAGGGGATTGACTGCCATGTAGCTCTTGGCAGTCTGTGCGATATTAAATCCATCCCTTTCAAGGCTACAAGGATGCTGCCCTTTCTGGGGTTTGGACTAAGGATGGCAGGACCACCCAGGCCAAGCCCGCACACTTTAATAGCTATGTTGTAATCACTGGGATCTGTTTCCTCCAGGCACCAGTCTAGCTGTGACCACACTGCTAATGTGCAGGTGTCATGTGTGGCCATTTTGCTAAATCACAAAGCTATCACTGCAGCATTCCCTGAAGCTAGAGAGGCAGTGTTTTATATGCTTGCTAAGACCCTAAAGAGACCTTTCAGTGGCAATATCATTGTGCATTCCAACCAGGTGAATTTTCTCTGACTCGTTTTTCTCTCCGTATCACTTTCCAGTTTTCACCATTCCCCGAACCCATACCATCATCGTTCCCACCCTTGGAATGGCTTCCCTTCTACCATTTCCTTTACTGCCTCTCTGTCACCAAACCCTGCCTTTCCTGAGTAATGGGATCAGGTGTGGAAACCCACCCAAAAGAGAGCAATCAGCCTCTCCTCCCACTACCCAACTTCTCTTGCTTCAAATGAGAAGTCGGAAATGAGTGGAAAGGGAACTGAACTGGCTTTCTGTTGGGCTCATCGTTTCACTGGATTGCAGACTTATAGAAGGCAGGGAATCTTAGTTTAGAATATTTTCCATAGCTCCCAAAATATTTTGCCTGAAGAAAATCATCTCGTTTATCTGGAGAGTGAAATGATGCCAGCCAAACGTTGCTTTGCCGGGCAAGAAACTGCTGGCCCTTAGAATGCAGGCATAGGAAGTGGCTATTTTGATTATGTAAACTCTCTGAAACTCCCACTGTCCACTATTTTTATTGGCCTGTTTTAGTGAAACGAGTAATATCACCTGAGTGATGGCCAGCTACACGGTACTGTACTGGGCACTGTGGGTAATGTAAAGTACTAGGCGTAATACAGTCAAATAGGAAATATAGTGTTCCAACAAATATGGGTTGGGTAGAGAGGAGCACGTTATGTGATAGAGATTAAAGAGGTAAATTCATAGACAAATATTTACATGCAATTGAAGCATCTTCTTCTTTGGGGTAAAGAATGGGATGTTTGGGATCCTCTGACAGGTAATCTGGGAAAGCCTCATGTAGGAGATCTATAGAAGGGTCTTTTAGGAGGGCAGGGATGTGGGCTCACCCAGTTGTGGGAATAGCCGGAGCAAAGGTGACCTGCAGTCCTCTGTCTTCAATTTTTTTTTAACTTGTGGTACTGATTTGGTTTGGTTGACCAAGGCCTATATTAGGCCTCATTTTATGTGCACGTAGACCCCAGTATGAGAACCTTCCGAGGACTGTACTTTTAGGGAAGGAAAAAGTTATCTAAACTTTGTTCTTAATAAGTAGTGTACTACAGTTATTCTGTAAATTCACCACAGCTCAAAACCTCAGAAAGAGAGATAATGCATTGAATATAGCAAACAGCATGTACTATCACACAGCACGTAGAACCATTTTTAATTTATAAGGACAGCAGTGAAACAGATTTTCCATAATGAAATATTTATTTTTATCCACTGACTGAGGAAGCTGCACTTCCCTGATCTTGTCTGCAAACAGCAATAACAAAATCCTCAGTAATACGAGAAGTAAGACTAATGACCAAGTGTTGAGCTGACTGCCCCTTCTTTGCCGGTCCAAAATATCACTTAGTCAGAACTCCATCTATACTGTTCATTTCCTCTCCAGGCTTGTCCGATTCTCTTTGGCTTTATAAATGTTTGATTTTGCTGTTGCTCATATATCTGAAAGCCTTAATGGTGCTAGACATAGGGCTGGAAAAACAGAAAATTCCTCTTATCTGTGGTAACTAATTTTAGGCACCTGTATCATCTGTGAACAGCTTGACTCGAAAAACTCAAGTTGAGTGTCTCCGTCATCGTCCAGTTTATCATATAAATAAGTTTCAAATGCCCACCAACTGAGGCAAAGCTGACTAATACCGTGTGCATCTATGTTCTTGGATGGAACTCCAGTTAAGTCTTTGGTTTTTTAAAAACTGGAATATGGGATTGGCACTCATTTGAGTAAAGGAACCTCTCTCTTAGGGACTTGAGAAGGGATATTGGAAAGAAGAGGTCCAGGAATGTGTTTTCCAAGTTTCATAGCATTCCGTACAACCGTCACTCTACCCGCAGCCTTCCAATCCCAGCCCTTTACCAAGTAAGAGTATCCAACTAGTCAAGCATCGTTGAGAAATTCCCATAGGAAGTTCCTGCTTCAATTTGTGTATTTTGATGGTGGTTTAAACCATAACCTTTGAAGAAAAATATGCTTAATACTCTCTCCCAAGATCAACCGGCCACAGGATTTTAACCCCCAAAGTATTTTGGGATAGCTGTGCTCTTGCATGGCCGCTTATGAAAGAGACAACCGTAAACGCTATTACCACTATTAGGACTGTGGAGGTGATATGGGTTTTTGTGAATCACTTACTATGATCAAAGATCAGAACAAAAACACTCTGAAAGTCACTTTGAATATTGCAACAATTGGCTCTCTCAGTTGACTGAATGAGCTTCCGTTAGCCTGAAATGCCTCCTTCTCAAAATTTGCTAAACAATATCCAAAACCTAGAGGAGGGATATGGGGGAAAGGACAGGTGCTTTTTGAAAAAAAAAATAGATTTGAAAAAATTGAAATGACCCAATAACATAATAGGCTGACAAGACCAATTTCAAAGGTACCATAATGAAGTGCTTCCTGTGTGCAGAGCACTGTGCATTGGTACACCCAGTATGTAGGTAGATGTGAATAAGGATGGTGGATTAAGGATCAGTCAGTTGTATTTATGGAGTACTTACTCTGTGCGGAGCGCTATACTAAGTGCATGGGAGAGTACAGTATAACAGAGGTGTTAGACATGTTTCCTGCCCACAAGGAGCTTACAGTCTTTAGGATTGCTTGGAGGCAGACAGTGAGCCAGATGGGTCACTGGGCTAGTCAGTGAGGTCATTTCTTATGTTCTTATGTACTCTGTAGATCCTGATTGATCACTGAGGCCTAGCGGAAAGAGTCCAGGCCTGGGAATCGGAAGACCTGGGTTGTAGTGGCTTGCCGTGTGAATTCAGGAGAAGCATTAGACTTCTCCGAGCTGTAGTTTTCTCAGCCTCAAACTGGAGCTTACACCTGACTTTTTTTCCATACCTCATGGTGGTGTTAGAAGGAGAAAGTGAGATAAGTAATGTCAAAGTGCTTTGAAAAAAATCAACATGCTTTATAAATTCAAGGATTCTCATTATATCCTTCTAAGGTGCTATACCTGCCGAATGTAATTTTGTAAGGTGCCAGAGTTGATCCTTGGCATGCATAAGGCACTTTGGGAGGAGCATTGCCCCTCCTTCAGCTATTCTTTTTAATCAATCAATCAATCGTATTTATTGAGTGCTTACTGTGCGCAGAGCACTGTACTAAGCGCTTGGGAAGTACAAGTTGGCAACATATAGAGACAGTCCCTACCCAACAGTGGGCTCACAGTCTAAAAGGGGGAGACAGAGAACAAAACCAAACATACTAACAAAATAAAATAAATAGAATAGATATGTACAGGTAAAATAAATAAATAAGTAGAGTAATAAATATGTACAAACATATATACATATATACAGGTGCTGTGGGGAAGGGAAGGAGGTAATTGGGGGGATGGAGAGGGGGACGAGGGGGAGAGGAAGGAAGGGAGAGGAAGTAGGTTTTAGCAACTGTACTCTTTTAATCTTGATATTGATCTGAAGTAACCCACTTCCTATCACACACTTTCAAGCTATCCTTCTGATGGAAAAGAGCAGGAGTAGAGAGCCTCACGGTATTAAACAAGGTAGTCTCCCCAAAGAGTATCATTTATCATTACCTCTCTCCATTGTTTCTCATAATGGCTGAACCTTCCCGTAAGGCTCAGATATGCACCGAACATCGTGTTAGATTATGCACTGGGATGTGACACTGAGAAGTTTAATTAAAACTTTATTTTTCCTGTAACATAGAGCAGTAATTGAAGGAGTAAATGAAGAAGGGAGTGGAGGAAAAGGAAAAGAGGGCTTAGTCAAGAAGATTCTTTTGGAGGAGATGTGCCTTGAACAAGGTTTTGAAGTGGGGGAGAGTAATTGTCTGCCAGATTTGAAGAGGAAAGGCATACCAGGCCCGAGGCAGGATGTGGGCGAGAGTTTCTCACACTCTACTGCCTTCCTGGAAGTCCCCCCTCCTTTCATGTCTGACGTACTACCACTTTCCCCATCTTCAAAGCCGAACTAAAATCACATCTCCTCCGGGAAGCCTCCCCTGACTACTCCCTCATAGTCTCACCTTATCTTTCCTTCCTATTGTGTCACCTATGCACTTGAGTCTATACTCCCTAAGCACTTAGGTATTCACACCATCCAGTACAACAGTTAATTTGCTTCATCTACTTCTAATACATTTTAATGTCTGCCTCCCTCGAGGGAGGGCAGGAATTGTCTCTACCAACACTATTGTATTGTTGGGCTTAGTTCAATGTTGTGTAAATAAGTGCTAATAAATACCACTGATTGATATCTAGTCATAGTGCTCTCACAAGATTTTTATCACAGATCTTGCTGCTCCCCAAACTGCATGGTGCTAAAAGCTTTCTGAAGAGCTAGTGGAGGCCTCTCGTGAGAAATCCAGTGTTAGAAATCTAGCCTTTCTCCTGGAATACCAATTTAAATGGCTCTCCGCAAAACTGTAACATGATTGTTTCCTTCAAGATTGTTTTGATAGACGATAACTGATCATCTCCCCATCAGACTCCCTATTTTCAAAGATTTATTAAAGGCACATCTCCTCCAAGAGGCCTTCCTCAATTAAGTCCTGTTTTCCTGTACACCCTCTCCCTTCTGCATCACCTGTGCACTTGGTTTTGTATCAAACAACGGTATTTGATTTATATCATTTTAACACTTGGTATTCACTCCATCCTCAGCTGCACAGCACTTCTATAGATCCCTGTAATTTATTTATTTATCTATCCTGACTCTCCCTGAAGACTGTAAATTTCTTGAGGGCAAGGGCAGGGAATGTATCTACGAACTCTGCTGTATTGTACCTTCCCAAGTGCTTAGAACAGTGCTGTGCACCCAGTAAGTAATCAAATAATGTGGATTGATTAATATTTACTATGGTTGTGAAAAGTTATTGCCTATTACATATAGGATATTCTTTGATGTGAGAAAACAAGCAGTTGGACTTATGAAAAATAGGAATTCAGGTGATGGCAGAGTTAGTAGGAAAGTAAGGGTAATAATAATAATAATTATGGCATTTATTAAGCACTTACTATGTGCAAAGCACCGTTCTAAGCACTGGGGAGGTTACAAGGTGATCAGGTTGTCCCACGGGAGGCTCACAGTCTTCATCCCCATTTTACAGATGAGGGAACTGAGGCACAGAGAAGTGAAGTGACTTGCCCAGAGTCACACAGCTGACAATTGGAGGAGCTGGGATTCGAACCCATGGCCTCTGACTCCAAAGTCCGTGCTCTTTCCACAGAGCCACGCTGCTTCTCTGAAGGGAGAGTGAAAAATGACAAGGTGGAGATACCAAACAGGTGGAGGCATGGAAGCAATTGTTTGCAGCTTTTTTCTGTAGATGTAAGAATACAAATTGCCTCTAGTTGTGAAGGGAATAGAATGTAATAGATGCTCAGGAGTGGAAGGTGGTCAGTTGACTGTGTGAGTCTTACTTCAGAAATACCTAACTAGCCAGAGGATCCCCTTTTCTTCTTAGGATGTGTTTATTTATTCATTCAGTCAGTCGTATTTATTGAGGGCTTACTGTGTTCAGAGCACCGTACTAAGTGCTTGGAAAGTACAATTCAGCAATAGAGATAATCCCTAACCACACCGGGTTTACAGTTTAGAAGGGGGGAGATAGATATAAAAACAATGAAGAAGCAGCAACAGGTTTACTATGTACCAGACACTGTACTAAATTCTGGGATAGGTTCAAGATAATCGGCTTAGATACTATCCCTGTCCCACGTGGGGCTTTTAATCTGAGAGTGAGGGGACAGGTATTTAGACTGTGAGCCCACTGTTGGGTAGGGACTGTCTCTATATGTTGCCAACTTGTACTTCCCAAGCGCTTAGTACAGTGCTGTGCACACAGTAAGCACTCAGTAAATACGATTGATAGATTATTTAATACCTGTCCTTTAATACTTCATATTTAATACCTTAATAGATGAAGCAGCGTGGCTCAGTGGAAAGAGCCCGGGCTTTGGAGTCAGAGGTCATGGGTTCAAATCCCAGCTCCACCACTTGTCAGCTGTGGGACTTTGGGCAAGTCACTTAACTTCTCTGTGCCTCAGTTACCTCATCTGTAAAATGGGGATTAAGACTGTAAGCCCCTGCTGGGACAACCTGATCACCTTGTAACCTCCCCAGCGCTTAGAACAGTGCTTTGCACATAGTAAGCACTTAATAAATGCTATCATTATTATTATTATTATTATTACCCCTTTGATAGATGAGGAAATGGTGACACAGGGAACCAAAGTGACCTGCCCCATTAGAACTCCACTGCTTCTCATATCTGGGAAAACTAACATCCCAGACAAGTGTCAAGTTCCCAGGAGGCTTGACATACTAATGAACTCCTGGGTCACTAGCCTGATTGAAATAAAACTATTCTGATTAATTGTATGAGGTGAAAAATTAACATATTTTTGTATTATATGGCCTTTTTATTAATTGTGTGTGTATATATAGGCTATTTCCCCCAAGGCTCTGAAAAGCTTGTCTAATATAAATTAATTATGCCTCATTGTTCCTTTGAGAGGTTAAGTAAATTGTTACTATTCTCTATTTGGATAGTTTTATGTGCATAAATATATTTCTACGAAATGGCTGAAATGAAGAAGGTTTTTCTTCATAAAACCAAAGAGAAAAATAATTCTGAATCATGTCCTTGTAAAACAAAGAAATAGGAGGAAAGGGAAACAGCAAATGAAAGGAAATAAATTCTCATATTCAATAAACTCTTCCGACCAGTTCCAGGTATTCTTATTAGTAATAAGAACTGACTTCTCTTTTTTTAACCTCTCAGAATAAACAATTAGAGTCTTCTTTAATATACATAATCATCTGTCCAAGATAATATGATTAGAGCTGGGGAAAGCAGGGTTGTGTATTTCAGGGATATGTTGTATCCAAATGGATCAGCGAGCGACTCTACTAGCCAGCCTGACACAGGCTGAATGAAATGGCAATCCAGGGCCTTCAGATCTCACCTTGAAATGGAGTGTTCAGTACATCTGAAACACAGGAGAAGTAACCAAGTGAAATTGAGACCCTCATTTTTCTAAATGGGTGATTTTTTTTTAATAAGACACATTTTACGCTGCTTGGATGACTTCAACTTAAATCCAAATTGGGCTTTTACTGAGACTAAAAAGAATGACAGCCACAAGTTAAGGTGATGGCAGCCTGCAAGAATAGTTACCATCAAGATGGGATTGTATCATTTTATTGAGATGTTGAAGTAAATAAGAGGAATAATTGAGTTTTATATAATTCCATAGTTACCAGGTCTAAAATTGTGGGAACCTATTCCCTTTATTAGGTTGCAGTGATAGTCTTTTCAATTATTACTTGTACAACTGCCTGGGAACGTGAAATAGAAGTCAGGTAAATATGAGGCGGAGGACTCAGGTTTTGAAAACTGGCACAATTTTTTTTTTTTTTTTGCAGATTGAGTGATGGTATATGTTATGCACTTGTCTTAAGTATGGAGTTAGACACAAGGTAATCAGGTTGGACACAGACCCTGTTCCACATGGAGCTCACAATCTAAATGGGAGGGAGAACAGATGTTGACTCCCTATGTTACAGTTGAGGAAACTGAGGCACAGAGAATTTAAGTAACTTGCCCAAGGTCTCAAAGCAGGCAAGTGACAGAGCTGCGTTTAGAACCCACAATGTTGAAATTGCAGTATCAGAATGTTCAGTATATGTTTATTTGCTCTAAAGAGAACTAAATAAACAAATAATAAATAGACAGTAATAATGTATTTAGAATTGCTTATCATCAGTTGTGTATAATTATAGATGAGGAGCCACGTGGCTGTGAGGAGCAGTGTGGCTTAGTGGATAGAGCACGGGCTTGGGAGTCAGAAGGACTTGGTTTCTAATCCTGTCTCTGCACATGTCTGCTGTTTGACCTTGGACAAGTCACTGTACTTCTCTGTGCCTCACCTCATCTGTAAAATGGAGATTGACTTTGAGCCCCATGTGGGACAGGGACTATGTATATACCCCAGCACTTAGAAAGGGGCTTGGCACATACCAATTGCTTAACAAATGCCATTATTATTATCATTGATAATAATAATTATTATTATTAATGAGCAATTCTAATATAATGAATCATAATCATTCCATTATAGCATATTACTATTATTTTGGTATCAAAGGTGGCAGTCTGAAAATTTAGCACGGTTACTCAGAGTAATGGTTAGAAAAACCATAGTCAGCAAGGGAAACAACTCTTTTGGAAGGCAAGTGAGAAATATTTTCTGGGGTCAAATCATTCAGGAAAAGGAGACAGTGAGGGATGGAGAGCTAGAGAGGGTGAGATGGACTCCAGAAGTCAGAGGGGAAGAGAGGGGCTGAGAGCCGCTCCCCAGAGGTTTCTAAAGTAGATGTACTGGAAACCTGGAAAGAATGCCCTGTTTGAGTGACAGTGGCATCAGCAAATATGGCAGTGGGAGGAGGCTGCACAGCCCAGCCATTGCTGCTTCTGTCTTGATAATAATAATAATAATAATGATGGTATTTGTTAAGCTCTTACTATGTGCCAAGCACTGTTCTAAGCACTGGGGTAGTTACAAGGCAATGAAGTTGTCCCATGTGGGGCTCACAGTCTTAATCCCCATTTTACAGATGAGGCAAATGAAGCACAGAGAAGTTAAGTGACTTGCCCAAAGTCACACAGCTGACAGGTGGTGGAGCTGGGATACTTTTCTGTACCACTGCAGTTGCCGCTGCGGCTAAAACTGGGCCTGCTGTTGGAACGACGGCCAACCATTTGGGCCCTACCTGCCCAATGTAGGGTTTCTGGCCATTTAGTCTTAGGGATCATGAAGTTAACTAGTCGAGTGGTGCTTTAGACTAGAGAGACACCAGGAATGCCATCTGGAATCACCGTGGAAGGAATCCCAGAATAAACACCAAGTGGATTTTAAAAGTATTCAAGATGACTTGGAGGAGCGGACAGGCGGTCTGCCAGAGGCAGTCCCTGAAACCTGAGAAATGCTCCTTTGACTTGCTTGTCTTAAAAGCAGAATTACCCTCTTAGGATTCCAGGTTACAGATTTGGGTGCTTCAGAACAGATAGGTTAATTTGCTTCTAAATTTTCCCCTTGAACATTTGAACTAGCAATTAAAATCACCATTGGTGAGAGAATTTCGTCATGCATTTGGTCGTTTGGATCCATTATGTTGGAAATCAATGGTGCTGGCAACCCCTTCCACCCCTCCCAGAATGTCTCTGCACATTACATTGAATTATTAAACAATCTAATTTTTAAACTTTACAAATACCAGCTCTTGCATTCTTTCCCATTCACCGGCGAAAGCAGAATAGCAGATTAGTAAAGGAAAACCAGCAGCATAATCCTTCAGCTTGCTCTAAATTAATTTGACGTATGCATTCTGTCCATGCCCAAGACATTTGTAAACAAGTTCTAGTAAAACGAATGTAAACCATTTTTACCCAGTAGGAAAAAAATCAATAGAAGGAGAGGAATATTCAAAGTGCGCTTTGATAGAAAAACTTCATTGCTGGTTGTCAGAGGGGAAGGCACAAACTTCAAATGGAATTCTAGAGAGACTGCCTCAGAACACTGGCAGAATCACTTGAAAAGTACAGAAGAAAATTGGGCGTGATGGTTCAAGCAAAGTTTCTTGATGAAAACATTAGATATTGGGACGGTTTGCTTTCCTCCCATCTTTGTGGTCCCCCTTGTTAACGGGCTGCTCTGTTAATATGTTTGGTTTGGTTCTCTGTCTCCCCCTTCTAGACTGTGAGCCCACTGTTGGGTAGGGACCATCTATATATGTTGCCAACTTGTACTTCCCAAGCGCTTAGTACAGTGCTCTGCACACAGTAAGCGCTCAATAAATACGATTGATTGGTTGAAAGGAAATGGCCACATTCTTAGTCATGCAGCAGCCATACACAATGTCATTGTCCAGCAATTGTGGTATTTGTTAAGCACTTACTATGTGCCAGTATTAAGTACTGAGCACTGGAGTGGATAGAAGTAAATAGGGTTGGACACAGGCCCTGTCCAATGTGAGGCTCACAGTTTCAATCCCCATTTTACAGATGAGGTAACTGAGGCCTAGAGAAGTGACTTGCCCAAGGTCACACAGCAGACAAGTGGCGGAGCCGGGATTAAAACCCATGGCCTTCTGATTCCCAGGCCTGTGCTCTATCCACTGTGCCATGCTGCTTCACGTATTACCCAATTAGCTGTCCAAACAGACCTCCCGACAAGTTCTTCCTTCCCCTCCTTCCAACAAATTCCTCTTCTCTGACTCCTTTCTGGGAAACCTAGCCTTCTCAGCCTTTGACAATCAACCTTGGGTTTCTTTTCCTCAGGAAAAAGTCTGGCGAACACAAGTCAGTAAACATGTTCACTACAGGGAGTACACAAACAAAAGGGAACATCGGAGCCTATCACGGACATGGCAGATAGAGGTTCTTTGTCAAAGTAAGACTAGTGGTTTGGAGGGATTGTCCCTTGAAAGAGGGTTATGACAGGGTGATGCCAGGTAAATCCTTTTGTAGAGGTAAAAATACATGCCTGTCACCCCTGGCCCATTTACCTTCCTGAGAAGGAAAACTTTGGGGAGTTGGCAGTCTCAAAAGCAAAGTGGAAATGTAATTTTAAATCTATCCACCTCTGCTTTTCCAGGCTAGAAGTAGCAGAAGGGTATATCCCTTGAAGGGCATGGCACGGTGAAAGGAGCCCGAGGCTAGATGTCAGGTCCGCGTGGCCTAGTGGAAAGAGCCCAGGCCTGGGTTCTAATCCCATCTCCGTCACTTTGCTAAATGACCTTGGACAAGTCATTTCTCCTTGCCTCAGTTTCCTCATCTGTAAAAGGAGGATTCAGTACCTATTCTCCCTCCTACTTAGACTGTGAGCCTATTGAGGGACAGGGACTGTGTCTGACCTGATTATCTTGTATCTGCCCCAGTGCTTTAGTGCAGTGCTTGGAACGTATTTGAGAGTTTAAGAAATATGATGATGATTTTCTGTGTTTGCGTTCCAGCTCTGCCACTGGCCTACTGTGTCAAATGTCCTCCCTGAGCCTTCTTTTATTTCCTTGTGTATAAAATGGGAATGAGATGTGTTCTCCATACAACTTAGATTGTGAGCCCCTCATGGGACAGGGACTGTCTCCAGTCTCATAACCTTATATTTATGCCAGTGCCCAGCACGCAGTAAGCACTTAATGCCATGCTAAATCTAAAACTTACCTGGCTGATAGCATTTGAACAGACGGAGCCAGCTTAACCTGTGACGGATCTGGATCCCGTGATGATTTAAGGAGACATTTACGTTTCTGAGAACCGCATTTTTACCCATTTAAATTTTCTCCAGGAGTTTTAATACTGGGGTGCCGTTACATTGTACAGGGCCAACTGTTGTCTAGTGAAAGAGAACCTATATCCCATAGTTGATGTTTTTGCAAGCTAAGTAAATTCGAAGCGTCTATATATGTGGTGTCCAGTTATGGTATAGCATGGGGGTATAGTAAAGAGAAGCACCATGGCTTAGTGGAAAAAGCACGGGCTTTGGAGTCAGAGGTCATGGGTTCAAATCCCGGCTCCGCCAACTGTCAGCTGTGTGACTTTGGGCAAGTCACTTAACTTCTCTGGGCCTCAGTTACCTCATCTGTAAAATGGGGGTTAAGACTGTGAGCCCCATGTGGGACAACTTGATCACCTTGTATCCCTCCCAGCGCTTAGAACCGTGCTCTGCACATAGTAAGCGCTTAACAAATGCCATCATTATTATTATTATTCTCTGTGCCTCAGTTACCTCATCTGTAAAATGGGGGTTAAGACTGTGGGCCCCCTTGGGACAACCTGATCACCTTGTAACCTCCCCAGCACTTAGAACAGTGCCTTGCACCTAGTAAGCGCTTAATAAATGCCACCAAATAAATAAATAAATAAAAGCTTTGGAAATTTTAGTTCATACCAATTTCAAGAGTCAGATTAGGGGAACATGTCTATCAACTCAGTTATATTGTACTCTCCCAAGTGCACAGTACAATAGTTTGGAAACAGTAGTAGCTCAATAAATATGACTGATTGAAAGATTCAATCATATTTATTGAGCGCTTACCGTGTGTAGAGCACTGTACTAAGCGCTTGGAAAGTACAATTCAGCAACAGAGACACTCCCCACCCAACAATGGGCTCACAGTCTGGAAGATCCAGTTCAACTTAAAATGGCCAGATATTGGCAGTTGTGGAGGGGGAGGTTACTTTTTAGGCCTCTGTTACATGGATGATTCCCAGGCTCAGACCAGGTTCAACTTCATCCGGAAAAGAGGATGAGCACACCCAAAAAGGTAGTGTGGAAACCAATTTAAAGGACTCAAATCTGGCACTGAAATTTATGAAATCGAACCTGATGACCACTTGTGTTACTGGTGTCCTTTCATCCACCTATGGCTGTTGCTTTAGTGTTCCTGAACCTCTGAGCTCACTGCCAGTACAGTGTCAATTAGAGGGAAAAAAAAAAGCAGCGTGGACTGGTGCTTGAAAAATGGACGGCATTTTGGTTGACAATACTGTTAGGAGAGGTTTCATGGTCGCTTTATTTTTTTCCACTTCAATGCCTTCTGTACCTTCAAGACCGATTCAAGTGTGTTTGGTTTAATTCCTCTCAGGAAGCAAAATGGTTTCTGGAAAACTTGAGCCAATATTAAGCGAATGAAAGCACCGAGTGATTGCAGCTAAGAATGTGAATGGACCAGATCTGTAGCTGCCTGGGCCAGTAATGATTTTGGCTGGTGGGGGAGAAATGGAGTGTCCTGTCCAAAACAAAATGAGACACAAGGTACTCTTCGTAGGTTGTTTTATTCTATTTAAAATAGAAGACAAAACCTTGATTTAAAGGGCTCATATCTAGCAATGAAATTTATGAAATCGAACCTTATATTTTAATATAGTTTTCAATTCATCTTAAATTAACGCTATTTGTCAAGACGATGTTTAGAGAATAGCTGCTTGTCCATTGAAGGTATATCATTTCGACACGTGTGAAGAGAATTTTGTTGTGTAACAATCAATGTGCTTTTCCATAAAATAGAGAAGAATTTCAGTAACTGCTGTTCGTTAGCCCAGGGGACCTTTAAATGATGATGAAATGGACAGATCCTTCAGGCCAGGTCCAAAATATATGAAAAGAAGCAGCTAAGGCTGCCCATTCCCACAATCTTAAGTCGCTGTTCAATTTCGTGAGCAGTCAAGGCTTGTATACCAATATTTTAATGCTGCATCACAGTATCAATTTTTTTAAATGAACTCTTCTCTTTTAGAACCACCACAACTGTCATAGTCAGTATGATGTATTATGAACAATTTGCTTGGCAGATATTTGTTTTTAAGTGTCACTGAAGTTAGGCAAGCATAAAGCATCTGTGATTGGTAAATCTATTTTTTCTCCCCCTCACTACTATAATGTAAAGCAGAAAAACCAATCTTTTAGATTCTCTTTTTAGAAATACCTCGCATAAATATAAATGCCTCGTAGGGTGAGGCTGTGAGGAGAAAAAGTTTTAAAATGAAAATACAAATAGAGTTATGCTTACACACCTTTCCAAAATACGCATTTAGACAATTTGGACAACTTTCTCTGTGGTGCTAATGGAAAGTAGCATTAAAGTGATAGAGTTTGCTGTTATGGGTATTTCATTCTTCTCTTTCCCCCCTTTCCCATTTTTCTCCTCCCCATTCCTTTTGCACAGTCACCCAACCACATTTGAAAACATAAGTATATCGTATATTTCCTTCCAATCAATTGTTTCTGAAACCAGCATTTCTGTTCTTGACAAAGAAGCTCATATGGCTACCTATTAAGGTCTTGTAGGATGTTGGTCACTGATATACTGTGACGTTCTTGATATTTCTTGGCAAATTTTAAGATTTTTGTACTTTAATGAAAGGGTAGCTTTAAGAAAAATAATTCAGTACAGCAACTTGCTAGAATCTTTGGAATTCCATTTTCCCTGACCCCTCACTTGGTTTGAGAAACTCTTCTCGTCATACAGAATCCCTTGGCCACTTGTTTTTGTAGAACAAGCCAGTTATTTCCCACTTGTATTTGCACAGAGTTGTTTTTCACAGTCCCGGCTCCGCCGCTTCTCAGCACTGGGGTAGATACAAGGTAATCAGGTTGTCCCATGTGGGACTCACAGTCTTAAACCCCATTTTGCAGATGAGGTAGCTGAGGCCCAGAGAAGTTAAGTGACTTGCCCGGAGTCACACAGCTGAGAAGCGGCGGAGCCGGGATTTGAACCCATGACCTGTGCCTCAGAGAGGCCCCGAGCTCAGACCCTGTAGACAGAAGGTTTCCCGAGGTGGAAGGGCATCGTCACCGCCTCAACCAACAGGAGTGGACTAGGGTGAACTCTGGTGACACCAGCTGCTCCCAATTATTTCTGACCTCTTCCTTGGGGAGCGGCAGACTCCCTTGGGCCTGAGGTTGGGAGGCCCGGAATGCCCTCCCTCTGCCCATCCGCCAAGCTAGCTCTCTTCCTCCCTTCAAAGCCCACCTGAGAGCTCACCTCCTCCAGGAGGCCTTCCCCGACTGAGCCCCCTTTTTCCTCTCCTCCTCCCCATCCCCCCCGGCCCTACCTCCTTCCCCTCCCCACAGCCCCTGTGTATATGTTTGTACAGATTGATTACTCTATTTATTTTACTTGTACATATTTACTATTCTATTTATTTTGTTAATGATGTGCATCTAGCTTTATTTTTGTTTATTCTGGTGACTTGACACCTATCCACGTGTTTTGTTTCATTGTCTGTCTCCCCCTTCTAGACTATGAGCCCGTTGTTGGGTAGGGACCGTCTCTATAGGTTGCCAACTTGTACTTCCCAAGCGCTTAGTACAGTGCTCTGCACACAGTAAGTGCTCAATAAATACAACTGAATGAATGAATGAATAAAGCCATGGGAGTGATTGTGTTCTTTACAGGAGAGGGTATAGATGAAGAGCGAAACTGATAGTCTTTGTATGCCCTTTTTAGATATTGATCTCCATATGTTGTATGTTTGCAAACTTAGTAGATTTATTTCTGCTGTAACTGGAAGTGATCACCAACTTTTCAGTTTCTTAAAAACACCACAGTGTTTATATATCTGCAGGCAGTGATGCTTCTTAGCCTGATGGCACAAGTACCTGGTTGTGCGAAAGCGGTGGGTTAGTGGGTTGTATTTTTAGAAACTCATAGTCCCTTTTCTTGCAGGCAAAACTTTTCTTCCAAGCCCTTGGAACCTGATGTTAATTTTCCAAGAGCTGGAGTATATACAATATAAGCAGATTATTTACTTATAAGTATAGAAACCAAGGCTTAGGCAGTTGTTTTCTCCCATAGAAATTTGTAACATTCTAAAGTAAGAAAGACAGTATTTTTTGGAAGTCTATCCCCTTCTCCCTTTACCTGCTTAGAAGTAGGACCAGAACGGAGATGCAGCTGAGGCAGTCCACTTCTCCTTGTAATAATACCTTGTTACAGATTTCTTATCCATGAATCTAACTAACTCCTCACATGATATTTGAGATATCATTCATTTCTATACAATATATTAAGAATCCTCTTTACCCTTGAAATCGCCTCCCAAATTGCAGAGAGTGCAAGTCACACAGAATTTCTTTTGGTGCTGCTATCAATAGATGATATTTTGGTTACCAGTTTAGGGTAGTAAAAATCATGTATGTGACTGGCCCTCAGCCAAACATTTAATTAGCTCTTAGTTGTCTGAAATCCCCAGGGCTTTTGTCCTTACAAATGTAAGTCATTAACTTGCTAGTAAAGGTTCAGTACCTCATACATGGTCTTTGGAAAAACAATTCACTACCATTCTGCCACGTGAGAAACCTCTCTAAATGCACGCACACATACACACACACACACGTATGATGATGATGGTATTTGTTAAGCACTTATTATGTGTCAAACACTGTTCTAAGCACTGGGGTGGATACAAGCTAGTCAGGTTGGACACAGTCCCTGTCCAGAATGGGGCTCACAGTCATAATCCCCATTTTACAGTTGAGGTAACTGAGGCACAGGGAAGTTAAGTGACTTGCTCAAGATCACATAGCAGAGGAAGCATGGCCCAGTGAATAGAGCACAAGCCTGGGAGTCGGAAGGACCTGGGTTCCAATCCTGGCTCTTCCACCTGTCTGCTCTGTTACCTTGGGCAAGTCACTGCACTTCTGGGCCTCAGTTACCTCATCTGTGAAATGGGGAGTAAGACTTTGAGTCCCACGTGGGACATGGACTCTGTCCATCCTCATTAGCTTGTATCTACCCCAGCACTTTGTACAGTTCCTGGCATATAGCAAGCACGTAACAAATGCCATAAAAACAAAAACAAAACACAGGTAATTAGCAGAGGCGGGATCAGAACCCGGGTCCTTCTGACTACCAGTTCCATGCTGTAGGCCATGTTGTTTATAGGAAAGAGCACGGTCTGGGAATTAGAGGACCTGGGTTCTGATCCTGGCTCTTCCACTTGCCTTCTGTGTGACTGGGCAATTAATTAACTTTTCTGTGGCTCAATTTCCTGATCTATAAAATGGGTATGAAATCCCTGTTCTTCCTCCTCCTTAGACTGTGAGCCCCACGTGGGACAGCGCCTGTGTCTGACCTGATTATCCTATATCTACCCCATGGCTTAGAATAGTGCTTGACACATAATAAGTGCTTAACAATTATTATTTTAATCATTATTATTATGTTATTTACCCAAGAAAATTAGCATTGATGAAAATGGCCATGTGTTTTTAATGACTTCTTTTCTACTTTACCATGGAAAGTTTGTCCTATGCTAGCACTGAACTTTTTGTTTGCACTGACTTTTGTTTGGGGTAGAGTTGGAATGACGGGAGGGTGGATTGTAATCAATTCATTGTGCTTGCACTTGAGTGATCGAATAATAGTATTTATTGAGCATTTACTGTGCGCAGAGCCCTGTATTAAGTGCTCGGGAGAGAGCAGTACAGCACAATTGGTAGACATTTTCCCTACCCCCACGGGTTACATGGCTTTACCTGTCCCTCTGGGACTCATCAGACATCGTGGATGAGGGATCAATCGGTCTTATTCATTAAGCATTTACTGTGTGTGGAGTACTGTACTAAGCACTTAGGATAGAGGATGACATATCCCTGTTTAGCAAAGTCACATAGCAGGAATACATTTGGCTTGAACCTGATATTTCTGACTAGTAATAATAATAATAATAATGGCATTTGTTAAGCACTTACTATGTGCAAAGCACTGTTCTAAGCGCTGGGGGGATACAAGGTGATCAGGTTGCCCCAGGTGGGGCTCACAGTCTTCATCCCCATTTTACAGATGGGGTAACTGAGGCACAGAGAAGTTAAGTGGCTTGCCCAAGGTCACACAGCTGACAAGTGGCAGAGCTGGGATTCGAACCCATGACCTCTGACTCCCAAGCCCGAGCTCTTTCCACTGAGTGTGAAGCGGTTGTAATATTCAGATCTTTATACTTAGTAGAATCAGTAACAAAAACTTCACAGGTACATTTTTATGAACTCTAGCCACGTTCAAGTTTCTCCTGGATTTTAAGCCTACAAGAAAGTAAGAAATTCCTTAGTAGGTGAGATCGGTGCATATCCATCCTAGTATTCTGGCTCTGACAGTTGCAACAGGATGCTTTGCATCATCAACATCCCTAACTTTTCCTTGTAATAATATCTTGTTACAGATTTCTTATCCATGAATCTAACTCCTCACATTATTGTCTCCTCTGTTGTCCTTATCTTTGTTATAGGTAAAACTTAAGGACAACAGATTCCTGGACTGTGAATTTATTTTGGGGGGGAGAGCAACTTTGCAGTATTCCCCCGCATCTTAAATCTATTGATGTTTTCTGTCTGCCCAATTTCCTGCAGTAACCCGTTCCATATATCACCTCCAGAGTGGGGGAAAAAATGCTTCATTTTGTTTGTTGTGAAATTGCTGCCTTAAAACTTTAATCATCGCTCTCTTGTCCCATAGCTGTTGGTGAACAGCACTTTCCTCCCAATTGCTCCTTCGTGATTTTTGAGAACTTCCCCTCTCGGCCTCAATCTCTTCTAGCCTTGTCAATCTGCTCGTGTGCCGAAGCCGTGCCAATTATTTTGGCCTACGTGTCTTCTTCAGTTCCCTGAGGGAGCTCTCCAAGGGGACTAGAACTGCATGCAATATTCCAAGGGCAGACATACACCGGATTGAGCCTCTTGCTTCAATATGATTGACTGACTGACTTTGTTTTCTACACCACAAAGGGTGATGATCTGCATTTTATCATCCATTTTAAGCTGCTGTTTCACATGGCGTCCCGTTCCTCCACGTGATACTGATGAATCCCAAGGTCTCTTTGCTGAGTCAGTGCCATTTATTGAGTGCTTACTGTGTGCAAAAGCCCATGCTAATTTCCCTGTGCCTCAGTTTCTTCATCTGTACAATGGAGATTATGGCCCTCTTTCTCCACTACTTAAACTGTGAACCCAGTGAGGTACAGGGACTGTCTGTGTCTGACCTGATGATCTTATATCTACCCTAGTGCCCAGTACAGTACCTAATAATAATAATGATGATGGTATTTAAGTGCTTACTATGTGCCGGACACGGTACTAAGCCCTGGGGTGGATACAAGCAAATCAAGTTGGACAGAGTCCCGGTCCCATTTGGGGCTCACAGTCTGAATCCCCATTTCACATATGAGATAACTGAGGCTCAGAGATGCAAAGTGATTTGCCCAGGGACACACAGCAGGCATGCGGTGGAGCCGGAATTAGAACCCATGATCTTCTGACGCCCAGGCCTGTGCTTACAAATGTAGGGCTGAAGTGGATAGAGCCCTGGCCTGGTCTGAAGGGCCTGGATTCTGATCCCGTCTCCACCCATTTGTCCGCTGTGTGCCCTTGGGCAAGATGAGGTGACTGGCACAGAGAAATGAAATGACCTTGGGCCAGTCACTTCACTTCTCTGTGCCAGTTACCTCATCTGTAAAATGGGGGTTCAGACTGTGAGCTCCACGAGGCTCCTTCCTTCCTTTCCCCCTCGTCCCCCTCTCCATCCCCCCATCTTACCTCCTTCCCTTCCCCACAGCACCTGTATATATGTATATATGTTTGTACATATTTATTACTCTATTTATTTATTTATTTATTTTACTTATACATATCTATCCTATTTATTTTATTTTGTTAGTATGTTTGGTTTTGTTCTCTGTCTCCCCCTTTTAGACTGTGAGCCCACTGCTGGGTAGGGACTGTCTCTATATGTTGCCAACTTGTACTTACCAAGCGCTTAGTACAGTGCTCTGCACACAGTAAGCACTCAATAAATACGATTGATGATGATGATGATTAGGACTACTACACCCAGAGATGCTACACCCATCCTGGATGAGATCAGAGGAGGAAGCAATGACCTGTTACCATTGCTTTCATTCCCTAGATTCTGGACACTTGACTTTTTTTTTTAAATCCCAGTGAATTATTAGGAGTGGAGGAATTAAAGGAATCGTGTGAACTCTATGTGTTCCTTCATTATCTATAACACAATTTGTTACACTGGGCTGTCTTACTCAAATAGACTTCTAGTCAAGAATAGAAATGTAAAATAGAATAAAAAGAACAGATTTCTTCCATCCCTGCTGAGACCTCGAGCCTATTGTATGTTTGGGTTTTAATATGTCACTCCTGGTATTTCTGCCTCCAATCTCTTTTCCCCATTTAAACTTTTAAATTGTGAGTCCCCCGAGGGACAGGGACTGTGTCTAATTCCCAACTGGGCATTCTCTCCCAGTGCCAAATATATTGCTGTGCACACAGTAGTCGCAGAATAAATATTATTATCGCTACTAAAATACTGCAAAACTCCTCCAAATTAATATGTACTCGGGCCCTTTTGGAGTTGGTAACGCTAATGAAGATGCATAATTTCCAATAGCTTCCTTAGTTGGATGTGCGAAGTCACAATAAGAAATGATTGGAGTGGGTTGTGTGTGTGTGTGTGTGTGTGTGTGTGTGTGTGTGTGTGTGTACACATTCACATTTCAGTGGAACATGATGGTATGATATTGAAACCGATTATTTTCTTTATTTAAAGCCCTGTTGAAAGCCTGTGCAGATGGAGGGGCAAATCGTTTGCATCAAATCACCGACGGAAAGCAAGAGAGGTAGGTTCATTTCCAGGCAAATTGTCAGTGCTTTTGAACCCCAGACACCATCATTTTTTCCCCTTCCTCAGTCTCCATCGCTCTTCCTCAGCAAGATGACCCCGGTATAGTTTGGAATTAGGGTTGGGGGAGGTAGGGCAGGATCTGTATTTTTGTTTACCCGCATTGTCCCAATAGCTATGAACTGATATTATCCTGCCTGTTGGAAAACTGGCACTGCAGTAGATTTTAAAATTTTCATTAAAAGCCACTATGATAATGTAGTTCTCTAGTCCATTGTGTTCTCACTGGTAAAGACTCTGCCCGATAATTAAAATAAAAATCCTCTCAACATGGCAGTTTGTGATACTATTAATGCACAATTAAAATAAGTAGAAACCGAACCCATGCAAATAAAATACATGATTATTTGGAGATGGGGCATTTGTACTACGGTTGAGAAAAGACTGGTAGAATTTATTTGGCCTTAATTACTTTTGAGCTGTGCTGTCATCTCTCAGGAGATAAAACAGTCATCTCTTAATGACTTGCCATATAAACTTCTGGTTTCTCCTATCTCTATAGGTTGAATTGATGTTAGTTGAAATAATTTTGTGTGGTTAGAAGGAAGGGGATGTCGGTGGATTTTTCCAGAATGGCAAATGTATATTTTCCTCTTTCGCCAATAATTCTTTTGTCCGACTCCTTTCTGAATGCAGTTATCTATAGACCAGAGTAAGCAAGCCTTTCTTTGAAGATAAATTGCTAGCTCTCAGAGGAGGAAGTACTTTAATAGAGAATGTTTCCATGTCTGCATGTCAAAATCTCTGACAGTGCTCACCCATTAGGGGGTTCAAATAGAGTCCTTAAATGAGGAAATAAGGTATATTTGAATTCAGAAACACTGAGACGTCATCTCTATTATTGTTATCATCATTACATTTGTTAAGCCCTTTCTGTGTGTCAAGAATGAGGTTGGACACAGTCCCTGTCCCATATGTATCGTAATAAATATCAGGTTTCTCTCACTGCTCCTTAGGAAGGATGCACACTTTTAGAAATCTACAGAGTAATAATATTCATATTAATTATGATGTGCATAGCAGAGAAATAAGCTCTGGAAAATAATAGAATTAGATATATGGTCCCTAACCTTTTAAGAGCTCATAAGCTAAAGGGGTAGGAGGGGACAGGGGGCAAACCCACGAGGAAATATGAAAGAGTAGAAACACTATATTAACATAAAATAATTGCGGTATTTAAGTGCTTTCTATAGGTCAAGCATTGTTGTAATAATAATAATAATAGTAATAATGGTATTTGTTAAACGCTTACTATGTGTCAAGCACTGTTCTAAGTGCTGGGGTTGATACAAGGTAATCAGGTTGTCCCACGTGGGACTAGCAGTCTTCATCCCCATTTTACAGATGAGGTCACTGAGGCACAGTGAAGTGACTTGCCCAAGGTCACATAGCAGAGAAGTGGCGTAGTCGGGATTAGGACTCATGACTTCTGTTTCCCAAGCCCATGCTCTTTCCACTGAGCCGTGCTGCGATAAATATAAAAAATAAATATTATAAAGAGCACTAGGGTATTATGTATTCTGCTTTCCCAAGTGCTTAGAACAGTGTTCTGCAAACAGTGAATGCTTACGAAATACCATTGATTATGGCTAGAGGAGTAAAGATTCAGGTTCCTAATAGCTCAGAGTTCCTCAGTCTCTTTTTGTTTTAATGGCATTTCTTAAGCACTTACTATTTGCCAGGCACTGAATTGAGCGCTGCGGTATATGCAAACTAATCATGGGGCTCACGGTCTAAATCGCCATTTTATGTCAGAAGTAACTGGCACACAGAGAAGTTAAATAATGACTGGTATTTATTAAGCGCTTAGTATATGCCAGTCACTATAGTAAGCGCTGGGGTGGATACAAGAAAATCAGGTTGGACACAGTCCCTTGTCCCACATGGGGCTCACAGTCTTAATCCCCATTCATCCAATCGTATTTATTGAGTGCTTACTATGTGCAAAGCACTGTTCTAAGTGCTGGGGGGATACAAGGTGATCAGGTTGTCCCATGTGGGGCTCACAGTCTTCATCCCCAATTTCACAGGTGAGGTAACTGAGGCACAGAGAAGTGAAGAGACTTGCCCAAGGTCACGCAGCAGAGCCGCGATTGGAGCCCAGGACCTCAGGCCCATGCCCTCTCCACTATACCGTGCTGCCTGTACATCACACAGCAGACAAGTGGCAGAGCCAGGTTTAGACCCCAGGTCCTTCTGACTTCCGGGCCTGCTCTATCCACTAGGGTAGGCCGCTCTTCCAATCAATCAATCAATCAATCAGTCGTATTTATTGAGCGCTTACTGTGTGCAGAGCACTGTACTAAGCGCTTGGGAAGTACAAGTTGGCAACACATAGAGACAGTCCCTACCCAACAGTGGGCTCACAGTCTAAAAGGGGGAGACAGAGAACAAAACCAAACGTACTAACGAAATAAAATAAATAGAATAGCTATGTACAAGTAAAATAAATAAATAAATAGAGTAATAAATATGTACAAACATATATACATATATACAGGTGTATACAGGGTGTATATATCTGTATACACCCCCAGCCACGTTCACCACCACAGCTGTGCTCTCAGTGGTCTGCATTTTGTGGAGGCCTGCTACGGCTGCCTGCGTCTTCTCCGTCAGGTTGGCGCAAGGACGTGTCCGTCCAGCAACTGCCCCGCCCGACCGTGCTCATCATCAATCGTATTTATTGAGCGCTTACTATGTGCAGAGCACTGTACTAAGCGCTTCACTGTTCTAAGTGCCGGGGAGGATGCAGGGTGATCAGGTTGTCCCACATGGGGCTCACAGTGTTAATCCCCATTTTACAGATGAGGTAACTGAGGCCCAGAGAAGTTAAGTGACTTGCCCGAGGTCACACAGCAGACATGTGGCGGAGTCGGGATTCGAACCCATGACCTCTGACTCCAAAGCCCGGGCTCTTTCCACTGAGCCACGCTGATGCTGTCAGAATGCCGGCAGATGCACAATTTCCAGCTGGGAATGGACTTCCAACCCTTGCAGGGCCCCAGCGTGGAGCTGCTGACAACATCAGAGGATTGACATCGGTTCACAGGGCCCCCGATTCAAGTAGTGATAGTAATAATAACGATAGTTTCTGTTAAGCACTTATTATGTGGCAAGCATGTTCTAAGGACTGGGGAAGATACAAACTAATCGGGTTGGACATGGTCCTTTTACCACATGGGGCTCAGAGTCTTAATCCCCATTTTACAGATGAGGTAACTGAGGCACAGAGAAGGAAGTGACTTGCACAAGGTCAGGCAACAGACAAGTGGCGTGGCCGGGATTAGAACCCAGGTCCTTCTGACTCGCAGGCCTGTGCTCTGTCTTCTAGGCTGCGGCACCAGGAAACTCCAGAGGCTCCTTTCAGATTCCAGTGAGCATGTTCCTCCAGTCAACATGCTTATAATAATAATAATAATAATAATAATTATGGAATTTGGAAAGCATTTATTGTGTGCCTAGCACAGTACTAAGCACTAGAGATGCAGCGTGGCTCAGTGGAAAGAGCACGGGCTTTGGAGTCAGAAGTCATGGGTTCAAATCCCAGCTCTGCCAATTTTCAGCCGTGTGACTTTGGGCAACTCACTTAACTTCTCTGTGCCTCAGTTACCTCATCTGTAAAATGGGGATTAAGACGGTGAGCCCCATATGGGACAACCTGATCACCTTGTAACCTCCCCAGTGCTTAGAACAGTGCTTTGCACGTAGTAAGCGCTTAATAAATGCTATCATCATCACTGGGGTAAGTTGCAAGATAATTAGGTAGGACACAGTCCCCATCCTACACAGAGCTCACAGTATAAATAGGAGGAAGACCAGGTATTGAATCCCCTTTGTACACATGAGGAAACCAAGGCAAGGAGAAGTGAAATGACTTGCCTAAGGTCACACAACATCTTCCATTCAGGATCACTGAGCTCTATTACAGCTGCCTCACCTCACCGCCAACTTTAGCGATCCTGCTCCCTGCCTTCTCAGGAGAATTCCATCTGAAGCAATCAATCAATTATATTTATGGAGTGCTTACTCTGTGCAGAGCACTGTACTAGATTACACTACAACAGGATTAGCAGGCATGCCCCCTGACCACAAGGAGCATACAGTCTGGAAGAGCCTTGTAATCTCAAGCCCCGTAATATTGGATTTGCAACATATGCCAGTGAAAATACTGATCATTTATAATCATAATGTTGTTTCAAACTTTATGGAGAAGCAAAGCTCTCACATTAGAAAATGAAGGTTTATTAATATCTATTTGTGGAAGGCTCATTAGTTTTTCCCAAGTGAGTAAGGTAGATGAGGAACTATTTGACAGAAACCCCAAAAGGTATGTCTCTCCTCTGTTGTCGTTCTCTCTTCTGAGTCGGGGAACCTGTCTATGAAACACAGATGCAGAATAAGACAAAGGTTTGATGTAGGATCCCAAAACAATGACAACAAAACTATTTCTTTAGTGTTAAGCTAATATACAGTACCTTAAAATTTCCCCTTTAAAAATGCAGTTTAAAGATTTCCAGTCTTTTTTTAAAAAAAAAAAAAATGACGTATTACCAAATCAGAAGCTGCTTATTGAAGTGTAACATTCAAATCTGTTGCACGCTGTGGAGGGGGTAGCCCTTTCCTGCAGATTAAATCTTACCAACCCGAAGAAGCTGGAAGTGGCATTCATTTCTGTCTTACAGCTCATTTAATACACAGTGAAACCTGTTGGGTTGGATATAGCCATTCGCGTTATAGAGCAAAATAATATTTCTTGTAGGTTGACAATTAAGGGGATAGGGAATTTGGAAAGGGCTCATAGCACTCTCTTCCTTTCCGTGCAGATAACTGGATCTTGTCTCCAGCTTATGTGGTCTGATCCAACAGGTCCACCCACTCACCTTCTCAGCCGGGCGTGCCTTGGTCGAAATGTTTAGAAACAAAACTCAGTCAGTCGTACTCATTGAGCACTTACTGTGTGCAGAGCACTGCACTGAGTTCTTGGGAGAGTACGATATAACAATAGACACATTCCCTGGCCACAACAAGCTTCATTCATTCAATCGTATTTATTGAGCGCTTACTGTGTGCAGAGCACTGTACTAAGCGCTTGGGATGTACAGCTTGGCAACATATAGAGACGGTCCCTACCCAACAGCGGGCTCACAGTCTAGAAGGGGGAGACAGACAACAAAACATATTAACAAAATAAAATAAATCGAATAAATGTGTACAAGTAAAATAAATACGTAGAAACATATATACATATATACGGGTGCTGTGGGGAGGAGGAGGTGGTAAAGTGGGGGGGATGGGGAGGGGGAGGAGCGGGAGAGGAAGGATGGGGCTCAGTCTGGGAAGGCCTCCTGGAGGAGGTGAGCTCTCAGTAGGGCTTTGAAGGGAGGAAGAGAGCTAGCTTGGCGGATGGGCAGAGGGAGGGCATTCCAGGCCAGGGGGAGGACGTGGGCCGGGGGTCGACGGTGGGACAGGCGAAAACGAGGCACAGTGAGGAGGTTAGCGGCAGAGGAGCGGAGGGTGCGGGCTGGGCTGGAGAAGGAGAGAAGGGAGGTGAGGTAGGAGGGGGTGAGGTGATGGACAGCCTTGAAACTGAGAGTGAGGAGTTTTTGCCTGATGCGGGGCGAGAAAAAAGAAAACACCAGCCCCTCAAACAGGCGTTTGGAACCCACCTAAGTGTCTTATGATCCCATATGCTTTCCCTGGTGTTTTCATTCCAGGATTTTTTAAGTGGAGAAGCAGCATGGGCTAGGAATCAATCAATCAGTTGTACTTATTGAGTGCTTACTGTGTCCAGAGCACTGTATTGGTAGACAAGTTCCCACAATGAGCTTACAGTCTAGAGAGGGAGACAGCCATTAATGAGAGCCTGGGCGTAGGAGTCAGAGGGCCTGAGTTCTAATCCCAGCTCTGCCACTTACCTGCTTGTGTCATCTTGGACAAGTCACTTAATGACTCTGTACCCAGGTTCCTTGTGAAAATGGGGTTTTAGGATCTGTCCTCCCTCTCCCTTAGTTTGTGACCCCTATATGAGATATAGGTTGTATCTGATCGGATTATCCTCTATCTACTTCAGTGCAGAGTACAGGGCTTGGCGCATAGTAAGTGCTTAACAAATACCACAATAAATAAATAATTATTATATTCCATACCAATTTTTTTAAACTCTTGGTCAGTTGGAGTGATGACCGTCAGTTGTGATTTTACAAAAAAAAAACAAAAACCAGAAGCCAGCGTATGTTGGTAAGGGTTTAGCTGGAGTTATCCATGGGATCCCCTTTTCATTTTTCTTTTTTTTTTAAATGGTATATTTTGAGTGTTTATGTGCCAGGCACTGTCCTAAAGGCTAGGTTAGATGCAAGCCAAGCAGTCCCTGCCCCACATAGGACTCACAGTTTTAATCCCCATTTTACAGCTGTGTTAACTGAGGCACAGAGAAGCAAAGTGAACTGCTCAAACTCACATAGACAAATCGCAAATTTGACTGCATCTGCCTTGCTGTTCCTCCCTCATTGCTTTCAAAGCTTTGCAGGGGTCCCTGGACTATGAGGGTGGTGATGCTGAGTGCGGAGAAATAAATGTCTCTGCTTGTGCTGCAAAGAGGAGTGAATTGGGAATGAGAGTAAGTGATACAGCAGAAGTTTTGAAATAACCTAACAACAAACAAAATATATATATACACACACATACACACTATAAAGTCTTCATTGATTGAGAGCACTCACAATTCCAGTCCGGATGGCTTATTTACAGAATACCACCCAAAACCATCTGCTTAAGTGAATATTTTTAAACTGAGGAAATTGAAATGGATTTTCGACTTCAAAAATGGACGGTGTGGAGTTTTGCAACCCTTCACTAAAGTTGAGTTGAACTTTACTTCACTAAAGTTGGTACCTGTGTATGGGAATGTTAGATTAAGGTATGATCAAAAAAGCAGAAGTTATGCAGCAGAATTTGAAAAACCTGGATAGATTATTCAAGCTATATGCTGTAGTACTGTGTGCCAGGCTATTTCTTGCAGTATAGTTTAAACCGATTATCCTACCTAGTTTCAAGAGGTCTTATGTGACTTTTAACCAGGTTTTTTAAAAATAATACAGCAATCTAGTTATTCCTTTGCATTTGCTTTTTTGATCTATTGAAGCTTCAAAATTCCTTTCACAATTACCTGAGTTCAGTCAAAGCCAATTCCTCAATGCTTTTTTTCCCTTTTTGTTTTCAAAATCATTTGTATATTTCCTTAGCCATATTTCTAAATCACACAAAGTACACTGTAATTCACAGCTTTGCTTCAGAGTTGCATGGCAGAGGTGACTTATAGAGTGAAGAGGGGTTGACTAAGCTATCTGTTTGTTATAATGATACATGCATTCCTGTTTATAGCATTGCACTCTGAAGATTACAATCCCTGGAAAGGAGACTGTGATGCAATATAAAAATGATAGAATGTGGTATGGCCAATTCAGGATTCTGATTGGCCCATCTAGATTCTTTCTCTGTGTGATAAGGAGAAGACTGGAAACGGAAAATCACAGAACTTCATTTTAGGACTAGGATGAATTGGTAATCAGGAGAGGGAAGCTTTGTCATTGCAGTGCTGGTTGACCTCAAGTCAGTCCTGTGGGTCTGATGAAGAGGAGTTATTAAGGTATATTTTCAATTCAGATGGGTTTACCAGATATTCTTTTCCTTCTTCTCTCCTTTCCTCAATCTTTTGGAGTTCTCTTTCATCATCATCATCATCAATCGTATTTATTGAGCGCTTACTATGTGCAGAGCACTGTACTAAGCGCTTGAGAAATACAAATTGGCAACACATAGAGACAGTCCCTACCCAACAGTGGGCTCACAGTCTAAAAGGGGAAGACAGAGAACAAAACCAAACACACCAACAAAACAAAATAAATAGAATAGATATGTACAAGTAAAATAAATAAATAAATAAGTAGAGTAATAAATATGTACAAACATATATACATATATACAGGTGCTGTGGGGAAGGGAAGGAGGTAAGATGGGGGGGGATGGAGAGGGCTTTCGCACTCCAGCCGTGATTCTGACCAGAAGAGGATGTCTTCAGAGCCCTGTTTGTATCCCTAAACAGTCATACACAGTCCCAGACCTCTTTTTTTGGTTTCATCTCCCACACCTTTACTGATAGGTGGTGGCTCCAAATAATCTGTGTTCCCCTGAATCCCCCATATCTACATAAGAGGCCCCAAATCTGGCCTAGCTGATACGATTTATGAGTCTGACAGCTGCAGGAAAGGTCCAGAGAGCAATACCAAACCCTGTGTTCACTGACCTTACAAGAGCTTTGATACCATATCTGAAAGGGGACACAAAGAAGCCAAAAGGCAGAATAAAGACCTGGTGAAGCACAACCTGAAACACTGGAATACAGCAGTGGACCGCTGTGACCTCGTCTTTATTCCCTATTAACCGACACCGCACAGGAGCTGGTAGAAACTCTGTTGGTGGAATCAATCAGTGAATGGCATTTGTTGAGCGCTTGCTATGTGCAGGGCACTGTAGTAAGCACTTGGAACAGTACAGTACAATAGAATTAGCAGACTCGTTTCCCGTCCATAACGAGTTTACAGTCTAGAGGGGGGAGACAGGCACTAAAATAAATTATGGGTATGTACGGAAGGGCGGTGGACCTGTGTTTGGGGTGAATTAAGGATACAAATCCTTAGAGAAGCAGTGTGGCTCAGTGGAAAAAGCCCGGGCTTTGGAGCCAGAGGTCATGGGTTTGAATCCCGGCTCCGCCACGTCAGCTGTGTGACGTTGGGCAAGTCACTTCACTTCTCTGAGCCTCAGTTATCTCATCTGTAAAATGGGGATTAAGACTGTGAGCCCCATGTGGGACAACTTGATCACCTTGTATCCCCCCAGCGCTTAGAACAGTGCTCTGCACATAGTAAGCACTTAACAAATGCCATTATTATTATTATTATTATTATTATTAAATCCAAGTGCGGGGGTGATGCAGAAGGGAGACAGAGTAGGGGAAATGAGGGCTTAGTCAGGAAAGGCCTCTTGGAGGAAATGTGATTTTAGTAAGTCTTTGAAGGTTGGAAAGAGTGACCGTCTCTTAGATGTGAAGGGGGAGGGAATTCCAGGCATCAATAAATACCGTTGATTGATTGACTTTGGATGATTGTCTCAAAGATTTTAGTGATGCTTAAAACTTGTTGGGTCGGAAATCTATTCTGTCACCAGCTTTGAGGCCCTGTGTCACCCCTCTTCCAGCATGGCAACATACTAGTAGGTTGAATAGGATTGCACTCAGTGTTACATTATTCTAGCGATGATAGGGAAAATGTCAGACTGGTACCTATCAATTCTGACTTGACCAATCTTACCGTAGACATTGTAGAATGTGTGCATTTCTTTGTGTCCAGAAGAATATTGTTCTAATAACCTTTCTTATTTAAAAAAAAAAATCTAGCTTTGCTTTACAGAAACCCGAACTTTTCAGTTACCTCCCTTTTAAATAAAGATTAGCTCTCTGCTTCAGCAGGTATTTATTAAAAAGCACTTAGACAATAAAGTTATTAAGTTCTGAAAGCATATCACACTTATGGGTTCTCTGAATCAAGTATTCACAGAAATGATGAGAGGCGAAAATCATTTGCGCATTTGAAGAGGATTTATTACCTGACTCTTGGTATTAAAGAACCTTACAGAGTCAAACTGTAAGGCGATATTTATCTCAAGCTATTGATTTAGCCAGTATCATGATATATATTCAGTCAGTTATCAGATGCTATAAATTGGAGATATAGAAATTATTCAAGCATAGCTTTGATTGTTTGCTGTGGTGGGAAGAGCAGATGTACTATACTTTTCAGATGGCACTTAGTGGGAATAAATTTTGAGAGCATGATCATTGCAAGCAGCTGTAAAATGCCATTTTAGAGCTAAGTTTACTCAGAGGCATTGTTGATTATGGCTATCAGGTTCCACAAGGTAGGATTCTGACCCAAAATAACTACTCTTTTTTTTTCTTCTTTAAATAAAGGAACTGGAATTCAAATACTTGCAGAGCATTTTGGAGTGAGACATAGGCTACTTGTGATGGTGACCTATTGATTCAGGGCACTTAAAATATTTTTTAACCAGTTTCAGGCTTATTATTCATAATAAGAAGTACTGTCCCAGTCTCTGAAGATGGTTTGTTCCCTCCCAGTGCATTTTCAGATTCCTGAAATAAGCAGTGATGAGGGAGAGCTTTCACAGGTAGATTACTGTCAGATATCCATTGGCAAGGTGGGGTTGATTCTCACAGGTTCACAAGACTCAGTAGTTAAATTTTGAAATTCCCCTAGAATGGGTGTACAAAGCTGGCTCAAAGGATCAATTATGAATGTGCAGTTGTACTTTTATACTTCTGCAGGAAATTAGGAAGTTATCAGCTGCTAATAATTGTAGCAGCATGGCCTAGTGGATAAAGCACAGGCCTGATAGCCAGAGGACCTGGGATCTAAACCCAGCTCCCCTGCTTGCAAACTGGGTGACCTTAGGTAAGTCACTTGACTTCTGTGCCTCAGTTTTCTCAACTGCAAATGGGGCTTTAATACCCATTCTCCCTCTTGATTAGACTGTGAGCCCCATGTGGGACAGGGGCTGTCTTCAACCTGATTGATTAACTTGTATGTATCCCAGAACAGTGCATGATATACTTAACAAATACCATTAAAAGTGTCAATTTTACTGTTGTTGATGGCGCTGTTGTTAATGTTCTTCATTCTTGTTGGAATTAGCAGTAGATGGGCATTATACCAGCACTGGGGTGTCACATACGTGAGCTTTTTAAATTCTTTCTCAAATTGGAAATCCAGGGAAGAAAAAGTGGCTGCTTTGAATCAATTTATTCAACATTAAATTGGAGGTAATCATGCTAACTTCTAAGAATACCACGAAACCGAGTATGAAGCCGTGTGACACAAAATGCATTGGAGATTTGCAAATCACTTACCCAATTAATTTTGTTGAGAAGACAGCCAAACTTTGGTGTCTGAGTTTCCAGGATTTTTTTTCTAAAGCAAGATAACCAACGGGCTAAATTCCTAACTTCTATTTCTCTCTGGGCTAGTGCATTCCCCCACTATAAGGGAATCCTCCCATAATAGGGTGTGTTTTTAATTAAACATTAGAAAGTGATATCAATTTAAGGATTAAATGAAGACAATAATGTATACGGAATGCCGGGTTCACAGTACTTGCTTTAGAAACTCTGTCTAGTTTCTTGTCAATATTGGAGAACACCCAGATGCCACAGTGTTGCCATCCGCTTTGTGAAAGTAGTGTCCTGATATTCCTGAGTTGTTTGCTCATTCCCTCATATTTGAGGACAACAGACCTGGAATTTTGTTAATGAGGCAGGAGAATCTATCAGTTCCCAATTTTTTTTTTCTTTTTTGGTCGGGAGATCTGGGCTCTGCCATCAAAATTTGGGAGTTCACCAAGACCCTAAGGTTACTCCATATTGTTAAACCTGCCATGCCAGAGATGATAGCTGCTGTCCAACCTCTCCCCCCGACCAGTCGAGTGAATTAATATTGAATAGGTAGGTCTTACACACTTTGTTTTAGACAGCCATTCTTGAGGGTGTAGCCAGGGATTATAAAGGTAGTGTTAGAATATGTCCCTGGATCCCTTACACCTTGTGTGTTCAAACTTTGGATATGGATGCTATGCTCTTCTGTTCCTCATCTTCTGTACCCTTTTGACCGTAAAGAATGAATGAACTTAGTGATAACATCCTTTTGTCTAGAGGGAGCAAGTGCTTAGTACAGTGCTTTGTACACAGTGAGCACTCAAATATGATGGAGTGAAATGTTTGCTTTGGTCTCATTTCATATACAAATTCCCTTTCCAAATGGCGTTAGGGATTTTCAGAAGTCCTGCTTTGAATTTTCTGTCACTAGGTTGAACTAGGAAGTTTACTAGCTATTAAGGTTTCCAAGCATTTTGAGAAAATGGGACAATGAGCAGTCCAACAGTGTGGAAATATGTTCAGGAAGAGGTAGCTGAGCCCTTAAATCAAAAAGATTTGCTTAGCAGCTTTATTCCTCTTCAGGCAATTGGTAGCAGTACAGTATCCCAAGACCTGTGTGGTGGTACTTAGTTTATCAATCCACTACACACCCCAAAAAAATAAAATCAGAGGAGAAAAGGAGAACATAAAACTTCAAATTATAGAAAGTTAAGTAATGGGAGCCTGCCCACCACCTGAACACAAATTATGCAGACTTTTGCTCAGTTGGAGAAGTGCTTTTTCAGTAAGCGTTTTAGGGATCATTTGAGCATAAATATGTTCTCAATGTTCATTTCTTAGCTATTTTTCCTATCATATCTTCTGGGACTTTCTAAAAAATATGTAAAAGCTTGATGTTCTAAACTTGAACAATTTGTGTTCAAAAGTACACCTTCATTTTGAAAACAAATTACTACGTTTCTCAAATTTGTTGAAATTTAGCGTCGTTAGTCAGGGCAATAGCTCACAAAAGGGAAGACTTTCCAGAATATAATGGGAACTATAACTTTCAAATAGAAATCCATTTATCTTTAAATCATTTCTTCCTTCCCTAGATTAAAAACAAATCTAATCCCATTCATATAGGGCCTTTCTATTTTTCTTCACCTGTATTCTCCTCTTTATTGATTTAAAGTATCTTTCTACCCCCATGCAGTTCAATGGAAAATGACACCAAGAGCGAAAATGTGTGCCTTGTAAGAGTAACTAAAATATCTGCATATTTATTAATAAAGCTGAAGAAAACAGGAATAAACCTATTCGCAACTATTAAGGGAAATGAATGTATTTGTGGCAGCATGAGACTCCATTTAGTATTTACACATGTAGTTTAAAAAACTGTGATTGCTTGCTTAATTGGACTTCTTTCCCTCATGATGAGGAATTCCACCATTCAAGGTAGTCACATCTCAACAAGAGAATCAAGACTCTGTCAGGTATGGTATTTTGGGGTTTTGAGAGAAAAAACAAATGTTTCAAATGTTGTGGGGTGGAGGGTTTATAGAAAATTGACAGTTTTCACATTCACTGCCACCTGAGAGCCTATCATGTAATTTCTAAAATTACTAGGATTAGAGATCATCAGTTGTGCAACCCCCAGGTTGTAGACAGGTGGAGTACGTACCCTTGAAAATTACCTACAGTTCAATATATTATCAAATAACTATCACCATTGATGATCCTGAAACTGCCTTCAGTAGGCTGGGGTAGTATTAAAATTCATTGATCATGCTGTGGAACTGATTGTGCAATTCGAGAATTCTGTTGACATTTGTCAAACCTTCTGATAAAGTTAGAACGGAGGCAGCTATAGTCTTACAACTTACGTTTTTCTGTGAGCCTTAGTCACAGTAGAACCACGGAAACTTAGATACTTTAGTTATGTTTTCCTCCATTCCCTACTGCAGTTCCAACTATGCCAGGCTTCTTGAAAACATATGAAGAACAGCTTAGACATGGTTCCCACCCTTGAGTAATCCAAGGGGGAAGTACACAAAGAATTATAATCTCTAACAATCCTTTAGAGGTCATGCGGTCCAGCCCCCAGCCTCCAGGCAGGTAACTAAATCGTCCAAGATAGATGCTTGTTTTTTCTTTCCTTAAAAGATATCCAAGAATGGAGACTAGATAATCTTTTGGGGAGCATATTTCAGTGGTTTTTAGACCTGATAGGATTTTTTTTTCATTTTTGTCCAAAGAAATCTCCCCTGCTGTAATTGAAGTCTATTTCTTCTTGTTCAGCCCTCAGCAGGCATGTAGAATAATTGGTCAGTAATCCCCCATGCCCTCCCAAAACAAAAAATCCATATAATTGAAGAAGGTGATTTTTAGGCATTCCTTTGGCTTCTTTTCTCCAGTGGAAAAAAAACCACCTGAATTATTTTTCTTTAGGACTTCTGTTCTGACATTTTTGTGACATTTCTCTGGAGTATTTCAACTTTCTCTGATACCTCTTTAAGTGTGGTTACCAAAAGCAGATGTAAATTTCTAATAAGGATCTGACAAGTGTTAAATACAGTAGAAAGGTTTCCTCCGTATTCTTGAACATCAGAGCTTTCTTCGTATATCCTAAAGCCATATTGACTTTGCTAGCACGAGTGTGTGGGTAATTCCTTTAGCTTTTGGTCAACATGTCTCCTTGGTCTTTGTTGTTGTTGTTGTAAACAATTAATCAGTGGTATTTATTGACTACTTACATGGTGCAGAGCACTGTACTAAGTGCTTGGGAGAGGATAATACAAGAGTTGGTTGACAATTCCAATCCACAAGGTACTTTCAGTCTAGAGGGGGAAATACATTGAAATAATAATAATAATTAATGATAATTATGGTATTTGTTAAGTGCTTACTATGAGCCAGTCACTGTACTAAACACTGATATGGATACAAACAAATCAGGTCCCTGGTGCACGTGGGGCTCAGTCTCAATCCCCATTTTATGGATGAAGTGAATGAGGCACCGAGAAGTGATTTACCCAAGGCCACACAGCAGACAAGTGGCAGAGCTGGGATGAGAACCCAGAAACCCAGGAACTCCTGATTCCCAGGCCCGGACTCTATCCACTATGCCATGCTACTTCTCTTATGTCATGTTGCTTGAATTAAATAGGGGGAATGGCAGGATATAAAGGTGGGTACGTCAGTGCTGTGGGGTTGAGGATGGTATGAATTTCAAGTGTTTGAAGGGTACAGATTCAAGTGCCTATGTGACACAAAGGGAGAGTGAGTAGGGGAAAGGAGGATTTATTCAGGAAAGGCCTCTTGGAGGAGATAGGATTTTAAGATGGCTTTGTAGGTGGGAAGAATGGTGTTCTGTCAGATATGGAGGGAGTTCCAGGCCTCAGGGAGGGTGTGGACAAGGGGTAGGTGGCAAGCGCTTAATACACATAGTATTGCACATAGTAAGTGCTCAATAAATACCATTGATTAAGAAAGATAAGATTGAGATAGAGTGAGTAGGGTGATGTCAGAGGAGCAAAGTCCGTGGGCTGGGTTGTGGTTAGGAGATCAGTGACGTGAGGTAAGAAGGGGAACCTTGATTGAGTGCCTTAAAGCGGTTGGTTAGGAGTTTTTGCTTGCTGAGGTAGATGGGCAACCACTGAAGGTTTCTGAGGAGTGGGGAAACATGGACGGAACTATTTTTAGGAAAATAATCGGAGCCACAGAGTGAAGTGAGGACTGGAGTGGGGAGATGCAGGAGACAGGGAGGTTGGTGTGGAGGCTGATGCACTACAGATGGGTAGAAGAAGAGTTTGGGTCAGCATGGTAGCAGTTTGAGTGGAGAGAAAAGAGTGGATTTTAGAAAGGTTGTGAAGATACAACCGACAGAATTTGGTGACGGGTTGAATACAGTGGTTGAATGAGAGAGAGGAATAGAGGAGCTCATTGTGGACAGGGAATGTGTCTGTTCATTGTTGTATTGTTCTCTCCCAAGTGCTCTACCCACCTTAAACGCTTTAATAAATAGGAAAGACTGACCGACTGACTGCCTGCTTGACACATGGTAAACACAATAAAATACAGTTATTATAAAGAATAGCGGACATCAGCTACCTTTCTTGGAAAACACTGCCAGATGATGGAAAAATGGACAACCCCCTCTGTAAGCAGGCCTATACTGGGAGCATCAGTGCAGTGAGCAGTTCCTCAACTGGTCTCCTGTAAGTGTCCTTGCTTTCTGGCCTGTGTTCCTGGTTTCCTCCTGGGATCTCTCCACGCAGGCAGCTGTGGTGGTGGGATCCAGTGAGAGAGCAGTCCTGTCCCATGGCTATTTGGGGGGAGCCCATGAGATCTGGCCCCTACAATATACTTTCTGCCAAGTGTGGTTATCTTCACTCATAACTGAAAGACCTGAGTGGCTGGGGCCATTTTAGCTCTCATCCCAATTTGTATTGCCCAGAATTCATTTCATTTAGTCATAAAGCTCCTCCGTTAGCTTCACGAGGCCCGAGAAAGTGCCTGGCTGCTTTTGTATTCTCCCAAGAGATTGATTGACTCAGATTTACTCAGTCCATGCACTCTCATACATCTCATACCTCAGATTTGAGCCCTCAAAATGCCCAATGTCTGGTTCGGTGCTTAGTTTGACTTTGATTTTAGGGGGTAGTTTGAGGCTGTGATAGGGACTGTTTCAGATCTCTTGGGACATTTCTAATGGCTTAGTGTTATCTTTGGAGACTGCATGATGAGTTTGAACTCTTGTTTAATAACCAGTCATGTGCAGATACCACATCTCTCATACCGCTTCTACAAATAGCTCTTAAATTTTGGTACAAGGATATGGGTCTCTGGAAAATAATAGTCTAACAGCACTTTACAAGTATGCAACAGAGTCCCAAGGTCAGAAACTCCTTTTGAAAGGTTAATTAAGTCTGAAAGGAAGGTATTATGCTGTAATTAAATGGTAATGAATGAGCAGCCCTGAAGTATTTGGCGTATGATGCAGTACCACGAGGCAAAGCTGAAATCATCTGCAAACTTATTATTTTATTCCATATTCTATTATAAAATACCCCTGGGTGTGGGTGCAATTTTTATTCCTCACCTTGCCGCTGACAGGAGGGGGATTAAGTGGTCAGCTCTGCCATGCATATATGTAATCATAATACATCTCAAGAGCAGCGCTGAGAACTTTAATAATATTTCTGACATACTTAAGAGAACTCTCATCAAAAACACACTGCTCCTCCAGCCGGGCAGAACCTTTCTCCTAATCAGAATGTAATGTCCTTCTTTACCTGTACTCACCCCAGAGAAGGCCCCTCCAAAAAGGTTTAAGGGCTTACAACAGGGCTTTGTGCACAGTTAAGCGTTCAATAAATATGACTGAATGAATTGAATGAAAGGCTCATTCACAGTGGAAACCACACTGCGCTTGTAGGACCTATCTGAGGAACTCATCCAACATCTCTGGGGACCTCATAGTCAAATGACAGCTGGGTTTTCTCCCCCAAAGTGGTAACTCTGCCCCCATAGGGATAGTTTTGCTTCTGGATTTATTTAATTTGGTTTTTAATAGAGAGCCCCATGCTTTTTTAGTCACTAAAGGATAGCGTGGCATCTCAGAGGTAAATTACAGCTCATGACAAAACCTTATTGAACAAAAGTTAGCAAAGGAGGTTTCAGTAACCCAACTAGTGCGCTGGGGAATTCCAGGATGGTGCTCTGTTAATGGGGCATGGAGGCCAATCTGTCAGGAAGGTTGTGCTTTTCAGGGAAATGTTCAAAGGCGACTGTCAAGATTCCCTGATGGCCCTTCCCTTCCCATCGACCCCTCCCACTTTCCTGAAAGACCTCATTCCTTCTGGTGAATCTAGCCATGGTCTGGAAGCTGGTATCTCTCCTGGGATATAATTGAGCTGTGAAAGGACAGCAGATGAAGTGACTGGGCACCATTATTTGATCGTGTAGTCATCTCTGTGTCTCAGTTGCCCTCGGTCACCCACTGGGGAAATGGCTGAATTGGGTGAGAACGGCTGCTTTGGATTTCCAGTCACATTGCCAGTCCTGAAGCTACTCTTGAACTAGCAGGTAACGCAGTCTTGCCTGCAAATATTTGAGCCCAGATTGGACCAAATCCTGGATTCAAAGTCAGCATCAGACTGACATTTTTCTCCGTACTCTGCCTCCCTGATTGAGCTGTTTCCAACAATAACAACAACGATGATAATAGTATGTTTAAGTGCTTCCTATATGTACTGTACTAAGTGCTGGGGTAGATACAAGGTAATCGAGTTGATCACATTTCCTGTCCCACATGGGGCTCAAAGTCTAGGGGAAAGGAGAACAGATATTAAATATTGAATCCCCATTTTTACAGATGTTATTATTATTTTTAGATAAGGAAATCAAGGCCCAGTGAAGTTAAGCGACTCACCCAAGGTCACACAGCAGGCAAGTGGCCTAGCCAGAATTGGAACTCAGGTTCTCTCTCATCCAGCCCCCTGCTCTTTCCTCTAGACCATGCTGCTTCCCCAGTCCATTGACTAGATTAAACTAGAGCAAAAAATGAAAGTAAGAAAGTGGTTTCCTTTTTTCTTTTTTGATTTAGCATTTCCTTTTCTCTAACCCCATTATTCTAGCCTCCATGCTTGCAACTTTTCCCTTCTAGTTCTCCCTATAGCACTGCTTGGATACTCTGTTGTTGGTGCTTTTTCACAGGTCCTTTATGTTGCTGAGGGAATTGTTACTTGGCGTGAGTAGAAAAAGGATGAAGACAAAGCTCACATAGCTAAGCCAAGTTCTTACTAAGCACCCAGAGCTTATAGTAGGCAGCAAGGCCATTGGAATGAAGCTTGTTTTAGATCTTTTTTGTTGTTTTCTTCTCCCCTGAATCAATAATATAGCATGGAGCTGCGATCATTTTTTTTTTTTCATCGCCTGTGCATAACGTATCTATTAGAGACTAGGGGGCCTCTGGTGTGTATTTGGTTTCTTCCAGTCACACTCCACGTTACCAGCGTTATTAGTAACTGGAGAGCCGTTTTCGCTGTTATCAAGGAGAAAAGCAATCATTCCAGTCATCTCCGCATATTACCAGTCACTGGCGAAAACATTTTAGTACACAAATCTAGCCACATAATTCCTGTTAACATTAATAGGAGTTTAGCAGCTAAATCCTTCTATGTGTCAATTGTCCCCTGATGTATCCTCTGATAGTAGTTACAGTCTTGAGCACCATTTTGATGACAGAATTTTTAAGGCAGTAAATAGGAGGGGCAAGAATTTAGCACCACGGTGGCCCAGGATTACTAAATTAAGTGAACAAGCCTCAGTGCCAGTTCTCTGCACTGGGAAGCACATCATCCTCTGTATGTGTTGATCGTGTATGTATTGTACAGATCTCAGGACAGAGCTGTAGATAATCCCTAAATCTCAAAATTCACTTAAAAATGTCTAGTTTTCTATTGTGGTCCACTGAGGGGGGCTTTTCAGCATTTAGAACAGCGCTTGGCACATAGTAAGTGCTTAACAAGTACCATCATTATTATCAGTGGAAAGTGCTCAGTGGAAAGAGCTCAGGCTTGGGAGACAGAGGTCATGGTTTCTAATGCTGGCTCCGCCGCTTGTCAGCTGTGTGACTTTGGGCAAGTCACTTAACATCTCTGTGCCTCAGTTCCCTCATCTGGAAAATGGGGATTAAGACTGTGAACTCCACGGGGGACAACATTGATTACCTTGTATCTCCCCCAGCGCTTAGAACAGTTCTTGGCACATAGTAAGTGCTTAACAAATACCAACATTGTTATTATCATCAGTGGAAAGTGGAAAGTGCTCAGTGCTCAGTGGAAAGAGCCTGGGCTTTGGAGTCAGAGGTCAGGGGTTCAAATCCCAGCTCCGCCAATTGTCAGCTGTGTGACCTGGGGCAAGTCACTTAACTTCTCTGTGCCTTAGTTACCTCATCTGTAAAATGGGGATTAAGACTGAGCCCCCATGGGGCAACCTGATCACCTTGTAACCTCCCCAATGCTTAGAACTATGCTTTGCATATAGTAAGCACTTTATAAATGCTATTATTATTATTATTAATAATAATAATAATGATAATAATAATAATATCTTCCTTCATTTGAGCTAGTAGTCTGTGAAAGGGTACCAGGGCCCCCCACCCCACACACACCTCTGTCTCTTCAAGACAGGGGAAGAAAGCCCTTCTCCCTGGAGTGAGATGGGCCAAAACAGCAGTACCAGCACGGTTGGAGAAGCAGCATGGCTCAGTGGAAAGAGCCTGGGCTTTGGAGTCAGACGTCATGGGTTCAAATCCCAGCTCTGCCCATTGTCAGCTGTGTGACTTTGGGCAAGTCACTTCACTTCTCTGGGCCTCAGTTACCTCATCTGGAAAATGGGGATTAAGAACTGTGAGCCCCACGTGGGACAACCTGATCACCTTGTAACCTTCCCAGCACTTAGAACAGTGCTTTGCACATAGTAAGCGCTTAATACATGCCATCATTATTATTATTTTTATTATGCCCCTGCTGGAGCAGCGCGTAGTCTGGAAACTGTCTTTTGTACATCAGTGCACCATTTGGGGCCCTTAATTTCATTGCCGTGTTAATCATGTTGCTCTTTTCTTATGTGTTGTTACCCACCATTCCCCCCCATATTCTCCCCCATAATCTTCAGGCTCTGAGCTCCCTGTAGGCTGGAGACTGCGACAAATTCAATATCCTTATACAGTTCCAGAGCGCTCAATATAGCGCATGGCACAAAGCGATCACTTTTTAACAGGCAAGTGAAATTTTCTAAATTTGGAAGCTTGTTCTGCTTTTCCAAAGGAATGAGAAATCCAGGATGAAAGGGACTCCAGAGGTCATCAAATCCATTTCCCCGCCACATCTGTCTTCAGCTAAATCTTTCTTTTACCTGAAACTCTTCTCTATTGGCTTTCTCCACTGGAACTTTCAGGAGGAGATATTTTGTTTTTAGATATTTTTAAAAGTGATTTGCTTTGTTGGAAGTGCAGTACCTGCCTTGTCTGTGTATAAGGAGATCACTGGACCTCAAGATACCACAAAAACCGCAGCTGTAACAAGACAGCTCACTTCCTTTATTATGCTCCGCTTTGACAGGTTGGGGAGAAGCAGCATCCTGTTAGTGAAGGGGATGCTATTGTCACCAGCAGTTTTTATTGAACTCTGTGTGCCTTATCTCTGTTGATTCACAGAGGAGAGGCATAAAGCAAAGAAATTAGATCCAGGAATTCACTGTCAGGTACACCCCCTGCACTTGCTGAGGTGAAAGGCTGGAATGAATCTCAGAGTTTGCTCTACTGATGCCTTCATATTTATAAATAGCCAAGATTGAGCCTTCCTCCATTCAGTGAATTTTCATTGTGCCTCTTCCTCCACCTCTCCTGAAACATAATGGAAGTTCACTCTTCTTTTTCAAATAATTAGCTCACACTCTAGCTCTTTTTCCCTTCCCCACTATGATGAAAAGAACAAACTTCTTCATCCCCTACCTTATTCATTCAGTCATTCATTCAATTCAGTTGTATTTATTGAGTGCTGATTGCTTGCGGAGCACTGTACTTAGCTTCTGGGAGAGTACACTATAACGATAAACAGACACGTTCCCTGCCCACAGCGAGCTTACAGTCTAGAGGAAGCAAATGGGCACCTGCCATGAGTGATCCCAGCCCGGGAAGCAGTGTACTGGGCTGCCATAAAAATAATAATAATAATAATAACAATAGTACTTGTTAAGTGCTAACTATGTGCCAAGCACTGTTCTAAGCACTGGGGTAGATACAAGTTAATCAGGTCGGACACAGTCCCTGTCCCACGTGGGGCTCCTGGTCTCAATTCCAGATGAGGTAACTGGGGCCCAGAGCAGGGAAGTGACTTGTCCAAGGTCACACAGCAGACAAGCGGTGGAGCCGGAATTAGAACCCATGACCTTCTGAGACTCAGGCCCGTGCTCTAATCCACTACGTCATGCTGCTTCTCTACAAAGAGATCTCCTCCCTACCTAATTAGGTGTCAGGCTTATTAGTATTGTTGAGCCCTGTTCTTCCCTGTGTGATAGGACAACAGGCTGCCTCAAGTCTGCAGAGGATGGGAACAAATCACTGTGAATTTAAGACTTATTCCCTCTGTACCCATGCAAAAGTGTTCCATCCACAGTCTCCCAGGACACTTGGATGTATCCAGTACTTCCTGCCCAGAGAAATCTCTCTTATCATTTTAGTAACGTAGGTAGGGAATCTCTAGGCCTTCCAAAATGAACAAGGAAATCAGAGATGCTTCTCCTTTAATATCTACTCTCCACTCTAAGAGCTGGATTAATAAAGATTAATTACCCACCACTCCACCAAAAAAAAATCAGTTTGACCAGGAAATTATAACTTTGAATTATTGGTGTGACCCAGTAATTCTGTTAGTATGACTTATATAAAGACTCCAAAATATATTTTCTTTGAGGATGATTTGTTTGATCTAAAACAAAGGGGACTAAACCCTTAATGGGGAAGTTTGAAAACAATGACTGCTATTT
Organism: Tachyglossus aculeatus; assembly: GCF_015852505.1. Classification (NCBI taxonomy): domain Eukaryota; kingdom Metazoa; phylum Chordata; class Mammalia; order Monotremata; family Tachyglossidae; genus Tachyglossus; species Tachyglossus aculeatus. The sequence goes on along the minus strand of NC_052083.1, from coordinate 12,542,789 downwards.
TATACGTTTAATTTGTGAGTTGTGATCATCACCAGACTCTGAACAATTGTGAAAATCAGTAAATAGCCAGTGTGGTTTGGAAGGGTCAGTAGAGATCATGTAGTCTGTGTTTGAATTTGCTCGTGAAACTTGAGCCAGGCTTGAAGCCTCCAAGCTATTAGGTTTCTGAAAAATTCATCTGAACACGAATATGGTAACATTTAACTTTTAAAATCCCCAGAGAGGATTTCCTGAGATATATGGAAGGATAGTGCTACTAGTAGAGTCAAATTCAAGAGGTCAAAGCTGCCCCAAACTCTAATGCATGTCTCTGAGTTGCCTTTTAGTGACTTTGAGGCAATATATCTCCCTGCACTGCATCTTTCCCCAACACACACACACACAGAGTCAGTCAATCATATTTATTGACCACTTACTGTGTGCAGAGCACTGTACTAAGTGCTTGGGAGAGGATGGTATGACAATATAAGACACATTCCCTGCCCACAGTGAGCTGACAGTCTAGAAGAAGATGCACATTTCTCCTATGGGGTATGGTCCGCTGTTTTCTCTTGCCTTGCAGTGTATTTCACAGTAAATCTAGACTTCCCAAGCAATCCTATAAAATCTATTTGAAATGAACCAATTCCTAATAGAGGTACCATAAGCAAGTATTTTCTTTTTGCCAGCAGTTGAAAATCATGATAGCATTGTCCAATTTGGTCCTTTTACAAGTGCCCACCTCGTGATCAGTCAAGTTATGGGGCTGATATTTTAAGAGATAAATTTGCCAGAATCACTGTACTACTGCATCTGCATGAGCTACAAAGTAACCTACTCAATCTTGTCAGAGGAGATCAAAGCAATGATCCAGGTCAGCCTTCTTTTCTTCCTTTACCTATGCCATGAATAATGAGAAGTCATACTTCTAAACAGTCAACAGGGTTAATGGCTACAGTCAATCAGCCCAAGAAGGACAGAGTAAGTGGATGGGCAATTTCAACTGGTATTTTCTGTGTCCTTGAAAAGCAGCTTATGTGCATGGATTTTTCCTGAGTTGTGGCAAATTGCAGTCACCATCCTGACCTTCTCTTGGTCCCTTTCAAAGTACAAGGGGAATAAAAGCCAAAGGAGCAGACAGACCCAAGGCATTTGCCATGACAGTTGCCAAGAAAATCACAAACAATGAAGTTCTGGATTATGGTCAGTCTGTGAGCACCTAAAGGTGTGCTCATGGTAATAATAATAATAATAATTGGCATTTGTTAAGCACTTACTATGTGCAAAGCATTGTTCTAAGTGCTGGGGAGGATACAGGGTGATCAGGTTGCCCCACGTGGGGCTCACATCCCCATTTTACAGATGAGGTAACTGAGGCTCAGAGAAGGTAAGTGACTTGCCCTAGATCACACAGCAGACATGTGGCGGAGCCGGGATTCGAACCCATGACCTCTGACTCCAAAGCCTGTGCTCTTTCCACTGAGCCAGGCTGCTTCTCTAACATAGCTACATTGTGAGTGGGGGACTGAGACGAGAATGAGCAAGAGCAGGACAATAATAATAGCATTTTTTAAGTGCTTCCCATTTGCCAGGCACAGTACTAAGCACTAGGGTAGATACAAGCTACTTAGGTTGGACACACTCCGTGTCCCACACGGGGCTCACGGTCATAACCCCCATTTTACAGATGAGGGAACTGAAGCACAGAGAAGTTAATTAACGTGGCCAACGTCTCGCAGTAGACAAGTGGCCAAGCCGAAAAGAGAATCTACATCCTTCTGACTCCCAGTACTTGCTTTAGCCTCTAGACCAAACTGCTTTTCATGCCCTGACAACTGCTGTATGGAGAGCTGAATGGGGAAACTGAAAAAAAAGGAGGGCAGAGTAAATGTGATAAGGACTCAGTGAAAAACAGCCTGTATTGTCATAATAATTGTGCTTAATAATAATTACGGTATTTGTTAAGTTGTTACTGTGTGCCAGGCACTATACTAAGCACTGGGGTGGATTCAAGGAAATGCACAAAGCACTGTTAGAGAAGCAGTGTGGAAAGAGCCCGGGCTTGGGAGTCAGAGGTTGTGGGTTCTAATCCCGGCTCCGCCACTTATCAGCTGTGTGACTTTGGGCAAGTCACTGAACTTCTCTATGCCTCAGTTTCCTCATCTGTAAAATGGGGATTCAGACTGTGAGCCCCACGGGGCACAAACTGATTCCCTTGTATCTATCCCAGTACTTAGAACAGTGCTTGGCACATAATAAGCGCTTAACAAATACCATCATCATCATCATGTCCATTTCCTGAAACTCATAATTTCACTGAATTGAATACTGTAACATTGTAAATACCCAGAGTGGTATCTGCATGCACCTACAACTGTTTCTTCTTTGACTTTATCTACCCAGCACAGTAATGGATCATGTTATACCCAAATCAGACTCATGTCCATCGTCATGTTTCCAAACTGTGTAATGACAACATTTAATATTATTACAGAACTGAGGGTATCATGGGTGGCAAGCTCCTTAGGAGACCTCAGAGGTCTGTTGATAATAATAATAATGACATTTATTAAGCGCTTACTATGTGCAAAGCACTGTTCTAAGCACTGGGGAGGTTACAAGGTGATCAGGTTGTCCCACGGGGGGGCTCACAATCTTAATTCCCATTTTACAGATGAGTTAACTGAGGCACAGAGAAGTTAAGCAACTTGCCCACAGTCACACGGCTGACAATTGGTGGAGCCGGGATTCAATCCCATGAACTCTGACTCCAAAGCCTGTGCTTTTTCCACTGAGCCATGCCGTTGATCTCTGCGGTAATTTCCAAAGGAAGAAATGGCATCTTTTAGGAGGCCATTCTATAAGCTTTTTAGACTGTGAGCCCACTGTTGGGTAGGGACTGTCTCTATATGTTGCCAATTTGTACTTCCCAAGTGCTTAGTACAGTGCTCTGCACATAGTAAGCATTCAATAAATACGATTGATGGTAAGCTATCTTTAGGTGCAAGAATGTGGAGGTCTTTGGAATGGTTAAAGAAATGATTCTAAGATTTGCCCAAGGTCACGCAGCAGACAAGTGGCAGAACTGGGACATAGACCTCAGGTCCTTCTTACTCCCAGGCCTGCGCTCTATCCTGCTTCTTGATAAAATATGTCTATCAACTCTGCATTGTTATCTTCCAAGTACTTAGTACAGTGCTCTGAACATAGTAAGGACTCAGTAAATGCCATTGATTGATTGTCTGGGGGGGGGGGTGTATACACATCTCTGTCCCTCCTATTTTCCCTCTCTCTCTCTCTCTCCCTTTTTCTCTGTCTCCCTCTTTCCACTGCTGTTTAAAATTGTATGGTTTCAATAAGATGGAAAGCTAATTTTCCACAACACTTAATTTGAAAAATGTTTAATAGTTCTTATGCAGCAGTTGTAAAATATCATCATGGATGTTAATTTGAAAATGCTAGTCTCCCAGAATCACACAAAGGGGATGCCATTTCCAGGGGACCATATCAATCGGCGGTATTTAAAAAAAAAAAATTTACTGTGGGCAGAGCACTGCTACTGGCACTCGGCAATGTAAACTTGAATTGGTCATCATGATCGCTGCCCTCAAAGAGCTCACAGTCAAGTGAGGAAGACAGTTTTTAAAATAAATTACAGACAGGGGAAACATCAGAGTGTAACATTATGTACTTAAATGCTGTGGGTTTAGCGTTGTGGTGAACATCAGGGTCCTTTATGTGATTTTCAGGAAAGATGCTACCTACTATGCAGCATAGCGTAGTGGATAGACCACAGGCCTGGGAGTCAGAAAGTCATGAGTTCTAATCCTGGCTCTGCCACTTGTCTGCTGTTTGACCTTGGGCAAGTCACTTCACTTCTGTGCCTCAGTTCCCTCATCTGTAAAATGGGGATTGAGACTGTGAAGCCCACGTGTGACAAGGACTGTGTCCAACCCAATTTGCTTGTATCCATCCCAGTGCTTAATATGGTGTCTGCCGCATAGTGAGCACTTGACAAATGCCATAATTATTATTATTATTACAAGCGTTTGAAATAAAATAAAATCCCTACCAGTTTAAAGAGCAAATTATTTTGCTTTTAAAGCACCAGTAGGTTTTAGGGACCTGAAAAGACTGGGAAAGAAGAAGAAACTGAAAGGGTAGGGTGACATCACCAAGCGCTCCATGCAGTCATAAATTTTTGCTTTCGATACTGTCCTCTCCACCAGTGTCTTGCCCTGCGGAAGTGTTAGTTAAGAAGTAAAAAGTCTCCTTTAGGAAGGAAAAAGAGCCTTTAGTTATAGCGTTCCCCCTACGTTAATCCATAAACATTCCAGGGAACAGATAAGCCCAGCATCTAATGTGATGTATTTCAGCACACCACAGTAGGAAATAGATTAACCAAATTTTACTTATTCAGCATATTTCTAATGCACTAAATCATTATGAGCATGAATACCAAATTAAATGGATTTCCATATGGCTTTTTTGATTAGTTTTAAAAACTGTATGAAAGGATAATATAAGCAGTGGACCCCTGTGACGTAAATTGAGCCATTAATGGCCTCAGTGGCTCTCAGCCCACTGCAGCAGGGCAGGCAGTCTCTACCTCAAAGGTATAAAAGCTAAACCGAATGTGTTTTGGGAAAGTTAACTGTTTCCTGCTCTTCTTCGTGGCCACATCTCCAACTGGCTCTGTTGCTGCTCATCAGGGGAACGATCAATCAATCAATCAATCAATCGTATTTATTGAGCGCTTACTATGTGCAGAGCACTGTACTAAGCGCTTGGGAGGTACAAATTGGCAACACATAGAGACAGTCCCTACCCAACAGTGGGCTCACAGTCTAAAAGCGGGAGACAGAGAACAGAACCAAACATACCAACAAAATAAAATAAATAGGATAGAAATGTACAAGTAAAATAAATAAATAAATAGAGTAATAAATATGTACAACCATATATACATATATACAGGTGCTGTGGGGAAGGGAAGGAGGTAAGATGGGGGGGATGGAGAGGGGGACGAGGGGGGAGAGGAGGGAAGGGGCTCAGTCTGGGAAGGCCTCCTGGAGGAGGTGAGCTCTCAGCAGGGCCTTGAAGGGAGGAAGAGAGCTAGCTTGGCGGAGGGGCAGAGGGAGGGCATTCCAGGCCCGGGGGATGACGTGGGCCGGGGGTCGACGGCGGGACAGGCGAGAACGAGGTACAGTGAGGAGATTAGCGGTGGAGGAGCGGAGGGTGCGGGCTGGGCAGTAGAAGGAGAGAAGGGAGGTGAGGTAGGAGGGGGCAAGGTGATGGAGAGCCTTGAAGCCCAGGGTGAGGAGTTTCTGCCTGATGCGCAGATTGATTGGTAGCCACTGGAGATTTTTGAGGAGGGGAGTAATATGCCCAGAGCGTTTCTGGACAAAGATAATCCGGGCAGCAGCATGAAGTATGGATTGAAGTGGAGAGAGACACGAGGATGGGAGATCAGAGAGAAGGCTGATGCAGTAGTCCAGACGGGATAGGATGAGAGCTTGAATGAGCAGGGTAGCAGTTTGGATGGAGGAAAGGGCGGATCTTGGCAGTGTTGCGGAGCTGAGACCGGCAGGTTTTGGTGACGGCTTGGTTGTGAGGGGTGAATGAGAGAGCGGAGTCGAGGATGACACCAAGGTTGCGGGCTTGTGAGACGGGAAGGATGGTAGTGCCGTCAACAGAGATGGGAAAGTCAGGGAGAGGACAAGGTTTGGGAGGGAAGACAAGGAGCTCAGTCTTCGACATGTTGAGCTTTAGGTGGCGGGCGGACATCCAGATGGAGATGTCCTGAAGGCAGGAGGAGATGCGAGCCTGGAGGGAGGGGGAGAGAGCAGGGGCAGAGATGTAGATCTGGGTGTCATCAGCGTAGAGGTGATAGTTGAAGCCGTGGGAGCGAATGAGGTCACCAAGGGAGTGAGTGTAGATTGAGAACAGAAGGGGACCAAGCACTGAACCTTGGGGAACCCCCACAGTAAGAGGATGGGAGGGGGAGGAGGAGCCTGCAAAAGAGACTGAGAAAGAACGACCGGAGAGATAAGAGGAGAACCAGGAGAGGACAGAGTCTGTGAAGCCAAGGTCAGATAGCGTGTTGAGGAGAAGGGGGTGGTCCACAGTGTCAAAGGCAGCTGAGAGGTCGAGGAGGATTAGGACAGAATATGAGCCGTTGGATTTGGCAAGCAGGAGGTCATTGGTGACCTTTGAGAGGGCAGTTTCTGTGGAATGAAGGGGACGGAAGCCAGACTGGAGGGGGTCGAGGAGAGAGTTGGTGTTGAGGAATTCGAGGCAGCGCCGAGGGAGAAGGAGGGAGGGAGCGCAACGAGGGAGAAGAGTCTCAATTCCCACCTTCAACTTCAAGGCCTGTCTTCAGAACATGCCTCAGTGATGCCCCTTATACTCCTCGCTGGTGGCAGAGTTAATGGTTTATTACAGCCTTTGAAAAACCCTGCTATTGGTCCTGTGGAAAGCGTGCGTCCCTGGAAATGAGGAACTTGGGTTCCAGGCATGGCCCCACAAACTGGGGAATGTCCGCAGGAGGCTGCGTCGTTGATGGTGAAGTCTTCCAACTTCCAGCATGGATATCGTTCTGTACTCTTTCAAGCGGCTAATGCACTGCTCTGCAAACGATAAGTACTCAATAAATGCCCACTGACCAATTGATTGTGAGGCTTAGCTCGTTGTGGGCAAGGAGTGTATCTGTTTATTGTTATATCGGATTCTCCCAAGCGCTTCATACACTGCTCTGCATGCAGTAAGCACTCAATAAATATGTTTGACTGAGTGATTGACTGAAAGACAGCTGGCCGACATGTCTGGCAAAGACTACGGTGGCTAGCAAGGCAACTTCCCTCTCACTGTTGGTGCTTTTGGTCAGTATCAGCATCTATGCTGTGGTCACTTTGGCCATAAATGCGTAATATACTTGATAGGGGTAGTGATAGCAGTTGGTCAGTGGTATTGATTGAGTGCTTACTGAGCACTAGACTGACTGTTTGGGAGAGTAGAACAGTAACACTGTCCTCAAGGAACTTGCAATCTAGTGGTATTAATGGTATTATAAAGTTTCAGAACTAAAGCTTGTCTTTGTCCTCTGTGGGAGACCCTGTCTTCATCACATTCTTGATATGCCCGAGGCCCGGTCAAACAATCAGTGGTATTTATTGAGCACTTAGAGAACTGTACTACGCGCTTGGGAGAGTCCAGTATAGCAAAGTTGGTAGACATGTTCCCTGCCCACAAGGAGCTTTGATAATCTATCAAGCAGGCATTTTTTCAGCCCCTTCTAAGTGGAGAACAGTGTTCGAGGTACTGGGGAAGTCACAATTAAACTGGCTGGCTGGCTGTCAAAGATTTTTAGAACCTCACAGAAAAACTGACAAGCAAGTAAGAAATTCAAGTGTTTGTAAGAATTATAAACCAATGGACTCAGAACAGTAAGTCCAAAGTTCAAAAGTACACCTTCATTGAATGAAATGGAATTCCTTCCTATCTGAGGTCCCCATGATATTTCAGAGTTTTTCTAGTATCAGGGAATGTGAGATTCTGTCCATGTAAGCTTGTGTGTGTGTTTTTTTTGTTTGTGTTTTTTAGTGATATTTGTTTAGCACTTACTATGTGTCTGCTTATTGTTGTAGTGTAGCCTCCCGAGTGCCTAATACAGTGCTCTGCACACAGAAAGTGCTCAATAAATACGATTTGAATGAAGTGTCAAACACTGTTCTAACCTCTGGGATACGTTCAAGAGAATTAGGTCAGACAAGGTCCCTGTCCCAAGTGGGGCTCCCAGTCTAAGTAAGAGAGAGAGAGCAGATATCCCCATTTTACAGTTGAGGAAACTGAGGCTCGGAAAAGATAAGTGACTTGCCCAAGGTCAAACAGCAAGTAATTGTCAAAGCTGGGATTTAAATTGAGGTCCTTCTGTCTCCCAGGCCTGTGCTCTATTCGCTATGTCACACAGAGTTGGTAGATGTATTCCGTCTACAAAGTTGCATGCTTACTATCATCATCAATGGTATTATTGAGCACTTACTGTGTGCAGAGCACTGTACTAAGTGCTGGGGAGAGTACAATACCAGAGTTGGTAGACATATTCCCTGCCCACAGCGGGCTTACTGTGTGCCGAGCACTGGATTAACTACACAAATAAATCAGACCCCATCTCTGTCACCCATGAGGGTTGCAAGCTAAAAGGAAGGCAGGAGAGGGCTTTTATTTCCATTTCCAGCAGAGAGGCACAGAGAAATTAAGTGACTTATCCAGGATCACACAGCAGAACTGGAAAGTAGAATCTGGGTCTCTTGACTCCCAGCCATGAGCCCACACAGAAGTACATACCATGTCTTCTCTCTATCTGCAGTATCTGTACAAGTTTACTAGCCTGTGCGTTGCTTAAAGCCGCTGTAAATTTCTATGTTGATGGCATGAAGGTTTCTTTATATTGCAATAATTTTATTGATAGGATTGTGAATTGATAGGATTTTAGACTGTGAGCCCACTGTTGGGTAGGGACTGTCTCTATATGTTGCCAATTTGTACTTCCCAAGCGCTTAGTACAGTGCTCTGCACATAGTAAGCGCTCAATAAATACGATTGATGATGATGATGATGATGAACAAATCCTTTATGTGGTGGCCATTCTCAGCTCACTATAATTTGTTTAGTGGTTCTAATAATAATAATAATAATTGTGGTAGTCTTTAGTTGTTTACTATGAACCAAGCGCTATACTAAACCTGAGGTAGATAAAACATTTTCAGGTCAGACATAAATGCTGGGGTAGATAAAACATCGTCAGGTCACATATTGTCCCTGTTCCCCATGGGATTCACAGTCTAAAAGGAAAGGAAAACAGGTGTTTAATCCCCATTTTGTTACAAATGAGGAAACTGAGACACAGAGAAGTTAAGTCCCTTGCCCAGTGTCACACAGCCGACAAGTGGCAGAGCCAGGATTAGAACCCAGGTTGCCCAACTCCCAGTTCCGTGCTCTTTCTGCTAGGCTGCACTGCTTCCAAGCAGTCTGGATAATTGTCCACTCCAGATCTGGAAGTGTCACATAGACCCTGTGACTCTGGTTGAAGGGAAAGAAGTAGCATGGACAAACACGGGTGCACTTCCTACTGATTTTCCAAGCCAAATGGCATTTTTGAAAAGTTCTTCCCAGTCTGGATTATCCAATGGAATTCAAAATGGGACTTCACCACCCCAAGGGGAGGCCACAAGAAAACATCATTAGTTTACGTAGATGAACAGAGCTAGCTAAGAACCAAGCTGATTCCCACAGGTGCACCAAATTTCTTTAAGTAAAGAGTTTGGGAACAAGACAGTGTGGAGATACTGGCCTCCTCTGATCTATGTTGGATCCTGTGACAGACGTTGAATGGGCGACAGTGATTGAGTGTTGATTGATGATAGACTAAATATGAATATTAGTGTTCTTTCTCCCCCCACCTCCCAAAAAATAGGAAACGTGGGGAAAGAAGTAATTATAGAAGAGACTGTTTTACCAAATTTAAGATGAATGATGATTAAAAGGTATCGTGAGTTCTGTGAATAAATATTTTACTGAGGTTGTTTGTTTCTGTTTTCTTGATGCTTCTTTCATCTCCTCTCCCCTATCCCCTACCCTACTTCCCCCATTCAACCGAAGCAGCAGCCCTCAGTTAGTTGATTTTCCTTGCATTTTCTTTCTTTCAGCTTCTTGCCTGATTACATCAGTGGAGACTTTGATTCTATTAGTCCCGAAGTCATGGAGTACTACAAGGTCAAGGTAAATTGGAAATGATTTAAGTCGCACAATCTACCCCAATGTGGAATATTTCCTCACCTCAGCTCTTTCTGCCAGGTTACCTGAGGGATTGGTATTCAACGGCCATTGTTTGGCATGTGGGGGATAGGACGGTGAAGTCCTGGGATGGCTAATATTTGTTTTTATTCTTTTTTTTAATTTAACTTTTTTTTAAGCGGGGAGCCATTTATTAAGTAGCTCCTTCTGAGATCAGGAAACGAAGACTTTGCTCACATTAATTTTATTAAAAATCCTCAAGAAACCATGTTGGGTAATGTTGGGCAAGACATTTTGGTGAAAGAACAATATAATACATGATTCTGTTTTTGTGGGAAGCATTGAAGGTGGGGTGTAGAAAATCACCTCCAAACAGCTACAGCACTTATTTCTAGAATTATTTATGATTTAGCAACTCGTCCATCTGCCTCAAAACTGCAGTTGAGGGGTAACAATTCCAAAAGTTTTGGGTCCAGATTCTAGGGGCCCTTTCATTTTTTTTCCTGGGTCTTGCAAATAAAAGCTCTACATATAACATTGGTATTTAATAATTATGGTATTTGTTAAGTGCCTACTCCATGCCAAGCACTGTTCTATAATATCTTTCCAGGAAGAACTTGGGGTGCTCTAGAAACACCATGTTATTAAGATTTTCTCAAATGTAATTGCTATATCTGAAAGGTTGAGCACTTTCTGGGTGCAGAGCACTGTCCTAAGCACTTGGGAGAGTACAGCGCAACAGAGTTGTTAGACAAGTTCCCTGCCCACAGTGAGCTTACACTCCAGAGGGGAGACAGGCATTACTGTAAATAATTAAAGTACATAATGTACATAATAATGGTATTTGTTAGGCGCTTACTATGTGCAAAGCACTGTTCTAAGCTCTGGGGGGATACAAGGTGATCAGATTGTGGGGTTCACAGTCTTCATCCCCATTTTACAGATGAGGGAACTGAGGCACAGAGAAGTTAAGTAACTTGCCCAAAGTCACACAGCTGACAATTGGCGGAGTTGGGATTTGAACCCATGACCTCTGACTCCAAAGCCTGGGCTCTTTCCACTGAGCCACGCTGCTTCTCTAAGAGATCATAAGAGAAGAGAATATGTACATAAGAGAAGCAGCATGGCCGAGGGGAAAGACTGCAGACCTCGGAGTCAAAGGCCCTGGGTTCTAATCCCAGCTCCACCACTTGTCTGCTGCGTCACCTTGGGCAAATGACTTCCCTTCTCCAAGCCTCAGTTACCTCATCTGTAAAATGGGGTAAGCCCCATGTGGCGCAGGGACTCTGACGAACCTGATTTCTTGTGTCGACCCCAGCAGCTAGTACAGTGCCTGTCACGTAATAAGTGCTTAACAAATGCCATTTTTAAAAAAAAGTGCTGGGAGGCTGAGGGGCAAGGTGACTATAAAGTGCTTTAAGGGTACAGAGCCAAGTGAGTGGGTGATGGAGAGGGAGTTGGGGAAAAGTGGCTGAATCAGGAAAGGCCACTTCGAGGAACTGTGACCTTAATAAGGCTTGGAAGGTGGGAAGAATCGGGACCTGGTGTATATGGAGGGGGAGGGAGTTTCAGGTCAGAGAGAGGACTTTGGAAAGGGGCTACTGCCTGAGGGATTGATATTCAACTGGTATTCAATTTTGAAATTCCTCAAAAATCTCCAGTGGCTACCAATCAATCTGCGCATCAGGCAGAAACTCCTCACCCTGGGCTTCAAGGCTGTCCATCACCTCGCGCCCTCCTACCTCACCTCCCTTATCTCCTTCTACAGCCCAGCCCGCACCCTCCGCTCCTCCGCCGCTAATCTCCTCACCGTACCTCGTTCTCGCCTGTCCCGCCATCGACCCCCGGCCCACGTCATCCCCCGGGCCTGGAATGCCCTCCCTCTGCCCATCCGCCAAGCTAGCTCTCTTCCTCCCTTCAAGGCCCTACTGAGAGCTCACCTCCTCCAGGAGGCCTTCCCAGACTGAGGCCCTTCCTTCCTCTCCCCCCTGTCCCCCTCTCCATCCCCCCCATCTTACCTCCTTCCCTTCCCCACAGCACCTGTATATATGTATATGTGTTTGTACATATTTATTACTCTATTTATTTATTTATTTTACTTGTACATATCTATTCTATTTATTTTATTTTGTTAGTATGTTTGGTTTTGTTCTCTGTCTCCCCCTTTTAGACTGTGAGCCCACTGTTGGGTAGGGACTGTCTCTATATGTTGCCAATTTGTACTTCCCAAGCGCTTAGTACAGTGCTCTGCACATAGTAAGCGCTCAATAAATATGATTGATGATGATGATGATGGCAAGACAGATGAAATGGAGACACAGTGAGCAAGCTGGAGGCAGAGGGTAGGAGGGGGTAAGTTGATTGAGTGCTTTAAAACTGATGGTGAGGAGTTTCTGTTTGACATAGAGGTAAGCTTTCGCACCTTAGTAAGCTCTTAGTACAGTGCTCTGCACACAGTAAGCACTCAATAAATATGATTGAATGAATGAATGAAAGAGCCACTGGAGATACTTGAAGAGTGGGGAGATGGGTGCTAATCCCGGCTCTGCCACTTTTCTGCTGTGTGACCTTGGGCAAGTCACTGGACTTCTTTATGCCTCAGTTACCTCACCTGTAAAATGGAGATTGAGACTGTGAACCCACGTGGGACAGGGATTGTGACCAAATTGTTTTGCCTGTACCTAACCCAGCACTTAGTTCAGCGCCTGGCACGTAGTAAGCACTTAACGAATGCCATAATTATGTGGACTGAACATTTTTTTTTTTTTTAAGAAAAATCATCCAGGCAGCAGAGCGCAGTATGGACTGAAGTCAGGAGAAACAGGAGGCGGTGATGTCAGAAAGGAGGCTCATGTAGTAATCAAGGCAGGATAGGAAAAGTGCTTGAGAAGCGGTGTGGCCTAATGGCTAGAGCATGGGCCCGGGAGTCGGATTGACCTGGGTTCTAATCCGGGCTCCACCACTTGTCTTCTGTGGGGCCTTGGGCAAGTCACTTCACTTCTCTATGCCTCAATTACCTCATCTGTAAAATGGGGATTAAGACTGTGAGCCCCACATGGGACTGGGACTGAGTCATCATCATCATCAATCGTATTTATTGAGCGCTTACTGTGTGCAGAGCACTGTACTAAGCGCTTGGGAAGTACAAATTGGCAACATATAGAGACAGTCCCTACCCAACAGTGGGCTCACAGTCTAAAAGGGGGAGTCCAATCCGATTTGCTTGTATCCACCCCAGCGCTTAGTACAGTGCACGCAATAAGCACTTAACACATACCACAATTATTATTATCATTATTAATATCAGCACTTGTGCAGTTTGGACGGAGAGGAAAGGGTGGATTTTAGTGATGTTGTGAAGGTAGGACCAGCATGATATGTGACATATTTGAATATGAATATTTGAATAATAATAATAATAATGGCATTTTTTAAGCACTTACTATGTGCAAAGCACTGTTCTAAGCACTGGGGAGGTTACAAGGTGACGGGGGGCTCACAGTCTTAATCCCCATTTTACAGATGAGGTACTGAGGCACAGATGAAAGATGGTCAAGGATATTGCTGAAATTATGGGGCTTGTGAGATAGGGAGGACAGCGGTACTGTCTACAGTGATGGGGAAGACAGGGTTTAGGTGGGAAGATAGTCATTTTGCTTAGTTTGAGGTGTTGGCAGGACATCCATGTGATGATGTCCAGGAGACAGAAGGAAAAGAATACGCATACGTGCGAGATCCTATGTCTTGTATATGAGAGATTTTGCTTGCCGTTTTGTCAGACAGACACACCGGTGATAAATCATTCCCTGACTACCTCCAGGGTTTAGCTACTACAAAGTCCTTCATGGCCTTCTAGACAGACCTCTGGAAAGTTATAGCATACGCCTTAGGCAATCCACAGAATTTTCACTAATGCGGGGCATTTTCCTGCTGTTGTTTCTTTCTCCGGTTACTGATTAAATCCCAAGTCATATTTTTAAGGTTTCTATCTTTAAACAAGCTCTCAAGGCTGAAAGAAACACTTTTGATGCAGAGAACCTGAGCAATTAACTTGAAGCTCTAGGTTTTAAAAAATTGGTTGGTGGGGAGGACCGTTTTTCTGACTTTCTACATCAAAGAAAAACCCCTGACGACTGATTTTAAGACAATTAATTTTCACATTCCTACTTCTTCTCCCACTACACCCCAGCTCACAGTCTTTATTCCTCTTAAAATAATCTACACACTGGGCTTCTATCTTGTTTCTCCCACTACCAACACCTTAACCATGCCCAGAACTCTTGCCAGCTGACCCCGGCTCTCTCTGTTCTCAAAACCCTTACAAAATCACACCTCCTCCAGGAGACCTTCCTTGGTTAATTTCCAGTCTTCTGACTTCATATCCTTCAATTCCTACATCAACATTTCTGTGCCACTCACAATCTTCCATAGCTTGCCCTATTACCTCCTCCCGTTAGTTATTCCCCCTTGTGTCTGTCTCCCCCGTTAGATTATAAACTCTTTCACATCAGAGCAGCAGCATGGCTTAGAACAGTGCTTTGCACATAATAAGCGCTTAATAAATGCCATCATTATTAGTAGTAGTAATAGATTAAGCGCGGGCCTGAGAGTCAAAAGGACCTGGGTTCTAATCCTGGCTCCACCACTTGTCTGCTGTGTGACCTTGGGCAAGGCTGCACTTCTCTGTGCCTCAGTTCCCTCATCTGTAAAATAGGGATTAAGACTGTGAGCCCCATATGGGACAGGGATCGTGTCCAACCCGATTTGGGTACACCCCCCCCAGTGCTTAGTGCTTCACACATAATAAGCGCTTAACAAAAACCACGATTATTATTATTATCGTTAGGGATGTGCATGCCAATTCTGTCGTAGTGACCCAAGCCCTTAGTACAGTGCTCATCATACAGTAAGTAGTTCCTCAAACTCCTTATGGTTTACTTTGGGCTTTCTTCATGGGGAATATTTGGAGATCTATGAATGAAACAAAGCATGTCGTTCTTTTTCATGGAAAACACAATCCCATTCACTTTATTGTTGGAGGAGACCAAGAAAGATGGCATTGAAGCTCGTCCGTTTCTAAGTAGCATTTCCTCTTATCCCCTCCAAAGGCACCCTCATTCTGTATTGTAACAGCAGGACCAGACATCAATCAATCAATCAATCAATCGTATTTATTGAGCGCTTACTTTGTGCAGAGCACTGTACTAAGCGCTTGGGAAGTACAAGTTGGCAACATATAGAGACAGTCCCTACCCAACAGTGGGCTCACAGTCTAAAAGGGGGAGACAGAGAACAATACCAAACATACTAACAAAATAAAATGAATAGAATAGATATGTACAAGTAAAATAAATAAATAAATAGAGTAATAAATATGTACAAACATATATGTACAGACATGAGAAGCAGTGTGGCCTAATGGAAAGCCCACAGGCCTGGGAATCAGAGATCCCAATCCTACCTCCATCACTTGTCTGCTGGGTGACCTTGGGCAAGTAACTTCATTTCATTTCTTATACAGCGTAACCTCTCAAGCGCTTAGTACAGTATTCTGCACACAGTAGGTGCTCAATAAATACGATTGACCGACTAACGTACTAAGCACTTAACAAGACTTTTATAAAACAGAAATAAAAGCAGAATAAAAGCCATAATCCTGACTGTACCACTGGGTTACTCTGTGACTTTGGGTGAGTCATTTACTACTTTGCCTCAGTTTCCTCATCATCTGTAAAATGGGGCTACGGTCCCTATTCTTTATGTGTTTTAGATTGTGAGCCACGTATGGGCATGGGACTTTCCCTAAATGGATTATCTTGTTTCCACCCCAACATTTAGCACAGCATAGCGCCATCACCTCTATATTCTTATTATTTGTGCTGGCAGTGTAAGGTCTAGAATGTTGGTACCTTTATAAAGCGAAAGAGTAGGAGTGTGAGCCTCAGTAGTGTCACGTAATTTTATGTTGCTCTGAGAATGCATTCCCCTCTCTGCCTCTGACAAAGTCAGGCCAACCTAAGAACATTTTCTGTGATATTTCAGAGAGAATCGGGCACTGTGGAAATCCCTCTGCTTTGCCTTTCTCCCTTAGCCGTTTAATAATGCAGAAGACTGGGGGTTGGGGGTGGCGTGTGATGAGCTGTTAAAAAGAGAGAAAATGTAATATTTCTTTAAACGATTTGCAGAAGGGGAACTGAAAAAAGGAGAAGGTGAGTGATTCCAGTTGGGAAAACGGAGGAACTGTTGTTGCGCAGCAGAGATTGATGTGATGTGTCAGCTTTGGGTGGAGCGCCGAATGTGGATCCCCAGCCGATCCGAGTTCCCATCAACGGAGGAGGAGGGTCCTCCTAAGCCAGAATTTGATATTCATGCTCAATTGCTTTAACTTTGGCATGTCCCTACCCGTTCACCGAAGTCTCACTTATCATTAACTCTGTCCCTTTGCTTGAACCGTAGAAACAAACAAACATACCGTCATTAATCATATATTCGGGAGAGGAGGAAGCGGCAGAGGGCGGAGAGGCCGAAACCTGGGCTGGGAGGACCCAGGTTCCCGTTCTCCCCCTCTCCCGCTGCTCTTCACAAGCACTCCCTGGGGGCATCATCAATCGTATTTATTGAGCGCTTACTATGTGTAGAGCACTGTACTAAGCGCTTGGGAAGTACACATTGGCAACATATAGAGACAGTTCCTACCCAACAGTGGGCTCACAGTCTAAAAGGGGGGCAACCAGGAGCCGTCTCAGCTGCGGGGAGAGAAGCAGCGTGTCAAAGCAATGTGACCGAATGGTTAGAGCATGGGCCGGGGCATCAGAAGGATCTGGGTACTAATCCCATATCCGCTTCTTGTCTGCTGCATGACCTGGAACAAGTCCTGACTTGTCTGCTGAGTGACCTTGGGCAAGTCACTTAACTTCTCCGTGCCTCCATTACCTCATCTGTAAAATGGAGATTGTGACTGAACACCCCATGTGGGACTTGGGCTGCGCCCAACCCGATTATCTTATATCTACCCCGACACTCAGTACAATGTCTGACACAGAATAAGTGTTAAACAAATACCACAAAAAAAGAGGCAGGCCATGGATTGATACAACTCTACCTTTTTTTGTTCCTTCTTGTCAGCTAACCTTCCGTGCTAAATCCTCTTACCTCTCTCTTATCCCACTCAGCAACCTAAAAGAACAGGATCCCTCTCGGGAGGAGATGTTTTGTAAAAGTCTACTCAGTGGGTCTGAATCCCTATCCAACCCAAGTGCTAGGGTAGATGCAAAGGTAGTTGGGTCAGACACAGTCCCTGTCCCAAATGGGGCTCACAATGTTCATCTCCATTTTACAGATGAAGTATCTGAGGCCCCAAGAAGTCAGATGACTTGCCCACTTGATGATGATGATGATGATAATGGCATTTGTTAAGCGCTTACTATGTGCAAAGCACTGTTCTAAGCACTGGGGTGGATACAAGGTGATCAGGTTGTCCCACAGTGGGCTCACAGTCTTAATCCCCATTTTACAGATGAGGTAGCTGAGGCTAAGAGAAGTTAAGTGACTTGCCCAAGGTCACGCAGCAGACATGAGGCAGAGCCGGGATTCGAACCCATGACCTCTGACTCCAAAGCCCGTGCTCTTTCCACTGAGCTACACTGCTTCTCTAATGCTTGTCTACTTTGTAATGTTGGGCAAGTCGCTTCACTTCTCTGGGCCTCAGTCTCTTCATCTGTGAAATGGGGATGGAGATTGTGATCCCCCTGTGGGACATGGACTGTATCCAGCCTGATTAGCTTGTGTGTGCCCCAGTGCTTAGTACGGCCCCTGGCGCATAGTGCTTCACAAATGTCATCAAAAAAACCCCAAACCCAACAACCTCTCCCACCCCACCTCAAAAAATCCCCGCTCCCGCTCCTATGTTCAGAGCTCGGCCATCCACGTCGGGTGGCATTTTTGCTTTCTAGTTAATTGTCTTCCAGTTTCTCTCTTGCCTGACACTTCAGTTCTGTCCTCATTCTCTTAGTGGCTACTGATATTGTGCAAATGCTTAATACATTAGGTGCTGATGATGGGTTAGTGTTACCAGTGCCTATTTTAAGCTAATTCATTGAGATTCAGTAATGCTTTGGAAACGTAGGCCATACTCATGTTTATTTGTAAATTTCAACATTGTAAATTTCAACACCTATGCTGCAGGTGGGTTCCTATTTTGTACTGCTTGTAGAGTCCTACAGGTTAATACAAAAGATGGAAAATGCTAGTAGAGTGAAGCCGAAAATCACTCGTTGGCTCCAGATTTAACTTCCTTCAATTTTGTCAAGCAATTAGGGGGAAAAAAAGCCCAGTAAATTACCTGAGCTTGCTGGGCCTACTGTTTCACTGTATTTGGTGTTGTTTAATGAAAACACATGGCTGGGATAAACACCCAGTTTTATGAGATGTAATGGTTCATTGATGTTATTCTTGAAAATCATCAAACACAGTCAGTTAATACCTTTGCAGATATGAATACCAGAGAAACAATTTAGCCTCTCTTCCTATGTGTAGGGGAGAAAGAGAGAGTGTGTGTGTGTGTGTGTACATGCACTCAGATGCTCTCGCAAAGAGCGAGGTCTGAATCACTTAATCAAGGACCATATTTCTCTGGATGACCAGGAACTGTTGAGCTGGAATGAAATTCCACCTCCACTTCCTTTAGGATTGCTATTCTTGCCTCCTTGTGATCTTCTTCAAGACTGACCCCGCAGTGGTGGGCGTACCTGTGGTTTCTCCTTGTAATTTTCAATTCTGTAGCAGCCTGCTCCTGCAGATAATGAAGCTGGCAGGTTATTTAAACAGATCTGGTGCTCCAGTCTCCCGCTGATGGCTCACTGACTGTCCAGGGGTAACATGGAGCAGTGAAAAGGGAGACAGAACACAGGGTCATCCGCCTACAGAGGAAAAGAAACACGGCTAATGAGAGAGCGATGGGCAGACCAAACACACTGCAGGATTTTCAGGCGACCTCAGAACATTTCCCTTTACATTCAAAAAAACTATTTTTAAACTTCCAAAAGTAGGGGGAAAATATATTGCTTCTGCTTGAAGACTTAAGATGATCTCCACTACATAGGAATTGGTCAAGCGGTATCCTGTGGGCTTAAAATTTGATAAAGGTAACCTTGAAGCATTGTTTTTTTTTTTTCTATTTCTTTAAAATCTGTACATGTTTGCCTTGATTGTACAGGGTGGGCAAAATATCTCGTACCACCCTCAAAAAGCAGTTCCGAGTGCATTTGAAAGAAGCCAAATAATTTGGATCGGCTGTGTCCAATCTAAGCAACCTCTATCAATCAAATTGTCTTTATTGAGTGCCGGTTGTGTTCAGGGCACCCTACTGAGCCGTTGGGAGAAAACAACACAGAATTAATTAGGTACGATCATTGCTCTTAAGTCATTTTCTCTAGGAGTTGCAAATTTTAAAAGATAGTACAGGTAGGAGAGGTGACCCCAGCGCATAGCACAGGGTTTGGTTCATCGGTGATGAAGTGTCCCATTGAGAACTATGGATGATCCTTAATCATGAGACTTCTAGGATGAGAACCTGGGAACAGGAATCTATTATAATCTATGCAGAGAAGCAGCGTGGCTCAATGGAAAAAGCCCGGGCTTGGGAGTCAGAGGTCATGGGTTCAAATCCCGGCTCCACCAATTGTCAGCTGTGTGACCTTGGGCAAGTCACTTAACTTCTCTATGCCTCAGTTACCTCATCTGTAAAATGGGGATTAAGACTGTGAGCCCCACGTGGGACAACCTGATCACCTTATATCCTCCCCAGTGCTTAGAACAGTGCTTTGCACATAGTAAGTGCTTGACAAATGCCATCATTATTGTTAGTAGTATTACAAGGTAAGCAGGTTATTCATTCATTCATTCATTCAATCGTATTTATCGATCGCTTACTGTGTGCAGAGCACTGTACTAAGCCCTTGGGAAGTACAAGTTGGCAACATATAAAGACGGTCCCTACCCAACAGTGAGCTCATAGTCCATGTCCCACATGGGGCTTAAATCTCAATCCCCATTTTCCAGATGAGGGAACTGAGGCCCAGAGAAGTGAAGTGACTTGCCCAAGGTCACACAGCAGACAAGCGGCAGAGCTGGGATTAGAACCCAGATCGTTCTGACTTGCAGGCCCAGGCTCTTTCCAGTGGTCCACGCTGCTTCCCCATTAAAGAAGAGCAGGTGTCCAGGCTTTCTGCTCTCACTATGGCTCTACTGCACGGAGTGGTTGTGTGAGTGGGTTGTGAACAAGGCAATCCTCCTGAGGGGTGCATTGGGAACACACTCGCAAGCAGCCTCAGGGAGTGTTTGTGACCCACATGCAGCTTTTCATCCCTATGTTTGCAGCCAGAATTTATTCATTCCCATCCAACCTCCTGGTACTGACTCAGAAAAAATTTCCTTAGCAAATTTCAGGCTTTAGCATCGAATTTGAAGTTGAACTTTCCAGCTGTCACAGGAAAAGAGGTCAATATATCTTTCGCCACCTCTCCAATGGCATTTTTTTTTTATTTCTGGTGTAACAAAAAGAACGACCAGTTTCCTGACCCGAAAAACGGAGATTTTCAGGAGCAACAAAAGCCTTAGCACTCAGGTATCTGGGTTTCAGGGTGTGTGATCTTAACTCCAACAATTCATTTCTTCTGGACATCTGTCTTATCTATCCAATCGATCAGTTGTATTTATTGAGCAATAACTTGGTGCAGAACACTGAACTAAGTGCTTGGGAGAGTATGAGACACTCTGTAGACACAATCCCTGCTCTCAGAGAGTTTACAGTCTAACCTGGCAGAAATACGGTGGCATTGACTGAGTGCTTACTGTGTGCAGAACCCTGTACTAAACGCTTGGGAGAGGGAAACATAGCAGTTGCTGGTCACGTTTTCTGCCCACGATGGTAGGTTGATGGTAGTACCTAAGGGCTTAGGTGGAGCCTTTAGCTAGACTTTCACCTCCTTGTGGGCAGGAATCATTCACTCAATAATGGTAGAATGATAATGATAATAGTGGTATCTGTTAAGCACTTACTATGTGTCAAGTAGGGGTAGCAGTTTAAATAGGAGTCAGAAAAGGTAATGAATCCCCGTTTTGCAGATGAGGGACCAGAGGCACAGAGAAGTTAGGCAACTTGCCCAGAGTCACACAGCAGGCAGGTTGTGCTGCACCCCAGCTCACACTCTTTGTTCCACATAAGCTAACCCACTCATCATGCCTTGTTTTCTTCTCTCCCATCTCTAATTCTGCCTGAAATTCCCTCCCCTTTCAAATCCACCAGACCACAGGTCTCTCATATAATAACCTGAAATAGTAATAATAGTAATAATAATAGTAATAATAGCCTGAAATAGCACACATCCCAGAATTGCCTTATACCTCCCTAAGGGACTCCCATGTAGTCCGTTCAAACGCCAAATCTATAATCTCCATTTCTCTCTAATAACTCTTTTTGACAGGAACCTTTTTTGTAGATGATCTCTTGGAAAATATCTTAGAAGGGCCTTGCTGGGTTTTAATATCCCTTCCTCTGCCTCCCTTCTCCTCATTTTCCTTCTCTAATTTTCTTTTTGGTTCATGTTGCCCTCTTCTCTGGCACTAATGAGTATTTCTTGAAATCTTAGAACAGTTCAGTAGATTCCAACCTTAACTGGCAGAAAGAGAGGTTAAGGCACGTGGAAAATTCTATAAAGTTACCCAAGTTCCAACTGTGGGACCCAGTGTCTGTACACTGGTGGGTTGTTAGATTTATTCTTTTGAAGAAGTTAGTTGCTAGAGACTTTGATATTTTAAAAATGCTGATTCTTTGAGCCAAATAAATTTGTATGGATCGTTAAAAATGAAAACAGCCCTGCTTGACAAGAGGGAAAAGGAAGGGAAAAAACAGCAGATGGTTATAGGGCAGAAATAATAATTGAAGTTAGCAGAGTTTAAAGGAATGGGGGAAAGATGTCAAGTTCCTCGAGGGCAGAAAGAGGAGATCGAAAGGAATAAGTGATAGAATAAAGGATGGGAAGGGGAAACGGAACTCACTTTTCACTCTCCAAAGTTTTGAGCAGTGGAATAATCTTCTTTTTAAAATATTCTGCATTTTCTACAGTAAAAATTGAACAAGCAGCTCTGAGGTTATGAGCCATGAAAATAAGCTCAAATGCCCAAGGGCCTAAAAGAAAGAGTTCCTAATGAGAATCAGGAATTGGCCTAATGAGAAAATGAACGGACTTAGCGTCTCTTTCCCATTTCATTGTCAAAACAGTTTGTGAGAGTTGAGGGGGAAGGGAGAGGATGATACTGGGTGTATGACAAAGGAACTGCCTGACAGTGGGGAAAAAACTTAAAATATATTCTAGCAGAAATCACCTGCTGCTTAACTGGCAGAGTTTCACCCAGCTGCATTTTCTGACCACTTGGTCACTGGGAGCCCTCTTCCTACAGACACGATTGGGTTGGTTTCATTCAGGGAGCTTCAATTTGAGATCGTTTACATGGCTGGTAGACCCTCCCAGGATGGAACTTCCTTGCATGGGTGAGGAGGATGAAAAAATCTAGAGTTCTCTCTGTCAGTGAGTTTAATATTGCTGGTGCCAGAGTTCACTAGGGTGCTTAGAGGCAGGGCTAGCGGCCAAGCGTAATGTTCGTGGCATCAACTCATTTCATCCCAGATCTCCAGTTTGGAGCTGATC
The DNA here is from genome assembly GCF_015852505.1 of Tachyglossus aculeatus. Lineage (NCBI taxonomy): Eukaryota > Metazoa > Chordata > Mammalia > Monotremata > Tachyglossidae > Tachyglossus > Tachyglossus aculeatus. The sequence goes on along the minus strand of NC_052083.1, from coordinate 12,520,308 downwards.
ATAGCAATTAGCCCATATAACATGGTAGTAAGGTGACCAATCAATCCACCCTTCTCTCTCCAGCCAAGCTGTTGACTCTTGTCCCATCACACCTAGACTGTATTAACCTTCTCGCTGGATTTTAGCCTCCACCTTGTCTCCCTTGGAAAATCTAGTCAGAAAAGGGTGGTCGCAGAGTATAGAACCAACAGGTTGGCTGCAAACCTGATGTTTGGATTCTCTTTCTCTCTTAGTATGTAGAACAGCCAAAGGAGATTAGAGAAGGCCCACCGCTGCTCAGTTAGGGAAGGAATCGTGCATATTTTCAGGCCACAGGTTTTCTTTTCAAAAACCGTCACTAACGCCACTGGGTAAACTGAGGTCGAGCAGTTAGGAGAGGGACATAAAATGGTAGCTTTCAGAATGTAATCAAGAAATTCCAATTCCTTGCGTCTTGCTCAGTCATATCACTGAGATCACTCTTGTTTTGGAAAGATGAGTTGTTCTGTAGCCGGAAAAAAACCCGATTTTACAATCTACTTTTTTTCTAAATGAAAGATTTTTCGGGAGTCAGCATAGTATGACCTGATTGGTTTTATATAAAATGTATTTTCAGTGACCTTCGTTAGATAAATTATTGACAAAGAATAAATTAAGCATTCTAGGATGACAACCTAATGAGTTTTGTGATTCTCTTTGTAAATTAAACTGATTATTGACCCACATTGTATGGCGATATATATTTTTTTAGTTAATCTATTTGTCATAAATGTTGACAATACACTCATGGGTTGATTTGCAAGATAGCTTGTCCACAGTGATACATCAAAAAAGTCTTGAGCTTTTAGAATACAAGTGGTGTACACACAAATAGCAGTAAGAACCTTGTGTTCAGATAAAGTCCAAGAGTTTTATTTTTCAGAATGTGGCACACACTGTTGTTCAAAAAACAAGACCTTTATCACTATACTAAGGGTCATTTTTCTCGCATATATTGCACATCCCAAAATGTATATCCCAATATTGTATTTAGAATACAGTTGGGATGGAAAAAAATGGGTTTTATTCACCTGATAATACAGTATTAAGGCCTGCCTTTACTTAGTCAATAGTACTTGAGTACTGTGTGCAGCACACTGTACCAAGAGTTTTGAAGAGTGACATTTATTTTGCTTGTACATCTTTACTATTCTATTTATTTTGTTAATGACGTGCATTTAGCTTTAATTCTGTTTATTCTATCAACTTGACACCTGTCCACATGTTTTGTTTTGTTGTCTGTCTCCCCCTTCTAGACTGTGAGCCCGCTGTTGGGTAGGTACTGTCTCTATATGTCGCCAACTTGTACTTCCCAAGGGCTTAGTACAGTGTTCTGCACACAGTAAGCGCTCAATTAATACAATTGAATGAATGATCCCTACTTCCCGTGAGTTTACAGTCTAACAGGAGACAGACACAGAGAGGAGAAAAAAAGAGATTGGAAAATGGAGAAATAAAAAAGTGAAAAATAGGAAAATGAATAAATAAGTACTTTGTAGGATATATAAATCTTCATATACAAAAATGCTATGATGGCTCTGGATGCGTGTATTCTGAGGTGGTAGTTGGAAGGTTGTGACCTTAGAAGAAGCTGGGGAAGATTCCTGGAGGGAATTGAATTTCAGGGGGGCTGTAAGATAAAGGAGCGCTTTGTTCTGGTGGATTTGAAGGGGAATGGAGAAGGGGTTAGTAGGGGGAGAATTGAGAACAAGGCCAAACAAGCCAGCTTTGGAGGAGCAACGAGGGTAAGATGGAGAATAGTGGGTGAAAGAGAAGCTTAGGCCCACTTGATCCACAGGCTCTGCTTGATAGGGAGAGGGATGGGTAAAAATCCAGTTTGGGGAGGAATGGAGAGTCAGGTGCCGAATGGAGTTTTAGAAAAATGATCTTTGCAGCAAGTAGGGACTAGAGAGGAGAGGCTGGAAGGCCAGCGAGGTGACTGAATCAATATTATAGCCGGCCTACGATAGGACCGGGGATGGCCGTGGATATGACGGGGAGTGTTGCTGAGGGAAAACTGGCAAAATTTAGAGGGAGACTGAATGAGAGAGTTGAAAGAGAGTGAGGCGGCAAGAATAATGCCAAGGTTGTGGAGGAGGCTGGTAGTGTTGCCAACCTTGGTGGAAAAGTTAGGTGGAAGCCTGGATATGGGAGGGAAGATGTGAACGTATATTTGAAGGTGTCTTGGAGGCAAGAGGAAATAATAATAATAATAATAATTATAATGGCATTTATTAAGCACTTACTATTTGCAAAGCACTGTTCTAAGCACTGGGGAGGTTACAAGGTGATCAGGTTGTCCCACTGGGGGCTCACAGTCTTAATCCCCATTTTCCAGATGAGGGAACTGAGGCCCAGAGAAGTTAAGTGACTTGCCCAAAGTCACGCAGCTGACAGTTGGCGGAGCTGGGATTTGAACCCATGACCTCTGACTCCAAAGCCCTGGCTCTTTCCACTGAGCCACGCTGCAAGATTGCGGAGGAGGTGAGAGGTTATGTACATATCCGTAATCTTTTTACATTAATGCCTGTCTCTCTCTCTAGACTGTAAGCTCCTTGTGGGCAGGAGAATACAATACCATGGAGTGGGTAGGTAGACATGTTCCCAGACCTTTTACAAGAGTTTTTACTGTGTTGCCATTCTCTGGGAATTCGCCATTCAAGCGCTTGGGTAGTTTGGCTGCCACTCTGCCATACAAGTGTTTTCTCATTTATTCATTCATTCATTCATTCCTTCAATCGTATTTATTGAGTGCTTACTGTGCGCAGAGCACTGTGCTAAGCACTTGGGAAGTACAAATAGGCAACATATAGAGACGGTCCCTAACCAACAACGGGCTCACAGTCTAGAAGGGGGAGACAGACAACAAAACAAAACATGTAGACAGGTTATCAGTAGGCAGTGTGTCTTAGTGGAACGTGTGGGCCTGGAAGCCCAGAGGAGATAGGGGTTCTGGTCCCAACTCTGCCACTTGTCTGCTATGTAACTTTGGGCTAGGCACTTTAAACACTCTGTGCCTCAGTTTCCTGAGCTGAAATCAATCAATCAATCGTATTTATTGAGCGCTTACCGTGTGCAGAGCACTGTACTAAGTGCTTGGGAAGTACAAGTTGGCAACATCTAGAGACAGTCCCTACCCAACAGTGGGCTCACAGTCTAAAAGGGGGAGACAGAGAACAAAACCAAACATGCTAACAAAATAAAATAAATAGAATAGATATGTAGAAGTAAAATAAATAAATAAATAGAGTAATAAATATGTACAAACATGTATACAGGTGCTGTGGGGAAGGGAAGGAGGTAAGATGGGAGGGATGGAGAGGGGGAGGAGGGGGAAAAATAAGGATAAAATACCTGTTCTCTGTCCCTCTTAGTTTGTGAGCTCTGAGTGGGAGGACTGCATCCGATCCGACTGTCTTGTATCCAGCCTGGTGCTTGGCACATAATAAGCATTTAATAAATGCCATCATCATTGTTATTAGTCTCAAGATCCCGCAACCATTCTGTCATTCTAGTTAGTTTTTGATGTAACTCCATTTCCTCCTGGTTAGCCTTATTCAGGTCACATTTCCTCCAAGAGGCCTTTGGTGATTAAGCCCCCTTTTTCCCGGCTCCCTCTCCCTTCTGTGTTGTCTTCACACTTGGATCTGTGACCTTTGGAAACTTGGTATTTGCCCCATTCTCAAAACCACAGCACTTGTCTTGTCACATGCCATCGAGTCATCTCCGATCCATAGCGTCACCATAGATGCATCTCAGCCAGAACGCCCCACCTCCATCTGCAGTTGTTCTGGAAGTGTATCCACAGAGTTTTCTTGATAAAAATACGAAAGTGGTTTACCACTGCCTCCTTCCACGGCACTTATATACCTCTAAATTATACATGATAAGTTATTTATTTATATTAATGGCTGTCTCCTCCTCTAAACTGTAAGGTCACTGTGGGTAGAGAACATGTCTACTGATTCTCCCAAGTGCTTATAACAGAGCTCTGCTCCTAGTAAATGCTCAATAAATACCATTGATTGATTGATTTCCTACAATTAAATTTTCGGAAGGTTACACAAGGAGCCTCATGATGCAGAAAATGGTTGCTCTCATTAATGAACGAATGAACAGCCGTACTTTAAAATGGTAAATCTCAGACTGGGTGGATTTTTCTGCCTTGTTTTTCCTAGAAAAAAACTAGAATTAAAGAAACATTGAATGAGCTCAGGAATCTAATGTAGAGCGAGGGGCTGTCGAGGCCCGCCAGTTTCAAGGCACAGCCGAGACGAGTGTGGTTAAAACTCAGGGTCGAAAATGTGCTTACTAAGGAAGTTGTTCGGTGGATGTAGGATTCCCAAAGGGAAGAATCCCAGTCAACTTGCTTGATCTGATTGATAATTGATTTCCTGAGACCAAAAGGAAGAAAGCAGTAAAAGTGGGAATGATTTGAGCAGCTAAACGGATACATCAGTGCAGCATTTCTTCCTACCTTATGGTCCTTTTTTTAATAGTATCTGTTCAGTGCTTATTTTGTGCCAGGCACCGTATTAAATGCTGCGATAGATACAAGATTATCAGGTGGGACACAGTCCTTGCCCTACATGTGGCTCACAGTCTTAATCCCCATTATGCAGATGAGGGAACTGAGTCTCAGAAAAGTTAAGTGATTTGCCCAAGGTCATTCTGCAGACAAATGGTGGAGCTTTATGACGTTGGACAAGACACATAACTTCTCTGGGCCTCATTTTTTTCTTTGTAAATTGAGGATTTAATTCCGGCTCTCCCTCTGCCTTAGACTGTGTGACAAGGGACTGAGTCTGACCTGATCAATTTGTATATACTACAGCCCTTAGTATGTACTTAGCACATAACGAATACCACAACTATCGTCATTATTATCACTGTAGCAATAGTATGCTCCCAGTAGCGAGAAGAAATAGTGGTGACAGTAGCCTGGTTTCTGAATGCTTATGCCACATTTCACCCCATTCAGAGTTACTCATTGTTTTCTTAAAAACGGTATTTTAAGGAGCGGTATATTAGTACTGCAAGTTGTAATCGACTCCCTGAAGAAAAGGATCCTTTTCTTCGACATCCAATTCCAAGTGAGGACTTGGTGTAGCTTACACAGAGCTGAGAAAGGGACATTATTCTCCCTTCTGCCCCCTCATACACATTCCAAAAGGGAAGACGTACATTTGGAATCTCAACAGCTTGAGCGCTCAATTTATTTTTCGATCCAGTAATTCGGGTACATCAAAGGGAACTTGTCTTAGAATAGTATGTGAGCCTACCTGGAAGACTGGAAAAAGAAGACTAGAAGATCTACTTCTAAAGAAGCAAAAACAGTCTTCCATTTCACTATCTTATTCACAGATCCATGGGCCTATTTGAAAAGTGTCCTACATACATAGGTCATATCTCTAACCAGGTTAGGAAATGCTTCATTGAAAAGATGGCCTTTTCCTTCACCTTCCCTGGAGGTCAGTGCACACAAACCTAAGAAAAAATGGTTTTCAGGGCTGCAGCTGAAGCAGTGGGCACACGGAAAGTGGAGGGGAAAAAAAAAACCAGGAATTTTTTCCATTCACTATCAATACGACTTTGCAGTTACGGTTTTCCCAGCCAATGTCTTTATAAAATGGGGAAGTTAAATAAGGCAGGAAGTACTGCACTTGTTTTGAAAACCTAGGGTTAGCGTGTCAAGTTCAGTTCTGGAAAGGCTGTATTTGACATAAAAGGGAAAATATATATATACAGAAGTGCACTTTAAGAGAATTCATATGAGATAATGCGAAATACGCATTGTTGAAGCATTTTCAAAATGTTGGCATACTTTTTGTGAGAAATGCCTATTCTGTGAAACTCCATGGAACTTCTAATGTTGACTAATGGCCGCAATTCGTCATACCAACCCACCAAAATCATTAGTTTTGCTTCAATGCAAGTGTTAATCCGAATCTCTGGGCCTGCCTTCTGTTTCAACAATGATCTCCATTCTATGTACAGATGTTATTTACCTTCTTCTCCTTGAGTCTTCCTTCTGGGAGGAATTTCAGCTTGCGGGACTGTAGCCGTTTGTAAATTCTCCTGTCGACCCAAATCGTAAATGTTGACTAAGCTTCCACCTGGATGGAAGGTGGACATTTTGAGGTGGGGAAAGCATATGAGCATGGAGGTATTGTCGGGGAGGAGGTAGGAGTCTGGGGGAGAAAGAAAACTGTTTAGTGCAAGACAAAGCAGGAAATGAACAACACTAGGGGAGATGGGGGGGTGCAGCAGGAAGGGACCTTATTTTCCCGCTGCAATTAACAATAATAATAATAATAATGGCATTTGTTAAACGCTTACTATGTGCAAAGCACTGTTCTAAGCGTTGGGTGGGGGGATACAAGGTGATCAGGTTGTCCAACGTGGGGCTCACAGTCTTAATCCCCATTTTACACATGAGGTAACCGAGGCTCCGAGAAGTTAAAAGTGACTTGCCCAAGTTCACACAGCAGATATGTGGCGGAGCCAGGATCCGAACCCATGACCTCTGACTCCAAAGCCCATGATCTTTCCGCTGAGCCACGCTGCTTCTCACAATGTCTCATAATTACACAATTAGACAAAATGTCTTGTGGGAAGAGACGAGGGTGTCCTGAAAAGGCCACTGGCAACCTACAGTCCAGCCACATTGTGCACCCGTACGCACATATACAAGAATACACAAAAATGACAATAAACTGCTCGACCTGGTTGGTTCCTCAACCTGAACCAAACCCAAGATTTCATTCTAGTCTACACCCAGGAAACACAGCACCCATCCATAGTTTTTCTCAGCGGTCCAGAAATTAAAACTCACAAATTCTCTTATCTAGGCAGACCCAAAAGCAGAAAGCAGAATCAAAGGGGCCATCAGGGCTTTGGGGAAATGGACTGACAGAATTTAGCTGCAGTGGGACATCAAACTTTTTACCAAGCAGAAGATTGAAAAAGCTGTCCTAGTTTCCAAACTTCTATATGGAAGTGAGTCCTGGAAAACAATAGAGGACATAGCCGGCTCCCAGAGCAGTTTCACCAACATCATCCCACATCCTCCAGGATATCAAATAGGGAAAAAATAAGATCCACAACTCAGCTCAGCAGCACTGAGGCAAAAGAGCTATGCTGGGCCAGACATATTTTTAAAAATGGATGATAACAGGACACCCAAGTGGATACTATATGATGAATTTAATGATAACAATAATAATAACTGTGGTATTTGTTAAGCACTTAATATGTGCCAGGCAGTGTGCTAAGACTGGGTAGATACAAGCAAATCGGGTTGGGCCCAGACCCTGTTCCCCTTGGGACTCACAGTCTCGATAATAATAATAATAATAATTATAATAATAGGCATTTGTTAAGCACTTACTATGTGCAAAGCACTGTTCTAAGCGCTGGGGAGGATACAGGGTGATCAGGTTGTCCCATGTGGGGCTCACAGTCTTCATCCCCATTTCACAGATGAGGTAACTGAGGCACAGAGAAGTTAAGTGACTTGCCCAGGATCACACAGCAGACATGTGGCGGAGTCAGGATTTGAACCCATGACCTCGGACTCCAAAGCCCTTGCTCTTTCCACTGAGCCACGCTGCTTCAGTATAATGGAATTTATTGAGCACTTACTATGTGCGAAGCACTGTTTTAAGTGCTGGGGAGGTTACAAAGTGATCAGGTTGTCCCACGGGGGGCTCACAGTCTTCATCCCCATTCTACAGATGAGGTAACCGAGGCCCAGAGAAGTTAAGTGACTTGCCCAAAGTCACACAGCTGACAAGTGGGTGGGCCAGGTTTAGGGCCCATGACCTTCTGACTCCTAGGCCTGTGGTCTGTCCACTATGCCGTCCCTCTCTCCTTCTCCAGCCCGGCCCGCACCCTCCACTCCTCTGCCGCTAACCTCCTCACTGGGCCTCGTTCTTCTCGCCAATCCCGCCGTCTACTCCTGGCCTGGAATGCCCCCAATCCCTCCACACATCCACCAAGCTAGCTCTCTTCCTCCCTTCAAAGCCCTACTGAGAGCTCACCTCCTTCAGGAGGCCTTCCCAGACTGAGCCCCCTTTTTCCTGTATGACCTTGGGCAAATCACATAGCTTCCCTGTGCCTCAGTTACCTCATCTGTAAAATGGGGATTAAGACTGTGAGCCCCACGTGGGACAATCTGATCACTTTGTATCCTCCCCAGCACTTAGAACCGTGCTTTGCACGTAGTAAGCACTTAACAAATGCCATTATTATTATTATTTCCTCCCCATCCCCTCCACCCTACCTTCTTCCCCTCCCGCCAGCACTTGTATATATTTGCACAGATTTATTACTCTATTTTACTTGTACATATTTATTATTCTATTTGTTTTGTTAATGATAATAATAATAATGGCATTTGTTAAGCACTTACTATGTGCAAAGTACTGTTCTAAGCGCTGAAGGGGATACAAGGTGATCAGGTTGTCCCACGTGGGGCTCACAGTCTTAATCCCCATTTTACAGATGAGGTAACAGGCTCAGAGAAGTTAAGTGACTTGACAAAGGTCACACAGCAGACGTGTGGCAGAGCCGGGATTAGAACCGATGACTTCTGACTCCAAAGCTCGTGCTCTTTCCACTGAGCCACGCTGCTTCCCCATATGATGTGCATATAGCTATAATTCTATCTGTTCTGACGATTTTGACACCTGTCTACATGTTTTGTTTTGTTGTCTGTCTCCCCCCTCTAGACTGTGAGCCTGTTGCTGGGTAGGGACCATCTCCATATGTTGCCAACTTGTACTTCTCAAGCACTTACTACAGTGCTCTGCACACAGTAAGCGCTCAATAAATACAATTGAATGAATGAATGGTTGTTTCCCATTTACACAGGGTACATGAAATTGGGCAGGTAAAATAAGCCTTTTTCTTAAAATAGTCAATCATCTTCTCAAGCAGTGTGTTGAGTGACCACTGGGACAATGAGCCCAGCCCGGCGGACAGTAACCAGAAGAGCGACAAGAAGCAGTGTGGTCTAGTGGATAGAGCATGGGAGTCCAAAGGACCTGGGTTCTAATCTCGGCTCTTCCACTTGTCTGCTGTGTGACCATGGGCAAGTCACTTAAATTCTCTGTGCCTCAGTTCCCTCATCTGTAAAATGGGGATTAAGACTGTGAGCTCCACGTGGGACAGGGAATGTGTCCTGCTCAGCCTCATCTGCATCCATAAGCAGAATTTCACCAGCAGTACTGTCATTTTAGAAAATGAAGAACCACTAATCAATCAATCAATCAATCGTATTTATTGAGCGCTTACTATGTGCAGAGCACTGTACTAAGCGCTTGGGAAGTACAAATTGGCACTAATAATAATAATAATAATAATTGTGGTATTTGTTTTAGACTGTGAACCTTTTAGACTGTAAGCCCACTGTTGGGTAGGGACTGTCTCTATATGTTGCCAACTTGTACTTCCCAAGCGCTTAGTACAGTGCTCTGCACACAGTAAGCGCTCAATAAATGCGATTGATGATGATTTGTTAAGCACTTACTATGTGCCAGGCACTGTACTAAGTGTTGGGGTGGATACAAGCAAATCGTGTTGGTCACCAGTCCCTGTCCAACCTGGGGCTCACAGTTTTAATCCCCATTTTACAGTTAAGATAACTCATACCTAGATACATTCGTCACACAAAATACAGGTCCGTCAGTGACACCAATCTCAACCTTGCTTTGGTGGGATTGTTCATTCTATAGCTTTTGGAACAGATTGGAAAAGGCGACTATATTACCCCAGAATTTACCAAGTGCATAGATGCTGAATATTCCTCAGACCCATACTGTACAAGTCCTTTGTCAAGTTTATTCGCTTGTGTCCATTTTTGTGTTCAGTGTATGGTTTCAGCGTTGTACTGCCTAATAGCATCACATTCCTTTACATATTTTAAGTCATTTTGAATGTAGGGGTTAGTGTTTTTCTATTTAGAGAACCAGTTTAGCAATGCTCTTTGCACTCCATTCCAGCACATTTAGATATCAATTTTAGTAGCCAACTGTCACACTCCAAACGCTTTCAGACCCAAATCTTTACATTTCAATCCCATTTTCCCAACTGAAATGCTTTCTTTTAAATTCTTTAAGGCTATGTTTAGGCATAAGAGAAATGTTAAATGCAAGTGATGTACTCCAGACCTGATTGCTAATATATGTTAAAAAGGTTTTCAATTTTGTAAATCAGCACTTCCGCTTTTCAGCTATCCTGTAAAGTCATTTGGGTTGCTACCCATTAAACAGGTGATTTGAAGGAACAGTCCACAATGATTCGCCCCGATCTTCCCCGGGTTCTTCATTAATCATCGCTGATATTTATCGAGTGCATACCGTGTGCAGAGCACTGTACTAAATATTTGGGAGTCTATTGTGTTGACTGGTATCCTTCTACCCAAATGCTTTTTGACCCCTTCAGAGAACTCCAGCAGATTAATGAGGGATGATTTTTCAAGTCAGTAAGAAGAACAGGAGTTTCAGGCATCTCACCCCTCTGACAGGGCCAACTCTAAGCCCAACCACCACCATGTTCTCAGAATTGGGGAAGGCATGATGCAGCTTCAAGGCCCCAGAGAAGGAACCTGGGACCACAAATCACCATTTGATGTAGTGATTATAAATAGGTTTAAAAACCCATAAAGGAAAATATTATGTTAGTTCATCAACTCTCCTATTCTACATTCTATAATAATGATAATAGTAATAATGATGGCATTTATTAAGCGCTTACTATGTGCAAAGCACTGTTCTAAGCGCTGGGGAGGATACAAGGCGATCAGGTTGTCCCACGTGGGGCTCACGGCCTTCATCCCCACTTTCCAGATGAGGGAACTGAGGCACAGAGAAGTTAAGTGACTTGCCCAAAGCCACACAGCTGACAATTGGCAGAGCCGGGATTTGAACCCATGACCCCTGACTCCAAAGGTCGTGCTCTTTTCCACTGAGCCATGCTGCTTCTCTATAGTCTTAATCCTTTTGAATTAACTTCAGAAGTGTTCACCTGTGTATTAAATCTTGGTGGCAGCTTTGTAATGGGATAAAATTGTTATTATGGTATTTGTTAAGTGCTTACTATGTGCCCGGCACTGTACTAAGCGCTAGGGTAGATACAAGTTCATCAGGTTGGTCACAGTCCTTGGCCTACAGAGGGCTCACAGTCTCAATCCCCATTTTACAGATGAGGTAACTGAGGCACAGAGAAGTTAAGTGATTTGCCCAAGGTCACTCAGCAGACAAGGGGCAGAACTAGGATTAGAACCCAGGTCCCTCCAACTCCCAGGCCCGTGTTCTATCCACTAGACCACACTGCTTCTAATAAACTTAATTTAGCATTAAATTAATTGCAGTTATTTTAAACCAGAAGCTTAAAATGATGTCCCGCCAGCATAGAGGATCAGCGTAGCTTAGTGGAAAGGGCACGGGCTTGGGAGTCAGAGGTTGTGGGTTCTAATCCAGGCTCTGCCACTTATCAGCTGGGTGACTTTGGGCAAGTCACTTAACTTCTGTGCCTCAGTTACCTCACCTGTAAAATGGGGATTAAGACTACGAGCCCCATGTGGGACATGGACTGTGTCCTATCTGATTAGCTTGTATCTCCCCCAGCATTTAGAACAGTGCTTGGCACATAGGAAGCGCTTAACAAATGCCATCATTATTGTTATTATATCATTATTATTTTATCGTTTTTTTCACCCTCTGGTTTATTTATACCATAGAAGGAGAAACTGAGTAGACGTCATTGCTGGGTCAAAACTCACCTATGCTGGGCAGCAGCAGCGTGGTTGAGAGTCGAGGTTGGAGACCCAAGTTTGCCTGCCACTCGTTAGCTACTGTGTAAACGAAGAATGGAATGGGTAGGCCTTAGCTTGATTCTCCCTCCCTTAATCGAGACTGGTAAAGGACTGAAAACTCTCCAGGAGCCACCCTGAGAGGGGGAGCACCAAGCTGAACCCTAGAAAAGATACAAGTTACCCAGATCGGATGCAGTCCCTGCTGTATCTGGGGTTTGCCATCCAAGACATAAAGAGAGGGGGGATCTCATCACCATTTTACAGGGAAGGTTGTATTTGATATCCAGGGAGGGTAAATGACTTGTCCAAGGTCACACAGCAGGCCTGTGGCCGAGCTGCAATTAGAACTCCATCTCCTTACTCCCAGTCCCACGCTCTTTCCGTGAGGCCCTGCTATATCCTAATAAGATCCAGCTGGACGTTTTTTCCAGGCAGGCAAACCTAATTTGGGGAACCTAATTGTTTACTTTGAAACTTTAAAGTCACTTGAATAAGGAGATGGCCTATTGGCAGGTCCAACTGCAGATGAACGATGGACTGCTTCTCGATCATTTGCGGGACCGCTCGTGACTTGTGCTTAAACAGCTGTTTATGACTCAAATATCTGTGTGGTAAATGACTGCCGGAGCAGCTAAAAGGCACATTACAGTTGCCTGAGCCGATGATTCATGCCGCTGACCCCGATCTTGGATGAGGACGAGAACTGCAAAGATTTAATAGATTTTTCGGCCTCACCGATTTCTTAATCTCTTGGTAGGGTGACTCAACAAAACAGGATTTCCTCATTCAGAAGAAGGTTAAGTAAGCTGGCCTGTATATTGGTTGAATAATAGGATCAGGTCACCCGATAAAAAATAAAATAAAATCTCTGTATCAAAAGTCATAATGCCTCATCTGCTTAGCTGCTATTTCATTGGGGATTGGGGGGTGTCTATTACTGGTTGACATTTGTCATAGGTCACCGATGCTCCAAACAGAGCACACTCCAATCTAAATAATCTGTTTTCCATCCTTGGTAAGCAGCTTTCATCTCTGTCACGTTGACCTCTATTCTTCATCAAGCCCCGGATGTCAGAAAGGGCAACCACCTCTGTTGCTTCAAATATCTTTTAATGTCACTGTCAGAGACAGAACTCTGGGGGTGGATGGGCCACTGTGCTGACCCAGCAATGACATCTACTCAGTTTCTCTTTCTATGGTATAAATAAATCAGAGGGCCAAAAAAAGATAAAATAATATAATAATAATAATGATATTTGTTCAGCACTTACTATGTGCCAAGCACCATTCTAAGCACTGGGGTAGATAGAAGGTAATCAGGTTGTCCCATGTGGGGCTCACAGTCTTAATCCCCATTTACAGATGAAGTAACTGAGGCACAGAGAAGTGAAGTGACTTGCCCAAAGTCACACAGCTGATGGGATTAGAATTCACCACCTCTGACTCCCAAGCCCGGCCTCTTTCCACTATGCCATGACTCACCCAAGGTCACACAGCAGACAAGTGGCAGAGCCATATGACTCCAACTCTCCTCCCTCTAAACTATATGCTCCTTGTGGCCGGGGTCTATCAACCCCACTGTACTATACTCTTCTAGACACCTAATACAGGGCTCTGCACACAGTAAGCACTCAAATGTCATTGATTGACTCTGGCATCACTCTTCCCCTCTGCCTATCTCAAACCCCTGCCCTCTTCCTCTGTCTCTTCTGCTGTTGTTCCCCGTGACTGCCATCGTCACCGCTTGTTTGAAAGATGCGACCCACCCATGTGACATTTAGTTTGTAATAATGGAAGGGCACATAAGGAAGTCTGACCCTTTGCCCTTTCTCCTGGCTTGAAACTCCATCTTCCTTTATATTCAACATGCCCTACTCATCTTTTAGACTGTGAGCCCACTGTTGGGTAGGGACTGTCTCTATATGTGGCCAACTTGTACTTCCCAAGCGCTTAGTACAGTTCTCTGCACACAGTAAGCGCTCAATAAATACAATTGATTGATTGATTGATCCCACCTTCCAAACCTTATTAAATTCACATCCCCTTCAAAAGACCCCCATTTCCCCTTCTCTCCCTTCTGCATTGCCTATGCACTTGGATACATACCCTTCAAGTACTTGATATTTATGCTACCCCGAGCCCTACAGCACTTATGGACAGATCTGTAATTTATTTTAATGCTTGTCTCCCCCACTAGACTGGATGCTCCTGCTGGGCCAGGAACATGCTGTATTGTATTCTCCCAAGCACTTAGTACAGTGCCCTGCACATAGTATGTGCTGAACAGACACCACTGATTGATACCAGCGGTCCAAAGTGCAGATGGCATTCAGAGTTATACTACTCTCAGCCTTCTGAACTTGTTCCTATGGCCTCTTCATGCCTTTAATTAGCCATCTGCTTTGACGGGAATAGTCATTGCAAAGATACCCTGTGATGGCTGTATGTGTAAACTCAATCTGAGAAAACTTTTGTCACTTGTTCCTCCGAGTCAGGCGGAGTCTGGCAGGCAGAGTCAACATCTTTCCAATTACTCCACGAGAGCTAGTCGTCACACGTATGTTCTCACAATTTGACGATCCACTGAGGATTTTCCTAAATCTGACGGTCTCTGCTGTCTTTACCTGGCCTGGCAATTGTGCCAGTAACTAACAAGCCCATTGTACTTTTTCCCTCACTGCTATTTTCATCCTTTGCCACCTCATCAACTCCAAAGGCCCTCAGACCTTTTTTTTTTTTAAAAAAAAAAACCCTCTTAGGTCATATAGTTTCTTAAGCAAAATTTTGATTTTTTAATTGGTGTCTCTTCATAAGGACTCTTTAGTGATGTCAAGATCTATTCATCCTGTCACCACAAGCTGGGAGCAACTCCATTTGCATGCAGTTCAAATGTATGACAGGATTAATAAAAATGTCATCTCCTAGAAGTAGCAGTATTCAGTTGTGCCATGTAGTTTATTCACAGAGGAAGCTCTTCATTAGAGCTAGGTGATGGTCTCCTTCTATAACGAAAAACACTCGCTAGGAAAAACCGAGGAATGTATTCACCTCAGAGCAGTCGCCTGCTGGCTCATGGAACAGCATTTCCTGTACTTTGAAAAGCAACTTTTCAAGAAATGGAGAAGAAAATAGAAAGCAGTGGTTGAAGGCAAGGTTTGAACTACAGAGTTCTATTCACATTTAACAAGACTGAGGAATTGATGCTTGATGGGTGTTTCATATGTTTCGTGTTTTCTTCTTTATTTTTTCCCCCCGGAAGGGAGGTATAGGTTGACTTTATCGGAAGAGGAGACTTCTCCTAATTAACCAGAAGCACTTGATATATTAAGGTCGAGTTAGGGATTGACTTTGCATAGGGTACAACACCACGTTCAGTGACAGGAAAAGCAAAGCAAATACATTTTCACCTGATGGGTTTGCTTTGGAGAATTAGGCAAGGAAAGTAAGTTCCATGCCATTACTTTATTTTGCTCACCGTATGATTTGGATATCTGCTGAATATTGGAGCTGTAGGCTAAGTGGAAAAATGCTAGAATGAATTAGTTGGTTCTGTTGAAAACATTAAAGCAGCTGCTGTAATTGCCCGTGTTCTTACTCTTCTCCCCAAACCAAAGAGATGACTTAAAACAATTTTAATGTAATGTAAAATAAATCATTGCCTGGCTTTATTGTTCTCACAGTATTAGGGAATACAAAAGAAATCCTGTTCACCAATCTAATTACCAAATTGCCTTCCCTGTGGATGAATTTGTACCACCCTCCCCAAAGTTTTTGGACCTAATAACCTGAATTACTCCCTTCGGCTACTAGTTGCCTCACATCCATCCATACTTGCCTTTAGCTGAATCTTTGGGAATTTTCTGGGAAAGCTTCCTTTGGCTTCTGAAATCTTTACAGAATGGATGAAGCCAAAGCCCCTCATTGAGAAGCAGCGTGGCTTAGAGGAAAGAGAACGGACTTGGGAGTCAGAGGTCATGGGTTCAAATCCCGACTCCACTGCGTGTCTGCTGTGGGGCTTTGGGCAAGTCACTTAACTTCTCTAAGCCTCATCTGTAAAATGGGGATGAAGACTGTGAGCCCCATGTGGGGCAACCTGATCACCTTGTATCCTCCCCAGCACTTAGAACAGCTTTGCACATAGTAAGCACTTAACAAATGCCATCATCATTATTATTATTATTATTTAAGGGGAATTAGAGTGGAAAATTGCAAAGAGGACCAACCTTGAGCAAACGTAAAAATTGCCTCACCTACCTAGACCAGACAGACCTATTAGGTAGACAAGATGGGGAAGATCTTTGCTCCTTTTTGCACTTGATGAGTTGATGCAGGGTAGATTGCAGAAGTTAGCCCCTGACTTCCCCTTCCAGAGAAGGGGAATGCTGGCATGGAAAGTCGTCAGGCCATGCAATCTGTTACCAAGCTAAATTTTGCTCATTTCCAAACTTGATTTTCAGAAGCCTCTTCAGAGAATGTTGGTGGTTTCATCCGACTCCCCCCTTGTACTGCTCCTTTACTCTGGGTTAAAAATGCTCTAGTTTCATCCTCTGGACAGGCCAACAATAGGAGTGTCCCGTCCCCCTCACACTCCCAGCATTTTGCTTTGTAGGTTTCAGAGTTTTACCATATTTTTGCACGTGCATGTGTCTGTATATCTCTGTCCCTTACTGCTAGTAACTTTTCTTTCTCCTTCCCTATTTGGAGTCTTTGAAGAAGAAGCATAGTGGAAAGAGCACAGTGGCGGAGCCGGGATTAGAACCCACATCCTCTGACTCCCAAGCCTGTGTTCTTTCCACTAAGCCACGCTGCTTCTACAGCATCTAATAAGCTAGTTGCTCTCTTGCTACATGATTTTGTGGCAGACGTTTTGCAAAATCAAAAGCCCTTGTCTATGTTCAATAACTACCCAGATGCTCACATTTTAAAATGCTTAGAAATGTGCCAGAAATAGCAAATTTGCAATTAATTCAAAGTACAATAAATAATGAAAGACAAAAGAGAAAAACCAAGTGCTGTAAAATGTACCCAACATTTCTATTTTAAAATGAATTTTTCGCCAGTAATAGCCTCAATTTGGTAACAAAAAAAAATCTCCATGTATAATACCTCCAGTCTTTTTTTTTTTTTTAGCTTTCTCCCAATGCCCTAGTGGCTGGGTCTATTGGCCTCATTTTCTGGAAGGAGCAAGTAGAACCCCCAAGTTTATGTACAATAAACATCGAATGTAAAAAGGAGCAGTAACTAGTGTTTTTGGTTACAATTCAGCAACGGCAAGTTAGGCGTTGAGAAAAAAAGATGGGCTGTTGCATTCATTCATTCAATCGTATTTGTTGAGTGCTTACTGTGTGCAGCGCTTGGGAAGTCCAAGTTGGCAACATTATAGAGACAGTCCCTACCCTACAACGGGCTCACAGTCTAGAAGGGGGAGGCAGACGACAAAACAAAACATATTAACAAAATAAAATAAATAGAATAGTAAATATGTACAAGTAAAATAAATAGAGTAATATATCTGTACAAACATATATACAGGTGCTGTGGGGAGGGGAAGGAGGTAGGGTGGGGGGGATGGGGAGGGGGAGAGGAAGGAGGGGGCCCAGTCTGGAAAGGCCTCCTGGAGGAGGTGAGCTCTCAGTAGGGCTTTGAAGGGAGAAAGAGAGCTAGCTTGGAGGATGTGGGGAGGGAGGGCATTCCAGGCCAGGGGGAGGACGTGGGCCGGGGGTCGACGGTGGGACAGGCGAGAGCGAGGCACAGTGAGGATGTTAGTGGCAGAGGAGTGGAGGGTGCGGGCTGGGCTGGAGAAGGAAAGAAGGGAAGTGAGGTAGGAAGGGGCGAGGTGATGGACAGCCTTGAAGCCGAGAGGGAGGAGTTTTTGCCTGCTGCCTAGGTTGACTGGTAGCCACTGGAGATTTTTGAGGAGGGGAGTAACATGCCCAGAGCGTTTCTGCAACCTCTTCTTTGGTCTGCCTGACTGCGAGCTTGACAGCCCTTATTCAGAGAAGCTGGCAAATTTGATTTCCCCATCCCCTATCCTCCTGCCAACTTTCCCGGAGTCTGGGGAGGGATAGCGATGATGATGGTGATGTAGGTTGAGGGGTTAGGAATGGGGAATTGGAAAAACTTGAGGTTGTCTGCCAATCAAACGGATGTGCTACTACCAGGGTTCTTTGACCGGGCTCAGAGATTGAAGCAGAGCGACCCCCTAATGGAGAGTCGCATCGGCCTCACCCATATAGAGTGAAGGCTAATCAAGAGCTGACGTCATGCTTGCCTCGTTGAGAAGCAGTGTGGTCTAATGGATAGAATAATAATAATAATAATAATAATAATAATGGCATTTATTAAGCACTTACTATGTGCAAAGCACTGTTCTAAGCGCTGGGGAAGCTACAAGGTGATCAGGTGGTCCCACGGGGGCCTCACAGTCTTAATCCCCATTTTACAGATGAGGTAACTGAGGCCCAGAGAAGTTAAGTGACTTGCCCAAAGTCACACAGCTGACAATTGGCGGAGCCGGGATTTGAACCCATGACCCCTGACTCCAAAGCCTGTGCTCTTTCCACTGAGCCACGCTGCTTCTCTGAAAACAAGCCTGGGAGTCAGAAGGACCTGGGTTCTAATCCTGACTCTGCCACTTGTCTGCTATGTGACCTTGGGCAAGTCTTCACTTCACATCTCTGGGCCTCAGTTACCTCATCTGTAAAATGAGGTTTAAGACCGTGAGCCCCATGTGGAACATGGGCTATGCCCCACCCTTGTATCTACGCCAGCACTTAGTAAGCACTTAGTAAGTGCTTAACAAATATCATTAAAAACTAATTTTTTTTTCCTTTCTAACCCTTAGGGATGTGAGTTAATTGAGACTGCTGATCAAAACTTCACGGACTTCACTAAGTGTTTAAAAGTGCTCCTGGAGAAGATAAGAGAAAGGGACCTGCAGGTATGACCAACAAATCTTTTAACTTGTATCTGCTAATAATAACTCTTCTTCTCAGATACTGTTTAACTAATGAAGTGATTATTTACTATAGCTATCCCATTTGGAGTCCAGGCTATAGTTACAGGGACCTAGTAAACATTTTGTGCTTTCTCAAGCAAAATTATGGAGAGCAGCTAGATAAACAAACCGACAACTTTTTTTTTACCAGACCAACCTCTATTGATTTGTGCTAATGAACTCGCTCAGAAGCCAAAAAGGAATTGGAGATTAGTTCTGCCGCTACTATTCAAATAAAGAACCTCACTGATCATGGCCAAAGTTGGTGAAGGTACACACAAATTCAGAGTGAATCTATTCATTCAGCTGATGCACAAGGGCTGGTTTAGACCTCAATCAACCCCCAGGAATGTTCCAACCTGAACATTAAATCAGGTTAAGTTTCATGAATTGATGCCTTACCGTGGCAGGAAAGTCTGTGTAAGGTGATGAAGCGTAGAGCTATGCCATATAAGACTACCCGTAATGGAAAGGTCTAATCCACAGCATCAAAATCGATGTACCTGTGCTGGGCAACAGCAGCATGGGAAAGAGTCAAAGGCAGATCCATATTTGTGGATCTCATTTTTTTTTATTTGTACTTGTTAAGCACTTACTATGTGCCAAACACTGTACTAACTGCAGGGGTAGATACAAGATAATCAGGTTAAGAGGTTGTTCTGTCTATATCCATTGAGGCTTCTAACTGCCAACAGATCTTTATGCAGGTAGTTTGTCTCATGGAACTTCTATGCTTTGGGCATATGTACAGTACCACCCTCCCTCTTCCGGAAAACGTTATTGATTTCCCAAAATTAATGTGGTGATCATCATCATCACTGTTGTTGAATCATTAATGTTGTCCTCATCACCGCCGAAGTTGTTGATGTCATCAATCATCATGGATTCATAATCCGCTACATGCATGACGCTACACTAATTAGGTACTGGATTAAAAATTTGCCACCAGTGGCAAAGAATGTCACAACCCAGAAGAGCTGCCAAACTAGTGAAAATCATTTGGGAAAAATTAACATCAAAGATCTGATGTCCCCCAGTCACCTTCTGCAGTACTGCATTATGACATATTATTTTGGAAACAAGACTAAAGAAATCAGACTAAATAAAGTGGGACTATTGTGCTTGACCAGAACCGTGGCTCATTTCTTGGATCTCAGAGCTGTGATTCACATGACTTAGACTTGCTCTATTTTTTTTTTAACCACATTGTTTATCCCTACCCCAATCATGAATAATGCATTATTGAAGAGCCACTCTTAGACGACAGAGCTATCAAAAGCACATTCTATTTTGATGGTGTCACACACATTTGAAACCTAAAAGCTGGGATGCGATGGAAAACTTCAAAGAATATTTCTTTAAGTGTTGCAAACCTAGAAATATCCTTCTTAAGAGGGAAACAGAAGTAAATCAGTATAGCCGATGCTTAAAGTCTGTGGGATAAAGAAATATGCCATAAAAGGCAAGGGTCTAGGATGATGGTAATAATGTGGTATTTATTAAGCACTTACTATGTGCCAAGCACTGTACTAGGCACTGGATTTGATAGCCCCTGCCCCACACGGAACACCTAGTCTAAATTGGAGGGAGGAGGATTTAATCCCTTTTTATAGGTGAGGAAACTGAGGCACAGAGAAGTTAAGTGACTTGTCCAGAGTCACCCAGCAGACTCATCAAACCCTTTCATTAAAGGGAAACGGGATCTGTTATCAATTCACTGACAGAGAGTCTCCCCATTCACTGGACTCTCCATCTGTAAGGGTCCTTGACAAGAGGCAGGTCTTCGTTGCTGTGTACTGAATAAGATTGTGACCTTAGGTGACAACTTTCCATTGGGGGTGGTGTGTGTTTGTGGTGGGGAGAGTAATTGTCTGTTGGATAGGAAGAGGGAGGGCATCCCAGACCAGAGACAGGATGTGGGCAAGAGGTCGGCCGCAAGATAGATGAGATTGCGATATAATGAGTAGGTTGGCGTTAAGAGGGGAATGAAGTGTGTTGGTGGGGTTGTATTAGGAGAGCAGCAAGGTGAGATAGAAAGAACAAACCATCATCAAAGTATTCTCCAAGATCTCCAGTGTAAATGGGTCAGGAAACAGAAGTGCTTCATTTAAAGGCATTTTTTCATTCAACTCACATTTCCATCTTCCCAGAGAAGATCTGCATGGTATTTTGAGACATGCCTTTCATTGAGGTGGCATGGTTCTCCTCAGCACAAGATGGCTGCAGCCCTTAACTAACCCAAAGACAATTGTTCAAGTGACGTTAGTGCCTAAATTTCCATCTCAAATCCTCTCCTTCCCCTGCAAGGAAAGAAGACTTTCTCATTATCTCCTTCCCTGTTCTCCAATTGAGCCACATTTGTCCCTTCCTTCTTGGCCAAATCCTTTGCTGCAGGAAAGGTGGGAGAAGAGCTTTGCTTTGTCCCATCAACAATAAAACGCATATCGGGAGGCCATGAGCTGGTAAATTGCATTTGGAAGGCTCATGTCCCTTTGGCAACTCATGGTAATAACGGTATTTAGTAATGCTATTTATTAAATGCTAACTGTGTCAAGTGCTGTTCTAAGTACTGGAGCAACAAGGTAGCCAGGTTGGACACAGTCCTTCCCCACATGGGGCTCACAGCCTTAATCCCATTTTACAGATAAGGTAACTGAGGCCCAGGGAAGTGAAATGACTTTCCCAAGGTCACGCAGCAGACACATAGTGGAGTCAGGATTAGAACCAGTGCCCTTCTGACTCCCAGGCTGTATCCACTAGCCATGGTAGTGCTCCACCGTGCTCTATTCAAGCCCCATTTTTGGCAATATGTGGGTTAGGCCAACTACCGTAAACGTCAGACTCGTTTCTCCCAACTCTGTTGTACTGCACTCTCCCTAGAGACTGGTACAGTGACCTGCACACAGTAAGTACTCCATAAATTTGATCGATTGATCGAAGTGTTTAAAGGGTGCTTTGGAAATTCGGATTTCCGATGCAATTCACATTTTGAGTCAGGAACATTGGTTCATTTTAGAGAGAGCTGCCCCTTGGCCTAATTAGGCCCGGTTATAAAGAGACTGTCCAGTGAATGGTCCTGGCCTTGGGTGACTCAGAAAAAATCCACTTCCCCAATTGGCAGCTTATGGATCCTTTTTGTTCTAGTGAATATTTTGAACTTCTATTAAATTCTGTTATGAAGCATTTCCATCAGCAAAACCATAATAGATAAGAAACTGCCTGTGTCATCAGGATTAGTACTGTAGAGTCCAATCTAATTAAAGTAATGGGAGCTCACATTGTAATATTTATGCAGAAGAGGCGATAATAAGAAAGAGTTTTATTGTAAATGTAATTGTTGTAGCATGAAATCCAACTAAATCCAAAGGAACGGGGCCCCTATCTAACAGCATCCAGAACTAGAAAATTCGGTTTCTGAACATACTCTGAAAAAAGGTCAGATACAAAGAAGCCATTAGATTCCTTTTGCAGGAGCTCAGAAATTAGTTCTTCCAGGGAGAAGGAGTTTCTTTGCACCGCCTCTAACTATTCAGGAAAAATGCCATTTTTTGAAGTCAGTCATTCAGCATGACTGCAGAATGAGCACGTGAAGCATTTAAAATGCATTCAGCTCACTGCTTCTCTCTAGAAGTGCAATAAGTTTGTCTCTCTGTGTAGCTTTCAAGGAAGATTAGGAAGCTTTGGTGACTTTACCTTGCAGAATAGTGCATGTTTACCTATTCTATGTTTTTAAACTGCAATGATGATGGGAAGGTGACGAAGTGCTCTATATAACATTGACATTAGCCACTGCGAATCATTTTATGTTTAACTTTTCCACATTGATATTGAGAGTTAATTCATAAGCACTAATATTAAAGCTAAAAATAGCAGAGGAGAGTTCAATCGAATCATTTTTATATGTGTGGTTCATTGAAGTAAATGAAGATATGCTATAATTTTGTTTCATTCCAGCAAGGATAATAAAGTTAAGTTAAAAGTTCCAGGGCACAAATTTACAAACTGGGCAGTATTTTATTATTACCACTTGAAAAATAATTGGTGCTAACCTAGATGAAGCTAATAGTTGATAATGCTATTACTGTGATGTATGTTTTTAAACTGCAAAATAGATTAATTGGATTTTCTAAACTCTGTGCTTGAATTACCCTGAGTCGGTATATCATTCATAATTTTGGTATTTGTTCAACACTTACTGTGTGTAAAGCACTGTGGTAAGTAGTGGGGTATTCATTCATTCATTCAATCATATTTATTGAGCGCTTACTGTGTGCAGAGCACTGTAAGATCAGACATAGTCCCTTTCCTACATGGGGCTCACAGTCCCAGGAGGAAAGAGAACAGGTATGTAATCCCCATTTTAGAGATGAGGCAACCGAAGCACAGAGAAGTGAAGTGACTAGTTCAAGGTCACATGACAGGCAAGTGGCGGAGCCAGGATTAGAACCCAAGTCTCCTAAATTCCCATCCTCTTCTGTTTCCACTAGGTCACACTGCTTCTCATAATGCCATGTTGCAAGGCCCATAATAGTTCTCATAATAATGCTATTCTTTAATTCTTTAGACCTTTCTCAGAGGAGTCTTAAAAGCAAGAAGCCCTTTCCTCCCACGGTAAATACCGAGGAGGCAAACAATCCAGCTTCTGGGTCCGGTAGGGAAGCGCTGCCTTGCTAATGATAATACTAATAACTGTGGTATCTGGTAAGCCCTTTCCCCAACCTAGTGACCATGATACACACAAAATGTACTGTGCACTGCATCACTGGGCAGTTGGGAGCACTTTGTGCTCTAGACTGTAGTCGCTCAGCCTTTAGTTCAACTCCACCTTTCCATTATAATGTCATTTCTTTACTCAAGAGGTGATTAAGCAGTTGGAATCTGTTACCGTAGGAAGGTTGTACAGGCCAAAAGGATCAGCTACTTTAAAGGGGAGGTTAATTGAAGAAATGACTGGAGTAGAGTTTCAGAATGAGCTGGGGAGAATTAAGGATTCATTCATTCAGTCATATTTATTGAGCCCTTACTGTGTGCAGAGCACTGTACTAAGCGCTTGGAAAGTGCAGTTCGGCAACAGATAGAGACGGTTCCTACCCAACAACAAGCTCAGAGTCTGGAAGGGGGAGACAGACAACAATAAAGCAAGTAGACAGGCATCAATAGCATCAAAATAAATAAATAGAATTATAGACATATACACATCATTAATAAAATAAATAGAATAGTAAATATGTACAAGTAAAATAGAGTAATAAATCTGTACAAACGTATATACAGGTGCTGTGGGGAGGGGAAGGAGGTAGCGTGGGGGGAATGGGGGGGAGGAGAGGAAAAAGGGGGCTCAGTCTGGGATACAGGGGAGAGAGTCTAGCACATAAATTGGTACATCCCTCAATACTACAGTGGTGTAAAGGAAGCCAACCAACCATCAGTTGCCACTGTTAGAGATGGAATATTAGGCTGAATGGATTTATGGTCTGATCCAATGAAGGCATTTCTCATAACTTCATATCTTTGTGTCCTAATGTTTCTAGGACCAAGCTTACTCCTGGTTGGGGTGAGGAGAACTTCCCTGATTGCAGAATTGCATGTTCAAAGTTGTCCCTAAGTGACGTCTGTTAAAAGATCAGTCTTTCCTTACACAATTACAGAGCTGAGTTAGAAGCTTTTAAAAAAACCAAAGACTTTAAACTTAGAAAGCAGCATGGCCTAGAGGAAAGAGCTAGGGCCTGTGAGTCAAAGGACTTGGGTTCTAATTCTGGTGGTGCCACTTGTCTGCTGTGTGACTTTGGACAAGTCATTTACCTCAGTTTCCTCATCCATAATAATGATAATAATGGTACTTCTTAAGCATTTGCTATATGCCAAACACTGTTCTAAACACTGGGGTAGATACAAGGCAAGCAGGTTGAACACTGTTCCTGTCCCGCATGGGGCTGCCACTCCTAATCCCCATTTCACAGATGAGGTAACTGAGACCCGGAGCAGTTAAGTGATTTGGCCAAGGTCACACAGCAGACATGTGGCAGAGGTGGGATTAGAACCCAGGTCCTTCTGACTCCCAGGCTGGAGCTGTAGCCACTAAGTCATGCTGCTTCTCATAACCGAGATTCAGTTCCTGTTCTCCCTCCTAATTAAATTGGGAGCCCATGTGGAAGCTGATTGTCTTCTATTTTCACTAGATCGCTATTTTCACCGCTATTATTATTATAATTGTTATTATTATTATCTTACTACTCGTGCTGAAATTGAGTTTCTTAAAAGCCTGATTAACTCTCACAGAGACCATAGTGACCTGATCTTACATCTCCACAGAAATGTGTTACATCCTTTCTATCTCTTGATAAATTATTCCCCTCACAGTTCAGTACTAGTAAATCATCTTCACCAAAATGAATGTCATCAACTTATAGATGCAGGTGACATGTTATCTCTCAGCTTGTTCTTTGATAGATTGGAAGTACTGTTACCTTTTTGAAAAAGAAAACTCTTTTCAGCGATCAGAA
Source organism: Tachyglossus aculeatus (assembly GCF_015852505.1). Lineage (NCBI taxonomy): Eukaryota > Metazoa > Chordata > Mammalia > Monotremata > Tachyglossidae > Tachyglossus > Tachyglossus aculeatus. The sequence goes on along the minus strand of NC_052083.1, from coordinate 12,494,972 downwards.
AATTAGGCTCATCTCCTAGCCCATCCAGTTTTTTAATTGATGTCCAAATCTGTGGGGAGTGTGAGTTTGGTGAGAGGGCTTTGCAACAAGTCAAAGTTGGTAATTCCGAGTTACTTTTGAATGCTTCAATAATCTCCAGTTCTGGTATTCCAATGGATGCTATTTTCATGTTTCCACCTATCTAGGTTCTTTCTTCTCACCAGCCCCATTGCTTTACTGTTTTGAGTTTTTAAGAATTTCCTGAATACTTGGCCAGAATTACACTACATTTCCAGTAGGTAGTGCAGCACAGCTATAATTGGTTGTTTTTAGCCTAGTTACAAATCTTTATTAATATTAAATCATTTTTCATTTCAGAAGCTCAGATTTTGATTTTTATCTCTGGACTTTCTTCCCATTTTGAAAATGCATTCACTGTATATTTGATCTCTTCTTAAGTCATTTGGTGTAAGAGGAATAATTATTTGGGCAACTTTGATTTTCTTGGATTTCTTTTTAAATGGAAGCCTTCTCAGCTTTTCAGAGTTGACTGATTTTCTTATTCCAGTCATCTTCTCCGATCTGGATCATTTTACATGGTGTGGACTCATTTTTTATCTTGCTGTGAAATTATTTTTAGCTCCACCAGTCCTATTGCTGAGACCGTTCTGCAGTAAATTATTTACTGTACATAGTCCAGAGAAATTTAATTAAGATAGTGGGATTAAACCCAATTGTTTTGCTAGACTATGTTGATATACCAAAACTGGATACTGTGTTGTTGCATTGGGTTCATTATTTCAAAATCTGTCGTGACAGCATGAGAAGGAAAGTCTCCTTACCTGTGGTTGTCCTCATAGCTCTGTTCTGGATCACCTTTTATTCTCAATCTACATCCAAGGCATTGGGAAGCTCTTCCACCTGACGGCTCCATCCATGTGCGAGATTCCCACATCCTTATCCTTAGTCCTGACTTCACTTCTTCTCTACCATCTTGCATCCTCCTGCCTTCAGGACATCTCCACCTGGATAGCCCACTGGCAACCAATCAATCAATCAGTAGTCTTTACTGAGTGCTTACCGTGTGCACAGCACTGTACTAAGCGGTTGAAAGAGTACACCATGAGACTTGGTAGACACGTTCCCTGCCCACAATAAATCTTTTTACCCCTCCATTTTTGAAGGTCAAGGGGCACCTTTCCCTCCACCTGTCACCCCTGAATCCACCATGGGGACTCCTCATCTTCTCTCCCAAATCCTCTCCTCCGCGTAGCTTTCCCATCGCTGGCAATGACACCATCAACCCTTCCATCTCTTAAGCCCATAACCTCCTCTTTTGTTCTTTCAACCCCCACAGTCAGTAGTCGGTTATCGAATCCTGTCAGTTCTCCTTCCCAACATTTTCAGAATCCACCCCTCCCTCTCCTTCCACTGCCACTGTACCGGTGCAAGTTCTTGTCGCATCCCGACTCAATTTCTTCATCCTGCTGCTCACAGACCTCCTTGCCTCCAGCCCTTCCATCCCTCTGGTGTATAATTTTAACCCTGCTGCCTCGATCACTCTTCTAAAACATTTGAAATTCTGTAAATGCTCAGAACATGCAGAATTGCTGTTCTTCTATCTTATGTCTTCATCACTCAGAGATTTTTGTCCAATATTTTATCCGGCGATCTCTTCATCTACTTTCCTTTTGATTTCTTAACTGCTCTGAGGAGTCACATTGGGCGGAATTAAGTCAGCTTCAATAGCTTTCCCATTGTCATGGCTTCTTTTCCCCCACTCTGTATTTAGTTTTGCTGTCGACCAGGATATTGAATTATAGATGCTCAGACATTGCTAGTTTTTAAACCTCCACCTCAGTTTTAATTGCATGTGTGTTTTATTTTAGAATATTAAAGTCTTATTTGCTTCTGATGCCCCTTCAGTGGACTATGTTAGTTGTCCTGTCCTGGTGGTTACATGACTTCCATCATGCAAAAACAAAGAGCAGTTCAACTGGCTGATATTGGTGTGGTAATAATAATAAAAAATAGTTATAATTACTATCATATTTGCTAAGTGCTTACTATGTGCCCAGCATGGTATTAAGTACTGGAGTAGATACAAGATAATTAGGTTAGACACAGTCCCTGTCCCGCATGGGGCTCACAGTCTAAGTAGTCACAGTGTGGTTAAAATGTCTTGTAATTTCAGACTTTGGTGTAATGCCACTGCTTCACTTTCCAAACAGGACTCCTTCCTACATGAAACAACAGGAGCCTTCATTGGGTCGGGCAGGAGAACAGCCGGAAAAGAAATGTTTGGGGATCTTAAGAGTGGCCCTGGGCAGGTCTTTTAAGTGACAAGTCCCTAGATAATTTTGGATAAAGCTTTCAAAGGACAGGTCCTGTCTCAGCATATGTTGTCCATTTCCCCATCCTCCTTCATCCTTCCCTGCCACCCTTCCGCCCCCCTCCTCACACCCACACACACATTCTCATTCTCCCTCTCTCTCTCCCTCTCTCTCACATTCTATTTTAAAGCACTCAGCAACCAGGGATATTAGATAAGCCCAGCTCATTGAGGAACTCTCAAGACACCGTCTGAAGTCATAAAAGAAACCGCTCCATCCCCCGAGAGCACTGGAACCAAATCCGTCCTTGGTAGAGTAGAAGATTTTATGGACCTCCTTGCAACGGTTAAGCTTATCTGCGTACAGAAAATCTCAGTTTGAAGGTTTACTCGTCCAGATAAAATTTCTTAATAATGCAGAGGATTAGGGATCTAGGCAGTGCAGGTTCCCTACTGAGGAAGGCAACCTGACCTTGTGTGAAAAGGACCATTTTATCTCCCAATTCCAGCAATGCACAGACACAGATAGTGCAGGTGCTCTGAAGAGCCATATATCTAGGGAACATTCATGAGAGTAATTGCAGATATAATAGAAGAGTGGCCTGAAGTTGCTTTGTGGGCTATATAATTTGTGTTTTGTTCTTTAATGTAATCCTCCTGTATGGCACATTGTAACCTGTGCCATGAAATCTAACTAAAAGCAATGATAATGAGCACAGTCCATAAAATGAACGTGAAGAAAATGAGACGCTCTTGGGATTAAAGAGTAATTATGAAATTTTCTTGAGTAAGGTTGATGTGGAAATTGCCTGTCACATTTACAGAGTTCTCTGGATCAGGTACCCACAGATCAATTTATAACTTCCCTTTTATTATCCCTCCTTTGAGCCAGCAATGCTGAGCAGGAATAACTAGCTGAGTTGGGAACAGAACTCAAGATTCTTGATTTCAACTCCTTTGAAGTACAGTGCTGTCAAACTCAAGTCTACAAAGGCTGGAACTTCTCTGCCTCCTATTTCAAGCTATTGAGGGCACCATTTCCTGTCAGTCTTTAAAAAGAGATAATGCCTGTGTCTAGAGAGGATATTTCTTTAGCCTTTCTCTGGTATTTGGAATGACTGTGTGGTAAGTTTATATAAATTGCTTATTATTTTTTTTGTCATTTTGAATTCATTTAATTGTATTTATTGAGCACTTACTGTGCAAAGCACTGTACTAAGGTCTTGGGAGAGTACAATATAACAATAAACTGACACGCGTACCTTGCCCACAATGAGCTTATAGTCTAGAGGGGGAGACAATCAATCAATCAGTCAGTCATATTTATTGAGCACTTACTATGTGCAGAGCACTGTACTAAGCACTTGGGAAGTACAAGTTGGCAACATATAGAGACGGTCCCTACCCAACAGTGGGCTCACAGTCTAGAAACAGACATTAATATAAATAAATGTTACAGATATGAATGGTGCAGATCTCTCTTTCATCTTTTTCTATTTTAGTTAATGGTTTTTATTGAGTGCTATCTGTGCAGAGCACTGTACTAAGCGATTGAGAGAAAAGCAGCACGGCTTAGTGGAAAGGGCATGGGCTTGGGACTCTGAGAATCTGGGTTGTAGATGTGGTTCCATCATTTGCCTGCTGTGTGACCTTGGGCAAGTCACAGCTTCTCTGGGCCTCAGTTTCCTCATCTGTAAGTTGGGGATTCAATACCTGTTCTCCCTCCCACTTAGACTGTGATCCCCAATTTGATAAATTTGTAAGAGCCTCAGTGCATAGAACAGTGCTTGGCACATAGTAAGCGCTTAACAAATACCATTATAACAGTAGAGTTAGTAGGCATGATCACTGCCCACGAGGCGCTTACATTCTAAGGGGAGACAAACATTAAAATAAATTATGGATAGGAGAAATAGTAGATAATTATCATCATCTTCAGGATACTATACTAAGGATTGGAAGAATACAATAATTCATTCATTCATTCAATCGTATTTATTGAGCGCTTACTATGTGCAGAGCACTGTACTAAACGGTTGGGAAGTACAAGTTGGCAACATATAGAGATGGTCCCTACCCAACAACAGGCTCACAGTCTAGAAGTGGAAGACAGACAACAAAACAAAACATGTGGACAGGCGTCAAGTCATCAGAAAAATATGGAACGCCTCACGAATTTGTGTGTCGTGCCCTCAAAGGATTGACTGTGTACTAAGGGAGATGAGGATTGTGGCTTAGGGGACAGAAAAAGGGCCTAGGAGTCAGAAGGACCTGAGTTCTAATCCTGCCTCTGCCACTTGTCTGCTGTGTGATCTTGGGCAAGTCAACTTAACTTCTCTAGGCCTCAGTTGCCTCAACTGGAAAATGGGGATTAAGACTGAGCTATTTGTCAAAAATTAAGTTTTAAAAATTCGATCCAGGCAACCGAGTCTAGTACGGCCTGAAGAAGTTGGAGGTAGTCATCTCAAGGAGACAGCTGAGGCAGTCATCTAGTAGGGAGCCGATGAAGATTTGTTCCGGAATGGATCCTTGAACTACTGCAGTGGAAAGTCCACTGGGATTCAGTGAAGCATTGTGAAATGTAAAAGGCAGTGAAAAGTCGAAGATGAAACCAAAGCTGTGAGCTTCTGAGATAGGAAGATGCTATTGTTGTTAAGAGGGAATATTTTTCCAACCTGTTAAACATAAGATATTGGAGGACGTGTGGTGGGGATGTCTTAGATGCAAGAGGAAATGCAAGCTTGATGAGAGTGAAGTCTAAAAGTTGAGAAGCTTGGCATTGTTGGATGAAATCATGCAGGTAGATCTTAAAAATTTTTAATAGCCTTTTCAAGTGTAAAAAATGTGTCTCCCACCTTGGATGAGGAATAAGCATTACAATGGGAATGAGAGAAAGAGAAACACCTGCACTCCCTTAAGATCTATTACTGCTCATTTCTAAGGAACCAATCACTGTTGAGGCAGGGGTGATTGGAGGCCTTTCTCCTCATGATAGAATGTGCCAGCCTCTCAGGCATCTGAGATCTATGAGGGACCCACATTGCCCAAAGTCAGGGACTTCTACGGGCAGGATCCAGGAGAAGGGAAGTAAGAGAACTATGGCAAATAAATAGCCACTCTCCACACGACTGTCAGCATTCTGAGCCTTTTATTGAACCTTGCCTTCTGATAGAGCTTAATCACACAGCAGACAAATGGCAGAGCAGCGATTAGAAGCCAGGTCATTCTGACTCTGAGGCCCATGCTCTATCCACTAGGCCCTGCTGCTTCTAGCTACAGCCCTTTTTTTCCTTTTCCAAGTGCAAACAACCTTTTAATGACGGGAACTTGGATGTCCTCAGGACTGCACTTTTAGACTGTGAGCCCACTGTTGGGTAGGGACTGTCTCTGTGTGATGCCAATTTGTACTTCCCAAGCGCTTAGTACAGTGCTCTGCACATAGTAAGCGCTCAATAAATATGATTGATTGATTGATTGCACTGAATAAAAACAGCTGCTGTTTTCCACTCACCTGACACCCATCGTTACTCCCCTGGCAGAGCCAGTGAGTATCTCCAGAGCTGCTCATTAGGGAGAAGTTCTTGTGGTTTGAACACCTTGTTCATAAGTTAGGTTAACTAAATGCTTTAAAAGTCCAGGATAGTCATATGTTTTGAGCAGTAGCATCAGGAATCAGAATGCAACCAAATGAGATAAATCTTTCCTTTTCATTTCTCATGAAGCATTTCTATGGGTAGAATTAGAAGAAGAGTTGCAGGAAGGGATGAAATAGGGAAATGATCTTTTCTTCCACATCCTGATGTGACAGAGAAAGGAATTCTCCTGGAGCAGACTGCTCCCTAGGGCTGACCTTTAGAGAGGAATTGGGTATGTTCTGTTCTGTTTGTGTCTGTGTCTGACCTAGAAATGCAGGATTTTGTTCCATGGAGGCCTTGTTGATTCTCTGCCTTGAGGAAGTCCTTGGGTAGATTCCTATGTTGTTGCCCAGTTGGGAGATCTTGACGTGACCTCTAAGATATTTTTAAAACTGTCATTAGTCTCTTAATAAAATTATTCTGAAATGACGCACAAAGGAAAAGACATAAATTAAAACGTTAACAAGTTGCAAATAAAAGATTTTGGGTAGGTGCAATGCTTCATGACCTTTGGCTGCCTCAGTGGATGCAGGTGTGATGATGCCACACAGTTAATTTCATTGAAACCGTTTCATTACCAAAGGATATAAATTGAAAACTATTTTAGTCTCCCCCCCCCCCCCCCCAAGACTTATTTCCAGTGTGAGAGTGTTATAAACTTCAGTATTGGTCTCTTTGGCTAAATGGTCTATGACATTAATAGGTATAGTGAGTGATCTATCATTAAAGGTTCTTTTGGCACTCTGGGCATGATTTGGGAGTGATAGGTTTTGCTTTTTGACCCAATTCTTATTTGAATTACTTTCTGCCTCCTCAAAATCTATCCTGCTGCTTAAATATAAGCTTCTGTGCTCTCCCATAGGGGTTCCTTTATGTTTTCTTCAGCTTCCCAAAAGATTGCCCTTGCATAGTGATTAATGAATACCAGTTCATGCAGTGTCAGTATCTAATGTGTGGACTAGTTTCCCATTTGCAACAGCATTTAGAGTCTTACCAATTTGTTCGGTCTACCTTGCAACAGACCTTTCTCTCTTGGATTTTCATCTAGATCTGAGAAAATCTGTGCCTTCCTTAGTAATGTGTGCAAGATAATGCCTCTGAAGTATTTTTTCCAAGTATGGAAGCCGTTCAACAGATTGATATGGAAATATGTTTGCCTGTTTATATTACCCAAAAGGATCTAAGTAAAAAATGGTGCAAAGGATACCCGAAGGAAGAATGGGAAACAGTTTAACTGAGTGGGAATAGTAAGCCCACTCTTACGGCTGGGTTGTAATCCTGGCTCTACGACTTGTCTGCTGTGGCAAGTCACTTAACATCTCTGGGCCTCAGTTACCTCATCTGTAAAATGGGAATTGAGACTGTGAGCCCCATGTGGGACATGGACTGTAACCAATCATGTATATACCCTACTGTTTAGTTCAGTGTTTGGCACATAATAAATCGCTTAACAAATACTATTTATAAAAAGGTGATGGTTGCCTTTTATACCTTCCAAAATTCCTATGTTCTGCCTCTAAATGTGGATTTCTTCCCCTCTGATAACCCATTATGGACTTCTTATCTTGGTAGAACAGTGGTCCCAAATAGCTTTGCCTGGAGGTTCCTAAATATATTGTTTATGATTTTGCAACCTTCTCTTCCTCCTACAAGTATTGTCAGGTCCCTTGTACCCATTTACAAAGTGTTTTTTGTGATTTATTCAAATTGTTGTGGATCCAGGTTTATTCCGATTAAACAAACTTCTATTTGGGGTCCAAACATTTCCAAAAACCAATTTTAAAGGGATCTTTGAAAAATAACAATTTTCTTAAGTATTTGAGGGTGGAGGAGGGGGAGAAAGTCAGTGCAAACTCAGTGAAGTCATTTTATTTTTCTCTTGTAGTCACATAGGATTGAAAAGATTTTAATATGTTCTTTAGGCAAATATGTTAGTATTTTTTTTCAGTCTTTCTGGGTTTTTTTCTTAGGCCCTGGTTGCAGTGAAGGCTAAAGTAAGCTTTCAATACTATTGGCATTTGTCAAAAAGTCATTCAAGTTTACTTAAAGCAAGTCTCTATAGAAGAAATGACAGGGTCAGATGAAGCGATTAGGGTATATGTTCATTATCGATGTACTTTAACTTGTTTGTGTTCATTGCCTCGCCTCATCTTTTGAGAAACTCTGTTAGACCAGACATCCTTCAATATAGATGAATTCAATTTCTAAACCCATATTCCCCACCAAGTGTTTCAACACTCGTGTGCAGGGAACCCGTTTACCACCTCTGTTATATTTTTCTCTCCAAAGTGCTTAGTACACTGCTCTGCACTCATATGTTCAATAAATATGATTGACAGGTGACTTAAGAGAACCGTCTTCAGTCCTGCTTACTCATGTGATGCCTTGTAGACAATATATCTCAATATCAAAGTGGGGAAATTTAGGGATAAGCTTTCCTTCTTGTGTTACTTCCCAGAACCTCCACTTTATGATTCCCTCCCCACAACCTGTCGCTCGCTCGCTCTGTCTCTCGCTAACCCCCCTTCCCTCAACACACAGTTTTTTCCACTTGGAAATAGTCATTATTCCTTCTTCACTGATAGAGGCTTTTGTTTAGCCATGAATTCTTGATCCCAGATTGATAATTAAATTGATCCACTATTGGGAACCCTAACAAAATAGTTCCCATAAGCTCCGGAAGCTCCCTCCTCTTTTTTTCACAGATTCTAATAACTTAAAACTTCAGGCCTCTTATCTCTCCAGCTGCTCATGGTACTTGTTACCGGCCACTTGGGTTATATATTTGCAGGCTTATTAAGACCTGCTTCACTATTATTGCCTTTGTCAGGCAATTTGTTTTTACTCGGACTTGAGCCAGCCTTTTTTTTTTTTTCCTCTCTCCAGCCCTTGTGGGGTCCTCTATCTTCAAATTAGACCATCAAACAATTGGACCAGAGAATTTCATTATTCTGCTGACCTCACTGCAGCAGCAGGGTGGTTGAACGTTAAAGGGAAGCTTTTGAATCATGCTGGTTGAATTCCTGAGAGCCATGTTTGGCTTTTTGGATTTGCTGTGGTTGATTTCTCTAGAACTCTGACACTTCCTTTTTCTATAAGAATTTGGAGAAACTAACTTGGCATGAAACTTGACTAGCCTTTGGTGCATTTCAGTTAAATTTAGAATTTTATGTCCTAAAAAAAAATTATGTCACTGAAGCTCCTTCGCCCACCCAAGTCCTTCAATGAGCACCGAATGATATGAGGATTCGGAATGATAGCTTTGACTTTGAAAGAGTTGCACTTGTTAAAGGTGCAGGCAAGAGCTAGCTGAAATCACTGCTCCCTCTAGGATTCATTTTTCTCTGATTACTCTCTGGCAGAGTTCACCTGATTATCCCTTATTTTATTCATACATCCTTTCTTTTTCTTGGATGTGTTCTGCTTTGCACAATCCATTACTATTAATAAAAAGAATGACTTTTGTGGCATTTAAGTGTGTATTATGTGCCCTGTCCTGTACTAAGCACTGGGGCAGATATAAGCTAGTCAGGTTGGACACAGTCCATGTCCCACATTGGGTTTACAGTTTTAATCTCCATTTTACAAATGAGGTCACTGTGGCCAGAGAAGTTAAGTGACATGCCTAAGGACACACAGCAGATAAGTGGGAAAGGTGGGATTAGAACCCAGGTCCTTCTGACTTCCACTAGGCCATGATTTTTCTCTACAAAGAACATATGTTACCTCTTTGGTGGAAAGCACTGGGGCAGCATTCCAAGACTTAATACACAATTGAGAGTGAGGCAGGGAAAGGGACTGCTGACAGTTCATACGATGGATTGAAACTGAGCCAAGCTAATTGTAAGAAGAAAAATAAGTATTTTGGCATTTAATTGCTTACTCTGTGCCAGGCTGGGCTGGATACAGACAAGTTGGACACAGTCCCTGTCGCACATAAGGCTCAAAATCTCAATCCCCATTTTACAGATGAGGTAACCGAAGCACAGAGAAGTGAAGTGACGTATCCAAGATCACACAGCAGGCAAGTGGCAGAGCTGTGATTAGAACCTAGGCCCTTCTGATTCTCAGGCCAGTGCTCTATCCACTAGGCCAAGTTAGTTCTGTTGATGAAGTTAGTAGTAGTAATATCCATTAAGTCCCTGCTGTTTGCAAAACATTGTACTAAGAGCTGTTTGGGGGAATGCAGAATTAAGAATTAAGCAAGGTCCCTGGCCCTCAAAGTTTATTGATCTAAGGGTCTGGGGAGGAGGGTTGGTGATGGATTTCTAAGAAGGTTGAGGCGATAAAAACATAAAGACAACATAAGATAAGAACAAAGCTAAATAGAATGAGAGTGGCAAATAGGGTTTCAAGCTCCAGGTGGCTAAACTGAGCAGTCAAAAAAGTCAAGGCTTTGGCTCCAGCCATGGCCTTCCCAACATTCCGAAGATTGGGAAGTCCTTCTTGCCATTGTGTCCTCCCCCTTCCCAGGCTGGAGCAAGGGTTGATAGCCAGACTTGATGGCATAGAGATTAGGGGATTTCTCTCCTAATAATAATAATAATAATAACGAGGGCATTTATTAAGTGCTTACTATGTGCAAAGCACTGTCCTAAGTGCAGGGGAGGTTACAAGGTGATCAGGTTGTCCCTCAGGGGGCTCACAGTCTTAATCCCCATTTTACAGATGAGGTAACTGAGGCCCAGAGAAGTTAAGTGACTTGCCCAAAGTCACACAGCTGACAATTGGCAGAGCTGGGATTTGAACCCATGACCTCTGACTCCAAAGGGGTTTGTTGGCCAAAGGGATCAGTAGGGCCTGCATGTGCTTAAAGTCAGGGTGAGAAGCAGGGTGGTCTAGCAGATTAGAGCACAGGCCTGGGATTCGGAAGGATCTGGAGTCTAATCCCTGCTCTGCCACTTGCCTGGTGTGTGACCTTGGACAGGTCACTTCACTTCTCTGTGCCTCGGTTCCTTCTTCTGTAAAATGGGGATCAAGACTGTGAGCCCCAGGTGGGGCAGGGACTCTGTCTAATCTGATTAGCTTCTATCTACCCCCGTGTTTAGTACAGTGCCTGGCACATAGTGCATAACAATACCATAAAACAAAGAAAAAAAGACAGGCATGTTAGGAGGGGAGAAGGGGGAGAGCCACAGACTGAAGTCCCCTATTTGGTGGTGGAGTAGTTGCCCTTAGAGGCTCCTATGATTGCAAGATGTTTGGCTGTGCTTAATTTGTGCTGCTTTTTTTGTGTGTCTTAATTCATTCCCCCCATGTGTTGGGGTATCTGTGGGCTGTGGGGCGAAGTCACAGTGGCGAGCCATCTAGCCCTTGATGGCCCAGGGACTGTTCCCTACCTCCACTTTTTGCGGCAGTCTTTTGTTCTGGCTTTCCTAGAAAGACCCTGTAAACTCTTCCTTGACTTGCTAAATTGACACCCACCCTTGCTATGAAAAGCGCATTGAGTGAAATTCCAATTTATTCTTTTCCACTTGGAATCACTTAACTATGGGGATGAAAGTCTTGCCTTATCAGAAGCATGTCTGTGGAGATGACTTTGTTGCCCTTGGGCCCGAATTGATCAGAGTGTATTCAAGTGCAAAGCACTTCCCACCTTTCCTAGGACCACTTGGCTGCAGTTCAAATTCAGAGTAAGGCTAAGGAAGTAATCAGAGCCAGTAAGAGCCCAAAAATATTGGCAAGACCATGGCCTAGTGGAAAGGCCATGGGCCTGGGATTCAGAGCATCTGGGCTTTAATTCATTCATTCATTCAATCAATCGTATTTATTGAGAGCTTACCGTGTGCAGAACACTGTATGAAGCGCTTGTGAAGTACAAGTTTAATCCCGAATCTGCCACTAGCCTTCTATGTATCCTTGGGCAAGTAATGATGGCGTTTGTTAAGCACTTACTATGTGCAAACTTGTACTTCCCAAGCGCTTAGTACAGTGCTCTGCACACAGTAAGCACTCAATAAATATGATTGATTGATTGCAAAGCACTGTTCCAAGTGCTGGGGAGAATGCAAGGTGATCAGGTTGTCCCACGTAGGGCTCACAGTCTTCATCCCCATTGCACAGATGAGGTAACTGAGGCACAGAGAAATTAAGTGACTATAACACAAGTCAAAGGCTAGTCAGTACCACTGGAGGCTCAAAAACAAAGAATGGTGCCAAATGCCCTCAAGATTCGGACAAAATCGAATATATTTAAGACAAGCAGAGTGTTCATCCTTCTTTATGTAGGATCTGGCTTTGATATGGATGACACCTTCGTCTTCTTGTGTCACAGAATTCAATAGCTGGTGTTGTCCCACCAACTAACTATTAATCACCAAGGGAAGCTGGGTGCTGAAAATAAAAATACATTCATTGGAGGCCTGTCTGGTTCAATCCAGCTCCATTTCTCTTTCTTCCCCTCCTCTCTTCCCACCCACCCCCAAGCTCCTCCTACCTGTAAGGCAGGGAGGAAAATCCTCAGTTGACTTGTTTTCTGAAGCAATCAGTTTTTCTTGCCAGTGTGGAAACATTGAGGAAAGGAAGTAGTCCTGAGAACTTAAGGACACTGTAGTGCCTGGGGAAATTGATATACCCGCTAAGCAAGGGGATTAACCCCATTAAACCAGATTTTAGCCCCTGTTTCAGTGGTTCTAATCAGAGTTGGTACCTGTAAAACGTGCATATGTCTTCTCAGGATTATGCATAAACTAAGGGCTGTAAAAACACACAAATGCTTGGAGCAGAAGTATTTATAGTGTACAACCCTCTCTTTTAAAGGGAGTGATTTTGATGTTCTTTTGGGTACCTGCAGAATTGCTTTTGATAATTTTGTGCAAGCCAAGCTCATGTTTCTAAGAAATGGTAATGATTATGAAGAAAAATCCAGGTATTCTGGACCACCCCAAAAAGTTTGAACGAATATGTTTTGCTCTGCACTTCCTCACATCGTCCCAAGTTTGCTATGCTGTTTCTCTGCGGGTGGTATTGCCCTGCCACAAAGTAATGTGGCATGACGGGTGGCCTTCTCACTTGGGAACCCCCTTGGGACAACCTGATCACCTTGTAACCTCCCCAGTGCTTAGAACAGTGCTTTGCACATAGTAAGCGCTTAATAAATGCCATTATTATTATTATTATTATTTTTCCAAAGCTGATTGGTTTTAAAAAAAAGTTAATCTCATCACTGGTAGCCACCATTGCCCCTGCCACCCTGGAAGAGGCCAGAAATTTGGGTTGTTATAGGGGCTTGGTAATAATAATAATAATAGAAATAATTATGGTATATGTTAGGTGCTTACTATGTGCCAAGCACTGTTCTAAGCCTTGGGGTTAGATACAAGGTTGTCCCACATGGGGCTCACAGTCTTAATCTCCATTTTACAGTTGAGATAACTGAGGCACAGAAAGTTAATTAGCTTGCCCAAGGTCACACAGCAAACAAGCCGTGGAGTCGGGATTAGAACCTCTGTCCTCTGACTCCCAAGCCTGTGCTCTTTCCACTAAGCCACGCTGCTAGCTGACCTTGGTTTTCAACCTCATTTATGACATTATTAATCATTGGATTGTATTTATTGAGTGCTTACTGTGCACAGAGCACTGTGCTAAGAGCTTAGGAGAGTATAACGTAAGAGTTGCTAGACATGTTCCCAACAGTATAGCTTTAAATTGTGCATATGTCTATAGGCCAAATCCAACAGGAGAACACCAGTTAAATGCAGAAGCAATAAATGCACGAGGCCCAAAAAGCAACATGGCCTACTAGATAGACCATGGGGCTGGAAATCAGAAGGACCTGGCTTCTAATCCCGGCTCCATCACTTCTATTCTATTTATTTTATTTTGTTAGTATGTTTGGTTTTGTTCTCTGTCTCCCCCTTTTAGACTGTGAGCCCACTGTTGGGTAGGGACTGTCTCTATATGTTGCCAACTTGTACTTCCCAAGAGCTTAGTACAGTGCTCTGCACACAGTAAGCGCTCAATAAATATGATTGATTCTCTGCTGTGTGATCTTGGGCAAGTCACTTAACTCTCTGTGCCTCAGTTACCTGTAAAATGGGGATTAAGACTGTGAGCCCCAGGGGGATAGAGAGACTGTGTCTAACCTGATTAGCTTGTATCTACCCCAGATCTTAGCTTAGTGCCTGGCAGATAGTAAGCACTTAATATCATAGAATAAAATTTTAAAATGCAGAGAAATATTGACTCCCTTAGAGGAAGGAAGCCAATCTTTAAATTTTATAACAACTGCTACTTCAACTGTCCAGAGAAAGTCTCTGTTAGTAATATCTTTTCACTTCCATTACAAATGTTCGGATGTCGATAGTCTTGTATGCACTTTAAATGGCATTGTTTAATCATTATCAAGGAAGCTCCTTCTGGGCAGGGAATATGTCTACTAACTGTATTACATTGTACTCGCCCAAGAGCTTAGTGCACTGCTCTGCACAAAGCAAGTGCTCAGTAAATACAGGTGATTGATCAAGTCATTGATTTTAATTGGATCTTTTTTCTTCTCTTCGCTTAGGTTGATATGATTGTGACATTGGGCGGACTCGGAGGACGTTTCGACCAGATTATGGCTTCCGTGGAGACCCTCTTTCATGCGGCCAGCCTCACCTCATTGCCTGTTGTCGTGATCCAAGAAGACTCCCTCATCTACCTGCTTCAGCCAGTAAGTTACAGATAGCAATGGAATCGGTCGGGTGTTGGGGAAATCTTGGGGGAAACAATGTGACTTTATACTGTTGTGTTGTACTCTCCCATGCGCTTAATACAGTGCCCTGCACACCATAAGCACTCAGTAAATATGATTCATTGAATATAGCTGACCTCTTGCCTATTAGAGCCAGAATTTTACAACAAAGTCCCCAAAACTTCAAAGTTTAAAATGTTAAGTGGAGAAGGCTATTGTCTGTAAAAGCTTGCTTTTGATGTTTAGAAAAGAAAAATATAGTTTCTGCTCATTAAATTTCCAATGAGCTTAATTTAGCATCTTTGAATTTTAGGTAGATATGTATGATAGATGCTGATAGACAATGGCAAGCTCAACAAATACTTTGGACAGAATTCTCACACTAATTCTCATTACTAATGCTTCTATTTGGAAACTAGATTTGATTTGATGAAGAACTTACACAGAATATTTTGTTTTTGCAATTCCAGTTTTCCTCTTACACATTCCTTGGTTTCGTAAGTAGTATCTTGCTTCCGTTGAGGAGATTTAATTTGAAACCGAAGCCAAGCATCAAGTAGTTTTCTATGAAATGCTTATTTGTTTCAGTTTGGGTATAGTTTTGTTGCTGTCTGGGTGTCTTCCAACTAACAAGCTAAACTTTTCTTTTGTCTTTATTGCAATTCTCTGCTAGGCACTTTTGATTCTATCCTTGGGCCCCATTTTATCTTGAGAAACCCAGAGTTTATAGTAATTGGAAAGTTCCAATGCTCAAAAAAATCCTGTATCGCAGAATTATTCATTGGAGGGGTAAGAAGAACAGAAAAACTGTCAAGGTGGGGATATTGGAGTTTTCCCTCTTGGCGTGACTAGTGTTAACATAAAGTCAGATCATATTCCACTCGTAGGGCCATTGGCAAATCATCATGGACATCCTGGTCCAAAGCAAATTCACTTGGGACATTGGAGAACATTTCACTTAGATCAGCAAAATCCAGTTTCCCGCTGAAAGTAGCCACTTGTATTGAATTCATTCAACTATTTGTCAAATTAAGAAAATGCCAGAAGCTATGAAAGTCATCAGATCTCCATTACACAGTATAAGCTGAGTTTCTGTGCTAATTAAATGTCCACCAAGCCTTGGATTTGGTGGCACCTTGTTTATTATGAAGTGCAGAGCTATTTGGAGGAACTTAATGCCTTTTAAAAAAATGTATTCCTTTTGTATTTATGCTTCTTCCTTTAGCTCATTATTTGTAAAAAGAAAAACATTAGCGGTCGTTCTCCTAAGATGTTATCTTTCTTCCTTTTTAGAAGATTTGTATTCCAACTTCAAACCATGCCTACTATTCTGAAATGCAAACTTGTTGCTAGACTGTTATACTGTACTTTATTGCCATACCAATCAGAGGCTGTTTCAGGATCCAAGAAAAATTACTACAGTTCCATCTATTAGCAGTGTTACCACTCAGATCCACAGTGTCCATTCAATTGATGATCTGGATATAGGAAGCAATAGTAATGTTTTCATTTATATTCAGTTTTTAATCATCTTGTCTCACTTTGGAAAGGGTTTGGAATGTGTGGGTATATATAGATAGACATTTATATAGAGATATGTGCTTTCTCTCTCTCTCTCTTAGTTAATCGTATTTATTGAGTACTTACTGTGTGCAGAGCACTGTACTAAGCACTTGGGAAGTACATATATATATATACATCATAAGGGAAGGAAACTGTCAGCCTTAATCTAATGGCTTCCATGACAAGGGACTTTACTGTGACATAACTGTGGTGTAAAAACTGGCTTTTCTGGGCACTGAGACCCAAAGGAATCCCTTAGAAACCATGGTCCCTATCCGTCCTCAGCATGAAGAGTGAATTCATTCATTCATTCATTCAATCGTATTTATTGAGCGGTTACTGTGTGCAGAGCACTGTACTAAGCGCTTGGGAAGTACAAGTTGGCAACATGTAGAGACGGTCCCTACCCAACAGCAGGAAAGGAGAAGAGGGAGACCGTAGGCAACTTGCTTAACTTCTCTGTGCCTCAGTTTCCTCATCTGTATAGTGGGGATTCAAATTAGCTTTTCTCCCTCCTACTTTGACCATGAGCTCCATTTGGGACAGGGACTGTGTCTAACCTGATTAACTTGTATCTATCCCGGTGTTTAGTGCAGTTCATGACACATAGCGAGTGCTTAATATCATAATGATACAGAGCATACAGAAATGCATTTAGATCCTTCACTTTGGATGGAAATGCCGTTGTAAAGTTGGAAATTGAGTAAAGTTCACTTATGGGTGAGTGTAGGATTGGAAAGGCTTTTGGGACCCGGTTCTGGCCTGACAGTGAGAACTACTCTAAAATAAATTCCAAAATTTGGTGCCGGAAAGGAGAGGAAAAGAGGGCTCCTGGGGAATAGATTTGGAGATGCGTGTCGTGGGGTGTACGAGTGTGAGTGGGTGCCATGTGGAAACTGTGAAACGATTGGAGGGGAAGAGGGATGGAAAGTTTAAAAAAGGGATGGAGCAGAAGAGGCCCGGTGAGGGTGGTGGAGTGGCTAGGGAGGGTGGCTGTGTCCATTTTTACCACTGATGAAGCACCGTTCTGTAAAGGGTAAGGGGATGTGAGGCCATCGAGGAAGATGATGGTATAAAACCAAAATGGATGTAAGGCTGGAATGGTTTGAGGTGCTATTCATCATAATTCAAAACATCGTAAATCGAGGAGTACTGGTAAGAATATGTGAAAGGAAAACAGAGTAAAGAAAAGGCACTAGAGGAAAGGGAGGAAATTCCTCTTTCAAAATATTCACTTTAATTTCATGAACTTTCCAAAGCAACTGGCAAATCAAATATCAGTAACCAGTCAAAGATCAAATTCCCTTTAAAATATCTTAGCAAATGAAAGGGAGATAAGAGAGAGGATGAACTCTGGGGAGCCACTGTCTGCATCTGAAATGTTTAGGAATGAAATTGAACTATGTGAAGAAAACAATCCTGGCCGTAATGATTCCATCGCTCCCAGATTGTGGATTCGTCCTTCGGGACTTGGACCTGAACGGAGTTGCTTCTCATTCCCATCTGAGAAGTTGGGTTCAGGACGAAAACATGCCAAGCCTGGAGCGCAATTGACCCACGTTAGGTGCCCCCTGCATTGGATGATGGTTTCTCTGTTCCACCTGAGTTCTTGGCAGCTTGTGACTGACCTCTGACTTGGCTGGTTTTTACCATAGGAATTTCCCCATCCCTCCGTCCGTCCATCGGTCTGTCCGTCCTTCGGTCCGTCCGACCATCTGTCCGTCCATGTGCCCCAGTGTCCGTCTGTCCGTCGGCCTGTCCCAATGTCTGTCTGTCCATCCATCCACCTGTCTGTCAGTCTGTCCGTTGGGGACGAGCAAAGGGATGCTATGTGATCTTGGGCAAATCACCGTACTTCTGTGTGCCTCAGTTACCTCATCTGTAAAATGGGGATGGAGAATGTGGGACGGGAACTATGTCCAAATTGATTTGCTTGTATCTACCCTTAGCGCTTAGGACAGTATCTAGCACATAGTAAGCACTTAACAAATACCATCATTACTATTATAAACTTACAGATACGTACACAATAATCATAATAACAATGATAATAATAATAATCACAACAACACTTCAAGTGACCTCACCTCGCCCCCTCCTACCTCACCTCCCTTCTCTCCTTCTCCAGCCCAGCCCTAACACTCCACTCCTCTGCCACCGCTCACCTCCTCTCTGGGCCTCGTTCTCGCCTGTCCCGCCATCGACCCCCAGCCCACGTCCTCCCCCTGGCCTGGAATGCCCTCCCTCCTCATATCCGCCAAACTAGCTCTCTTCCTCCCTTCAAAATCCTACTGAGAGCTCACCTCCTCCAGAAGGCCTTCCCACACTGAGCCCCCCCTTTTCCTCTGCTCTCCCCCTTCCAACTCGCTCCATTTGCTCTACCCCCTGCCCCACAGCACTTGTGTATATATGTACAGATCTGTAATTCTATGTATTTATATTAATACCTGTTATACTCGTTCTGATGTAAATATATATCTCTAATTCTATCTATTTATATTAATGCTATTGATGCCTGTTTACTTGTTTTGATGTCTGTCTCCCCCTTCTAGACTGTGAGCCTAATGTGGGCAGGGATTGCCTCTATTAGTTGCTGAATTGTACTTTCCAGGTGCTTAGTACAGTGCTCTGTGCACAGTAAGCACTCAATAAATACGATAGAATGAATGAAAACAGTGTGTGTATCTGAGAGGGCCCCAGAGAAGAATGGAAAATCACTGAGGAAACTTGCTTAGAGGAATATTTGTGTATAAAGTTCTTTAGCAGAAGAGTTTCGGGTTTTTTTTTATTTTTCTGAGAGAAGATGCAATTCTGCCAGTGGGTTCGTGCTAGGTTCTAAAATGTGGACTCTAGGGAGCAAGTCTAAGTAGGATTAAGCAAATGTACTGAAAGACTAGTTTCAGTTGTTAGATTTGGTCCCATACTATTGGAAAAGAACACTGCTGGTCCGTCTACAAAGTGGTTTTTAAAGATTGGAAAAAATGGGAAGATAAGGATAATGAAATGGTTAAGGGGTTAATTTGGTGTCTGCTTCAATCGCCCCACAAGGATTAGTATTGAAGGCTGCTATTCAGTTATTCTCAAGCAGTTGCCGATGCAAATGGCAGCAATTGCTTTTGGGGTCCCTAAAGGACATAGCTAGAGCAGCAATTCCCCTTCTTTTCTTTCTCTATATAATTCACATTTCAGGAGATGGAAACAAATGTAGCTATTTTCGGTTTTCTTTGTTCATCAGGCCCAGGCTCTAAATCTTGGTTTTGTTTTTTCAACCATCTTGTGGAGAGGAGTAGGCCCAGTTCTACCCCTGGCCTGCTATATGACCAAGGTCTCTGGGCCTCAGTTTTTTTAACCTGTAAAATGGAGATAATTCCTGCCCCTTCCTACATCACAGAATCTATAGAGAATAAAACGAGATAATGAATGTGAACTAGTTGCTGTGGACAGACAAAAGTGCTACCCAAAATTAGTGAATTTTTGTTACTGTTATAAGACCAGGAGAAGATCCCACTGCAAAGATTTGTGTAAGAGGAGCCCACACTGCTCTTGCCTCCAATTATTGTCGCTAGTTTCCATGGCCTGAGCCTTATTTCTTTCAAGGTACCCATTTTGCTGTACAGTACATTTTCCTATTAATGAGACCTACTTGAGATTCAGTGGGATTCCTGTCACGAAAGAAACCTGAAGCACATATCATTGTCAGGCGGTGCTTGAAACTAACTCATCCCCTGCAGCGGTACCTTTATCTCACGGTCGGGCGAGGAGTGCACGTATTGGCCTAAAAATTGTCTTGTGTGTATTCTGTTCTCCTCATATAGGCCTGATTGTCAGGAGGGCTGTGTGTCCTGGACAGGGGAAATCGATGGAAAATGCTTGTTTGTTTTTACATCTGAATGAACATAATTTTCTAGGCCCAAAGCTAGAAATTCTTGAGAGTTAGCCAAACAAAAATATCTATCAACATTATCTATCCGCGGAATAATCCAATGTCTCTTTCTTAAAATGTGTGATTCTGTTGGTCTTGAAGCCCGGCGTTGCTTTGTCCTTTGAGGTATTTGTGATTAAGCTGGGGAATATGGGACAAAGCGAATATCTTAAAATTGGTTCCAAAGAAATGGGCACTGTTGGGAAGCAGCGAATAGGTACCGGTGTTCTTGGGCTCTATTATTCTGCTCAGGCTCCCGGGGAGAAACTCTTTCTTTTAAGGCCCTTTTGTGCAGAGACCAGAGAATTGCCAACAGTCCTTCCACAGGGTCAAGGGCAGAGTTAGTAAGTCAGTCAATAGTATTGATTGAGTGCTGTACTAAGCGCTTGGGAGACTACAGTATAACAATGTAACAGTCCCATTCCCTAGAGAAGCAGCGTGGCTCAGAGAAGCAGCAGGGCTCAGTGGAAAGAGCACCGGCTTTGGAGTCAGAGATCATGGGTTCAAATCTCGGCTCTGCCTGTTGTCAGCTGTGTGACTTTGGGCAAGTCACTTAACTTCTCTGTGCCTCAGTTACCTCATCTGTAAAATGGGGATTAAGACTGTGAGCCCCCCGTGGGACAACCTGATCACCTTGTAACCTGCCCAGTGCTTAGAACAGTGCTTTGCACATAGTAAGCACTTAATAAATGCCATCATTATTTTTATTATTACTACCCACAGCAAGCTTAGAGTCTAGAAGTGGGGGACGGACATTAATATAAATAAGTAAAGTACAGATATGTACATAACTACTGTGAGGCTGGGATGGGCGATGAATAAAGGGAGCAAGTTAGGGAAGCAGCATGGGCCTGAGAGTCTTCTAAAGACCCTGGGTTCTAATCCCAGCTCCACCACCTGTCTGCTGTGCGACCTTGGGCAAGTCACATAACTTCTCTGAACAGTACACTGCACATATTAAGCGTTCTGGCCTGGAATTCCCTCCTTCAAATCCTACAGACATTTACTCTCCTCACCTTCAAAGCCTTATTGAAGGCTCATCTCCTCAAAGAGACATTTCTTGACAAAGCCCTCTTTTCCTTTTCTTCAGCTCTCTTCTGCATCACCCTGACCCTTTATTCATCCTCCCTCCCAGCCCTACAGCACTTATTTACATATCCATAATTTATTTATATTCATCATGTCTGTCTCCCTTTCTAGATTGTAAGCTCATTGTGGGCAGGGAATGTGTCCACCAACTGTTAAATCGCACTCCCCGAATCGCTTAGTACAGTGCTCAGTTCACCCTAAGCCCTCAATAAATACAACTGATTTCCACAATGAGCCAAAGGCTAATTTTCCCAATGGACAAAGTGGCCAGAGTGTATCTCATAATCCAGAGCGTGGAGATTCATCAGGATGACCAGAAAAGAAACTTCCTCCGGAAAAGGATTGTGTGCTTTTTTTTTAGCACAGACCTGAAACCCTCCTACATCCCCCTTTTTTTTTTTTTTTTTACCCACCTCCCTGTGTCCCATTTTAGTAATCTTGCCTTTGGATTTAGAGAGGAGCTCACCCTGGGGAATTTCAAGCACAGATGAATTTGGAGAAAAATGGGAGATTTTTCAGTGAGAGGTAATACATTCATTCAATCGTATTGAGCACTTACTGTGTGCAGAGCACTGTACTGAGTGCTTGGAAAGTACAGTTCAGCAACAGATAGACACAATCCGTATCCAACAACGGGCTCACAAACTTATTTTCATTTTTCTGTTATGGCGTGTTTCCCTTCTATAGCACAAAATGACATCATGCATCTGGGAGAGAAGAGCATCAGGTAACATGTGTTCTGAAGCAGCTTGCAGTGTGACATTTTAAGTGCAATTTAAAAATAGATTTCTTAATATCTCCTTTGAACAGTGATCGTCTTTTTACTGCTGAGAAACCCTTCTTAATAAGGAGTAATCACCTTTTATGAGGAGGAGATTTTATTTCATAGTCCAGACATTTTATGCTTGAGATTTTTCCTAATGTCAGTTACCATTAGGTTAACCGTTGGCTGGAGAACATGAGGCCCTTAGAGTCGTGTTTATCATGCTGTCCATGCACGGTAGGGATGACTTAAGGTTTCATGTACATACTTTCTCATTTTCTGCTATTGTGCTTCTCAGGAGTGCAGAAACATTAGCTTCTGTACACTGAGCATAAATTATCTTTTATCTGTGCGTTTTATGGCAGTTTGTAATACAAGGTAATAGGATTTATGACCAAGAAATGAGAAGATGTCCAAGCGTTAATGAGGCATGCCTTTTACATTACACCGAATCAAGTGCACTGTTCCCCACGCCCGGTTCTGGTGTTGTGGTGTAGGTGCCTGGAATTGCTACTTATACTTGAAAGTAGATGTTACTGCTGCAGTGTTCTAGTTCTCTGACTTCCTTTGGAAGCGCATTCAAATATTTTAGTGATTTTTTTCCACACAGTTTTACTTATATATTTTTTTAATAACGAATACGAAAGAAACGCGTGGGTAGACCTCACTAAAGTAAGCAAAATCCCAACGTGAAGTTCTTGGTGGGAGTGGAATTTGGAATGTGACCTCGGGCAGCAAAGGCCCTGAATTTTATTCGAACACCAGCTTTCAGTCTGGGGCAGTCAAAGAGCGCTGTGGGGAATTACAAGGAGAATATATCTTCCCTGATCTGAAGTTGTTTTCAGCCTCATACACCCAAGGACGTGTATTAGCCAGTTTTAGCTGGGCAGAAATATTGACTTGGGTTAGGTAACGTGATGTGGAGTTGTTTTAATGGGGCCAGGTGGGGTTTGACTGGGTGGCTTTATGGAAGGGGTGAGTATTGAGCAGAGATTGGCAGGAGGGGGACAGCCAAGGTTTGGTTGGAAAAAAGGGAGGATGTTTCATGTGCAGAGATTGACAAAGTAGCTTTGACTTGCATTAATAGCCCAAGAAGGGTGCGGTGGGAGATAAGGGTAGAAAGGAAGGAGAAAATCAGTGGTATTTTTTGAGAGCCTACTGTGTGCAGAGAACAATGGTAAGTGCTTGAGAGTGTCTGTACAGTAGGATCAGTAGACACGGTCCCCACCAAAAGGGAGCTTTACAATCTAATGGATAAACTTGGCACTGTGATCAGTGGCTTTTATTTCTCCCTGGAGGGACTTGGGATCTACTATAGCCTTAGCCCTTCTCTCCTGGGGAGCCCATCCCCTCCGTGGCTTCACCTGCCACCTCTATGCAGAGGACTCCCAAAGCTAACTTACTATCTTGCATTTCTTCTCGCCTCCTGGACATCTCGACTTCTGTATCCCACTGGCACTTATAACTCAACATCACTAAAACTAAACTTCTTAACTTCCCTTCTAAACACAATCCTGCTCCTTCCTTTTCCTTCACAGTTGTCAACACCACCATCTTCTCTGTCCCAGAAACTCTATCAATCCTATTTATTGAATAGTTACTGTGTGCAGAGCACTGTACTAAGCACTTGGGAAAGTCCAATATAACAGAGTTGGTAGACATGTTTCCTGCCCACAGCAAGTTTACGGTCTGTCCATCTTGTTGTCCTCTTTGACTTCTCTTTCAACTTTCCACATTCAGCCCATCACTAAATCTTGCTGATGTTTGTTTCTTTTTTCCTTTTTTTATGGTCTGTCTTAATCCATGCCAAGCACTGTAATAAGCGCTGGAGTAGATATAACCAGTTTGAACACAGTCCCTGTCCCACTTGGGGCTCACAGTCTTAATCCCCATTTTTACAGAGAGGTAACTGAAGCCCAGATAAGCGAAGTGACTTGCCCAAGGTCACAGCAGCCTAGTGGATAAAGCACAAGCCTGGGAGTCAGAAGGTCATGCAGCCTAATCTACCACTCGTCTTCTGTGTGACCTTGGGCAAGTCACTTATCTGGGCTTCAGTTATCTCTATAAAAATGAGAATTAAGACTGTGAGCCTGATGCGAAACAGAGACTGTGTCCAACCCGATTTGCTAGTATTCTCCAGCCGCAGTGCTTAGTACGGTGCCTGGCACATAGTAACAAATACCAGAATTATTATTAAGTGGCAGAGCAGAATTAAAACCCAGGTCCTTCTGACTTCCCACTCACAACCAAGGCTTTAGGCCAAGCTCCTGCCCTCTCCTTACTAGACTTGCATCCACCTTCTCACCATTGTCCCTGATGCTACCATATGCCCCCTTTAATAAAAAACACACTCTGCTGTCCAGATCATACTTCATTTCTCCATTTCTTAGAATCCTCCAATGCCTACTCATTTCTGTCAAAGTCAGACACTTCTATTAGCTCCCAGGGTCTCCAAAGCCTCTCTCCTTTCATATTTGCTCTCTTTACCAGTTTCTTCTTGGCTCTCACTCTCCATTCCTCCCAACTCCTCTTTTACACTCTGCCTTGCTCTCAACTTTCCTGACTCCCACCCTTTGCTCACCCTTGCCTTAAAACCCTCCCCTTCAAATCAGCCTTCCTGTCTTCCAATCCCTCCTGAAATTTCGCCTCCTCCAGGAGGCATTTGCCATCAGCTAATTTCACTGCCCCTCACCCTGTTACCATAGCAATTGTTGTCAGCACATACAGAAACATCGATTTGTACACACCGGTTTATTCTCATTTTTTTCATTTATTCATTTGTACATGCCCTCGGTATTAACATTTGTATCTATCTTGTGCCTCCTGTTCCCACTGCATGTATTTTTTATGTCCGCCGGTCTCCCTCATTAGATTGAAAATTCCTCAAGAGCAGGGACTGTGACCTTTACTTCTGTTGAACTCTCCCAAGTCCTTAGTCCAATACTCTGCATTCGGAAGGCTCAGTAAATACCACCGAGTGAAGCATGCCCCTGTCACCTCTAAAGCCCCCCTAAAAATTCTAATCCAAGAGTGATTTCCTGACTAATTTCCAACCTTTCAGGCCATGCCACCCCAATAGCCACCTTGGTACTTAGATATACATTGCTATTTATTTGTGATCTGTAAACCTAATCCTTTAGTTGCTTTGTTTATTGTTTCTCTGCTTTTACTCTTTTATTGTGTGTGTTAGGTGGTTTCTGTCTGTGACTCTCCCTCATCCCCTGCATTCCCTATTAGTGTGCGATTGTAGGCTTCTTGAGCATGGAGTCTATAGTACTGTACTTTTATAAGAGCTCAGTACAGTGCTAGTTGATTTCCTACTGCAGTGGCCAGTGAATACCGTCAATCAGTACTCAAGAGCAGGGATCTAACGTGTATTCCCAAGGATCTAGTTCATTGCCTCCCTTGTTAATCTCAGTAGGGAACTAATAAGGTCAACCAATGGTCTCCTCCTTGCCAAATCCAGCGGCCTCTACTCCATCCTAATCTTCCTCGATTTCTCAGTTGCCTTCAATATTGTGGACTACCCGTTCTTCTGGAAACATTACTTAACTTTAACTTTACTGATGCTGTCCTCTCCCAATCTCCTCCTGCCTCCCACTCCCTAACTGATGGTGTCCCTCAGGGCTCAGTTCTGGGTCCCTTTGTATTCTCCTTTACGCCCTCTCCCTTGGAGAGCTCATTCCTTCCAATGGTTTCAACTACCATCTCTTCACAGATGATTCCCAAATCCACATCTCCAGCCCTAATCTATCTCCTCCTCTGCAGTCTCACATTTCCTCCTGCCTTTAGAACATTTCTTCTTGGATGTCCCCCAGCACTCAAAATGAATATGTCCAAAATGGAACTCCTCATCATCCCAAACCCTGTTCTCCCTTTGACTTTCCCATCACTGCAGACAGTACCATCATCCTCCCTGTCTCAGGAGCCCATTATCTCGACTCATCTCTCTCATTCAACCCACATATTCAATCTGTCAACAAATCCAATTGGTTCAACCTTCACAACATCACTAAACTCTGCCCTTTCCATCCAAACTGCTATCAGGTTGATGGAAGCACTTATCATATTCCCCCAATGACTTCTTCAGCCTCCTTGCTGACCTCCTTGCCTCCTGTGTCTTCCAATTCCAGGCCATACTTTACTGCCTAGATAATTTTTCTTAAAAAAGTTCATCACGTTTCCCCAATCCTCTAGAACCTCTAGTGGTTGCCCATCCCACTCGACATCAAACATAAACTACTTAATTCCTTAACATTGGATTTAACAGATTTAATCACCTCGCCCCCTCCTGTATTATGTCCCTGATTTGCTACTGCAGCCCAGCACACTGGCTTTGCTGCTCTAACACCAACCTACTCATTGTACCCCAACCGCATCTACTTTCCCATCAACCTCTTCCCCACATACTGCCTCTGGCCTGGCACTCCCTTCCTCTTCATAATCTACAGACCATCACTCTCCCTTCTTCAAAAGCCTTATTAAAATCACATCTCCTCCAAGAGAACTTTCCCGACTAAGCCCTCATTTCTCCTACTCCCTTTCCCTTCTCTTTCACCCTTACACTTGGATTTGTACCTTTATTCACCCCACCCTAAACTTATATGTCCATTTCCATAGTTCATTTTAATCTCTGTCTCCCTCTCTAGACTGTGAGCTCTTTGTGGGCAGGGAACATTTCTACCAACTCTGTTATAACGTACTTCCCCAAGCGCTCAGTACAGTGCACTGCACACAGTAAGCGCTCAATAATACCATTGATTGATGGTGACGTCGATGAGAATAATGACAAAGTGTGAGTCCTGAGTAGCTGAGCCTGAAGAAGAAAATAAATTGGAAGTGCAAAAGAAAAGCCAGCTTTAAGAAGTTCAGACCTACTAGTTTCATCTTGGGCCTTTCAGAGATCTCTTTCAGGACTGGAGCACTGAATCCTTCGTACTTAAGATTATGAGCCCCATGTGGGACAGGGACTGTGTCCAACCTAAATGACTCGTACCTACCCTAGCGCTTAGAACAGCGTTCGACACATAGTGAACGCTCAACAAGTACCGTAAAACAATGTCAATAATGAATGCTGTCAATAGGTGAGTTAAATGACTTGGACCAGGCTTCCTGGAGTCCCTTTCTTTAATAAAAACCCTCATACTGCTCCACCTCCATCACTCAGCATCAGTTCTGAGACCCCTTGAGCCAAGCATTCGGATTACTCCTTCTGACAACGGAGTCCCAAGGGAAAGAAGGGGGAGACAACCGGATCGTGTGGCATGCATGGACCTGGAACTTGAGAAAGCCCTATGCTAAGAGAAGTTTGGGAAGAGCATGGCTCATCAGCAAAAGTCTCAGGTGCTTCCTCAGGGATTCTTGGCAGAGACACATGAAATATCAAATCCAATCTCAGAGGAAACTATTACAAAAAAAATATTTGAACACTGTCCTTTCATTCCCAGGCATGTGAGACAGAGAATCAGTTTCAGTGACTCACTGTAATCCATAAAACAGATCTGTGTGTAGGTAAAACAATAGGAAAAAACTAAATCAGTATCTGTCTGAGCTCTCCTGGCATCATAATTACCGAATCAAAGTCCAGGTCCACGGATGAAATTATGGAGGCCCGCTGTCCCCCTCAAATGCCTCGCTATTCTTCCAGGAGCACTGGTGGCCAGGGCACAAACATGTTCTGTCATGTAGCCTCAGCTCAATTGAGGGTTCATTTGGGCATCTTTGATTGAAAACAAAAGGTTCCCAGCGTGACATCGATGAACTGTGCGGTGATTTGAAAGTCCCCAGCAGGGAAATTGAATGAGCCTTTGGGCCAAAGATCGGCAGAGATGAGAGTTTCTGTGTGGGCAGCATCGACCAACGAGGCTAGATTACACTGCAGCCAATGAAGGAGAAGGAAAGACTCAAAATGAGGAATTACCGCGATTCACTCCCGAATCAGGTAGCATAGAAATACACCAATTGCTCCTAGAGATCGACCGGGGTTTCCACAAGCTGAGTAATAATGGTGATGAAAGTGGAAGACTGTGTAAATTAATCTCCTGCAGGGTCACAGATTCAAATGGATGCATTTGTTTCTTGGAATATTTACCCTTTCACTACAAATAGAAATGTTTGGTTAGACCTGGCGAAAGATGCCCTTAGTAGTAGTGGTTAAATTTGGTTGACAAGCAACAGTAGACCTCTGGGATAAAGGGTGAGATCTGAGGTGTTCCTTGAGATTCCCCTGTGGCATTTCATTACTGCTTCCCAGCAAGAAATAGGGTTGTCCTAGTGGATAGAGCGTGGGCCTGGGAATTAGATTCTAATCCTGGCTCTGGCACTTTTCTGCTGTGTGACCTTGGACAAGTCACCTTGCCCCCTCCTACCTCACAGTACTCTCCTGCTATAACCCAGCCCACACACTTCACTCCTCTAACCTTCTCACTGTACCTCATTCCCATCTGTCTCTCCGCCGACCCCTCGCCCACGTCCTGTCTCCGACCTAGAATGCCCTCCCTCCTCAAATCTGCCAATTACTCTCCCCTCCTTCAAAGCCTCACTGAAGGCCCATCTCCTGCAAGAAGCCTTTCTTGACTAAGCCTTCCTTTCCTCTTCTTCCCCTCCCATCTGCATTGCCCTTACATGCTCCCTTTATTCATCCCCACTCCCAGCCCCACAGCAGTTATGTACACATCTGTAATTTATTTCTTTATATTAATGTGTGTCTCCCCCTCTAGTCTACAAGCTCAATGTTGGCAGGGAATGTGTCTGTTTACTCTTATGTTGCACTCTCCCAAGTGCTTAGTACAGTGCTCTGCACACATGATTGATTGATATGAATTAACTTCTCTGTGCCTATTACCTTATCTGTAAAATGGGGATTAAGACAGGTGAGCTGCATAATGGACATGGACTAGGTCCAACCTGATTTAATAATAATAATAATAATTGTATTAAGTGCTTATTATGTGTCAGGCATAAGCACTGGGGTGGGTACAAGCAAATTGGGTTGGACACAGTCCTTGTCCCACGTGGAGCTCACAGTCTTAATCCCCATTTTACAGATGAGGTAACTGAGGCACAGAGAAGGGAAGTGGCGGAGCCGGGATTAGTATCCATGTCCTTCTGACTCCCAGCCCCTGCTCAAGCTACTAAGCCACGCTGCGTCCCCAACCCTTAATACAGTGCCTGGCACATAGTAAGCACTTAACAGATACCCTTTAAAAAAATACAGGAAGGAAACCCAACCTTGGGTTGGAATCGTCTTTGTTCCCTCAAATGGCTGGCTAGAGAGACACATTGCTTCACCTACACATATTCTCTACATTCTAAATGGATTGGTATTGAGCCAAAAATCTTTGACTGTCCTGAGAAATTTAAAAATTTAGTGACATCCAAAGCTTATTCTATGTGGTCCGGCTGGCCTCTTCCAAATAGCAGGGTCCTTGCATGATCCTTTCCCATCAATGACTGAGTAAAGCTGGGCTGTGTATTAAGCCTGGGTTCTTCAACCTCTTCTACACAGTCTTGCTTGAGGATGCAGCAAGGGATCTAGAAACTAGTGTCCGATTGCAATTATGAGCGTCTGGCTTTCAACATAGGCTGAAAAGCATCACGCACAATTCTCTAACCACTAATACAGGAACTCCTATAGACTTACTGTGCTCTAGAAGCATCCCTTAACAGGGAGTTATACAGATGGTGATGATGACCTATTGGAATCAGTGAAGTACTGCAGACTGGCAATTTATCTGAAAGAAGTTATGTACCAGCCTAGCAAACCTCACCCACAGCCCGGGGAACAGTAAGGTTGAAAATGTAAACTCTGTAGAGACCGACAAAGCTAAGCTGAGGCCCTTAAAAGTGACAATAACTCAATCAGAGTGCACATATGCGAGATTTCTCTTGCTGTTTTTCATATTGCGCCTAGACCGTAATGTTCAGAATTGCAAAGTAACTTGGGCTGCGCAAGCATTTGCCTATAGGTAAATCACCGGATGCCACTCTAAATCAAGACTGTTCCCTTGGTCGGCGGGAGGAATTATCCTGTAAGAACCTTGAGAGATCCAAACTGAATCTACAAAAGCCATAAAATATGCCATCCCAGAAAGAAAGCATTTCTACTCGGTAATATACTAGTTTCAGCATTTTCATTACGGACCCATAATGTACAATGAAAGTGATTTTGAAAGGAGTTTTCAAGTTTCTTCGACATAATCATGCTGTTTATGTGTGCAAGCAGAATGAGTAGGGGAAATACAAGGTTTGAATACCATTGTGCGTCACTAGGAAGCCATGGAACTCTTTTTGTCATTCTCAGAAAAAGAAGCAGCGTAGCCTAGTGGATAAAGCTTGGGCCCGGGAGTTAGAAGGACCTGAATTCTAATCCTTGCTCTGCCACTTGTCTGTTCTGTGACCCTGGGCAAGTCTCTTCATTTCTTGGTGCCTCAGTTGTCTCATCTGTAAAATGGGGATTAAGACTGTGAGCTCCATGTGGGACAGAGACTATGTCCAACCTGATTATTCTGTATCAACCCCAGCACTTAGGAGAGTGCCTGGCACATATTAAGCACTTAACAGATTACCATAAAAAGAAAAAGAAAAGGAAAAAAAAATCAAATGTTGGCCGGAAATTGTTTGAACATAGATCTGTTTCTTGGCGACAGGAATCAAAGGTTGAGCTGGGTAATTCCGAATGGCAACTTCTTTCTCACGAGCAGTTTGAAGTGACTTGTCAATTTGGGGTCATAATCCAACATTTCTTTTCCCTCCTGCTCCCAGCTCTTTAACTTTGTAGGGGTATGCAGTATGGAAACATAAATTTTTTTCTCCCATAGTGATCTGTGATAAGGATGTAATTTTACTTGTCGGGTGCTAGTTCACTTTACTGTCCACAAATGATTACATTTCTATATGTCAGTCTCGAGATTGTATGCTATACAATCTGATTTTCAGTTGATCTGCCTCAAGTCCTGAGTAGCCAGAAAACTTTGGTGATTTTATTTTCAACATCCAGTCTCGCTCCCGCTACCTGATTTCATAGCTCAGAAGTGGAGTCCATAGTCAGAGGGAACTTGGAGAGGAATGTAAAGACTCTAGACCAGGATTGGGAGTTTAGGGCATTTCAGGGGCCCCTTCCAGAAACGTTCTCTAGATTCTGGGCACATTTCCACCAAAGGGCACCTGTGAAGCCTGTCCCTCACACCACATGTCCAGGGTAACGCATGTAATGCCACGTGCCTCTCCTTGGCCTGAATTTATGAGGGCACCATGACTCTGTTTCATCTCTCCCACTGCTGACCATCTGCTCACTCTGCTTAAAACTGCCTTAACCTTCACATCTGGCAGACCACTGCTCTCCCCATCTTCAAAGAAAGAGAACAGGCCTGGGAGTGACCCTGGGCAAGTCATATCTCGGTGCTTCAGTTTCCTCATTTGTAAAATGGGGGTTAGGTACATGTACTCCCTCATGAGCCCCATGCGAGACAGTGACTTTGTCCAACCTAATTATCTTATAGAATAATAATAATAATAATAATAGCATTTATTAAGCGCTTACTATGTGCAAAGCACTGATCTAAGAGCTGGGGAGGTTACAAGGTGATCAGGTTGTCCCTCGGGGGGCTCATAGTCTTAATCCCCATTTTACAGATGAGGGAACTGAGGCCCAGAGAAGTGAAGTGACTTGCCCAAAGTCACACAGCTGACAATTGGCGGAGCCGGGGTTTGAACCCATGACCTCTGACTCCAAAGCCCGGGCTCTTTCCGCTAAGCCACGCTGCTTGTGGGGTATATCTACCCCAGCACTTAACATTTGGTTTATAGTAAGTGCTAAACTAGTACTACTATCATTATTGTTATTATTGTTATTGTTAAAGGCCTTCTCCTCCAGGAGGCCTTCCCCAATTGTTTGCTAATGTCCTCACTTTATATACGCACTCAACTTCTCCAGTCTTATCTCACCAATTTTTTTACTACAACTCAGCATACTCACTTTGCTCTTCTGTTGCCAACCTGCTCACTCTAACAGCATACTCCCCTCTTCCATTTCACCACCTACTCCTTTCCCAAATCCTCCATCTGGCCTGGAACTCCCACCCATTTCATATACAGCAGACCATCATCCTCCCCTTCGAAGTTTTATTAAAATCACATCTCCAAGAGGCCTTCCCCGAGTTTGCCCTCATTTCCTGTACTCCATCTCCCTTCTGTGTTGCCCTTGCACTTGGATTTGCACCCTTTAAGCCGATATTCACCCCTCCCTCAGCCCCACGGCACCTATGTCCCCTATCCATAATTCATTTTAATATCCGTCTCCCCCTCTAGCCTGTAAACTCCTTGTGAGCAGTCCAAGCACTTAGTTCTGTGCTCTGCATGTAGAAAGAGCTCAATAGATAAGTGACTTAATGGCAAGAGCGCGGATTTGGGAGTCAAAGATCATGGGTTCTAATCCCAGCTCTGCCACTTGGCAGCTGTGTGACTTTGGGCAAGTCACTTCACTGGGCCTCAGTTACCTCAACTGTAAAATGGGGATTAAGACTGTGAGCCCCACGGGGGACAAACTGATTACCTTGTCTCTATCCCAGTGCTTAGAACAGTGCTTGGCACGTAGTAAGCGCTTAACAAGTGCCATTATCATTATTATTATTATTATCAATTGATCTCTATCAAAATAGTGCACTGTTGCCCCCATTGACGATTGGAAAGCAGACTGCCCCTAGGGCATCTTTTAAGTCCATGGGCTGAACTGAAATTTACATTGAAGCCTTTGACTTTTCCAAGCCGAAGTTAATATTCATTATGGTATTCATTAAGCACTTACTATGTGCCAAGCACTGAACTGAGTGCTGGGGTAGATACAAGATAATCAGGTTTGGATCTAGTCTGTCCCACAAGGAGGATACAGTCTGAGAAACGAGAACAAATATTGAGTCTCCATTTTGTAGATGAGGCAAATGAAGCACAGGGAAGTTAAATGATGTGCTCAAGGGCACATTTGAGCCTACGAAATGTGGCACTGTGCTTTCTTGCACTTTTATGTGTTGACTTGAGTATGGTTGTGGCAAAACTGGAGAGGGCAATGAATTCCAGTGATAATCAGTAACTGAGCTATATTTTGGCGTAATCTTAAAGCCAATTTTCCTACAGTGGTTTTAAGGATATAGTCCCCAAAGGCGGGGGAGGTGACCCTGAGCGTTTAGTTTTTGTAAGTTCCAGCACACAGCAATGCAAGTACACTGTTTGAAATGTCTGGGGCTGAAAACAGAATTGTTCTCAGTTGTCCAAAAACCTGACTAAAAGATAAGGGAGCTGCCAGTTGCTGTGATTTCAGAGAGATTGGGTATCGGGGAGCAATCTTCAAAGAACCGAAAGCCAAGCCAGAGCTCTGAATAAACTCAGAGAAGCATGACCGTACCTTATCGAATGGCAATTTGGCTTTGTTGAGAATCCTCATCCTTTCCATAAGTGAGGGGCTTTGAATACCTTAAATGGCTGTCAGGAGCCTAAAAATAACAGCTTCATGGTTTCCCCCAAAAATTAGAAGTGCAGAAAAGTATAAGAGAAACAGCACATAAAATAAGCTGCCCTGGCGTATCTGGTAGCATAGTGTGGTAGATTGCAAAGCAGTCAGGAGAAAGCAAATTTGCATGAATGGATCTTTCTAAATTAGGTGGGTCTGACTAACCTTTAAATAGTGGGTGGACTGCTATTATTATTCCTGCCTGTTTATTTTCTTAAATGTTAAACTAACTTTCAAGTGTGCTTAATCTTGTTCAAAAGTAATCATTTTCAGTATAAAGGCTAGAGAAAAAAATCTTGGGTTTTGGGGCTGTCGTCAGTGATATTTATAAAGTGATTTCAGTGGGCTAAGCACTATAGTAAATGCTGGGAAGGATGCATGGATATTAATTCAAACTTGGGCCCTGATCCAAAGGGGATTTGCAAGCTAATGAAAGGGTGGAAGGGAGGGGAGGGGAGGGGAAAGAGGGGTGGGGGAGCAGGGAAAGAGGCTAGACCCACAAGAATAGGTCAACAATTAAAATGATTCAGGACAGGGCGAAAAGATAATATAGAATGATTGAGCACTTTAAAAGCAATCTGGAGCAAGGTTTACTGAACAGGCTTTAGGCAGCTAGCTCTTTGTTCCAGGAGAACCATCTTGGGTGAAAACTGACAAAGCTAATTTGTTTGACCTTCAGTTTTATCATTTCCAAATCACAGAACACTAACCCGACACTAAACCGGCAAAGGAACCGCGTTTGCGAGTTCTACTTGGGAAAATATCCGTGATGCAAGGGAAATGGGCTATGATTTTTATCCCAGACCCTCCAGCTACCGAAACCTTGTTAATCCTTGCTTTATTCATTTCAAGTAGGGAGGGCGGCACATTTGATGGAGAAGTGGATGTGACCACCCAAGCTCTTTTTGCTTTGAAATTGAAGATGCTGCCAAGTACATATAGGACCCCAAATACAACAGGATAGCCACAGAAAGCCACAAAATGAGACTCTTCTCTTATGGCCAAGGCCCTCCTGGCCATATCTCACCAGCAACCCCTTGCCCATGTTCTCCCGCTGGCCTGAAACTTCCTCCCACTCCATATATTCCCTCTCTTCCCCACAGCACCTGTATATATTCTCTTCCTCCCTCTCTTCCCCACAGCACCTGTATATATGTATATATGCTTGTACATATTTATTACTCTATTCATTTTACTTGTACATATCTATTCTATTTATTTTATTTTGTTAGTATGTTTGGTTTTGTTCTCTGTCTCCCCCTTTTAGACTGTGAGCCCACGGTTGGGTAGGGACTGTCCCTATATGTTGCCAACTTGTACTTCCCAAGCATTTAGTACAGTGCTCTGCACACAGTAAGCGCTCAATAAATACGATTGATTGATATACCAGACCACTTCTCTCCCCACCTTCAAAGCCTTATTAAGGTCATATCTCCTCCAAGAGGCCTTCCCTGATTAAGCCTTCTTTTCCCCTGTTCCTTCTCCCTTCGATGTCATCTGTGCACTTGAATCTGTACTCTTTGGGCATCTGGCATTCACCCCACCCTCAGCCCCGCAGCAACTATGTATAGACCTATAATTTATTTATATTAATGTCTATCTGAATGAAATCCCTTCCCTTCCTCCTATATTCTTCAGTATCTTGAAGCACCTGAAATAGTCAACTGCCTGCCTGGGTAGATACTTCAAAAGCCTCTGTATTGAATATGCTGTCCAAAGTGCTTAGTCCAGTGCTCTGCCCATAGTAATAATAATAATAATGGCATTTATTAAGCACTTACTATGTACAAAGCACTGTTCTAAGCGCTGGGTAAGCACTCAATAAATACCACTGAGGATGAATTCCTGTCTATAAAACTAGTGTTAACCTGTTTTGTGCTGCTACCCTGATCTTGGAGACCAGTGAAGTGGGTTAGAAAGTTTCTTCTTGCAGCTGTGTTGGGTTTTTTTATGGTATTTAAGCACTTACTATGTGCCAGGCACTGTTCTAAGCACTGGCATAGATACAAGATAATCAGGTTGGAAACAGCCCCTGTCCCACATGGGGCTCGCAGTCTTAATCCCCATTTTACAGATGAGGTAACTGAGGCACAGAGAAGTGAAGTGACTTGCCCTAGGTCACACCGCAGCCATGTGGCAGAGCAGGGATTAGAACAGCATGGCCTAGTGACAAGAGCATTGGCTGGGGAGTCGAAGGATGTGGGTTCTAATCCTGGCTCTGCCACTTGTCTGCTGTGTGACCTTGGGCAAGCTGCCTCACATCTCTGTGCCTCAGTGACCTCATCTGTTGAATGGGGATTAAGACTGTGAGCCCTATGTGGGACAGATGGATTACCTTGTACTTAGACCAGTGCTTAGAACAGTGCTTGGCAAATAGTAAGCGCTTAACAAATACCATTATTATTATTATTATTATTATTATTAATAATAATAATAATAACTCAGGTCATTCTGACTCCTAGGCTCATGCTCTAAGCTGCTTCCCCAGCTCTCTGCTGAGTAGCCTTTGAGATTGAAGGACAGTTTTCTCTTCTTTAGAATAAGGAGAACTGCTCCCTGAAAAATACATTTTGACAAAGTAATCAATTGTAGTGACTGGTAAATAAATGCAAATAAATATAACGGCTCCTCCCCGGCAGCTGAGTTGTTTCAGAGCTCAGTTTAGGGGTCTTCATCATTGATTCCCCTTGCTATTTGGAGGCTCTTTTATGATGCACGGCTGGATTCATTCATTCAATCGTATTTATTGAGCGCTTACTGTGTGCAGAGCACTGTATTAAGTGCTTAATGGTCAGTGTGAGCTTAGAGGTACCAGTTGAGAGTCAGTCAGGACACTGCTCCATGTATGCCTGTGATGATATAAATATAGTACATCTTTAAGGTCCCTCTGCTATACTGTACTACAGCCAATGAGATGCCACTGCTTAGATCACAGAAGCCCCCTTGAAATTTTCCTTTTATTTGAGGAAAAAATTGATAAAGTCCTAGAAGAGTGTTCCCCTGCTCATTCCACAATCATTGTCCATACCTCTGCAACTAAAGCAAAGTGGGAAATCATGACAGAGAGAATACTCCAGGCGAATTTTCTGTCTTAGCTAAGTCCTCCGCCCTCCGTTTTGATTTGGCTTTGGAGACCTAGCCCTTGCATGAACTTCTGGAGAACCTATTAGGATGCTTGGAAGTCATGCTTCTGGCCTAAAATGAGATATACTGATCTGACAAACACGAAGTAAAGGTGCACATTCTAACTTTATCTGGAACTTTAAATCCCTTTGTAAGAACAGCTAGTTAGGCTGATTTTTTTTTTCCTTTTTTAAAGCAAACGATTTAAAAAAGGCTTTCCTGAGATAAA
Source organism: Tachyglossus aculeatus (assembly GCF_015852505.1). NCBI lineage: Eukaryota > Metazoa > Chordata > Mammalia > Monotremata > Tachyglossidae > Tachyglossus > Tachyglossus aculeatus. The sequence goes on along the minus strand of NC_052083.1, from coordinate 12,458,160 downwards.
GGACCGTATCTCATGAATATCATTAGTACCAGCAGAAAAACAATCACCCACCACTCCAGAAAGCAAAATGCCCATCAGCTACCGTACTTTCTCTGTGCAGAGAGGCCATTTCCATTGTTTATTTCGGTATGAAAATGAATCGAGCCATTCACGTGGTGTTTTTCATTTCTGTTCATCAGGGATTAACTGTGGAGCAGCTCCTTGGATAACTGCAGAGAGGAGTGCATGGGGGCTCCTTGCATGAATAGCTAATCTGAATGAAGGGAGGAGTCTGATGGAGGAGAGTGCTTTCACTTAAAATCATTGCAGGGAGCTGATTGTAGAAGGATCTCCACATGCAGTGTGGTTACTTAGCAGAAAAATGGGGACTCTCAACAGAGAACATGAGGGAAAGCTGAAATATCCACTGGGTGACTCACTTTGCCAGATGCATATTTCCCAGTGACAAGAAACTATCAGAATTCTTGAAGACTCGCTGTTTTATTATTTTTTTTAATACATTAGCCCTGCCTTGGGGTGGGGGGTAAAAAGTTGGGAAAGAAATGGGGGAAATTTGAGGGAGGAAGTCACCTCTTTTCCAAGTTCCGTAGTGGCAGCAGGAAGTGGTCAGGGTGGTACAATTAACAACCCTCTGAATTAGACTTAGATTGGGTGAATAGATTTACAAAATGAGAAAGGGGAAGAGATTGGCATTCCAAGGAGACTTCTCAAAAACCCAGCAAGAAGTTCCCCCAAGCAGGATAATCTGCACAATGAGGAGCATAACTTTAAAGACTGAATAAGTAGCAAAGCTGGGGACATTACACAGGATAAATATAGCTGCCTTTGTGCCCCTTTACAGGGGATAAGGAGACAGAACATGCCAAATGGGCTCTCAAGGAAAGGAAGGCCTTTAGTCAAGACGTTTTGGGTTTTTTTTCTTCATTTTATTTGAAAGCTTACTTCTCCCCACCTTGTAACCAGTAGACTTGAAACATGCTGGTTCCCAAAGAATTATTTGGCTCCAGGGACAGATTTTTCAAAGAGAATAGCTGGTCTTTTGGATCTGGGAGACCTCAAAGTCCAGCATTTTCCAGCCCCATTTTAAAACATTTATAATGATAATAATGATGATGGTATTAAGCGCTTAAAGCACTGTTCTGTGTGCTGGGTAGATACAAGCTAATCAGGTTGGACACAGTCCCTGTCCCATATGGGGCTCAGAGTTTTAATCCCCATTTTACAGATGCTGTAACTGAGGCACAGAGAAGTGAAGTGAATTGCCCAGGGTCATACAGCAGACAAGAGCAAGGATTAGAACCCAGGTCCGTCTGACACCCAGGCCCTTGCTCTATCCACTAGGCCATGCTGCTTCCTTATCATCATTAGTAATACCATTTGATCACACATAAGATCCTGAAATGTACAGTCATTCATTCAATCATATTTGAGTGCTTACTGTGTTCAGAGCACTGTACTAAGGGCTTGGGAGAGTACAATCCAGTAGTAAACAGACACCTTCCCTGCCCACTACAAGCTTACAGTCTAGAGGGGAGGTAGACATTAATATAAATGAATAAATTACAGATATGTGCATAAGCACTGTGGGGTCGGGGGGATGAACAAAGGGAGCAAGTCAGGATGATGTGGAAGGGAGTGGGAGAAGAGGAAAGGGGGGCTTAGGGAAGGCCTCTTGGAGGAGATGTGGGAATTCGATGATACTCCAGAGGGAGAACGCACCCAGAAAAATGAGGGATTTATAATGATCCCAGAAACATGCCCCACTTTCTGACCCTGGAGCGGGGTCAGGGCGGTCCTTGGCCTTCCTGCAGCATTTCCCAGAGATAGGCCATTGTCACCTCACTTCTATGTACTTTGGTTACCTCATCCGTAAAACAGGGATTAAATCATACTTCCTCTTAGACTGAGAGTCCCATGTGAGATGGGGACTGTGTCCAGCCTGAATACCTTGGATCTACCCCCCTGCTTAGTACAGTGCTTGGCACATAGTAAATGCTTTACACATTCCACAACTGTTATTATTAAGATTAGAATTCAGACCCATCCCCTTAACCACACTAGCCTTGTGCCAGAGGAGCCCCCTGTTGGGTAGGGACCGTCTCTATATGTTGCCAACTTGTACTTCCCAAGCGCTTAGTACAGTGCTCTGCACACAGTAAGCGCTCAATAAATACGATTGATTGACATTATTGGGTAATGAGTGACCTCCGTCTGTTGGCTCTAACCTACAGATCATTCTAGTTCTGGCCAAACTAATCCAGCCTGAGTCCTGATAATAGTAGATCACTACTATTACTACTACTGCTGGAGAAGCAGTGTGGCTTAGCGGAAAGAGCACAGCCTTGGGAGTCAGAGGTCATAGGTCCTAATGCCGGCTCTGGCACTTGTCAGCTGTGTGACTTTGGGTGAGTCACTTCACTTCCCTTTCCTTCAGTTCCTTCATCTGTAAAATGGGGATTAAGACTGTGAGCCCCACGTGGGACAACCTGATTAGCTTGTATCTACCCCAGTGCTTAGAACAGTGCTTGGCACATAATGAGTGCATAACAAATATCATTATTATTACTACCTGGAGGGTCTTAGAGTACAGTGTTACTGCCAGTGCAGATGGGCTAGAAGATGGGTCTGCCATATTTTGGGGAGGGGTATTCTTTCAAAGAGAGAAGCAGAGTGGTTCAGTGGAAAGAGCCCGGGCTTGGGAGTCAGAGGTCATGGGTTCGTATCCCGGCTCTTCCACATGTCTGCTATGTGACCTTGGACAAGTCACTTAACTTCTCTGAGCCTCAGTTCCCTCATCTGTAAAATGGGGATTAAGACTTTGAGCCCCACATGGGACAACCTGATCACCTTGTATCCCCCCCCCCCAGCGCTTAGAACAGTGCTTTGCACATAGTAAGCACTTAACAAATGCCATTATTACATTATTACATTACAAAGACACTCACTCCCATGGACAGAAACCCATCAGCAATCGCAGCAATCTCTCCCAAAAAGTACGCATACCCCGGTGCTTATGTACATGTGGATCCTAGTTCTAACTTCAATGCTTAGAACAGTGCTTGGCACTTAATAAATGCTATCAGTATTATTAACTCAGGTTTCTTATCCTCCTGTTAACTGCTTGAGCCCTGAAGTCATAGGTGGCAGCAGCCAGCTAGCCAAGAAAGAGTTGTAAGATTTTTAGGGCAACGTAATTATCAATCAGTCAGTTGTATTTATTGAGCACTTACTATGTGCAGAGCACTGTACTAAGTGCTTGGGAGAGTATACTGAAACAGAGTTGGTAGACATTTTCCCTGCCCAAAGTGAGTTTGAGCTTACAGTCTTGCAAAGGACGCTAAGCACTTAACCCAAAATTGACTGAGTGCCAGTGAGTTGTAGGGGCAGTCAATCGAAGGGATTAAGCTCAACAGCAACAGGAAACTGGTTAATGGTTGAAAGGACATGTACTGGTTGTTATCAGTTGAAAAACAATCCACATTTTTTTATTCTTGACCTCCCTTTCACACACCCCACCACAACCCCGCAAAGGAAATTCACTTTAACTGATTTTCAGTTGCTTACAGAAGGCATTATTAAATTGGAGACTTCTTTTTGTTTTGTAAATTGCTCACAAGATACCTTGGCGTGATAAGCCTCCATATCAGGTGAAAGTTATTGTAGAAACAAAATTCTGTCTTTAAGGATTAGAGGTTCTATTCATTGGAAACACAATGTTTTAAATCCCTGTACTGAGTTGCACAATATTCTAAAGTCTGGTGCTGATCCACTTTTCCATTCCACGGTCTTCCCCGATATAAAAACTCAGGGTCTTAAACTGGGAAGATTTGAGTTGCATTTTTTTTTTGCCCATTCCAAGGAGAAATCTAAGAGAAGGATTTCGTTTTGCAACTTCCTGTTTCCATCAAAATAAGTGTCTTCTCCAGATCTCAGTCATGGCAGTTTGTCAGGGGCAAGAATTCAATACATCGGCTCTAACCAGCCCAGCAAGCACCGGTAAGCAACACAGGGAACATCTGTTCCTGGACAGAACTGGGTCTAAGGGATTTTGTGTATGCCAACTGTTTGTTTTTTATTTAATTTCTCAGACCTGGCAGCCTAATGGAAAGAGCACCAGGCTGGGAGTCAGAAGATCTCATTTTCGGCCTCGACTCTGCCACTTGCCTGCTGTTTGACCTTGGGAAAACCACTTAACTTTCCTGTGCCTCAGCTTTCTCAGCTGTAAAATAGGGATAAACTGCCTGTTCTCCCTCCCTCTTATTAGACTGTGAGCCCCATGTGGGACAAAAACTGGATCCAGTCTGATTATCCTAGATATGCCCCATCACTTAACGCATAAGGGACTTTGTTACTAGTATTATTATCAAAAATAATAATAATAAACCCTGAGACCACTTGCTTAGGCTGATATACAATGGTGGCTTTAAAGAAGGGTTTAATGTAATTAATGGAATTTTTGAGCACTTACTGTGTGCAGAGCACTGTATAATACAATAAAATTTTTGGCCTGATCCCCTCTCTCAACGAGTCCGCAATCTATTGGGGAATAGAGACAATAAAATATATAACAGGTAGAGGTAGAGGAAGCAGCACAATATAGATATGTACATAAGTCACTTAGCTTCTCTGTGCCTCAGTTACCTCATCTGTATTGTGGGGACCAAGACTGTGAGCCCCGTATGGGACAGGGACCATGTCCAACCTGATTTGCTTGTATCCACCCCAGCATTTAGAGTGGCTGGCATACAAAGCTTAACAAATACCATAGTTGTTATTATTATAAGTGCTGAGGTGCCGGGGGTGGGGGGAGTATTAAAGATATTAAGGGAAGCGGACCTGAGTGTATATTTGACCCAGAAAGGAGGGTGGATACGATGAGGGAATGACTAAACAGCATTAGACAAGAATGAGGGGTTAGTACGGGAAGGCCTCTTGGAAGAGATATGGTTTCAGTAGGGATTTGAGGATGGGGACAGTGGTGGTTTGACAGACATAAAGAGGAAGGGAGTCCCAGAAAAGATGTGAGCAGGCAGTCTATGCCGAAGCAGGTGAGTTTGAGGTACAGTGAATAGGTTGGTGTTAGAGAAGCAAAGTTGTGCAGGCCGGGCTGTAGTAGATTAGCGAGGTAAAACAGGAAGGGGAGAGCCGATGGAATGCCCAAAAGCCCATGGTGAGCAGTTTCTAAGGGATCAATTCTAATTTGTCTTTGTACTACACGAGTCTCATCTGTGGATAGTCAACACGGATTTCAGAGGCTTCGGGATTCAGGAGAAGGAAGACATCAGGAATCTAACCTGTGCTCTATAAAATGGATCGATGTCAATGAATGGCGTGTACCTACGGATTCTTCAGCTCAGATTTCCAGTGGGTGTCAGATGGGGATTTGGCTTGAACAGCCCAAACCTGATATCGGATTTTTAGAATTACACAGAAATGTAATTTTTCTTAGCGATAAAAGTGGTTTCATTTTGGAGGAGGGGGGTTGGAGAGCTGGTGAGGGGGGATGTTTTTTCCAGTCGGCTTCACTGCTTCTCTAACGCTTTGTCTCCATGGTCTTTATTTAGAAAGGAAAAAAATCATATTGGTTAATCGAAATATTGAACATTAAGGCATTTTATACTCCCAGGGCCTAAATCCAGTCTGCCTGCTTTTGCAGGAAAAATTTGGAAAGGGCAAGGATATGTCTCCTATTTTAAAATAGAGCATCCGAGTTGTTATATGCCTTCAAGTTAATACTCAGTGATGATGTTAGTTTCTGTTCAGACTCATGGCTCCATAGAACCAACAGAAACCCAGGAGCGTATCAGTGTTTGGGCGGCTCTGTGATCTTATAACGGCTTCCAACAGTATAAAAGTTGGAAAAGAATTCAGAAAATAGATCCATCACTGTTTGTGTCCTTGGGGAGCCCAGATCAGGGGCCAGCAGCACATGATGTAAACTTTTTCAAAAGCTAACATCAAGACTGGTGGTGGCAGCTTTTTTTCCCCCCACCACCCCACAAACTAAGTTCCCTTGAAGCTTTTAGAAATATTCATCTAAGGGATATATTGGTTCTTGAGCCTTATGAAAGGCTATCCTGTAGCTATTAAACACAAAACCAGAAACGTGCAGTAAGGTCAGAGGTCAGGTTTAATACAGTTTGTTACTGTGTATCCTGAAGAGACAAGCTTCTAGAAGTTTGATCCAAATCGAGGAATAAATAAGTAATTTTTGAGTGGGCTTTGTTTCTTTTTCTTTCCCCCTCACCCCAAGTCATCAGGTTATTTTCAAAGGGAAGAATTCCCAATTTTATATTTTTTGTAGGAAGAAAAGTATGTTTTGACTATTATTACTTTCATTTCCATTTCTTCTTAATGTTTTACTTTTAGCTCCCTTAGTTGTGTAATGGTGGTAATCCTTTCTGATTGCACAGTTAAACAAAATGGAGTCAAATAAATTGGAAAGTATAACTCAGCATTTATTAGCCTAACTTTTCATTAAAATAAAAAAAAGGAACTGAAAGACTTTGAGAGACTATTTAACACTTTCCCTCCAGGCAGATCGGTGTCTAAATCATTGAGAAAGATGGCATCTATTCTTTCCTCAAAGATCTCCAGAGCTGGGAATGCTACAGTGTCCCTTAATGGATTATTCCAGTGTTAATCTCTTACTTTAATTTAAATCCACTTTTACTTGGTAAAACCAGAGGGAACATGGATTACAATCGGTCAGCTCCCTTTCCGTAAAAACTCTTCATACATTTAAAGAAGTAAAATTATTAGTTTGTTGTCTTCTCTTTAGAGTAACTCCAATTCCTTGAACTGTATTTTCCAACTTTTTAATGATTTTTATTGCCGTTCTCTGAACTTTCACCAGTTTATCTAGGTCCAAATTGGACTAGATCCAATAATCTAATAAAGGTCTGACCTGTGTAGAATATAGAAAGAGTATTTTCTGGGTTTTGCACGTCATACAGTAATTAATACATCTCAGAATCATGTAGACTCTTTCAATGAATCTCATTGGTAATTTATGCATCTTGTGGCTAAGTCTGAATTCCAGGTCAGATCTTTTTTTTGGTTCTAGGATGTTTTCCCCATTGTGTGTTTGGGGAGTTCGTTTTTTTCATCGAAACACACTACCTTGCACTTGTCGCGTTTTAATTATGTACCGTTGGTGATGATGGAGCCTCAGTCCTGCACTGAGGAATCGATGATACAGTTTGTGCAATGCCACTGGGTGAGATGGGAATTAGGGAAGGCTTGTTGGAGGAGATGGGATTGAAGGAGGAATTTGAACCTGGGAAAGGAATGTGGTTTGCCATATTAGGGTGAGGAGGGATTTTAGGCAGGGCAGAGAGTGTGAATGAGGGGTCGGAGGTGGGAGAGTCCAGAGCTAAGATGCAGTTAGAAGTTTATCCTAGAGGAGTTGAAGAGAGCGAACTGGAAACCAAAGTGTAAGGTGCGAATTAGTGGAGAGCCTTGAAGCAAGTCGTGGGGAGTTTTGGTTTGATGCCGAGGGAGAGTAGATCCATGTAAAGTGGAAGAATTGGAATTTTTGCCTTACATCGACATGGCCCCTCCCCCACATCCAGTTGTTCTCTGGTGGAAGCCCACCACCCGCAATTGCTATTGCCTCACCTTACAAATAGGCGTGTTAATAATTACATTAAGCACTGACTGTGTCCGAAGCACCGCAGTGGGCACAAAATTAGATTAGATACAGTTCTTGTCCCACACAGGGTTGACAATCTATTTTATCCCTATTTTATAAATGAGGAAACCAAAGCCCAGAAGGTTAAATGACTTGCCCAAGGTCACTTAGAAGGTCAGTGGTAGTGCTGGAGAAAGGACCCAGGATTCCTAATTCCTGTTCCCATGCTGTTTCCTCTAGACCAAATTTCCCCCCTTCTGTCCCCTCCATGATAACACTTGGAAGCAGCGTGGCTCAGTGGAAAGAGCACGAGCTTTGGAGTCAGAGGTCATGGGTTCAAATCCCAGCTCCGCCAATTGTCAGCTGTGTGACTTTGGGCAAGTCACTTAACTTCTCTGTACCTCAGTTACCTCATCTGTAAAATGGGGATTAAGACTGTGAGCCCCACATGGGACAACCTGATCACCTTGTAACCTCCCCAGCGCTTAGACCAGTGCTTTGCACGTAGTAAGTGCTTAATAAATGCCATCAGTATTATTATTATTATTCTGTTCTCCACCATGGTAAGTTCTCAGGGTGCCACAACTGCCTCCAAGGTGGGATTGTTGGACAGTAAAATAAGCTCAATTTACATATACGGAATTATTTTCTGAGTCAGCCAAAACTAAAATGAGATGTGAATGGAGGTGGTGGACTGCTCATCCTTGGAGATCGTTAGGGACAGGCTAGATCCCCTTGATAGCTTAACAGTGTAAATTCCACCCTGCCTAGGGGCAGGGAGATAGAATAGTTTCCATCTTGCCGTGGTCTTTTATAGCTGTGATAATCCCCTATTGCTACATGGCTCCAGAAATACACCTCCACTGTCACATTCCCGCCTACCCACAGTTCCGTCTCAGTCTTCTTTCATCTTCTCATCTAACCCAGCAGGACTTTCTGACAGAAGTGTATTTCCCTCTGTGGGTTGCAGCACTTTTCACTTGTCATTGCCAATGGCCCACCAATCTCCTTATCGGATCTGACAGCAGAGGACGAGGCCTTGGGTCTCTCAAGGTGGCGGGCTTCTTTACTCTCCCATCCCGAAAGGGGCCCGCTGGAAATCACATTAATAGCATCTAGAAATCAGGAGCACAGTTTGGAAAGGATCTTATCTCATGAGTGAGCATTCCCGGAAGAAACTAAGAGGAAAAACCTCTGTTTGTTCCTACTTATAAATTCCCTTTTAGTATTGAAGTTGTAATGACGATCCATCGATCAAATGTTGTATTAATAAGCACTTAAATGTTTAACCTTGCGGTATAGTAAATCTACTCAATTTTACTAGTCTCTACCTCCAGGGAGAATTTAACCCATAGCCTCATCATAAATTGCTTTACAGTGTTTTATTCCTTTCCCGGTCCCGATAACCATTATTTTCCATTTCCAGCAACCGGCGTTCTTTTTATGTAGTCTCTCGGCCGCTGTTCCTGTCTGAGTTTCTCCCAAGGACTACAGTTCGTGTATATTTGAAGTGCAGTTCATTTCCAAGGACAGATTGAAGTAGTTTATCGGTGCTTATTTAACAAAACTGTATTCTGGCCTAATAATGTAGTTGGCTCTGTAGAATACCATTCAAGGGGCAAATTAGAAGCGGTAAAGATATTTATTGAACACATGTAAGAAATGGTCGCCTCTTATGGGGCAGGTTCTGTTTCCGATCTGATTGTCTTATATCTACCCCAGTGTTTAGAACAGTGCTTGGCCCTAGAAAGCACTTAATAAATACCATCAATTGTATTACCTGCCAGATTTCTCAGTGAATACTAAATGTCATAAAGGGCATCATCAAACGCTCTGCTACAGTTAAACTACACACTAGTCCAAGGGTCCCCCTCAAATGATGGAAGGATGGGGAGGAGGGAGGAGGCGGTTATTCATCAGGGAAAGTAGTTGGAGAGATGAGGATAGGCCCAAGAAGCTTAGAGGACGAAAGACTGCCATGAGGACGACTTCTGCCGGACCTTCCTTCCACTTTTCCCGTGGGCCAAGCTCTCTCCCTGCCACTCTGCTGCTCCTCAAGGAGGAACAAGATGATTGGTGATTAATTAGTCAGAAACACCGAACACGTACAGATGGGTTTCTAACATCCAGCCAACATGTAATATCATCTTTCTTTGATCTCCACAGCACCCTGCACAGAAACTTCTCACAAAACTAGGGCTTGAACTTTTTGTTTTTTCACCAACTGAAAACCTGGGATTTGCTGACGCCCCTTTTCGTAGCATTATTCCATCTCCTCTGAGCCATGCTTTCTCCTTTTGGAGATTGTGCCACTTTTATTTAGAAAGCCCCAACAAAATCCTTTGGGACTAAATGAGGTGTTAGCATAATGTAAATCAGTGTCATTTGAGGGCATCTTGAAAAGGAGCCATTTAGTGCAGAAGCCTTTATGTAGAGAGAGGATGCATGAATTCCAACTCTGAATATCACTGCACTTAATATCAAAATATGTGACAAATATTTTGTTTCAGACTAAATTACTTCTATAAAGGCATTTGTATCTTCCTCAGCACTTAGTGCAGTGTTTGGCATGTAGTAGGTGTTTTAGGACCAAATCTACACAATCCTTGGCTGAGTGGTCATGTTGCCTGGCATTCTGAGTAATTCTAGGAAAACTTTTTTAAAACTCCAATAATGTGATGACACAGGTAAAATAATTATGAGACCTAAACTTTTCAAGGGATGAACTCGAGACCTTCCTGTTCCCTATGATCAGTTCAACCGGGAATTCACCTTTTAGCCACTTGAAAAACTCGGCACACCTACAAGGATTTGGAGAGTTTGGGATGAACAAAAATTTTGTAAACACGGATGATTCTTTCTTCGTTGATTACTACTGGTTCTAATAAATTTGTAGCAATTACGGTTCCAAATATGAAGAATCCCAAAGAGAATTTCAATGATGCCTTCCTTTAAAACTCTCTTTTTGGACTCATCAGCTACGTAGCTAAAATAAACCCTCTGGATTTTGATTCAAATTTCATCCCATTTTAATTTTACTGCAAATAGAATAATGGGCCATGATATAGGTGTATTGATTTCTATCTAAGGAAAGCAATTTTGAAATGCATAGATCAATCCTTAGAATCGATCCAGTTTTTTTTTTTCATTTGAGCTCAGCGGTGGGAAATAAGATCAATTCCAGAGTTCAGCAATATAAAGAAAATGCCAGAAGACTTTCATCTTTTGGAACCAAACAAGCTCACCCTTCCACCTCAGCTCTGGTGTTCTAGCTTCATCCCTTTTATTGTTTAATAAGTTTCCCTACATGAAGGAAGTGTGGTTTTAAAAAATCCTGTCATAGGCTAGTAGTTTTCAGACTCTTGAGAAGTTTATGGAACAATCTGAAAAATGATCAGCTTTCCATAGTCCGGCGTCAGCCTTCAAGGACAACAATCATCAAAGCACGCGGGCAGCACAGTATAGGTCAGGTGATAGGACGTTTACATTTTGTTAAAAATATTGCAGTTTCTGGCTGCTAGGAGCTCTGGAGAAATTTGTTCTTCACCGGATAGACTAATGATCTCACGTTCAGATTCCTCTTATGCCCTTGGGTGCATCGCATACTTCAACTACTTAATCCACTCAATCAATCATAGTTATTGAGCATTACTGTGTGCAGAGCACTGTACTAAGCACTTGAGAGAGTACAGTATAACAGAGTTGGTAGAGAAGCAGTGTGGCCTAATGAATTTGAGCATGAGCTTGGGAGTCAGAAGGACCTGGGTTCTAATCCCAGCTGTGCCACTTATCTGCTGGGTGACCTTGGGCAAGTCACTTTACTTCTCTGTGCTTGTTAAATGGAGATTAAAACTGAGTCCCATCTGGGACTATTTACTGAGCGTTTTCGGCAATTTGTCAACGGTGGTATCTGTTAAACGCTTACTAGGTGCTGAGCATTGTTGTAAGCGCTGAGAAATCGTCATGACTGAACTCCTTAAAATCAGCCTATTTCCTGAGAGCTTTCGTAAATCTGTAAAGTCAGCTATTTACTGACCGCGCCTAAATCCATAAGATCCTCCTATTTACTGACCGCTTTCGGAAATCTGTCAAATCGTCCTATTTACTGAGCGCTCGTAAATCCCTAAAACCGTAATGACTGAGCACTTTCGTAACTTTTTAAAATCAGCCCATTTACTGAGCGGTCTCGTAAATCCCTAAAATCAGCCTATTTACTGAACGCTTTCATAAATCCGTCAAATCGTCCTATTTACTGAGCGCTCTCGTAAATGTTTTGTTGTCTGTCTCCCTCTTCTAGACTGTGAGCCCGTTGTTGGGTAGGGACTGTCCCTATATGTTGCCGACTTGTATTTCCCAAGTGCTTAGTACACTGCTCTGCACACAGTAAGCGCTCAATAAATGCGATTGAATGAATGAATGAATGTGACAGGGCCACTGTGTCCAACCCGATTTGCTTATATCCACCTCAGCACTTGGCACAGTGTTTGGCATATAGTAAGTGCTTAACAAATACCATAATATTATATAAAATCCACCCTTTACTCTCCATCCAAACTGCTACGTGTTAATACAGTCAATCCTATCTCGCCTAGATTACTGCATCAGCCTCCTTGCTGACCTCCCAACCTCCTGCCTCTCCCCACTCCATCCAGTCCATAGTTCACTCCGCTGACCGGATCATCTTTCTACAGAAACATTCAGGACATGTCACCCCCGCCTTCTCAAAAATCTCTAATAGTTGCTTATCCCCCTCCATATCAAACAAAAACTCCTCCGCATAGGCTTTAAAGCACTCCATTACCTCGCCCCCTCCTACCTCACCTCCGTCCTCTCCTTCTCTGACCCAGCCCGCACACTCTGCTCCTCTGGAACTAATCTTCTCACTGTGCCTCGATCTTGCCTGTGCTCACCACCGACCCCTGACCCACGTCCTGCCTCTGGCCTTGGAACACCCTCCCTCCTGGAATCCAACAGACAATTAATCAATCAATCAATCAATCGTATTTATTGAGCGCTTACTGTATGCACATCACTGTACTAAGCGCTTGGGAAGTACAAGTTGGCAACATATAGAGACGGTCCCTACCCAACAGTGGGCTCACAGTCTAGAAGGGGGAGACAGAGAACAAAACAAAACATATTAACAAAATAAAATAAATAGAATAAATACGTACAAGTAAAATTAATAGAGTAATAAATACGTGCAAACATATATATGTATATACATATACATATGTATATACATTTTATACTTGCACATATACATTTTACTTGTACATATACATATCATATATCATATGTATATGATCATGTATATATATATATGTACATATATATGTACATGTATATGTATACATATATATGTATATATACATATATCTTCCCCCACTTTCAAAACCTTACTGAAGGCAATCTCCTCCAACAGGCCTTCCCAGACTAAACCCCTCTTCTCCTAATCTCCCACTCCCTTCTTCATTGCCCTGACTTGCCCCCGCTCCCCAGCCCATCCCGCAGCACTTATGTGTATATCTGTAATTTTATTTATATTGATGTATTTTTGTATTGATGTCTGTTTCCCCTCCTCTAAAGTGTGAGGTCACTGTGGACAGGGATTGTCACTATTGCTGCATTGTACTTTCCCAAGCGCTTAGTACAGTGCTCTGCACACAGTAAGTGCCTAATAAATGTGATCAAAGAATGAATGAGTCCCCAGTTTGCAGATAACTGAGGCACAGAGAAGGAAAGTGACTTACTCAAGATCACAAAGCAGACGAGTGGCAGAGCCAGGATTTGTAACCATGACCTTCTGACTCCCCTGACCCACTACATTATGCTACTACAATAGAACAGTTTACCATTATCACTGGGTAGTGTTTCTCACTAATTGAAGTGGCCACCATAGAGGTTTTGTGTGCTCATTTATTTATAGCTGATATCTGGGAAAGGGTGCATAGATGGTGAAGTGGTTTGCGAATTGGATTGTGTGAGTTTAGTTCATAATTCCTCTCAGCAGTAAAAAAAACCAGCTGTCTTGTTTGACCTTTAACCTTGGAGAAACAGCTCAGTGGAAAGAGCACGGGCTTTGGAGCCCGAGGTCATGAGTTCAAATCCCCGCTCCGCCACTTATCAGCTGTGTGACTTTTGGCAAGTCACTTAACTTCTCTGTGCCTCAGTTGCCTCATCTGTAAAATGGGGATTAAGACTGTGAGCCCCCCGTGGGACAACCTGATCACCTTATAACCTCCTCAGTGCTTAGAACAGTGCTTTGCATGTAGTAAGCGCTTAATAAATGCCATCATTATTATTATTATTATTATTCATTAACCTGACATTCCATCGGAAGACAGCTCAGGGCCAAACAGTTTAAATGTTTTTGAAAAATGCAAGATTGTTTATTTGCAACCTAGATCTCGATGGTACATTTTATCTAGGGAAGCCACGGCCCTGGTTTTATTGCTATTTCTCCTTGAGTTAAGAACTATTTTAATTTTCTTTGGCCTCACCAAGGCATTGCTAGTTGTTCCCAAATCGTTCCTTGTGACCTACTTAATTGTGTCGCATCAGTAGGACTTTGTTTCTTGCTCTGCTGTAAGTAGGTTTTTCATGTGTGACTCCCAGTAGCACTGGCTTATGTTTATGGAGGGTCACATCCATTGGAGAATAATCCTCGGAGTTCAGAGCTTCCAAATAGCTCAACCCTTGAAGGCAACTTGCTTTATTAATTGCCAGAGAAAAATAATCCATTTCCCCCTCTTTTGGGCTCTCTAGATGTTAACGTATTTCTTATACTACTGCTTTAGCTTTATTCTTCTAAGAGACCATTTTAAAATTCACATAATTGGGCACCAAAAATAAATAATTGGCAAGGTTCTTTGAAATACCACTTCACTTTTTTCCCCATCAGAGACAACTGTGGCAACCAGTTTTCTTAGGAAAACTAACTGATTCCTAATATAATTGAAAACCACCATTGCTATACTAATCAGTAGCCCTTTTGGAGAATTCTACGAGGCATGTAGGAGTCGGATTTATAGGAGAAAGGTGTGTCAAGCCTTCCCCGCTCCCCAAAAGTACTTAGCTGAAAATAATAATAATAATAATAATAATGGCATTTATTAAGCACTTACTATGTGCAAAGCACTGTTCTATAATAATGATAGTATTTGTTCAGCACGTACTTTGTGCCCTGCACTGTCCTAAGCACTGGAGTGGGTACAAGCCAAATGAGTCGGACACAGTCCCTGTCCTTTGTGGGATTCACAGTCTCAATCCCCATTTTACAGATGAGGTAACTGAGGCCTAGAGAAGTGAAGTGACTTGCCCAAGGTCACACAACAGACAAGTGGTGGAGCCGGGATTAGAACCATGACCTTCTGACTCCCGAACTTGTGCTCTATCTGCCACATCAGGTCAGAAACACACAAACTGCCATCTGTATCCCTAGCCAAAAGGAGTGTTCCTGAGTCTGGAACAAGGGAGGGTGAGTCCATCTAGCAATAGAGAAATTTTCAGTCAGTTACAAAAATGAGGAAGTCTTTAATAAAATAAAAATAAACAATTTAACATAGATTTTTAGTGATTTTTAAAGCCAGATATGGGTCTGACCTATTTTCTACTACCACCAATACCATATGGACACCAGAGAGATGACAGGTCAGAAGTTTTAAAGAAAATGTGAGGTTGAATAAGCATCTGAATTTAGGACTCCCCAGATGGTCCAGCCACCCAAAGTCGATTCTTTTGCCTGCCTTGCCTCGCTCACCTCAGGGGTTGCTCAATAAATTCTCACCATCTGTGACAGTGTCAGTAAAATAAAACTAGTCTGAAATTGAGTGAAATGAGAACATTAGGCAGAATCCTCAGCAGGTCCTCCCCCCAGCAGCAAGCAAAGCTCAGGGTAAGCATGAAGCCTATCAAGTTAGTTCACGTCCCCCTGGTTATCCAACAGGAAGAAAAATCCTTGTTCTCAACAGAGCTGAATTTGCTTCCTAAATCTCTCCACAAATCCCCAGTCCCAAAGCTGGGATCCCACTCTTATACCCGCTGCTCACCAGCCAGAGAGAGGCTCAATGTTGGTCACTTTCCTCCCCTTCGACTAGTTCTTCTACAGCACCCTCATGACGTGTTCTTATCTGCTACGTGCAGTCGGCATGAACAGGCACAAAAGGTCGCTTGTGATGTAAAAATCGTCATCTTTACCTCTGTGCAAAGATGGTGTTATTGAGAAGCCACCAAGTCAACTTTCAGCAGTCAGTTTCAGGTTTCGCCCAACAAGGCTCTTGATCAGTCTTCATCAGGCCCCTTGCAGTCATTCTCTGCATCGTCAGCTTTGCAGGCAATATCTTTGCTATCTGTCCCTCTTCTGCTGTTATCTGGGGGGGCTGGTTATCTTAGCAGTGAAAATGTCCCCTCCAGGGGTACCCCCAAGTTCATCCTTTCGTTCTTCAACACAGGTCACTTGAAATGCAGGGAAATGAAGCAGAATAGAGAAGGGGCCATCTTAAGTATTTGGAATATTCGGTTGTCTAATGGCTAGACCTGCAGTCAATCAGTGGTATTTGAGTGCTTACTCTGTGCAGAACACGGTTCTAATGTTTGGTTTTGTTCTCTGTCTCCCCCTTTTAGACTGTGAGCCCACTGTTGGGTAGGGACTGTCTCTATATGTTGCCAACTTGTACTTCCCGAGCACTTAGTACAGTGCTCTGCACGCAGTAAGCGCTCAATAAATGCGATTGATTGATTGATTGATTCTAAGGGCTTGGGAGAGAACAGTACTATGGTCAGTCAGTCGCGCTTAATGAGTGCTTACTGTGTGCAGAGCACTGTACTAACGCTTGGGAGAGTACAATACAAGAATATAACAGACTCATCCCCTGCCCACGACCAGCTTGTGGTCTTCAGGGAGGGGGAGGCAGACAGTAATACAAATAAATAAATTACAGATATGTACAGAAGTGCTGTGCTACCTGCAAGAATACACCTTTCGCAGTGATTCTCCAAAATGGTGTCTTTCCTAAGACTCCTGGTTTCTAAAGATGGAGGTGATGGGAACGGAATTATGTGGATGAAGAAATATTACCTCATAAGAATCTGTGCCTTAGCAGCTGTCTGCCACGGTGTTGTTATTTTCCACCTGAGATTTCTTGTTTCAGGTCTCCATGATGCTAGCGACATAAAATGACTCGACACAAGACCAACCACATTAATAAACAATGGAGTAGTTTTTTAGGTCTTGGCAAACTAACATGCTTTCGTGTTAGTGTTAGATGGCTGTGTCACAGTCTTTGGGGAAGAGCAGCGTGGTTTCAAAATTTTCAGTTGGTTATTGAGAGGTGGAAAAAGATTTACAGAGAAGGAAAGGAGAACACTACATGCTCCAGGAAGTAATGGGGTTGATCAGCTTAATATCCCAAAAGCCACTGGGATTTTCTGGGTTGAGGGGGAAGTTTGCCCTCCCTGTCATGGATAGAAGATATACTTACATCTCTCAGGGATGATGCTAAGTCTTTATAAGGAGTCACTCAACCCCCAAGTTTGATCTTGCCAGCTTTGTACTTTCTGCCTGTGCTAGGAGAAGAGTCGCTTCATGAACTAGGGGGATCTAATGTGGCATGATTTCAGTTTTAAATATTTTCCATCCCCATTCCAAGTATTCCTCTCAAAGAAAGGAGTGTCCAAATGTCCCAGACCAGGGCCAGGGAATGTGGCCAGGGAACATGTCTACCAACTCTGTTATATTGTACTCTTCCAAGGACTTAGTACAGTGCTCTCCACACAGTAAGCCCTCAGTAAATACCATTGATATAGCAACGGTGTCAATAGAAAATATTTTAATTTGAGTCTCATAGCTATCCACAAGGGTCGGAGAGAGTGTTCTTGTGGGCCTTGGATAAACTCCATATCTCCCTTATTCCTTTTGAGTGTCCATTGTTTAATGCTAATTAGAGCAAAGAGGTCAACTTCTGCAGATCTTTTAAAGGTGATGTTTACTAGGCTTTGGCTGACTGCCATGTTTTCAAGTGGCAAAGAAAACCCTGTCCACTCTCCCTTAAGAGGAAAACCCAGATAAAGAAATCAAGAATTGGCTTGAATTAATGAATGGGTCTCTCTTTTCCACAGGGGAAGCACAGACTGCACGTTAACACTGGATTGGAAGGGGAATGGTGTGGCCTCATTCCAGTTGGATTTCCTTGCCATGTGACCACCACAGGACTCAAGTGGAACCTCAGTAAGTCTAATCTGCCCCTTGCTAAGTTTGGGTGCAATCGCTCATCCCATTGACTGATGGGTTGCTAAAGTTCACTCAATTCAAACAAGGAAAAGGAGCCACAGCTTGTGACTTCTTTTCTGCAGTCCAAAACATCTGAAATTGGAATTCCCATTCGGGAGCCATGGTGGTGATTGAACACACTTGTTGAAGTCATAATCCATTACTGCCTTGATGCATTGTTCCGCAGAGACGGTGGTGAATTGGGAATGTCTTGAACTCCAGCTATAAACAGGAAAGTTATCTGGGGTAAATAATAATTGTGATCCAGATTATTCGAGCCCCCTTGCTTTCCCTGAGCCTCTCAGCGAGGATCATATGTTTGTCAACTCTGGAAGTACCCAATGTAGCATTTGTCTTCCATTTTTATATGTGAAACCAAATTTGGCCCCCATACTGAGTTTATTTGCCTTTAGAGGGAAAACAGAAACAAACAGGGAACTATCCCATGAAGCTTTTGGCGAGGCTCGAATGGCAAAAGAGCCTGTGGTCATGCTTCAGATTTTTTTTCCCCAAAGGCCTCTGGTTCTGGGTGCTGGACAATTGTGTTTTACCACTCAAGGGAAACCCTTAGATTGTCCACAGTTTGCTCACTAGACGTGTGGATGTAAATTTATGCAGTGGGGCGGGGGGCGTCACATGGAAAAATTGGAGGGCACTCACTTTCTGAAAATCTGGCTGCTAAGATGTGGACTTGGAGAGAGGAGATTGTTAACTTTTATACACCATTGGCTTTTTCCAGTATGGCTCTTTCCATATGTTTTCCATTTTTTCTTGAGAATTCTAGGTTTTCTGTTCGCTCTGAAGCCACAGGTATCTGTGGCTGATAGAATCACCCATTTCCCAATGAAATTTTCACCTCTAACTGGTTCTAGAGAGGAGAGCCTAAGGAATGTAACAGCCCAGAATGTCGATGAAAATTAGAGTTAATGCAATAGTAACCATGTGGAAATTTGGACACAGCTGTAGACTTAATATATTGCTTATGTCAGAACGGGTGTGTGTGTGTGTGTGTGTGTGTGTGTGTTGGGGGGAATGCTCTCCTTTCTCATGTCCGACAGACAATTACGCTCACCGCCTTATTGAAGGCACATCTCCTGCAAGAGGCCTTCCCTGACTAAGCTCCCTTTTCCTTTTCTTCAACTCCCTTCTGCATCACCCTGACTTGCTCCCTTTATTCATTCCCCATCCCAGCCCCACAGCGCTTATGTATATAGCTGTAATTTATTTATATTAATGTCTGTCTCCCCTTCTAGACTGTAAGCCTGTTGTGAGCAGGGAATTTACCAGTTATACTGTACTCTACCAAGTGCTGAATACAGTGTTCTGCACAAAGTAAGCACTTAATAAATATGATTGACAGGGAAACGGTACCCCATTATGGTGTGCTCCTTCAGCAGAAAAATGGTTTGCCTGGCTCAATCTGTCAAATTGAAATAGGCATCTTTCAACTCTGGGATATGACAAAAGGAAAATCAATCTTCTCCTAGAGTGTGTTTTAGGACTAGGACGTAGGCACATGCTCTGAGCCTAAAGGTGGTTACCAACAACCCTCTTGGTGCTTGCTTTCTCTGGCTTTCTTTGGTGGCTGAAAGCAGAGATTCAGCTTCAGCTGCCCTAGGTCACACAGCCAGGATTTGGCAGAGCTGGGATTAGAAGCCAGATCCTTCCGACTTCCATTCCCATGCTCTCTCCGCTAGGCCACACTGCTTCCCGTGTTCCCTTCTCCCTGGCATCAGCTGAGGGTGGAAGCTTAGTCGAAGGGTGGAAGATTTAATGTGTGTGGCAGCACTTAGACTGAATTTGTAAGATTCGAGTTATTTTCATTATTCTATTGCGATGCTCCTGAGTGTACATGTAAACTGGTCATTAAGACATTCATGAAATTTACAGAGGGACATCAATCACTTAGCTGCATTGTGATTAAGACCCCGGATTCTTGGACCATCTCAATAGTTAATAACCACATTAGCAAACCATCCGTGAGTCACCCTTCCTTGGTAAACTATGGTAGTGTTAGCTTCTTGTTGCTGCCCGGTGCTCTGGGATACCAAAATTGTTGGAATTTTTTTCCCCACTCAGTTTAGCCACCCCCAAACCAATCTCCTTTATCACCCTTATACCTTATTATCGATTCAGCCTTGATTATGCATTTTCAGATAGATTAAATGAGAAAATATTTAAATCCCTTTTTGTACTAATCAATAATATATGAATTTTATTAGACCTTGACCTTTTTTTAATGAACATTCTGTAAATCGGCTGCTTTCATCTCTAATCCTTGATTTCCAGCTGCTTTCCATTCCCGCAACCCTATGGCTGTTCCAAACAGGGTTCCCTTTATGACTCCTGAACATCTGTCCAAACATTCCTTCTTTATGTCCTTCACTGTCATTGAAATTCACCTGTATTTTAGCCCCTCCTTTTAGTTTCTTTCTCTGTTGGAATTATGATCCGTTCCATTTTTAAAGTACCTGACATAAAGAGGATCTTAAAACATAAGTGAAGACTCAGAGTCCCCTTTCGTGGTGGTTGGAGAGGGGAAAAAGTGAGCTGCATTTTACAGGTGCAGTAGTTTCAGCTAAAAGGTAAGTTCCCAAACTATGGAGGAAACTGATGGAGCCTAGAATTGAACCTCTGATTCTTGATGCCATCTACAAGTGTTATGCTTCTTCCCTCTGAAAAGATTGTTCCCTGAACCCCTAAAACATTGTAGTTTCATCATTTTCTCCTCTCCCTAGTCCCCATCCTCCTCTTCATCTTCCCTCCTCATCTTCGTTATTCTCATCATCCACTTTCTCCTTTTTTGCCTCCTCTTCTCCATTTCTGTCTGTATCTCTGAAATATCATAGAGGAAGAAAGGCAGGACCTGGTGGTGGTTTATTTATTGCATTTGTTAAGCACCTACTGTGTGACGCTTTGGGGAAAGCTACAAGGATAATGATTCAGACATGCTTCTTGGCCCCCTGAGGGCTGACAGTCTAGTGAGGCAGGGGGTGAGGGAGTGAGGGGACAGGATTGATGATAGAGACACAGTCACAGGGAAAACACTGTAATAAATAAAGCAGAAACAATAAATTAACGATAATGATGACAATAACCGTGACTACTAAAGCTGCAACATACTATTGTTAAGAGAAGAGTTTTCAAATGGCTCACAGCTCCAGCACGGTCATCCTTGCTCCAGAATTACAAACTCCCCAGTGCTTTAATGGTGGGAAAGACCTGCTGAGCTTCCAGCTTCTGCCTCTCCTGCACCATTGAGACAGGGCTGCTTCTCGGGGTGGTTGCTGGTGGATGGAGAGGGACAGTTTGTGTGGGTCCCAGATCCCTGATGGAGGTTGGCTGCTGAGGTGAAAGAGGTGAGCAAGAGCTTAAAGTAGTAACTCCAAGGTTATGAGCGTGCAGCGCAGGGAAGATAGTGATGCATTCATCTCTGGTGGCCATTGTGCAATGTACCGACAGGGGAACAACCAAATGGAAATGGAGAAGAAGAGATGAAAAAAATTCAGGACTGGATTTGAGAGATCTCTAATAAGCGCTGGTAGTTGAATCCAGATAAGTGGATAGGATCCCCTGAGAGAGTGAGCACTGAGCAAGAAAAGGAAACGATCCAGCCTTGAGGACTCCTTAGAACCCAGTGGTGAGGAGCAGAAGAAAAGCCAGCAAAGCAGAAAGAAGGATCAGTTAATCAGTGATATTTATTAAATGCTTACTCTGTGCAGAGTACTATACTAAGTGCCTGGGGGTGTAAATTCCAACCATTACCAGAGAAATTCTAATCACTTAGCAACTCTCTCCTCCCGCTGCATTCACACACTTAGGTATATATCATTTTTTGGGGGTGCTTTCCCTTTCCTGGAATTTATTTTGGTGTCTGTCACCCCCAGTAGATTGTAAGCTCCTTGGAAGGGATCATATCTATTAAATCTATTGTACTCTCCCAAGCATTGCTCAGCCCACAGTAAGTGCTCAAGAAATCTTCTTGTTAGATGGGACAGTTTGACCCAGCCCTGAGCGCCCATTAATGTCAGTCTTCCCCTCTAGACTGATCAAGCTCATTGTGGGCAGGGAACGTGTCAGTTGTACTGCTATAACGTACTCTCCCAAGTTTTGAGTACAGTGATCTGCACACAGTAAGTGCTCAATAAATACAATTGCCTGGCTGGCTGCTAGCCCGGCACTTGGACACGGTTGCCCATTTCAATGGGAAAGCCAAAAGCTAGCCCCAAGCTGGTTCCTTGTGATCAGCTGCTGTACACCTCCTAAAAAAAGGGGTGGCAGGACCAGGGAAGAGTTAAAAAGGAAAAAGAGTAGCAGAGGGTGGATGTCCAACAGGCAGAAAACTTTTTGTTCAGCTTGTACTCTCCCAAGCACTTAGTACAGTGCTCTGAATACTGTAAGCGCTCAATAAATACTATCAACCGATTGCTCCATCTTTTCATCACAAACCGGTTGGCCATCATGATGTCCTGCAGCCGCTCCCTTAGCCTTGGTCAAACATTCCCTCCTTCTTGGAGATGGAGGCAGGGAGATTGTGTAAAGGCTGACTACAAAGAGGCTGCAGTGATTAGACACACCTTCTACCTGGATTTGCAGAGATGGGGTCCCCTTCCCCTTCACACACCGACACACATGCCTACACACATGCACACTATTGAAGAACTTTATTAGTGTAAGATTTGCCCATTGGATCACAGTATTAATCTTTTCCTCGCCAAATCCCAGAGGGGCCTCAATCTTTTTTTTCCTCCACTGAATTCGGCTTATGCGATGTGTTTAGTTATGACCTACTCTGATTTGACTGTTCTGACTCCTCGCTGATAAAGACTTCAAGCTTTACAGTCCCACAGTTCCAGGGGTATCAGCTGTTTGTCGGGGGAGGCTCCAGGGTCTCTTGGTGGAAGTCATTTGGGAAAGTTGAGGCTAAGAGAAAGTTAAATTGCTGTTCCTGAGAACAGAGCCAGGTTAAAAGAGCTGGCATTTTTCTGCCTGTTTAGGAATAATTGCAGTAGCCATAAATTGGGATATAAGTGAGGAAACTAACTGCTCCTTCACACATTCATACACACCGGCAACATGCACAGGTTCCAGGTTAAATACATCCAAAGGTGCAATCTGTGTTCCCGCATGTCATTTCCCTGGTAGTTAGTGGCACATGGAATTTAAAGCAGCCCGAAACAAAGGCTCTCTGCATTTATCTATGCAGAGAAAATTTGCCTTGGGTGGGAGGAAAGCCAATTGAAAACACCAAGGGTACTCAATTTGTATTTTCCTTAATTATATGTCAGCTTTAAATTGCCCACAACCTGTTTCTCTCCCTTAGGGACAACTGCCATTGCTGTGCTACGGAGAGGTAATTTAAAAAATGGTTACAAATAAAAGTTTGTTAAGTGTGGTAATTGGTAAAAATGGAAAGCTTTTTTCCCTTGCTGCTTTTTTTTTTTCCTAGGCAAATTGTAGTGCTTTTGAAAGCGAGAAAATGAAAAGGGAGAGAAACAGGCAACTGTATTATTCATAACTTAACCTAAGGTTGCCCAGGAAATGGGACAGCAAGAAGAGCAGAGGTGATTCTCAGGAAGAGTTTAGCCTCAATAATCGGGGCTGTGACCAAGAAGACAACTGAACAGCGAATCCCATAACTTTAGAACAGTAGCTCTGTAGTGGAATCTAAGCAGTTAATAATGGAGCACTATGGAAGCATGGTCTAATGGTTAGAACCATGAGCTCCAACATAAGATGCATTTCCTGTTTTCAGGCCAAGGTGTAAACTTGGTTAATTCCCTTAGACATTAGTAGTAGTAATAATAATAATAATAATAATAATAATTCAGACCTGTGCTACATGCCGAGGACATGTGCCAGGGTAAATTCAGTATAAGCTGATCAAACACAGTCCCAGTCCCACATTGGGCTCATAGTCATGTGAGGCGAATAGCTATATCATCCCCATTTTACAAATGAAACTGAGGAATAGAGAAGTCAGGTGACTTGCCCGAGGTCACACAGCAGGCATATGGAGTTGGGATTAGAATTCGGGTCCTCTGTCTTTCTCCCAGTCCTGGCCCCTTTTCCACTAGCCACACCAATAACTCCATCTGGCAAATGAAGAATAATTGTTGTGTCCTTGAGCCCTCAATGATCCCTAATCCTCTCCTGTAGCCTCTCAGGTGAAACTACATAGGTCTTCGCATTCAATTTGCAGTATTAAGAAAATGCAAGCGTAAAATTCACTTTGCCTCAGTCATCCAGACTTTCAAAGCATAGAGCCTGATCTCCTAGACCTAACACAATAATCTAGGTGAAAATGTGTTTGTGGGGAGGGTCTGAACCATCTGGATTATTGGTTTAAATGCCATTTTTTTGTTGTAATGTGTTGAGCCTTTGTTTCAAACACTGTACTAATCGCTGGGATGAATGCAAGGTGATCAATAAGACATGGCTTTATTATATATAGACATATTGTGAGTCTCTTGTGAAATAAATGCAGTGAACATTCAGATGTTACGATAGGTGGTTTTCTAGTCACTGCTGCTAAGGAAAGCTTTTTTTCATTATAAGATGCTTTTGATTCACCCTGGAAAACACTTGTGGCTTATTGGCTTCAGAGCTGTAATATTAGTAATGGTATGTTGCCAACTTGTACTTCCCAAGCGCTTAGTACAGTGCTCTGCACACAGTAAGCACTTAATAAATACGATTGATTGATGATTTATCAACTACTGAGCACAATGCACTCTACTAAGCTCTTGGGAAAATCGAACAGCAGAAGGGCGAAAAACGTCCCCTGCCCTCAAGGAGTTTACGCTTTACTGGATCACTTTCAGATTCTACTTCTTTCCGAGTTGCCCATCTTTATCGGTTGGATTTATCACTTGTGCAGTGTTGGAACTGTCATCAGGCTGGTGGCTTCTTTGGTCGCTTTGGGCAGCCTCCGCCAGCTTTCCCAAAACAGCCATTCAGCACTTGAGTTACTGATCTGTTCCATCGATCACGAGATCTGAGCAACTCTTCTAATGCTTCAGAGACGACACACAAGGTCACTCTGAATGCCTGCAGGGCAGTCACTCTAGCTTTTCTCCCTGTAAGTCTGTAGACTGTAAGCCTGTTGTGAGCAGGGAATTTACCAGTTATATTGTACTCTACCAAGTGCTGAATACAGTGTTCTGCACAAAGTAAGCACTCAATAGATATGATTGACAGGGAAACGGTACCCCATTATGGTGTGTTCCTTCAGAAGAAAAAAGGTTTGCCTGGATCAATCTGTCAAATTAAAATAGGCATCTCTCAACTCTGGGATGTGACAAAAGGAAAATCAATCTTCTCCAAGGCTGCTTAGAAAAGTGTGCCCACTTAAATCTAACACAGTCAAATCTTGGGTAACTGGGCTGTTTTGGGGGGGACTCTGTTGTGCTACGCCTCCTTCCTGTTCCCCTCATCTCCCCACCTTTTCACGGAGAAGCAGCATGTCCTAATGGATACAGTCTTTTAGACTGTGAGCCCACTGTTGGGTAGGGACTGTCTCTATATGTTGCCAATTTGTGCTTCCCAAGTGCTTAGTACAGTGCTCTGCACATAGTAAGCGCTCAATAAATACGATTGATTGATTGATTGATTGATACCGCACAGGACTTGAAGTCAGAAGGACCTGGGTTTTACACTCACCTCAGTCACTCGTTTGCTGTGTGGCCTTGGCAAGCCATTGAACTTCTCTATGTCTGTCAACTCATCTGTAAAATGGGGATTAATAATAATAATGATAACAATAATAATAATTTGTGGTATTTAAGGGCTTCCGATGTGCCCGGCAGTATACTAAGCACTGGGGTGGCTACCAGCAAATTGGATAGGACACACTCTCTGTCCCCTGTGAGGTTCACAGTTTCAATCCCCATTTTACAGATGAGGTAACTGAGGCCCAGAGAGGTGAAGTGACTCAAGGTTACACAGCAGACAAGTGACGGAGCGGGGATTAGAACCCATCACCACCTGGCTCCGAGGCTCGTGATCTATCCACTGCACCATGCTGCTTCTCCTACTAAGACTTTAAATCCCATCTGGGACGCTGACCGTATCCAACCCGATTAACTTGTATCTACCCCAGTGCTTAGTACAGTACCTGGCACATAGTAAGGGCTTAACAACTATCACAGGAAAAAAAAAATCACTGAGGTTTTCTTATCACAGGTGAGTAACTAGTTGGTGGAGTGGCCAGAACTCATTTCTGAATCAGAGTAAAAATTCCAGGTTGAAGCCCGGAGAGAGGAAATACATAGCAGGGGCTCTTGAGCACATACTGTTGTCATTCCATCAGTCAACCTGCCCTCATGAATATCGGGAAATCAGCTCATTTGGAAAACTTGGTGGCCAAAGCTGAAATATAATAGTGTCCTCCCGTGCAAGTCGGTGAAAAATGGCACAGGGTGCAGATTCCCATTTGTCATATTTCCTGCAAATATACTTTAATTGTGTTCATATTTAAATGCCCAGAATCAACCGTAACAAATGCGAGATGTCACGTTGTTGAGATATTTCCAAAAACAAAACAAGAAAAGGATCTCTGAGGCGTGAGGAGAGTTATTGCGAGCACCTCGTTCTCGCTGCAAAATCACAAAAGGGCAAGTACCGAAAGGAGGAGAAATCAATCACGTCTGGTTCAGTCTTTACAACTTATAACATGGAATTTGAGCTGAGTTAACGAAATATATCTTTAATGTGTTTTATTGGCCTGTCTGCTGTGGGCTGCTTGACATTTGTCCTACATGCCTGAAAATTGAATATTTACTTGCTACTCGTCTGTTTGAAACGGACTCCCCAAACTGTCTTTCAGTACTGCGGGCTCCAAATACAGCTTTCAATGAAAATAATCCTCCTGCTCTCCGTGTCCTTTCGGTTAAGAAAAATGATCTCCTAACATTGTTCGTGGCTCTTTCCTCTTCCCTCGTTGCTGGCTTCCCATGCTCCATTTTTCTCAGAGCAGAGAGGGAATGGCGGGGGTGGCGAGAAGTGTTCCGTGCTCTTTCGCAGGGGCCGTTCAAGGGCTTCATGTGATCTAAAGCTGAGCCCCAAGGTGGTCTCCATTCTAGGTCACTCTGAAGAAGCAGCCCGGCATAATTGATAGAGCAATCACCTGGGAGTCAGAAGGTCATGAGTTCTAATCCTAGCTTCTCCACTTGTCTGCTGTGTGACCTTGGGCAGGTCACTTCACTTCTCCGTGCCTCAGTTGCCTCCTCTGTAAAATGGGCATTGAGACTGAGAGTCCCACATGGGACAGGGACTGCGTCCAACTCGATTTGCTTGTATCCACCCCAGCGCTTAGTATGGTGCCTGGCACAAAGTAAGCGCTTAACAAATACCGTCATCAACCTCAATAATCCCCAGTCTCCTTACCGTCCTAGACGGAACAATCCTTACTCCATTCTGCCACAAGTTGTTGTTGTTTTTTTTTAATATGGCATTCATTAAGTACTTACTATGTGCCAGGCACTGTTCTAAATGCTGGGGTAGATACAAGCTAATCCATTTGGACCCAGTCCATACCCCTCATGGGGTTCACTGTCTTAATCCCCATTTTATAGATGGGGGAACTGAGGCACAGAGAAATGAGTTGATCTGCCCAAGCTCACAGAGCAGGCAAGTGGCAGAGACAGGATTAGAACCCATGACCTTCTGAATCCTAGGCCTGTGCTGTGTATCCATTAGGCCACGCTACTTCCTTGTTACTTGTGTCCGGACTCCCATTCTCCCTCTGCCCCGGCTCCATTTTTAACATCAAATGGCAAGGCGTGATCACAAACGTTGTGGTTGTGGAGAACAGTCTACCACCAGGAACCTTGGGAAACAAGGAGAATGGATGGCAGCGACCCATCCCCGCAGCTGCTTTTTGGGGCGCTACAATGAGACAACCGTAAATAAGATAGAGAGAAGCAACTAACAACACAGTGAAGCAAAACCTCAATCGATGTGACATAGCAGTGGGTATTGGGAGGCGGCAGCAGAAGATGGATCAGCCTGATGGACGACAAATAGAAATATGGAGGCCCTCTTAAAAAAGATGCTTTGAGAAGACTGTCACACCGAGAGAGGGAAAATGACAGCATTGTGGATAGCCAGTTCAGCGGTTAAGACCATTCTTTCCCTGCTCATGATGTGGGAGGATTTATCAGTCTCACAAGTCACCCTCAGCCACTGATACAATCTCACTGGTGTAAGTATCAGCTTCAAATCCGAAGGACAGTACCACACTATCCAATAGTCACGTCTTTCACTTAGGTCTTAATTTCTACCCATCCTCATCCCTTGGCTGCGTGTGTGTGTGTGTGTGTGTGTGTGTGTGTGTAGAGGGGAGGGGCAGTATGGGGGGTGTATTTACTTGATTGTGTATTGTTTCTGTTTGTTCTTTTTATAAATATTTTTAGGTCTGTCACCCCCTTTGAAATATAAGGTCTCTGTGGACAAGAAACATACCTCTTACTTCTGGAGTATTTTCCTAAGCTGTACAGTACAATCTCCACCATGAGCACCCAATATCATTCTTTTCCTTCCCGTATTTCCCCTCCTCCCCCTCCACCCCCCAACCCTTTTCCATCTCCTCCACTTCTTTCCTCTCCTTCCCCTCCTCGCCTTTTTCATGCATTCATTCAATCGTATTTGTTGAGCGCTTACTTTGTGCAGAGCACTGTACTAAGCGCTTGGGAACAACATCTAGAGACGGGCCCTACCCAACAGCGGGCTCACAGTCTAGAAGGGGGAGACGGACAACAAAACAAAGCATTAACAAAATAAAATAAATAGAATAAATATGTACAAGTAAAATAAATAAATAGATTAATAATGGTACTTTCCTAGCGCTTAGTCCAGCGCTCTGCACCCAGTCGGCGCTCAATGAATCCAACCGAATGAATGAATGGGTGTTACGTCCCCTTTAAGGGCGGCGGGTCCTTTCTCAGGTCACATTTATTCTCCAGCCAGCCTTAGCACTTAGCTTGTATTAATATTAACACAAATTCTCGACTTAGGTTACTTTAGACTTATTAACGTATCCATCTATCCTATCCTTTTGCTATTGACAGCCGTAACATTTGTGAATAACTCGTGTCTCCTTGCCCTGTTGGACTCTAAATTCCTTGAAGGAAGGGTTCATTCATTCATTCATTCATTCAATCAATCATATTTATTGAGCGCTTACTGTGTGCAGAGCACTGTACTAAGGGCTTGGGAAGTACAAATTGGCAACATATAATAATAGCGTTTATTAAGCGCTTACTACGTGCAAAGCACTGTTCTAAGTGCTGAGACGGTCCCTACCCAACAGCGGGCTCACAGTCTAGAAGGGGGAGACAGACAACAAAACATATTAACAAAATAAAATAAATAGAATGGTAAATATGTACAAGTAAAATAGAGTAATAAATCTGTACAAACATATATACAGGTGCTGTGGGGAGGGGAAGGAGGTAGGGTGGGGGGGAAAGGAAGGAGGGGTTTCAGTCTGGGAAGGCCTCCTGGAGGAGGTGAGCTCTCAGTAGGGCTTTGAAGGGAGGAAGAGAGCTAGCTTGGCAGATGTGCGGAGGGAGGGCATCTCTTTCTTACTCGGTGGAAATTGGAAGAGTATTTAGTACAGTGCTCTGCACACAGAGGGTACTCAATAAATGCTCCATGGGTTTGCACCAGACTGTGACCCTTCTAGACTATGAGCCCGCTGTTGGGTAGGGACTGTCTCTATGTGTTGCCAACTTGTACTTCCCAAGTGCTTAGTACAGTGCTCTGCACATAGTAAGCGCTCAATAAATACGATTGATTCTGGAGACTTGAAGTTACAGGGAGTGGAATTAGGGGAATGATGCGAGGTCTACTTAACTTTCAGAATGTGGAGAAGGTCACCACTGGCTACAGCTGTGTCTTCTGTGACATGGCTGAATCTGTGTGCAGAGCACTGTACTAAACACTTGGGAGAGTAGAACCCAGGTCTACCTAACTCCATGGGTAAAGAGATTTTGAATTCCAGAAATTGACTGCAAGCTCATTATGGTCAGGGAACATGTCTGTTAATTTTCTTGTATCATACTCTCGCAAGCGCTTTGAACAGGGTTCTGCACAGAGCAAGTACTCAATAAATACCATTGATTCGTTGAGAGCTGATCCGTTCAATTTAGTTAACAGGCTTTTAGGTACAGTAGAAACCAAATTTTGCATACGTACATCTGGTATATTTTAATGAGTACTCCAAGTGTGCAGATGATAACTATATCCCTTTGCTTTTACCAGTCAGAAAATTAACTGCGTATTAAAATTAACAAGACCATTTTCACGATCAAACTTAAAGGAGCAACCCGTATATGAAAGGGGCCTCGTTTTACGTTTTGAACCTTGTCCTATCACTGCTGTGGCTCCAGTGGTTACCTTGCCATTTAATGGACCTGTAAGGTAATTTTCTAATCAGTCGAAATGAGCACTCATCAAAACTAGGATTCCTAATTCTGAACCGAAGCAGTTGGAGAGCAACTAAATCAGGGCTGTTGATAAGGTTTGTGGGGGAAAAAGCCATCAATCACAGCTTTGCTCTCTCCAGCACTGCATATATTATTGACAGATTTTGTGAAAACATGGGTAATGGAAAGCTTTTTAGAAAAACTGAACTGTACACCTATTAGCATATTGTATTGTCTAATCACAATCTGATTTGTGGGGGGGGAGTGAGCCAATATCCTTCACGTTTTTAATCCCATTAACAACTCGGAATTGGTAGATAATTACTTTAGAATTAGGGTCTCCAGTTTGTTCATCGGTGATGTGTTTCCAATCACCCTCCAATTTAACAGCAATAATAAATTAAGCGGCTTTTTACGATAGGGAGTGTGACGGACGGCTGAAGCGGGATCAATCCTGACAGAAGTACTTGCAAACTGAACTTCGCTTTTGAAGATTTAAAGCTTGCCCAACCTCGGCAGATTTACAGCTGTGTTTAGTGTCTTGTGATTTACCCCAAGTTCTACTGCATAGCTACCTGTGGTTTGGGGCGTACTGGAGATGATGTGAGTTTTGCTGGTGAAGGGAGCATATTCAGCCTAATCTTTTCAGTTCCGTAGCCCCATGTCCAGACTGCTTTGCTGTGCAACTCTGCCTCCTTATTCTGTATCTGTAATGAAAGTAGTGTGGGAATGAGAGTCAAGACCTGGGTTCTAATCCTGGCTCCACATTTTGCCTGCTGTGTGATTTTTTGGGTTAGTCATTTAGATTCCTTAGGCCTCAGGTCCCTTATCGCTAGGCAGTGGGGTTGTTGTGGGCAGAGCATGTTATAATATACTCTCCAAAGTGCTTAGTTCAGTGCCCTGCACACAGTAAGCACTCAATAAGTATGATTGAATGAAGGAATGAATGAATAAAATAGGGATTACACACTCCTTTAGAATGTGAGCCTGTGGGTCAGGGAAAGTGTCTGATACGATTGTCTTATATCTACTGCACAGCGTAATATAGTGGTTGGCACATAGTAAGCATGTAACATATATCACACAAATAGTAATAATTATTATTACTGTTATCATTACGTAGTTTGTTCTAGTGGAAAGAGCACAGGCTTGGGAGTCAGAGGGTCAGGGTTCTACCTGCTGTGTTGTACTTCCCAAGCGCTTAGTACAGTGTTCTACACACAGTAAGCACTCAGTAAATAGGACTGAATGAATAAGAACGCTTAGAGAAGCAGTGTGGCTTAGTGGAAAGAGCCCGGGCTTGGGAGTCAGAGGTCATTCATTCATTCAATCGTATTTATTGAGCGCTTACTGTGTGCACAGCACTGTACTAAGCGCTTGGGAAGTCCAAGTTGGCAACATGTAGAGACAGTCCCTACCCAACAACGGGCTCATGGTCTAGAAGGGGGAGACAGACAACAAAACAAAACATGTAGATCGTGGGTTCTAATCCCGCCTCCGCCACTTGTCAGCTGTGTGACTTGGGGCAAGCTATTCCACTTCTCTGTGCCTCAGTTACCTCATCTGTAAAATGGAGATTAAGACTGTGAGTCCCACGTGGGACAACCTGATTCCCTTGGACCTACTCCAACACTTAGAACAGTGCTTGGCACATAGTAAGCGCTTAACAAAAGCCACCATTAACCAGCAGTTTAGTGCACTAGAACAAAAGTAGCGTTGTTGCTGTTCATAAATAATAGTGGCCTTTGTTAAGTGCTTACTTTGTGCCAAGCACTGTCCGAAGCACTTAGGTGGATAATAATAATAATAACAATAATAATAATAATGGTATTTGTTAAGCCCTTACTATGTTCCAAGCACTGTTCTAAGCACTAGGGTAGATACAAGGTAATTCGATTGCACACAGTCCCTGTCCCATTTGGGGCTCACAGTCTTAATCCCCATTTTATAGATGAGATAACTGAGGCATAGTGAAGTAACTTGCCCAAGGTCACATAGCAAGCAAGTGGCGGAGACAGGATTAGAACCCATGACCCGACTCCCAAGCCCAGGCTCTTTCCCCTAGGCCATGCTGCTTTTCATTTTCTGAATAATCAGGTCCCACGTGGGGCTCAGAACAGTGCTTGGCACATAGTAAGTGCTTAACAAATACGATAATTGTTATTAGTAGGAGGAGGAGGGAGCACAAGTATTTAATTCCTGTTTTGTAGATGAGGGACCTAAGGTACAGAGAAGTGAAGAGCCTTGCTCAGGGTCACACAGCAGGTAAGTGGCAGAGCAGGATTAGAACCCAGGTCCTCTAACTCCGAGGCCTGTGTTCTATCCACTGCTGCAGGCCGTGCTGCTTCTCTGTCTGTTTGTCCTCTCCTGAGCACCAAGTACAGTGCATAGCACTCAGCGGACATTCAGTAAATGCAATTGATGAATTATTTGGTTGATTTGTTAGCAACTGAGGTCCTAGCCATTTTTACATCAGAGTATTCCAGGAAGTGACAAACTTTGTCAGAACTTTCACCCTTTCAAACTCTCTTCCCGCAAAAGATGCAAAATGCAAAACATGAAAACAAAAATATACTGTTAGCCGAACACCTTTTCAAGTGCGTAAAATGACTGTGAGCTTGCCTTCTAGACTGTAAGCTAGTTGTGGGCAAGGATTGTGTCTACCAACTCTGTTTTATTATACTCTACCAAACACTCTGTACAGTGGTGTGTACACCGTAACTGCTCAATCAATACCATTCACTAATTGATTAATTTATGTCTGAGTTGGCAATCCCCGAAATCAGAAGCTCTGAATTGGTAGACTTCTGTCTTGCCAGTTATTCTGATTAGAAATATAATAAATTTATAGAGCTTCCTCTTCTCTCCTTCACAAAAGCACACAATACCCACAATCAATAACAAGGTTTACCGTGTGGTCTTGCTGCAAGAATCAAGCTTTTCTTTCTGATTGTGTTTTCCAAAGTGCTTTCCTGCAGTCTCTTTGTTTGTTATGGTTTTATTCCAATTGTAGGCCTGTTAGCTAAATTAGTAGGCTTATTCTATTATCACCACAATGGTAGCCTCCTTAGCGGGATAGTCGGCATGAGGGAAAATGCCTGGGAAGGAGAAGGCACTAATGGATGAAAACGAAAACCGCGACAGGCTCAGAAACTCTGTATTTGTGTGGTTGATGTTTGTATGCTGGAGTCTGCAAAATATCAATTATAACGTACCACGACTGAAATGAAAATAAAGCATATCGGCCGATCGTAATTATACCAGAATAATTAAAGTATACATGAAAATGTGTAAGGCCTCAAAGCAGAATTGGAAAATCCTGCAAGGCGAAGGCTCCCCAGGTGCAAACAAACACAGTGGGGACTTTAGTGTTTGTGTGTGCTTTTAAGCCTTTCTTTGTTATTTTGATTCATTCATTCAATCTATCGTATTTATTGAGCGCTTACCGTGTGCGGAGCACTCCCCAATCTTTCTGCTTCAGCTGCCCCCCTCGATCAGCTTTAGGGATTCTGATCTCTGCTGGATTTTTTTCAATTCTCCTAGTGTTAACTTCAGCCCCGAATAATGGGCGAAAGAGGACCGCTGAAGTCACCCTGAGAGACTGTTGTGTTTGGGAACAGAGAACTGCCTCCTTTTTCCCTTCTCTCCTTTTGAATTGTCACACTTGCTCTGCCTGCAGTCCCCTTCACTGAAGCCCTCTGGTTGGTTCTGGCAGTCCTGCCTCTGCATCATTTCCCATCTCCTGCTGTCAGGGAAGGTAAGACAGGCAGCTGCTCAGTGCAGCGACCCACAGGGAGAGCTGAAAAGAAAACAAAACCCTCCTCCGGCTGTTCCTTCGACTAAGTGGCGGGGGAAGTGGTCCCTTTCGTGGGCTCCTCTGCCTCCCACCCCCTAACTAAGGAGAAGCCGCGTGGTTTAGTGGAAAGAGCACAGGCTTGGGAGTCAAAGGACGTGGGTTCTAATCCCAGCTTCGCCACTTGTCTGCTGTGTGACCTTGGGCAAGCCACTTGACTTCTCTGTGCCTCAGTTACCTCATCTATAAAATGGGGATTAAGATTGTGAGCCCCATGTGGGACAACCTGATTACTTTGTATCTACCCCAGCGCTTAGAACAGTGCTTGGCGTTGTTGGGTAGGGACCATCTCTATATATTGCCGATTTGTACTGCCCAAGCGCTTAGTACAGTGCTCTGCACACAGTAAGCGCTCAATAAATATGATTGAATGAATGAACAAATATCATTATTATTGTTATCAACTGTAGGAGTCCCTCAAAGCTCAGTTCTGAGTCCCCCTGTATTCTCCACCTATACCCACTCCCTTGGAGAAGTTATTTACTCTCACAGCTTCAACTACCATCAGTATGTGGATGATCCCCAAATCATCATCTTAACATGTCCAAAACAGAACTCCTTATCTTCCCACACAAACTCCGTCCTCCCCCGACTTCCCCGTCACTGCAGACAGCACTGTCATCCTCCCTGTCTCACAAGCCCGTAACCTTAGCATTATTCTCTACTCTTCTCTCCCTAAATGTTCAGTAAATACAATTGAATGAATGAGTGAATCATTCAGTCCACATATTCAGTCTGTCACCACATCCTGCCGGTTCTGTCTTCACATCACTAATATCCACCCTTTCCTCTCCATCCAAACTGCTACTATGCTGATCCAAGCCCTTTATCCTGCCTTGATTATTGCATCAGCTTCCTGTCTCTTCCCACTCCAGTCTAAGCTATACTCTACTGCCTGGATCGTTTTTATAAAAAAACGTTCAGTCCGTTTCCCCACCAGTGGGTAGCCCATCCACCGCCGCATCAGAAACTCCTTAGCATCGGCTTTAAGGCCCTCAATCAGCTTTCCCTCTCCGATTATATTTCACAGATTTCATTTCATTCTTCTAACACCAACCTACTCACTGGACCTCAATCTCCCCACCAACCCCTCACCCATGTCCTTCCTCTGGCTTGGAACCCCCACCCCCTTCATATCCATCAGTCCATTCATTCATTCATTCAATCGTATTTATTGAGCGCTTACTGTGTGCAGAGCACTGTACTAAGCGCTTGGGAAGTACAAGTCGGCAACATATAGAGACGGTCCTTACCCAAAAGCGGGCTCACAGTCTAGAAGGGGGAGACAGACAACAAAACAAAACATATTAACAAAATAAAATAAATAGAATAAAATAGAATAGAATATCATCCCCACCTTCAAAGCCTTATTAAAAGCACATAGGCCTTCCCTGACTAAGCCTTCATTTATTTCCCCCATCCCCTCTCCCTTCTGTGTCACTCTACCATTTCGATTTGCACCCCTTTAGGCACTTGCTATTCACCCACCCTCATCCCTCAGCACTTAAGTACATATCCATAATTGATTTTAATGCCGGTCTCCCTTCTAGACTGGAAGCTCCTGGTAGGCAGTGAATATGTCGACTGTGTTGTATTGTACTCTCCCAAGCTCTTTGCACAGTGCTCTACGTATAGTAGGTCCTCAATAAATTTGAATGATTGACTGAGCGGGAAGGAGGAGACAGCTGGCCTGAAGCCTGAGCCAGCTGCCTAGAAGTAAACCCAGAGCTATTTAGTGACCACCACTCTTCCTAATTGAAAGGGAGGAAAAAAAAAAAACCAAAATAAAAACACAGCACAATGCTTCCATACCCTGACTGGAGATCAGGAGACGTGGGTTCTGATCCCAGCTCTGCAATTTTCCTGCTGTACAAGCTTAGGCAAGACACTTAATTTCTCTGGGCCTCCATTTCCTCAACTGCAAAATCAATCATATTTATTTATTTATTGAGTGCTTACTGTGTGCAGAGCACTGTACAAGTTGGGAAGTACAAGTTGGCAACAGGTTGGCAAAATGGGGATAAGATACGTGTTTTTTCTCTCCTTTAAATGTAAGCCCCATGTGGGACCCGTACCATGTTTGGTTTGATTATATCATTTCTATCCCAGTGCTTAGAGTGCTTGAAACATAATATGAATTTACCAAGTATTATTGTTGTTGTTATTATTTTTGTCAGACAGACAGTGCTCTCTGCCACAGCACTGCCCCCTGCCTCCCTCAGCAAGCTGGTCTGTAGTGGAGGGGAAAGTGCAAGGCTCTTAATCAATCAATCGTATTTATTGAGCGCTTACTGTGTGCAGAGCAATGTACTAAGCGCATGGGAAGTACAAGTTGGCAACATATACAGTCCCTACCCAACAGTGGGTTCACAGTCTGAGTGCTTTGTACAGTGCTCTGCACACAGTAAGTGCTCAATAAATACGATTGAATGAACGTCTGTTGGGCATCATCCCTTCTCCACTCCTTCCGCCCCCCGACCATCCACATGGGCCTGGATCAGGGATGGGCAGTGCCCAATTAATCAATCACTGGCATTTATTGAGCGCTTGCTACTTGCAGAGCACTGCATTAAGTGCTTGGAAGAGTAAAACACAGCAGAATTATCAGCTATGTTCCCTGCTCATAATGCGCTCACACAAACACACACACACATTGATTCAATCGTTTTTACTGAGCTCTTAACTGTGTGCAAAGCACTGTACTAAGTGATTCAGAGAGTACAATATAGTAATAAGCACATTCCCTGCCCACAACAAGCTTACAAGCACCCTCTCTCCCCCTCTCTCCCTCCCTATCTCTCTCTCTTTCTCACACTCATGTCCACTCTGGGAAAGGGGAGCCCCCTCCCTACCCTCGACCAACATGGGCCCAGCTTGATGAGGGACTGCATTGATTGTACATATGCACTGTTTGTACATAGTTATTACTCTATTTATTTATTTTATTTGTACATATCTATTCTATTTATTTTATTTTGTTGGTATGTTTGGTTTTGTTCTCTGTCTCCCCCTTTTAGACTGTGAGCCCACTGTTGGGTAGGGACTGTCTCTATATGTTGCCAATTTGTACTTCCCAAGCGCTTAGTACAGTGCTCTGCACATAGTAAGCACTCAATACGATTGATGATGATGATGATGATGAGGTGCAATACTGTACTTCAGACTGCTTGATTTCCAGGGCAGGGGCCAGGAATGTCCATCCAGAAATCAAACGCCTGCCCCTGGATACATTGTGTCCCCTCCTGTTCTGTAAGTAATTCTACCATGCTGTCCCTTTCCCGACTCCCAAAAGAGATCCCGGGAAGCTGGGTTTGGTTAAAAAAAGAATCCTTTTCAATTTGTAACAAACAAAAATAACTTCTCTGGCAAAAAAAAAACTGAACAAAATCCATTCTGAGGGAATTTGAGAAGCCTCGACACCACCATCTACAGACCTAAGGAACCGGCACAGTCTTTGGCTGGCCTAATGCTGCAGAGTGAACACCGAAATTAAATTACAAATCAGAGAGATGTATCCCAGCATTCTGATAAAAGGTTAATTTTGCAAAGGGGTCTCTGATTGGAAAGCGTTCACGCTTTCGGTACTGTGTGGGAGGCACTGTTTGGATCGTGTTTTACAGAGTCTGGAAACTTGGTAGGCCAAGAAATCATTGTTTGACATACAGTGCCATCTACAGAATAGGTTTCGAAGTCTGGCCATCTTGTAAATCCCATCCGTTATCATTACGATCAAAAGGCGACACTGGGGCAGGGCTGCAGCATGTGATGTATTTGCAGTCTAAAGCACCCGTGGAAGATGAAAGATGAAGTCAATTATGTACATAAAGTTTATTCATGGGCATAGAGCTTCCTCATTGCCTGTGCATGTTTGCGTGAGGTGGTCAAAAATATATTTGTACATATAATTTTATATTTGCTTATGCGGAACCATCTCTCACTTTAAAAGGAAGTGAAGGAACCCAGTACAAATCAAGGCCTATACAGCTACAGTCGAACAAGGTTCCAGTCAAAGGGTATGAAAACACTTCATTTGAGATGGGCCATTTGGTGTAAATTATTTTAGAAATATGTATTATAGTAGGGACTATGATGCAGAATGTTCAGTGAAGGTAATGAATGTGAGGCTTCTCTTTTTAGCTTTCCCATTATGTCTTTGAGGAGGAGTAAATGGGACGGAGCATCATCTTTTGTTGAAATTGACAGGATTAGTAGATCATGCCAGTGAGAGTTATCAAAGAGTTTCCGGGTGTCTGAGCCTCGGTGAGTTTGTCTGGCTAATCTGTAATCCTGATC
Source organism: Tachyglossus aculeatus (assembly GCF_015852505.1). Taxonomy (NCBI): domain Eukaryota; kingdom Metazoa; phylum Chordata; class Mammalia; order Monotremata; family Tachyglossidae; genus Tachyglossus; species Tachyglossus aculeatus. The sequence goes on along the minus strand of NC_052083.1, from coordinate 12,419,683 downwards.
ACTTTTAACAGTACCATCACCCACTGTTTCCTCAGCCAGTAGGAACTAGCAGGAGATTAAGGAGAATCCCAGAGTGTGATCTGTCATTACTTTGCAAAATATTCCACAGTACATTTGCTATTGCATTACAAAGTGTTTGCTTGCATCAATAATTAACACCAAATATCCCTTCTCAAAATAAGGGAACAAGGTGTTTCATTTTCTGTGGTCGACTTCATTTTAATATGAGTTCTGGCAGTGGCCATGGGTATGTGTACTGAGAGAGAGATTTAGAGATTTAAGGAACTCAGCCTATTTCCAGCTAATAAGGGGATGTAACAGCAGTGAGTCATGTGGAGAAATGCTTTGATCCAACCCACACCTCCAGAAAGAGGACTACCCTCCTCCCCATCCCCACCCCACCAACAAAGGGTGGCTTATCCTGTCCTTAAAGATCTCCAGGGATAGAGACACCCAATGTCCCTTCCAAACATCTCCTTATCAATCAGTCAATCAATCATATTTATTGAGCGCTTACTGTGTGCAGAGCACTGTACTAAGCGCTTGGGAAGTACAAGCTGGCAACATATAGAGACAGTCCCTACCCAACAGTGGGCTCACAGTCTAGAAGGGGAAGACAGAGAACAAAACCAAACATACTAACAAAATAAAATAAATAGAATAGATAGGTACAAGTAAAATAAATAGAGTAATAAATATGTACAAACATATATACATATACTTGTTCTTGTCAAGTGCTTCTTCGTGTCTGATATCTCCACCGCTTTCGTTTAAATGCATTTCCCCCTGTGAGGTTCTCAGAGAACAAAAAAGGAAAATGGATTTGCCCCATCCCCGTAAAAACCATACACGCGTTTGAAATCAGTTATTGTCACCCCTGGACCATCACTTCTCTAAACGACCCCAAATCCTTTGACCTTTCCACTTAGGATGGCTTTCCCAATTCCTTAATCAATCAGTGGCATTTGTTGAACGCCTATTGTGGGCAGAGCACTGTACTAAGCTCTTGGGGGAGTACGGTATAGCGGTACAGTAAACGTGTTCTCTGCCAATTGTTGCCCTTCTCTGGATCCTTCAAGTTTCTCTCTTCTTTCACGGGGAGGTGGGAACTGCCTTTCTGGCTAGTTCTGGCCAGCTGGACTTGAGATGACTAAGTGTTCTTCACTGACTCAGGCAGTAGATGATCTTGGCACCTGCCACGTCAACAAGTCATTAGCCCACTGTTGGGTAGGGACTGTCTCTATATGTTGCCAACTCGTACTTCCCAAGCGCTTAGTACAGTGCTCTGCACGCAGTAAGCGCTCATTAAATACGATTGATTGATTGATTGTCAAGCGAGTCCTCAGAATAGCAGTATGGAACCGTGGAAAGAGCACAAGCCTGGGACCCAAATTCGAAATTTCTGACTCCATCGCTCGCTTGCCTGCTGTACGACCTTGGGCACACCACTTAACTTCTCGGAGCTTCAGTTTCCTCCCCTTTTCTCCCTCCCCTTGGACAGAGAGCCCTGTGGGACAGAGAGTGTATCTGACCAGATTATCTTCTATCTACCTCGGCACTCAGAGCACTGCTAGACACATAGTAAATGATTAAAAAATGCCACCATTATTAGGGACTGTCTCTATATGTTGCCAACTTGTACTTCCCAAGTGCTTAGTACAGTGCTCTGCACAAAGTAAGCACTCAATAAGTACGATTGATTGATTGATTGATTAGTATATATGACCAAAGTTTTCCATTGGGCAAGCAGAAGACTGGCAGCGGGTAAAGTTGAGCCCACCTTCAGAGTCTTGCCCGTGGGTTCCGCAAGGCATGTTCCTCCATTTCATAGACCACTAAACCATAAGCTCCTCGAGGGCAGGGATGGAGGCTACCAACTCCATTCTTTTGTACTCTTCCAAGCCCCTAATTCAGTGCTCTGCACACAGTAAGCGCTCAGTAGGTATTGTTGATGAATTGATAAACCTCTCTGGTCACTGATCTTTCCTGCCTCTCTTGTCGGGCAGTCAGAGAATGAACCCACTTAAACATATTTGTTGGGACTGCTTTAGCATTTAAACAATTAAATGCCTCACCTCTCCTTAGAATAGCCTGGAGCCATAACAATGCAAAAGGGCATTAAATTTCCCTCAGAGTCTTCCCAGCTCCGTTAACCCTCTCACCGGGCAAGAACTTTGTAACTTGGCAATCAGGGATGCATTATCCGAGGGCGTACTGGGCATCTCCACAGCCCTCTGCCCTGAACCGCAGGAGAGTCTGCCATGGCAGCAGTCGTCACAGAGTGTGTGCTACACTGCACAGACACCTGCTTGGTAATAGCCGGACAAGTTCATTTTAAAACATCTCCTTCCAGCCTCACGCGAATTCTCTTCCTCATAGAAAAGTATCAGGACTGAGTGTTCCGATTATTTCAAGTCATATCCCTGATCTAAATTCTAGGATTCTAGATAATAATAATGGTATTTGTTAAGTGCATACGGTGTGCAAAGCACTGTTCTAAGCGCTGGGGTAGATACAAGGTAATCAGGTTGTCCCACGTGGGGCTCACAGTCTTAATCCCCATTTTACAGATGAGGGAACTGAGGCACAGAGAAGTGACGTGACTTGCCCAAAGTCACCCAGCTGACAAGCGGTCATTGGGCAAGTCACTTAACTTCTTGGAGCCTCAGTCACCTCATCTGTAAAATGGGGATTAAGACTGTGAGCCCCACGTGGGGCAACCTGATCACCTTGTATCCCCCCAGCACTTAGAACAGTGCTTTGCACATAGTAAGCGCTTGACAAATGCCATCCTTATTATTATTATTATAAGTGGAAGGCTCGGGATTCGAACCCATGACCTCTGACTCCAAAGCCCCGGCTCTTTCCACTAAGCCGCACTGCTTTTCTAATCAGGCTCCAGAACAGAGGGGTGCCTTTCTTTTCCTTTTCTGAAATATCTGTGGGCAGAGACTCACCAGCCTCCTTTAGAATCCCACCTTTTCGCCCTGAAATTCTAATGAAATCTCTTCTGCTTCGATTTAAGTCCATCTCTTTTTGTTCGGTCCTCAGTGGTGGGAGAGAGCAACTGGCCGGCGTTCTCCCCAGAAAACCCTTCTTTCTCTTGAGTTGCAGTAGTAGTTGTTGTAATAGTGTTCAGGAGCTTCCACTGGCTGCAATGAACTGCATTGAATGTCGGGGAGAGTACAATAAAAAGGAGGGAAACGTTTCCCACTCACAAGGAACTTACACTTTGGTGGACAAGTGGTCCTTTAGTGGGAGGAAGGAGCATGGAGGAGTGGATAGAGCACAAATCTGGGAGTTAGAAGGTCACGGGTTCTAATCCCGGCCCTGCCACCTGTCTGCTTTATGGCTTTGGACAAGTCACTTCATTTCTCTGTGCCTCAGCTACCTTATCTGGATTGAGACTGTAAGCCCCACGTGGAAGAGGGACTGTTTCCAACCTGATTTGTTAGTATCCACCCCGGCGCTTAGTACAGTGCCTAGCACATAGTGAGCGCTTAACAAATGCCATAGTTATTATTAGTATTGGGTATTGCGCAATCAATCAATTGTATTTATATACCATAAATCTACCATATATATACCATATATACCATATATCTACAAATAGAATAATTGGAATAAATAATTGTTCCATTGAATGAAAGCACATGCATATGTATTTACTAAGCTCTTACTATGCAAGCACTGAGATAGATTCAGAAGGGTCAGATTAGTGAATGTTGTAGCATCTTTGAACTTCCACGGCATTTCTTCCACTTTTTTTTATGATATTTGTTAAGCGCTTACTATGTGCCAGGCACTGAACTAAGTGCTGGGGTAGATACGAGCTAATCAGTTTGAACATAGTCCCTGTCCCACACTGGGCTCACAGACTTAACCTCCAGTTATAGCTGAGATAACCGAAGCACAGAGAAGGGAAATGACTTGTCTAAGGTCACTCAGCAGACAGGTGGCAGAGCTGGGATGAGAACCCAGATCCATTTGATTCCCAGTCCTGTGCTCTAGCCATAATAATAATAATAATAATAATTATTATTATTATTATTATAATGACATTTGTTAAGCGCTTACTATGTGCAAGGCACTGGGCAATACTGCTTCCCTTATGTTGTTCCATATGCCGAAGATTAGCCAAGCATTATGTTCCCTCCTTGTTTGTCGGAGAAATGCCATCAGACTCAAAGACTTTCTCATTTTTCATGGCTTTGGCTGCAAGAGTAACTTCTTCCGAAGTTGGAGATAAGGTCAAGGTTGCCCATTTTGACCAGTTTCCTACACTTGAAAAGGCTTCCTCAGTGGTAGAAGGTGATGCACAGAAACCAATATTGAAATTGTGACAATTCCAAAAAAACAGTCATCCCAACCTGGAACACTGAGTTGGGAATAATAATGATGGCATTTGTTAAGCACGTACTATGTGCCAAGCACTGTTCTAAGCACTGGGAGGATACAAGGTGATCAGGTTGTCCCATGTGGGGCTCACCGTTTTAATCCCCGTTTTACAGATGAGGGAACTGAGGCTCAGAGAAGTTGTGACTTGCCCAAGGTCACACAGAAGTCATGTGGTGGATCAGAGAAGCAGCGTGGCTCAGTAGAAAGAGCACGGGCTTTGGAGCCAGAGGTCATGGGTTCAAATCCCAGCTCCGCCACATGTCTGCTGTGTGACCTTGGGCAAGTCACTTAACTTCACTGAGCCTCAGTTCCCTCATCTGTAAAACGGGGATTAAGACTGTGAGCCCCACGTGGGACAACCTGATCACCTTGTATCCTCCCAGTGCTTAGAACAGTGCTTTGCACATAGTAAGCGCTTAACAAATGCCATTATTATTATTATTATTGTTATTATCCGGGATTAGAACCCATGACCTCTGACTCCCAAGCCCTTTGCTCTTTCCACTGAGCCACACTGCCTATCTGTGAATGAATTTGAATTGATCAACTGATGCCTATCAAGCTTGCCAGTCCATCAGGGCATCTCACACCTGGTGTATCTTTCTTTAAATGTGGCAGACTTACTTTAGTATGATGCAGGGTAGAGGGCTGGAAGACACGCTTGGGAATGGCAGAAGGCATACGATTAGATCCCTGGATATCTGAATGAATTTGGGGTCTGGTTTGGATATTTGTGTCTTCAAACTTCATATACCTATAGCAACAGTACAGAAAGAGGAAGAAAATATGCCGTGTTCTTTGAGATTAAACCTGAAATAGGGCAGGCGTACAAATTAAACCACTTCCCAGGGCGTGCTGTTGATTGTGTCGCAAGCGCCCTCCGCGCTTTCATCTTGAAGTAAAGCGATTCTGAACTGCTAGAGACTGGCAGGTACTACAGACCGTGATTAGATAAATGGATGCAAATGGTAATTGTAACTGATGAATGATGGACGATGGCTTTATGTGTTTATCGCTCCCGCCCCGGTAAACATCGCTTCCCGCTTGGGATCTAGCCGGTAGGCAGTTAGTCGACTCCCAATCTAAATTTAGCCCATCGCTGTTAATAACATATGGAATCTTGGATATCCAAAGGGGATCTCTGTCTATGATAAATTATATTTTCTTTAGCCTCCATTTTGCCTCTCACTAAGGCATCCTCAAATTTGGATTTGTAAAGACAGGTCAGGGAAGAGCGAGCAGTTGGAATGACAGCTACGCAGATATCCAGGGATCTAATCGTATGCCTTCTGCATGTCTTCCAGCCCTCTACCCCACATCATAGTAAAGTAAGTCTGTCGTATCTAAAGAAAGATATACCAGGTGTGAGATGCCCTACCGGACTGGCAACCTTGATAGGAATCAGTCGATCAATCAATAGTATTTATTGAGCCCCTACTGAGTGCTGAGCACTGTAACACTTCGGATGACCTTGGGGGACATCCAGCTCTAGCAGGATGGTGAAGCTGCTTGGCCCAGGAAGATAATAATAATAATAATGATGGCATTTGTTAAGGGCTTACTATGTGCAGAGCACTGTTCTAAGCACTGGGGAAGATACAGGGTGATCAGGTTGTCCCAAGTGGGGCTCACAGTCTTAATCCCCATTTTACAGACGAGGGAACTGAGACCCAGGGAAATGAAGTGACTTGCCCAAAGTCACACAGCTGACAAGTGGCGGAGCTGGTATTTGAACCCATGACCTCTGACTCCAAAGCCCGGGCTCTTTCCACTGAGCCACGCTGATGATTATTATTATTGTTAGTATTACTTAGGGCACTTGTTAAGCGCTTACTATGTGCCAAACATTGTACTAAATGCTGGGGTAGATACAAGATAATCACGTCCCACACGGGCTCACAGTCTAAGTAGGAGGAAGAACAGGTATTGAATTCCCATTTTCCAGATGAGGGAACTGAGGCACAGAGAAGTGAAGTGACTTGCCCAAGGCCACACAGCAGACAACAGAGCTAGGATTCCTCCCTTCAAGGCCCTACTGAGAGCTCACCTCCTCCAGGAGGCCTTCCCAACCTGAGCCCCTTCCTTCCTCTCCCCCTCGTCCCCCTCTCCATCCCCCCATCTTACCTCCTTCCTTTCCCCACTGCACCTGTATATATGTATATATGTTTGTACATATTTGTTACCCTATTTATTTATTTATTTATTTTACTTGTACATATCTATTCTATTTATTTTATTTTGTTAGTATGTTTGGTTTTGTTCTCTGTCTCCCCCTTTTAGACTGTGAGCCCACTGTTGGGTAGGGACTGTCTCTAAATGTTGCCAACTTGTACTTCCCAAGCGCTTAGTACAGTGCTCTGCACACAGTGAGCGCTCAATAAATACAATTGATGATGATGCTGATGATTAGAACCCAGGTCCTCTGACATCCAGGCCCGTGCTTGTTCCACTAGGCCATGCTGCTTCACACCGTTGTCGAAGAAGCAAGTTCCATCACCCTGGTCCTGCTTAAAACTGTCCTCTCCTTCTCTCCCTCCACCACCCCAATTCCCGTGATGCCTGTTCTCGAATTTAAACTTTCCCCACCACCTTCCCTGTCTGCCATCCTTGTTCCCTGAGCCCAACCCCTCTGCTCAATATTATTCCCCCTCTTTCCTTACTGCTCGTGTCAAATGATTCGAACTCTGATAGGTCTCCGTCTCTCTGTCCTCTCTCTCTCCCTCTCCCTCTCTCTTTCTCTCTCTCTCTCTTTCTCTAATTTTTCTATTCAAGATGAAAAAGATATTTGGACTTTTCCTCACAGAATATTTTCCCAAACCATTTTCAGGTGAAAGAACTCCGGTTAGGATGCTCCTTCTCCTCCTTTACATACAGTCAGGGGAGAGAGAATTGGCAGGGTCGGGGAGCCATTCGTTAGGAAGAAATAATAAGGAAAATGAAAGAGAAATTAAATACCTAGTACTATGAGGCTATTTAAAAGGAGATGAAAAAGCTGACCCTTACTGTAAGTTTCCAAGGGAAATTTACCACAGGTCTCCTTAAAAAGAATGAATAAAAAGTCTTCAGACAAGGTTCCCCGGTTTAGGACAATTCACTCGCCTGACTGTCGGTATTGGGTTAATATTCCGTGTTGAGGTTTGGATTCGTCAAAGAAGAGAGAGCAAAGAAAATTCTTGCAAATCCTCTAAAGGTGTGATTATGAAGGTGATCTGGACAAGGAATCCCTGTATATATATGTATATATGTTTGTACATATTTATTACTCTATTTATTTATTTATTTATTTTACTTGTACATATCTATCCTATTTATTTTATTTTGTTAGTATGTTTGGTTTTGTTCTCTGTCTCCCCCTTTTAGACTGTGAGCCCACTGTTGGGTAGGGACTGTCTCTATATGTTGCCAATTTGTACTTCCCAAGCGCTTAGTACAGTGCTCTGCACATAGTAAGCGCTCAATAAATACGATTGATGATGATGATGATGATGGGCCTCAATCTGGTCCCACTGCTCTGCTGAGCCAATCCCCGCTCCCCCCGGCCTCTGCGGATTTAGTCCGCCAAAGCTATGGGGTGGCAGGGAGCGGGACTGAGGGGAGTGTGGGAGTAAAATGAACAAGGTTTACCTGCTGACACTTCTCTGCAACAGGGACTTTCTCGCTGGACGTGGCCACCACACGAAATAATAATAATTGTAGTATTTAAGTGCTTACTATGTACCAGGCACTCTACTAAGCACTAGGGTGGATAAAAGCAAAGCAGGTTGGACACAGTCCATGTTGCACACAGGGCTCACAGTCTTAATCCCCATTTTACAGAGAGGTAACTGAGGCACAGAGAAGTTAAATGACTTGGCCAAGGTCACACAGCGGACAAGTGGAGGAGCCGGGATTAGAACCCAGATCCTTTTGGTACATACCTACCTTGTGGTATACGCCTTCTGAGTTGCCTCGTAACCCCCATACGGGGTGTTGGCCATGGGAAGCAGTGTGGCTTAGTGGAAAGAGCACGATCTTGGGAGTCAGAGGACTTGGGTTCTAATCCCTCCTCCGCCACTTGTCTGCTGTATGACCGTGGGCACTTCACTGTGCATCAGTTATCTCATCTGTAAAATGGGGGTTAAGACTATGAGCCCCAAGTGGGACAACCTGATTACCTTGTATCTATCCCAGCGCTTAGAACAGTGCCTGGCACATAGTGAGTGCTTAACAAACACCATAATCGTTATAATTATTTTCATTCATTCATTCATTCAATCATATTTATTGAGCACCTACTGTGTGCAGAGCACTATACTAAGCGCTTGGGAAGTACAAGTCGGCAACATATAGAGACGGTCCCTACCCAACAACGGGCTCACAGTCGAGAAGGGGGAGACAGACAACAAAACAAAACCTGTAGTATTTTGACTTCCAGGCTCCAGCTGGGGCCAGGTTGGAGCCAACAGTTTGTTGCATTGTGCGTAAAAAAAGGCCATCCTTTCAGGATTAATGCTTGCTTAATGTTAACCGCAGCCTGACCCTGTCTTCCCTTTTCCCTCCATGTGTCTCATTCTTTAAGAAGCCTTTTCTTGAAAGGAGACACTCCCTTCTTGGTGACAGTATAGGCCATGCAGATCTGCCCTTCATGGTTAAATCCCGGTTTTCCACTGGAATGCAGAATGGTCCGATGCTTTCTTTTACTGTGCCCTTAAAACAGTTCCCTCTCCCCCAAATCCCATCCTCAGTTGTATCGACTGAGTCCCTAAATTGACCAATACCCTGTACTGGAGGCTGTGAGGCGATTCAGAAGGTGTATATCACAAGGTATGTACCATAAGGTGTATATATACCACAAGGTCCCTGCCTTCAAGGGGCTTACAGATAATAATAATAATAATAATTTTGGTATTTAAGCGCTTACTATGTGCAAAACACTGTTCTAAGCACTGGATAATAGTGTTTGTTCAGCGCTTACTATGTGCCAAGCACTGTTCTAAGCGCCGTGGTAGATACAAGGTAATCAGGGTGTCCCACGTGGTGCTCACAGTCTTAATCCCCATTTTACAGGTGAGGTAACTGAGGCACAGAGAAATTCAGCGACTTGCCCCAAAGTCACACAGCTGACAAGTAGCAGAGCGGGGATTAGAACCCACGACCTCTGACTCCCAAGCCCAGGCTCTTTCCTCTAAGCCGTGCTGAATTCGATAAGTAGACAAGCTCTGTGGTGGACTTGTAAGGTTTCCATAGTCTAATTAAATTGTTTCATTACCTCCTTCCCTTCCCCACAGCACCTGTATGTATGTATATATGTTTGTACATATTTATTACTCTATTTATTTATTTATTCTACTTGTACATATCTATTCTATTTATTTTATTTTGTTAGTATATTTGGTTTTGTTCTCTGTCTCCCCCTTTTAGACTGTGAGCCCACTGTTGGGAAGGGACCGTCTCTATATGTTGCCAATTTGTACTTCCCAAGCGCTTAGTACGGTGCTCTGCACATAGTAAGCGCTCAAGAAATACGATTGATGATGGTGATGATTGTTGATGTACTCGGCTTGGACAAAAAACAAAAAACTTACAGGGATATACGAATACATTTACATTCAACTGGACATTCAACATATTCTCTTCTACTGTTTGTATGCCTGTCTCCCCTGTTAAGAATTTAAGTCCCAATGTGGGCAGGGAGCTTGTCTTGGATTTCTGTTGTGCCTTAATATAAGGTACTGCTCTCATTAGTTGCTAAATCAGTATTATTAAATGAATACCACCCTTATCAAGAGGCATCAACACTGTCAAGGGACACCGCTGAGGTGGAAAAAATGTCTTTTGAACCCATCATTTGCCATTGCTATGTTATGCTGCTTTACGTTCACCCTTCCCCCCGACTCTCTAAAGAATTCTCCTCTAGGTTTTGCTTCAGTTCTCTCCTTTTCGCTATTCCTGCCAGTTTTCACTTGACAGCTGGAAAGCTCACGGCTTGCTAAGCCCTTAAATCTTTCCTGGGCTTCCTGAGGGTTCTGGGGGAGAAGAGCTGTTGCTCGACCATTCCCAAGTCGCACAACGAAAGGATGGACGCTTTCCACGCACTCTGGGCTGGCTCCTCTGAAGCCTTCTGCTCTGCGACCACACAACTTATTTGCAGAGAGAACCTCAGAAACGGCCATTCCAGAAATCGCGGGGAGTAATGAAATGGTACCGTTTTCCCTGGTATTTTGGTTTCTTGTCCAGCTTTTCTGAAATTTGGAAACACGTGAATCACCATTTCTCTGAACTTCAGGAAGGGAGAATAAATCTGTCCGTGTTCCCCTGTGTCTCTCGATGTTTACGTTTGCATCTGAGGAGCGAATTAGACTTGTTTTTCTCTTCCGTTACAGACACAGGTTCTATCTTTTGACCTTTTAGATACCAACGAAATGGCAGCTTTGTTTGTTCACACATCAAAGTATTGCCAGTCTATTGTCTGCATTAACCTTTGTGAGTACACTCAGTGATACAGATATTGCAGAGTGCCAGCCCTATAAATGCCAGAGAGAAGCGAAAGGGAATAAATTGAACTTGTTAAGCAGAACATCTGATGGAAGATCTCTTGCTTGGAAACCAAAGCAGAGGTATTTATTTAAATAGCTAGATGATCTGTGAAGGGTGTGATTTGCTGAGCCAAACAAAATTTTAAAACAGATGGTTTTTTAAATTGGGAAAATAACTTTTTTAAGAAATGTTTTCTCCCCGTTCGCTCTGCCGATGTGCTCTAGTGCCGGAATCATTTGAAAATTAAACTGGCAAATAAAATTGGGATCTTTATCCACAGAATACTAATTTCAGAAGTGTTCGGTTTTATTGTGTGTTGGGGTTTCAACTGCATATTTTTAAGCGAAGATTGCTGTATGATTTGATATAATGTACCTTCCTACCTTCCTGCACAAATCCCCAGCACATCAGTCGGCTCGAATCATCCCAGTAAAACCAAGTCCCTGGTACCGTTCCCTAGAAATAGAAGAGGAGCTCCTTTCTTTTTTAGTGTGTCCTGTTGTTATTGCACTCTCCCAAGTCCTTAGAACAGTGCTCTGCACATAGTAAGCACTCATTAAGTACGATTGAGTTGATTGAATAATAATAATAATAATAATGATGGCATTTATTAAGTGCTTACTCTGTGCAAAGCACTGTTCTAAGTTCTGGGGAGGTTACAAGGTGATCAGGTTGTCTTACGTGGGGCTCACAGTCCTAATCCCCATTTTACAGATGAGGTAACTGATGCACAGCGAAGTGAAGTGACACGTCCAAGGTCACACAGCGGACGAGTGGCGGAGCTGAGATTAGATCCTTGTAGGCTGTAAGATCGTTTGGGGCAGGGAAGGTGTCTGTTGTTATTGCACTCTCCCAAGTCCTTAGAACAGTGCTCTGCACATAGTAAGCACTCAGTAAATACGATTGAGTTGATTGAATAATAATAATAATGATGATGATGGCATTTATTAAGCGCTTACTCTGTGCAAAGCACCGTTCTAAGCGCTGGGGAGGTTACAAGGTGATCAGGTTGTCTTACATGGGGCTCACAGTCCTAATCCCCATTTTACAGATGAGGTAACTGATGCACAGTGAAGTGAAGTGACATGTCCAGGGTCACACAGCGGACGAGTGGCGGAGCTGAGATTAGATCCTTGTAGGCTGTAAGATCGTTTGGGGCCGGGAAGGTGTCTGTTGTTATTGCACTCTCCCAAGTCCTTAGAACAGTGCTCTTCACAGAGTAAGCACTCAGTAAATATGATTGAGTTGATTGAATAATAATAATAATGATGATGATGGCATTTATTAAGCGCTTACTCTGTGCAAAGCACCGTTCTAAGCGCTGGGGAGGTTACAAGGTGATCAGGTTGTCCCACGTGGGGCTCACAGTCCTAATCCCCATTTTACAGATGAGGTAACTGATGCACAGCAAAATGAAGTGACATGTCCAAGGTCACACAGCGGACGAGTGGCGGAGCTGAGATTAGATCCTTGTAGGCTGTAAAATCGTTTGGGGCAGGGAAGGTGTCTGTTGTTATTGCACTCTCCCAAGTCCTTAGAACAGGGCTCTGCACTCAGTAAATACGATTGAGTTGATTGAATGAAACCAGGTCCCCTGACTCCCAGCCTGTACTCTTTCCACTAGGCCTCACTGCCTCTCTTCAACTGATGTCATCACGTCAGGGCTAACGGCATCATGTTGCCCACCCCAATCCACACCTTCTCCCCATTTTGCTCCACAGCTTTATTGGAGAGTCTTATCTTATCTTATCTTACCTTCTCTTACCTCCTTCCCTTCCCCACTGCACCTGTATATATGTATATATGTTTGTACATATTTGTTACTCTATTTATTTATTTATTTATTTTACTTGTACATATCTATTCTATTTATTTTGTTAGTAAGCTTGGTTTTGTTCTCTGTCTCAATCAATCAATCAATCAATCAATCGTATTTATTGAGCGCTTACTATGTGCAGAGCACTGTACTAAGTGCTTGGGAAGTACAAATTGGCATCACATAGAGACAGTCCCTACCCAACAGTGGGCTCACAGTCTAAAAGGGGGAGACAGAGAACAGAACCAAACATACCAACAAAATAAAATAAGTAGGATAGAAATGTACAAGTAAAATAAATAAATAAATAGATAAATAGAGTAATAAATATGTACAACCATATATACATATATACAGGTGCTGTGGGGAAGGGAAGGAGGTAAGACGGGGGGATGGAGAGGGGGACGAGGGGGAGAGGAAAGAAGGGGCTCAGTCTGGGAAGGCCTCCTGGAGGAGGTGAGCTCTCAGCAGGGCCTTGAAGGGAGGAAGAGAGCTAGCTTGGCGGATGGGCAGAGGGAGGGCATTCCAGGCCCGGGGGATGACGTGGGCCGGGGGTCGATGGCGGGACAGGCGAGAGCGAGGTACAGTGAGGAGATTAGTGGTGGAGGAGCGGAGGGTGCGGGCTGGGCTGGAGAAGGAGAGAAGGGAGGTGAGGTAGGAGGGGGCGAGGTGATGGAGAGCCTTGAAGCCCAGGGTGAGGAGTTTCTGCCTGATGCGCAGATTGATCGGTAGCCATTGGAGGTTTTTGAGGAGGGGAGTAATATGTCCAGAGCGTTTCTGGACAAAGATAATCCGGGCAGCAGCATGAAGTATGGATTGAAGTGGAGAGAGACACGAGGATGGGAGATCAGAGAGAAGGCTAGTGCAGTAGTCCAGACGGGATAGGATGAGAGCTTGAATTAGCAGGGTAGCGGTTTGGATGGAGAGGAAAGGGCGGATCTTGGCAATGTTGCGGAGCTGAGACCGGCAGGTTTTGGTGACGGCTTGGATGTGAGGGGTGAATGAGAGAGCGGAGTCGAGGATGACACCAAGGTTGCGGGCTTGTGAGACGGGAAGGATGGTAGTGCCGTCAACAGAGATGGGAAAGTCAGGGAGAGGACAAGGTTTGGGAGGGAAGACAAGGAGCTCAGTCTTCGACATGTTGAGCTTTAGGTGGCGGGTGGACATCCAGATGGAGATGTCCTGAAGGCAGGAGGAGACGCGAGCCTGGAGGGAGGGGGAGAGAGCAGGGGCAGAGATGTAGATCTGGGTGTCATCAGCGTAGAGATGATAGTTGAAGCCGTGGGAGCGAATGAGGTCACCAAGGGAGTGAGTGTATATTGAGAACAGAAGGGGACAAAGCACTGAACCTTGGGGAACCCCCACAGTAAGAGGATGGGAGGGGGAGGAGGAGCCTGCAAAAGAGACTGAGAAGGAACGACCGGAGAGATAAGAGGAGAACCAGGAGAGGACGGAGTCTGTGAAGCCAAGGTCAGATAACGTGTTGAGGAGAAGGGGGTGGTCCACAGTGTCAAAGGCAGCTGAGAGGTCGAGGAGGATTAGGACAGAGTATGAGCCGTTGGATTTGGCAAGCAGGAGGTCATTGGTGACCTTTGAGAGTGCAGTTTCCGTGGAATGAAGGGGACGGAAGCCAGACTGGAGGGGGTCGAGGAGAGAGTTGTTGTTGAGGAATTCTAGGCAGCGCGTGTAGACAACTCGTTCAAGGAGTTTGGAAAGGAATGGTAGGAGGGATATGGGACGATAACTAGAAGGTGAGGTGGGGTCAAGAGAGGGTTTTTTTAGGATGGGAGAGACATGGGCATGTTTGAAGGCAGAGGGGAAGGAACCAGTGGAGAGTGAGCGGTTGAAGATGGAAGTTAAGGAGGGGAGAAGGGATGGAGCGAGAGATTTCATAATCCTCTCCCCCTTTTAGACTGTGAGCCCACTGTTGGGTAGGGACTGTCTCTATATGTTGCCAACTTGGACTTCCCAAGCGCTTAGTACAGTGCTCTGCACACAGTAAGCGCTCAATAAATACGATTGATGATGATGATGATGGAGAGCAGGTGGTTTCTGGGAGCGAGGCCCGGAAAGGAAAGTCGGACGAACTCCGCTTTCTGACCCGCCGCTGATCCACCGATGATTTGGGGAAACTGGACGGAGGGGTTCCGTGTGGGGGCTAAATGCTGGTTTGAAGGATGAGCTCACTACCAGCGTGACTCAGTGGAAAGAGCCCGGGCTTTGGAGTCAGATGTCATGGGTTCGAATCCCGGCTCCGCCACATGTCTGCTGTGTAACCTTGGGCAAGTCACGTAACTTCTCTGAGCCTCAGTTCCCCCATCTGTAAAATGGGGATTAAGACTGTGAGCCCCACATAGGACAACTTGATCACCTTGTACATATCTATTCTATTTATTTTATTTTGTTTGTACGTTTGGTTTTGTTCTCTGTCTCCCCATTTTAGACTGTGAGCCCACTGTTGGGTAGGGACTGTCTCTATATGTTGCCAACTTGTACTTCCCAAGCGCTTAGTACAGTGCTCTGCACACAGTAAGCGCTCAATAAATATGATTGATTGATTGATTGTATCCCCCCCAGCGCTTAGAACAGTGCTTTGCACATAGTAAGCGCTTAACAAATGCCATCATTATTATTTATTGTTACCAGTGCTGCCTTTCAAGTCAGACTTTTTCAGGCTCCCGGACTCTCTTCCCTATTCATTGCTCCTGCTGCAGAGGGAAAACATTTAATGATGCCTTGCTTGAAGACCTTGTGACACAACTCCCTAATGCTGAACATTTCCTTCCTGCTCCTGAAGTCATTTTAATCTGCTTCATTGTTGAAACAGTGGCAGGGGGTGGCAAGGAAACAGCAGGACTTTTACAAGCCTTGGGAAGGACTGTGTAAATGGCCGATCTGGCAGCATAGCCGGCCAGTGCTCCCAGAGTTTGAATCGAACTGAAACGCGGGTTCTGTCCCTGTTGAGCTGGAATTGGTCACCACCCGGCAGGGTAGAGAGATCCAATCGGAGATGGTTTATGAATATAAAATAATCTGCAAGTACTCTATTTGCAGATAGTCCTGGGGAAGAGAGAGTGTTCTGGCAATGGTCCTGGGTCCTTGGCATGGAATTTTACCTACCCAACTCCTGTTTGAAGGGAAAAATCTGTTAGGTGTTTTGAAATAATTCTCATATGTTGCCCCTTTCTTACTCAGCTGTGCTCTGTTAAAACCTGGATCATTAGCCTCTCTCCTGGTTCTTCCTCCTCCTCAGCCTGTGAGCCTCATGTTGGACAGGAACTCCATCTGACCTCTGAACTGGGGATTAAATACCTTGTTCTCTCTTCCTCTTGTAGGAACTGGGACTCTTGCCAACAGGGATTGGGTCTGATTTGCTTATTTTGTATGTTCCTCACTGCATAGTACAGTGTTTGGCACATTCATTATGGTTGTACATACTTATTACTCTATTTATTTATTTTACTTGTATATTTCTATCCTATTTATTTTATTTTGTTGGTATGTTTGGTTCTGTTCTCTGTCTCCCCCTTTTAGACTGTGAGCCCACTGTTGGGTAGGGACTGTCTCTATGTGTTGCCAATTTGTACTTCCCAAGCGCTTAGGACAGTGCTCTGCACATAGTAAGCGCTCAATAAATACGATTGATTGATTGATTCATTCATTCATTCATTCAATCGTATTTGTTGAGCGCTTACTGTGTGCGGAGCACTGTACTAAGCGCTTGGGAAGTACAAGTTGGCAACATAATAAGCACTTAACAAATGCCATGTCTTTAATCAGCCTGTGAATTTGTGTAGTACTTTTTTTGTTTTTTTTTTTCAAAGACCTTTTACAGCCCACCTCCAGAGGTGTGGTTTATTGCATTCATAGGAATAAGACAGCCTGCAGTGGAAGATGGAGCCATCTATCATCTTCCCCGCAGAGTCAACATTCAGAGAATCAGCAGATTTCTTTCACGTGTCCAGCGGAGCCCTTTCTGCTGTCTCACGACCCAAATTGCCCCCACACCCTTCTCCTCAGCAGCTTTCTAATGCCGGAATCATGGTGGTGCCCCTCTCCCAGCTCAACACCCCGCTCCTTCAGGCCTGAAGGACAGCGTCACCTCTTCTCCAACCCAGACCTGCAGAGACTCCCGGGCCCCAGCTAGACTCAGCATGAAGAGTCTTCAGAGCGGGATGGACAGATGGCACGAGCCGTAGGTGGTGTCGAAGCATTTTTCTTCTTCTTTTAAAATCTTTCTAGCTGCTTCCACCCCGGCCATTTGGAATCAAGCAAGCTGCAGTGAGCCTGGCTCTCCGAGGCCACTTGAAAATCCCATGAATCCGAACATCAAAAGCTGCTTTGCTGTCTTTGTAGTGGCTTGAAGATTTTGCCACTGTGCAGGTCTTAACGGCATTTCTACAGCAGGGAGCCCGATCTGATACGTACTAGATCATCAATCGTATTTATTGAGCGCTTACTATGTGCAGAGCACTGTACTAAGCGCTTGGGAAGTACAAATTGGCAACATATAGAGACAGTCCCTACCCAACAGTGGGCTCACAGTCTAAAAGGGGAAGACAGAGATGGGACTGTCCCTCCGTAGGCTTAAACGTAACTCTGTCGTCGATCCTCCTTCCTGCGCTTCTGTCTTCACGTTGATTCAGGGCAATCTCACAGCACCTTTGAAATATGGGGAGCCAGTCAGTCGATCGTATTTATGGAGTACTTAGAGGTACTTAGAGCTTGGGAGAGTACGGTATAATGTTGTAGACGTGTCCCCTGCCCACAAAGAGCTTACAGTCTAGAGTCAAACTAGGTTTGATGTTCATTCATTCATTCAATCATATTTATTGAGCGCTTACTGTGTGCAGAACACCGTACTAAGGGCTCGGGAAATACAAGTCGGCAACATACAGAGACGGTCCCTACCCAACATCGGGCTCACAGAGTGGTGAGGGAATCATTAATAATAATTATAATTATATTGTGGCAGGGAGGGAAGGTTTGTGCTTCGTTGGTCCTTAACCACGGTGGGGGATTCGCATGGGAAACCATACAGTCCATTCCCCTAAGAAGGAGCATGGCTCAGTGGATCGAGCACAGGACTGGGAGTCAGGACACTGGGGTTCTAATCCTGGCTCTGGCCCCTTCCTGCAGTGCACACTTGGGCAAGTCATTTAACTTCTCTGTGCCTCAGTTTCCTCACCTGTAAAATGGGGATTAAGTACCTGTTCTCCCTCATCACCAAAGGTATTTATCGAGTGCTTACCGTATGCAGAGCACAGTTTGGGACTGCTGCACCTTAGACTGTGAGCTTTGCGTGGGGCAAGAATTGGGTCCCATCTGATCTTTCTGTATCTCCCCAGTTCATAGCTACCTGGACATTGCTGTGATTGCTACTTAGTAAGTGCTTAACAGATACCACCGTGACAATAACTGGGCTGTTTGTTAAGTACCTACTAGGTTCCAAGCTCAGTACCTAAGAACAGTACAGTCTGAATGGACACAATCCTTGCCCCCCACCCACCATCACCACCACAAGAGGCTATCAGAGTCTAAGTGGGGAAGGAGGCTTATTTACACCACAGCAGGTGGTATTCCCTATTTCACCTATCCCTTGCCCTTGAGGAGTCCAAAAGAGATAGCTTCTTTAACCATTTCAAGCCCCCTCTCTTGATTTTCCAAGAGCCCAGTTCTGATTTTGTGTCTGGAAATTTTACTAAAATAAGCAATTTAGGATTTGAATCCCCTGAATATGCCCGATCCACCATAAAAGCCCAGCGTGGCCCATGCTAGGAGCCGTCTCCGGTGACCTCAGGTGTAATCCTCTCCGGCTCCGGACCGAATCCGGGCAAGCCACCGCCGGCTGGGACTGTGGAAGGAGGGCATGCGGATTGAGGTGGGGTTCAGCAGCCGTGCAGCGGACCCCAGCTGCACCCCTCCCTCCCTGGAGAGTCTGGTAAATCAAGCACACCTGCAGCTCATCAAGTGAGCTGGAGAAGCCATCTTTTTCTTTTCCAAGTGCCCCTGTTCTATTCCCCCAGCAGACCCCAAACTCACAATGATGTGGAGTGTGGAGGACCAGCTGGGCGCATTAGCCTCGTTTGGATGGGGTAGGGGCCTTGTCAATGTTTCTGTCAGCGACCGTAGAATTATGATAAAACTGTTTTGCTGCAAATTTCGGCGTGGGTGAGCGGAAATTCAGCAGCTTGGATTGCCTTCTGTTTCTCTTTCTGTTTGCTTACTGTCGATTTTCGCAACCTTCATACTTAATTGAATAACTCTTCCTTCATCTCGGGATGCTTCCCCAACGTCCAACTCCTGTCACTAGGCTTGGAGTCGAACGCGCGTCACCCCCAGATTCCCGTACCTCTACACACTGAGCTTCTGCTGTCCTCTGATTTTAATCCATGATGTCTTTCCTTGGGCGCCAGTTCAAAGAGCAAGCCAAAGAGCCTCCCCATCCCCTGCCAAAAGGCAAAGCCAGAAGTCTTTCGAACCCGAGTGATTTTTTAAAACTAGTATTTTCATTAAGTGGTTACTCTCGGTGAAGTGCTGTGGTAGATAATAATGATAATGATGGCATTTATTAAGCGCTTACTATGTGCTTTGCTTTGCTGTTCTAAGCACTAGGGAGGTTACAAGGTGATCAGGTTGTCCCCTGGGGGCTCACAGTCTTAATCCCCATTTTACAGATGAGGTAACTGAGGCCCAGAGAAGTTAAGTGACTTTCCCAAAGTCACAGAGCTGACAATTGGCAGAGCCAGGATTTGAACCCATGAACTCCGACTCCAAATCCCGTGCTCTTTCCACTGAGCCACGCTGCTTCTCTAATCAATCAGTCCATTGCATTTATTGAATGCTTATGTGCGGAGTACTGTGTTAAGCGCTTGAAGAGTAAGAAGCATCATAGCGTAGTGGAAAGAGCACAGGCTTGGGAGCTAGAGGACATTGGTTCTAATCCTGACTCTGCCATTTGTCTGCTCTGTGGTCTTGGGCAAGTCGCTTCACCTTTCTGTGCCTCAGTTACCTCATAAAAATGGGGTATAAGACGGTGAGCCCCTGCTGTGGGTCAGGGACTGTGTCTAATCAGATTACCTTGTATCTATCCCAGTTCTTAGAACAGTGCTTGGCACATAAGTGCTTAACAATTACCATTGTTATTATTATTATTACTATTAGTGTAACACTATTGGTAGACATATTTCCTGCCCACCATGTGCAATCTAGAGGTAGGGAAAGCAGGGTTCATATCACCATTTTACAGGTGAGGAAACTGAGGCACAGAGTGGTTGAATGACTTGCCCAAGGTCACATAGGCTAGTGGCAAAGCTGACTCCTAGCTCCATGCTCCTTTTCCCACTAAGCTACATCAGAAGTCTCTGAGTGCTGAATGGTTGGCAGCTGAGTGGCTGGTGAGAGTTGTTAACTACATTCAAATGGTCCTGGTAAGGTTGACAAGGAAATGGCAGGAAAGGAAAAGATTTTAAAGAAAAAACCTGTATTTCCCAAGCTAGCTAGGGCTAGAAGTCAGATCTCCTGACTCTTTCCTACTGCCGCCGTCTTTCCACTTGACCAGTCAACCGGTGCCTTTCCGAACGTTATTCTCCTCCCGTCAAAAACCCGGCCCAACCTCCAAATCAAAACCTCTGAACCCAGAATCGTCAACTACCTGCGGAATTTGGACCACGGTAGTGCTCTTCAGAGTCACGTCAGCTCTCTTCCTAAACAAAGGCTAATGGTATTGCGTAGTGGTTAGAACACAGGACTGGGAGTCAAAAGGTCATGGGTTCTAATCCCCTGTCTGCCATTTGTCTGCTGTGTGACCTTGGATGAATCACTTGATTTCTCTGGGCCTCAGTTATCTTATCTGTAAAATGGGGATTGAGACTGGAAGGCCCATGTGGGACAGGGACTGTGTCTAACCCGATTTGCTTGCATGCACCCCAGAGCTTAGTACAGTGTCTGGCATATAGTAAGCACTTAATACCACAATTATTAGTATTATTATTAGTAGTAAATTGGTTTCAGTGAAATTATCCAACTAAGGGATAATTAGTTCATTCATTGTCTTTATGTTAAAATTCCCACTGGATAGCCTTTGTAAGAAAAAGAAAATCTGTCAACTCTAAAGGACACACAGATGCCAAAGGTTCAATAAATCAGGAGCAGTTGTGGAGCGTTTAACCATGTGTAGTGTCGGGGACAGTGCAGAAGAGTTAGAAGACATAATCTATGCCCTTTAAGAAAAAAGCACTGGGTGATCCATGTGGCTTTTGAGGTATATTCCAGTCCTATTCTTGGCATCTTTATTCCAAACAGGAATGTCGCTCCTTAATCGGGAGAGACATCCCCAACCCTTGTTCTCTGGTGCTTAGTCTGCTGCATGTATTGGGGTGAAGCCCAAAATGATCCAAAATTCATCCTTCCAACAGTGTGAGGGCATTGGGTTTGAATGACAGAACAAGTAGTGTTCCTGTGTCTTCAACTGAGCAGATCCTATTTAAGTGGAAAGAGCCTTTTAACTTCAATTCTGCGGCAAGGCGCTCTCTAGATTTGAACAGAGATGGATTACAGCAGATGCAGCATTGGTGGCCAGGGTTACAGCAGTTTGTGTAATCTGGCAGGTTTGCATCTAGTCTGGACCTGATTCATACTTTCTAAATATAATTCATTGCCAAGGATGCTCTTTTCTATTTTTTAAAATATCCAAGTGTACCAGTAAGAACGAAGGCAGGTTTTGAAGCAGAGGATGATAAAGGAAATGCAACAGTGTCATTTCCTAGATACCGAAGATAAGGCTTTTGCGTCTAGATTTTTATTCATTGTAAATCTGCCCGTTTAATTAGGAATGTTTACTACGAATTTAAAAGGTCATTGCCACACAAGCAGAGATAATGCCCCTGCCATTTTAGAGCAGAGAGACTATACATCACCGATTAGGAGAGATGTGTAGGCTCCGCTGGGTTTGGGAATTGGTATGACAATGTGAATTTGGCCAGTGTAGGCCCCTAATGCGGAGAACTATTCACGTGAATTATTCTTACTCGCTGCCTGTGTAACCCAAATTCACTGGATAAATCCAGGGCATGGAATAAGGGGTATTTTAGAGGGATCATCTGTACCTAATGAGACATATTCTCGTTTTTCAGTCATTCTCTCTTAGGCTCAGAGATGAAAACGCCTGGAATCTGCCCCTTTTCTGGGTTCTACCATGCAGGCAAAGAGAATGGCTTTTGACAGCGGCAGGGATGGCTTCTGTCAGAGATGTGAAACTACCACATCCATTCAAATGTCCAGAAAGCACAGGGACTGAAGCCGGTCTAGCTACATGGATAGTCTAGATAATTGAGTTAATTTAGTTTTTCTAGTTTGAATGGAAATAGTGATACAGTCAAAAGGACTAAGAATAAGATGGCCCTTAAAATTTTAAAAATGGAAAAGCCATTTGCATGATATTTAGTTTGTGGTGCACTCATTTTATTTGGAGGTGAAAAGCTATCGATCTTGGAGAATCCCTTTTCTTATACCCACACTCACCCACGCACATCATCATCATCATCAATCGTATTTATTGAGCGCTTACTATGTGCAGGGCACTGTACTAAGTGCTTGGGAAGTACAAATTGGCAACATATAGAGACAGTCCCTACCCAACAGTGGGCTCACAGTCTAAAAGGGGGAGACAGAGAACAAAACCAAACATACTAACAAAATAAAATAAATAGAATAGATATGTACAAGTAAAATAAATAAATAAATAAATAAATAGAGTAATAAATATGTACAAACATATATACAGGTGTCGTTTTGCAAGGTGTGATTGCTAGAGCACGGGCCTGGGAATCAGAAGGTCATGGGTTCTAATCTTAGCTCTGCCGCTTGTCTGCTGTGTGGCCTTGGGCAAGTCACTTCACTTCTCTGGGCCTCAGTTCCCTTATCTGTAAAATGGGGGTTCAGACCGTGAGCGGGACAGGGACTCCCACCCGATTTGCCTCTATCCATCCCAGCGCTTAGTACAGTGCCTGGCACGTAGTAAGCGCTTAACAAACACCACAATTATTATTGTTATTTCGAAGATGGTGCTACTGATGGCGAGAGCCTATCCCACCATCCTATCTGGTGTAGCTAAAAGACCAATATGTGGCATACGCTCCTTTTCACGTTGTTTGATTGGGAAGATCTTTGCTGTGTTGGTGATTAGTCCCACACAGAACCAGCTACTGTTTTCAAATCTTCCTCTTGGCATCCCAGTCTTGAGGAGATCAACCTCCCTCCTGACTTGCTGCCCTTCAGGCTGTCTCTATATGTTGCCAATTTGTACTTCCCGAGCGCTTAGTACATTGTACTCTGCACATAGTAAGCGCTCAATAAATACGATTGATGATTGATGATGATGATGGTCTGAATGTTGCAGTTGTCTGAGATACACTGTTTGACGTGGTGCTTTAGCATCTCTTGAAAGTATTTAGTCTGCCTTCTTCAGAGCACGGGCTTGGGAGTCAGAGGTCGTGGGTTCTAATTCCGTCTCCGCCACTTGCCAGCTGTGTGACTTTGAGCAAGTCACTCAACTTCTCTGGGCCTCAGTTCCCTCATCTGTAAAATGGGGATTAAGACTGTGAACCTGATTACCTTGTATCTCCCCCAGCGCTTAGAACAGTGCTTGGCATATATTAAGTGCTTAACAAATGCCACTTGTTATTATTATATGTGTGCCCCCTTTCAGTTCACTGTCCTGCTGCTGCTTGAGTAGCTATTGCTGTCCTCTGTTTTCCTCACATGTCTCACCGAGAAGAACTGTGTTGCCATGAGCATTGCATCCGTGCCTAAGGACCTCACTGTCAGTGATCCTGTACTGCCACGTGATAATAATAATAATAATAATAATAATGGCATTTATTAAGCACTTACTATGTGCAAAGCACTGTTCTAAGCACTGGGGAGTTTACAAGGTGATCAGGTTGTCCCATGGGGGGCTCACAGTCTTAATCCCCATTTTACAGATGAGGGAACTGAGGCCCAGAGAAGTGAAGTGACTTGCCCAAAGTCACACAGCTGACAATTGGCAGAGCCGGGATTTGAACCCATGAACTCTGACTCCAAAGCCCATGCTCTTTCCAGTGAGCCACGCTGCTTCTATCAGCCATTGGTGAAAGCTCTCGAGAAGTTGGTTGGATATGTCTTTGGTAGTAGGCCAATGGCCCTGCTGAAAGCTCACCTCCTCCAGGAGGCCTTCCCAGACTGAGCCTCTTCCTTCCTCTCCCCCTCGCCCCCCTCTCCATCCCTCCCATCTTACCTCCTTCCCTTCCCCACAGCACCTGTATATATGTATATATGTTTGTACATATTTATTTCTCTTTATTTATTTATTTATTTTACTTGTACATTTCTATTTATTTTATTTTGCTAGTATGTTTGGTTTTGTTCTCTGTCTCCCCCTTTTAGACTGTGAGCCCACTGTTGGGTAGGGACTGTCTCCACATGTTGCCAACTTGTACTTCCCAAGCGCTTAGTACAGTACTCTGCACACAGTAAGCGCTCAATAAATACGATTGATTGATTGATTGATTGATAGTAGGGTCACATTCTCTCAGCATGTATAGGAAGCCATGTAGCTTAATGGAATGAGCACTGGACTAGGAGTCGAGAAGTCCTGGTTTTTAATCCCAGCTCTGTCAGTTGCGTGCTGTGTGACCTTGGGCAAGTCACTTAACTCTTCTGAACTTTGATTTCCTTAAGTGTAAAATGGGGTAAAAATACCAGGAGATCCAGTCAATCGTTTTTATTGAGTTCTTACTGTGTGCAGAGCAGTGTACTAAGCGCTTGGAAAATACAATTCAGCAACAGAGAGAATCGACGGGCTCGCGGTTACAGTTCTTCCTTTATCTAAGACTACAAGTTATGCCTGGGACAGGGAATGGGTTTGATCTGATTATCTTATATCTACGCTAGTACATAGCACATTTACCTGGTACACAGTAAGCACTTAATAAATGGCGTTACTCTGTTGTTCTTATGGTGATAATGATGATTTAGAAGGTTGGGCCCCCAACAGCCTTGTAGACCTTGAACCTGTAGCCTGTTATTCCATAGTTCCTCCGCTCTGCCTTGCAGCCTTCTGATTGCTGTGCTGGCCTTTTCGAATCAGTCTTCTACCTCTCTTTCTATCCGGGCATCGTTAAATCGTGTGGTATCTTGCCATCAAGACTCTGGTGTCAAATTTAGGTTCCTTGTTGCTGATGAGGTCGTCAAAAGCTTTTGGAAGGACCCGAAATACAGCAGAGAGGTCTTTGCGTTGTTCTCTGTGCTTTTCCACCGTCTGTCATTCTGCAAAGATACAATCTGCCGGGCTTGTACTGTGTTTGGTGCGAAGCACTTTGCGATTCAGGAGGTACACAGTTGACCTTGTTCTTTAGTAGTCTGTTCGGAAGGATTCGGAACTGCTTGCAGCAAACCACTCCTTGCTGCTCCTCAAAAAAATGATGGCTTACAGAAACATCTCCACCAGGCCAAAAAATTGGCATGTCCACTGGTGGGATGTCCTAATAGAAGAGGTCTGGAGCTGTGCTGTCTGTCACCAAAGTCGGGATTTGCATTCATCTCTTAAGCTCTATATACTGCTGTGGCAGATATAACCACCCTCATCACGGACAAGAAAGGGCAAGTCTCACATAGACGGCAAGAATTCTAGAATGAACGTCTCACCATCGAGGAAGAGACCCTCTGAGGCATAGAAAGCCAGCCAAGATATGAAGGCTGGGCCTTCGCAATAACCTCTGCGGTCAGAGCCATGAAAAACGAAAAAGCATCCGGATCTATGGCCCTAGTGTCTGCTGAGTCTTTTCTTGGACATACGATGCTATGAGAGAAGCCCAGGGAAGCAGCGTGGCTCAGTGGAAGGAGCCCAGGCTTTGGAGTCAGAGGTCATGGGTTCAAATCCCGGCTCCGCCAGTTGTCAGCTGTGTGACATTGGGCAAGTCACTTAACTTCTCTGGGCCTCAGTTCCCTCATGTGTAAAATGGAGATGAAGACTGTGAGCCCCCTGTGGGACAACCTGATTGCCTTGTAACCTCCCCAGAGCTTAGAACAGCGCTTAATAAATGCTATCATTAATTAATTAATTAATTATGAAGGGAATGTCACAAAACTCCAAAGATGCCACCATAAATAATCACCACTTTCAAAAAGAAAGGGGAAAGAGCTAGTTGTAAAACCACCAGATTCTTCTGGCCAGCAAGAAACTAGCAGGAAAGTATAGTATGACAGTGTTGCTTGTCATCGAACACACACGGTTTTCATGCTTTTCCCCAAGGGATATGTGCATGTAGAGGACTATCTTACATAAACCCGAGGCAATGCGTCAGCATAGATGCCCTGGAAAAATCGGAATAGTTGTAATCCAGATGAGTTTTTTAACTATTATCCAATTAGTACCTCCTATGATGTTAAAACCTGTTATTTCACTTGGAAGGGAGCCAGCCGATGATAATGCTTTTTGGAGGCAGAGTATTTTGGTAGGTGGACTTGATGTACTGCACAAGACATGGAGATTATGTCAATTTGCCATAAGATTTTGGTGGTGGTAGTGGAATAGCTCTGAGAAGGAAGACTGGGATTTCTTGATCAGAATTACCCATATTTATGGTCTACATTACCGCATCTTATGAGATAACTCTTCACACAGCTTTGCTTGGCTACTCTGATCTGACCATAGGGTTTTGGTTGTTGGTTGGGGTGTTTTCCTTTTTTTTTTTAATCCAATTTCAGAAGCTATGTCTGTTTTTAATTACTCCTTTTCCTATGCAAATTGGAACCATCTGTCCAAGAACATCTCTAATTACCATATTACAATTACAAAGCATGTTCTTTATCTTGACTGTTTACAGTCGTAATGAGGAGGAGTTCCATGGCTGCCAAATCTCTGCAGAACCCAAATCAAAGGAGTTTCTCTCATTTTAACTTTCCTGCCTGCGCAGGGACTGTTGGAAGCTGGAAAAGGCTTCCAGTGGCAAGAAGTAAATCATGCAGGCATTCAGAAAAGCAGGGACTTGGGAGTCAGAAGGACCTGGGTTCTAATCCTGGTTCTGTCACTTGTCTGCTGTGTGACCTTGGGCAAGTCACCTCACTTCTCTGGGCCTCAGTTCCCTCATCTGTAAAAAATGGGGATTAAGACTGTGAGCCCCATGGGGGACATAGACTGTATAAAATCTGATTACCTTGAATCTACCCCAGCACTTTAGAAAAGTGGAAAAAAAAAAGACGGGGTTCATTGTGGGGAGAAATGTGTCTGTTGTTATATTGTACTCTAAATGCTTAGTACAGTGTTTTGCACACAGTAAGCACTCAATAAATATGATTGAAGGAATGAACCACCTTAAAGTTGCACTGCCATGCTCCTTAATGACAGGCATCCAAAGAAATGTAAAGGGTAGAATATTTTGTTTTAATCACCCATTTTTAATGCATTTTTCCCCCAAGGAAGACTGTAGCTCAGATAAACAAAAATAATACATATGCAGTGAAGGAAAGTGTCTCAAAATGATCTACAGCAGAAACAGTAGCCTCACACATAGAAACAGAAGCAACTTCAAAAGCAAAGTAGGCAGAAAAGGTTGATCTAGAAAGGTCTAGAGTGGCTCAGTGGAAGGAGCAGGGGCTTGGGAGTCAGAGGTCATGGGTTCGAATCCTGGCTCCGCCACTTGTCAGCTGTGTGACTTTGGGCAAGTCATTTAACTTCTCTGGGCCTCAGTTCCCTCATTTGTAAAATGGGGATTAAGACTGTAAGCCCCACGTGGGACAACCTGATCACCTTGTATTCCCCAAGCGCTTAGGACAGTGCTTTGCACATAGTCAGCGCTTAACAAATACCGTTATTATTATTATTATTAGTAGTAGTAGTAGTAGTAGTAGTATTAACTGAACCCAACCCATTGGGGAAAATAGTTCCAAAAACCCAGATTTTGGGTTGCATTCGGTGGCCTCCAAGTTGTGACTGTCAGGAACCATTTTTACAAAGCATCCTCTCTTAGTATGCTCCTAAACACTCAGTGCAGTGCTTTGCACCCATGAAACCCTCAAAATACTATTAATTGATTGGGCAAAGCCCTGTAAATGCTATGGAAAACACAAAGGAAATAGAAAACATGAACCCTGGCCTCAAGGGGCTGGAAACCTAATCAGTCAATCAGTGGTATTTATTGAGCACTTACTCTGTGCAGAGGACTGTACTAGAGAAGGACTGTACAGAGAAGCAGTGTGGCTCCGTGGAAAGAGCACGGGCTTTGGAGACAGAGGTCATGGGTTCAAATCCCAGCTCTGCCAATTGCCAGCTGTGTGACTTTGGTCAAGTCATTTAACTTCTCTGTACCTCAGTTCCCTCATCTGTAAAATGGAGATTAAGCCTGTGAGGACCCCATGGGACAATCTGATTGCCTTGTAACCTCCCCATTGCTTAGAACAGTGCTTTGCACATAGTAAGTGCTTAATAAATGCTATCATTATTATTATTACTAGGCACCTGGGAAAGTACAATACAAGAGGGATCAGACATGATCCTTCCCCATGATAGCTGGACAGGTCTAATCAAAGATTAGACATGCACACATCAATCAGTCGATGAGTTCACATGTGGAGTGAGAAGGCAACTTGTGAAGAAGTGAAGTTGGAACAAAAAGGACAAACCGTTAAGGGCAAAAAGGTAGTGGTACGTCATCATCCATCACAATATTGATTGAGGCGTTTGAGCGCTTATAATGTACTAAGCACTGGGGTAGTTACAAGATCATCAGGTTGGGCCCAGTCTGTATCCCACATGAGGCTTAAAGTCTAAGTAGGAGGGCCAAGCGGTATCGAATGCCCATTTTATGGATGCGGAAATTGAGACACCGAGCAGTTGGGTGACTTGCCCATGGTGACCGAGCAGGCAGATGGTGGAGCCAGGATTAGACCTCAGGTCTTCTTTGCACTAAGTCATGCTGACATTATTGTCACCAGGAAATATTTTTTGAAGGCTCAGGAGGCTATCCGTTACTTCAGAAGATGAAGTCATTTGGGTAAGGATTTAGGAGGAAAGGCCTCAATCTCCACTGATGTCAGGTGGCCTAGTGAGAGAAATGACCTTTAAGAGTACCAGGATCCAAATCACATCTCAAAAAAATGTAGTGAATGAAAGTTAACCTCCAGACCCGGTGATCAAAACTTGTGGATAAATACAAAGGGCACAACTCTGGGCACTCGATGAGGGTGATAGAAAGCAAGAAAATAGAAATAACTTTATTGGTCTAATGATAAACTCCACCAGAAATTTGATTTCGGCATTTACGACCAGCAGACCGAAAGAGAAAGCCCCACTCTCTGTGCTCGGTTCTCCAGAGGTACCATCCGTGTTGTCTTGAATGTGTTGACGACTTCTCCCTAAAACCCTTCAAGATAAATAATTTACCATTTGGAGAGTGCAGTGCTGTCACTTTCAAAAGCGTACCTGTCCTCTGCTAATACATAGCAGCAATCCACCTAAAGGAATCTGCCTCTCTTCACTGAAAGTCCTTGATAGGTGGTACTTTAATCTTTCAGGTTGGTGAGGAGTTTTAGCTTCAAATGACAGGCACACAGGCAAAAAATATGCAGCCAAGAGATCTGGGAATGGATAGTAGAGTCGGTAGGCGGGAGAAAAGAGGAGGAATCTCTGCATAAGGGAGATAAGATTTAGGCTACCACAATCATATTTATTTTATGTAAAGAAGCATTCTATACTTGGCACCGGAATTGCTCATTTTGGACACATGCCTGAGAATCCCAGATAGACCGGCACCTCTATCTTCTAGCCTCCTCCCGAATTTGAAGTGAAAAATGCTTTGGCTAATTTCCATAGCTTAACGAACATGAGAGAAAGTCAACTCTTTTAGACCTGGAGCAGAGGAAATATCATCCCAACTCCGTTCCATTCAGTCTGACAAGATGTCTTGCGGCCTTGCTAAATACCTTGGCAGTTTGGGTATGTTTCTTGCAGAATGATTTGCACGTCATTAAAAATGATCCTTCATGTCAAGAGTTGGATGATCTGGTGACAAGTCGATTGCACGGGACTGAAAATGTTCCAGAGAGAAGCGTAGAGGTCGACCCAAGGAAGTTGTCTGTCTAAGCAGCTGGCACAACCAGAATGCCTTGTCTAACTCCGCAAGTACAGGAAGAAGCTTTTTAGCAAGCACCCGTGTTGCTTTTCTCTACAGAGCTAGAATTGAACGTGATCAGCATATTATTTTAAGCTGCACTTTTTTATGGTTTTTTTCAGCGCTTACTATGTACCAGGCACTATTCTAACTGCTGGGTAGATAAAAAGTAATCAGGTTGGACATAGTCCCTGTCCCATATGGGGCTCACAGTCTCAATCCCCATTTTCCCGATGCGGTAACTGAGGCCGAGAGAAGTGAAGTGACTCTCCCAAGGTCACACAGCAGACAAGGGACAGAACTGGGACTAGAACCCAGGTCCTTCTGATTCCCAGGCCTGTGTTCTGTACTTTAGGCCAAGCACTTTTCAAGGGTCCTCTTGGTCTTTACTTTCTCTCTGAATATTTATTTTATTTTGTTAGTATGTTTGGTTTTGTCTCCCCCTTTTAGATTGTGAGCCCACTGTTGGGTAGGGACTGTCTCTATATGTTGCCAATTTGTACTTCCCAAGCGCTTAGTACAGTGCTCTGCACACAGTGAGCGCTCAATAAATACGATTGATGATGATTGATGATGATACCTCACCAGTTGAGAGTCCCCCGTTCTCCACGCATTTTAAAGTTTCTCTTCTGAATCTGAGCATTCGCAAACCCAAGAATGATTTGGGAAGGGCATTTTGTTGAGATGTTATAAACTGCTAAGTTAGCCAAATCGGCCGATCGAGCGTGGAACATAAGAATTATAGTAGTAATTACGGTATTTGTTAAGCGCTTCCTATGTGGCAGGCACTGTACTAAACGCTGGGGTGGATACAGGCAAATCAGGCTGGACATAGTCCCTGTCCCATGTGGGGCTCACAGTCTCAATCCCCACTTTACAGATGAGGTAACTGAGGCACCGAGAAGTGAAGTGACTTGCCCAAGGTCACACAGCGGATTAGAACCCGTGAAATAGTGAGTGCTTAACAAATACCATAAAGAAGGGGGAAAGGAGGCCCTGAAAAGCACCATTCAGCGATGCTGCTAACCCTAAGGTAGTTAGGCCCGACTGCAAGGGAGCTTAGCTTGGGAATGTCTGTGGATTTGTCTATCTCTCTGCACTCTGGTTGTGCTTTTCCTTGTTTTTCCTCCCTCCTCCTCCCCCTGCCCATTTTATGGTATTTATTAATCACTTAGTATAAGCCAAGCACTGTTGTAAATGCTGGGGTAAATACAAGTTAAACAGGTAAGGCCCAGTCCTTGTCCCACTACGGACTCACGGTCTATGTAGGAGGGAGAATGAGAGTTGAGGAAACTGAGGCACAGAGAAGTAGCATATACTGGCATAAAACCTCAAATCAATGGTGTCACCTTCGAACTTGAAAGACAACTATGCTTACCGAAGGGGAACATTAGGCCTTAGACTGTAAGCTTGTTTTGGGCAGGGAGCCCAGCCACTAATTCTGCAGTATTATACTCTCCCCAGTACTTAATACAGTGTTCTGCACGTAGTAAGCGTTCATTAAATATGATTGATTAGGTCCCGTGGGATAGAGCTGTGGGTTCTATTCATTCATTCAATTGTATTTATTGAGTGT
The DNA here is from genome assembly GCF_015852505.1 of Tachyglossus aculeatus. Taxonomy (NCBI): domain Eukaryota; kingdom Metazoa; phylum Chordata; class Mammalia; order Monotremata; family Tachyglossidae; genus Tachyglossus; species Tachyglossus aculeatus. The sequence goes on along the minus strand of NC_052083.1, from coordinate 12,388,227 downwards.
TTCCTGTGTGCAGAGCACTGTACTAAGTGCTTGGAAAGTACAATTCAACAACAAATAGAGACAGTCCCTGCCCACAACAGGCTCACAGTCTAGAAGGGGGAAGACAGGCATCAAAACAAGTAAACAGGCATCAGTAGCATCAAAATAAGTAAAAAAGCATTATAGATATATACACATCACTAATATAAATAAATAGAATTATAAATACGTACATGTATACACAAGTGCAGTAGAAAGACCACAGTCTGGGAGTCAGAACTCAAAAGCCTGAGTTCTACTCCCGGCTCTGCCACTTGCCCGCTGTGTGACCTTGGACAAGTCACTTAACTTCTCTGTTCCTCAGTTTCCTCTTCTGCAAAATCTTAAAAATAATAATAATAAACCCCTGCTCTTCCTTCCCTTTTGAACGTGTGTCCCTTGTGTGACAGAGAATGTGTGGAATCTGATATCTTGTATCTATCCCAGCGCTTAGTATAGTGTTTGATACATAGTAAGTGCTTAACAAATAGCACAATTATAAATATTCCAATTCTGTAGATATTTCATTGCAGATAATTCAGTAGAGAGGTGACTGCAGGAATACTGATCCACAGAGGATGCGTGTTGGCCCTTGAGTTCTATTACTTTTAATTTTGATTTATGAACTATCAGTGCCCAGGTAGGTGCTGGTCACAGGTCCACTGCTCTCAATCCTTCACCGAGAGTGATGGACTGCTTCCCAAATGGGAAGCATGAACGTTTTTTTGGCAGGAGTAGGATAAACAGATTGGGCCTTAGTTCCCTGGCAGCAATCTGTCTTCAAGGAACTGAATAGCATGTTAACCTTTCAGCTGACCCCATTTTCACTCTGGGTATTTTCTTTCTTGATCTTCATTCCTCTCACCAGAAAGCAGAAACTCACAAGCCACACACATAAAAGCGCAAGGGGGAAGAGAGCTCCAAATGCACCCGCAGAGGCGAGCAGACTGTGTGACACCCGAGGAAGTTCAAAGCAGCTTGGCCTTCCAACCTGTATCACTTGGGACGCATAATGATGTCAGGAAATGGAAAGGGATGGAGTGATATTTGGGGTGGAAGAAAACCCCTTTTCCTAGGTCCTGCTCAGGGAGAGATGGGTTAGTCACCAGGGCTAACAACTCTTGGTGCCGGAAAATGCGAGTGATAAATCTCCAGGCTGAAGCATGTAAAAAGGAGAATGATCGTGACTGGGGTAATGCAAAGTGCATTCAGGCATTGCTTTATTTTCAAATGGCATCCGTGAAGTTCTCACCTTTGCTTTGCAGTATGTTGTGGTCTGGGTTTCATCAGCTACCTATCAATCAGTCAACAACAGTATTTATTAAGCACTTACTCTATGCAAAACACAGAGTACGGTATCAGTCAGTGGTATTTATTTGACCCTTACTGTGTGCAGACAACTGTACTGAGCACTTGGGAAAGTAGAATACGACAGAGAATACACAATCCCTGCCCACAAGGAGCCTACAGTCTACAATAGAATTAGTAGACAAGAGCCCTTAAAAATGGTTTTCTATGAGGAGATTGTATTGTCTCTTTCCACACCCTTAATAGAGTGCTCTGCATAAAATAAGCATTCAGTACAGTCGATTGGGGCGATCCCTTATCTAAATAAGATTAAGGTCAGCAAACCCTTCCTCCCAGTCAACTGTCAGAAACTCTGCCATCCTCTCAGTTGGCTTATGTTTTTGGTAGAGTCCAAAGCAACCTTGTTGAGGATGCCCAAAGCATTACTTTTACACAATTGAAAGCGTCCAGAGAAGCAGCCAAAAAGGTAAGGGTCCCGCTAAGGCAAAAAGCCAAGGAAGTGAGGGATTGATTGACTGCTCCTCCATTCTTGGCCATTTTAGTACTCTGACAAATGGATAAGGTAGGAGTTATTCCCAAACAGAGCCATGTTAACCCATGATAAATGAGTCTAATTAGGACAACAGAGCTACTGGTGCCAGGATTTGCCGGCACACAGGCTCTGCTGATGGGGGTATATGATGTCCTCCACCATGGAGGTTTATTCAGAGAGGAAAATCATTGGGTTGACATTTCAAACTTGGGTCACTTCCCTCCTTGCCTTAGTTCAGAAAGGAGCTGAGGCTAACACTGCATTGAAGCAGCGGGGCCTATTGGAAGAATACAGTTCTAGGAATCGGAGGATCTGGGTTCCAATCCCAGCTCCACCACTTGTCCGCTGCGTGACCTTGGACAAGTCACTTGATTTCTCTGTGCCTCAGTTTCCGCAGCTGTAAAATGGGGAATCAAAACCTGTTCTTCCTCTTACTTAGACTATTTATTTATCTATTTATCTATTTATTTATCCCCCCGTCTTACCTCCTTCCCTTCCCCACAGCACCTGTATATATGTATACATGGTTGTACATATTTATTACTCTATTTATTTATTTATTTATTCATTCATTCTACTTGTACATTTCTATCCTATTTATTTTATTTTGTTGGTATGTTTGGTCCTGTTCTCTGTCTCCCCCTTTTAGACTGTGAGCCCACTGTTGGGTAGGGACTGTCTCTATGTGATGCCAATTTGTACTTCCCAAGCGCTTAGTACAGTGCTCTGCACAGAGTAAGCGCTCAATAAATACGATTGATTGATTGATTGATTAGACTGTGAGCCCCATGTGGGATTGGGACTGTCTGACCTGATTATCTTTTATCTTCCCCAGCACTTAGTTCAGTGTTTAGCATGTACTGAAATCTCCGAACGAATACTGCATTTATTATGGCACTTCTGTAGCTGGAGGAGTTCCTGTGCTCTCTGACTCTGCTCCCAGGCCCAAGAGGTGGGTTACTGTGAGAGAGGTCAGGGCCTGGTCTGTTTGAACTGTGGTCTCCACAATCCCAGAAAATTTTATCAAATAGATTGGACAGGGAGCCAACTTTGTTGTGGGGCAGACAGGGTGGGGTGGTGGGTAGGCTTTGAGGGGATGGATGGAGAGGGAGAGAAAGATAAAGGACTATCACTATCCAACCATTTCCTCTTCCTCCTTGTCCACTATCCCAGGACGAGAAATCCCCCTGACAGGGTTAATACAAACAATCATTCAGTCAATTATATTTACTGAGTGCTTGCTGTGTGAAGAGCTTTGTACTAAGTGCTTGGGAGAGTACAATACAACAGAGTTGGTAGACATGTTCCCTGCCCACAAGGAGCTTGGTCTTGCCTTATGCTGTTGAGTCATTCAATCGTATTTATTGAGCTCTTACTGTGTGCAGAGCACTGTACTAAGCTCTTGGGAAGTACAAGTTGGCAACGTGTAGAGATGGTCCCTACCCAACAGCGGGCTCACAGTCTAGAAGGGGAAGACAGACAACAAAACAAAACATATAAACCAGATAAAATAAATATGTATAAGTAAAATAAATAGAGTAATAAATATGTACAAACATATATACATATATACAGGTGCTGTGGGGTGGGGAAGGAGGCAAGGTGGAGGGAAAGGAAGGAGGGGGCTCAGTGTGGGAAGGCCTCTTGGAGGAGGTGAGCTCTCAGTAGGGCTTTGAAGGGAGGAAGAGAGCTAGCTTGGAGGGTGTGCAGAGGGAGGGCATTCCAGGCCAGGGGGAGGACGTGGACCGGGGGTCGATGGCGGGACAGGCGAGAATGAAGCCCAGTGAGGAGGTTAGCAGCAGAGGAGCGGAGGGTATGGACTGGGCTGTAGAAGGAGAGAAGGGAGGCGAGGTAGGAGGGGGTGAGGTGATGGACAGCCTTGAAGCCGAGAGTGAGGAGAATTTGCCTGATGCGTAGGTTGATTGGTAGCCACTGGAGATTTTTGGGGAAGGGAGTAACATGCCCAGAGCATTTCTGCACAATGACGATCCGGGCAGTAGCGTGAAGTATAGATTGAAGTGGGGAGAGACAGGAGGATGGGAGATCAGAGAGGAGGCCGATGCAGTAATCCAGTCGGGATAGGATGAGAGATTGAACCAGCAGGGTAGCAGTTTGGATGGAGAGGAAAGGGCAGATCTGAGATCGGCAGGTTTTGGTGATGGATTGGATGTGAGGGGTGAACGAGAGAGCAGAGTCGAGGATGACACCAAGGTTGTGGGCCTGTGAGACGGGAAGGATGGTAGTGCCGTCAACAGTGATGGGAAATTCATGGAGAGAGCAGGGTTTGGGAGGGAAGATAAGGAGTTCAGTCTTGGACAAATTGAGTTTTAGGTGGTGGGCAGACATCCAGATGGAGATGTCTTGAAGGCAGGAGGAGACACGAGCCTGAAGGGAGGGAGAGAGAGCAGGGGCAGAGATGTAGATTCAGGTGTCATCAGCGTAGAGATGATAGCTGAAGCCATGGGAGTGAATGAGTTCACCAAGGGAGTCGTTTCCCAGAGCTCTCCCAGAATGCCTCACCTCCATCTGCAATCATTCTGGTAGTTTATCCAGCGTTTTCTTGGTAACAAATACGGAACTGGTTTACCATGGCCGCCTTCTGTGCAGTAAACTTGAGTCTCCCCCCTCGACTCTGTCCCATGATGCTGCTGCCCAGCACTGGTGAGTTTTGCCTTGCCTTGCCTTCCACTGGCTATCCACTGCTCAAGCTAGAGATGGAATGGATATGCCTCTGCTTGACTCTTCCTCCCATAGCCGCAACTGGTAGAGTGCTGGAAACTCCTGGTGCAATCCTGAGAGGGGTCAAGGAGCTTAAAGTCTACAAAGTATCTCACCTTGTATCCCCCCAGCGCTTAGAACAGTGCTTTGCACATAGGAAGCGCTTAACAAATACCAGCATCATCATAGATTAGCTCCTTACTCTACTTGTGAGATTTCTATTTCTATTACTCTCTCTTCAGTATAGTGCTTGGCTCATAGTAAGTGCTGAGCAATATGGTTATTATTATTATTTTTTCACGGAAACATTTGTCTAAAGATGTTAAAAGAGAATGCAACTCCCAAAGAGTTAACTCAGTGCCATCTCTCTTTGTGGACGAGGCTCTGGAGTTCAGACACGGTTTTAGTGACCGTCTTCTGAGATTGTGTGGCTAATAGGACTTTATGGTTGCTGTTTTGATTCTCATAAAGGGGTTCCCCAGTTTCATTAGGAGACAGCAAATTCTTCAAACTATGAAATCGAAAACACACAAGATGACTCCTAGGTGTGCTAGCTCAAGAAAATAGAGTTTTGCAGAAGAGCCTGGAAATGCGTAATAGAAGTAGCAAACATTAAAGTTTGAGATACTTAAGGGCCCAACCCAAACCTTTTTCTCAGAAGGGCTCAAGACCCCAGAATAGGCCGGTTCTGACCATCTAATCTAGCATCACCTTGTAGTTCTCACCCACTGCACTAAGGAAGTTTCGGGGAATGTATAAGATTTGGTCCACGCTCTCAGAGAGGACATAAGGGGAGCCAAGACCATAGGAAACTTAACTGCTGTATATTTAACAATAAGCAAACTTCACGAGCAGAGGCACAAACGTGGCAGCAAATTTTACTCCTGTTCCAACTGCCTTAGTGTTTCGAGAGCATTTCTTTATTTTCCCCTCAAGATCAGGAGAGCTTCCAGCGGTGTGGCTTAGTAGAAAGAGTGCAGGTTTGGGAGGCAGAGGACGTGGGTTCTAATCCCGGCTCTGACACTTGTCTGCTGTGCGACCTTGGGCAAGCCACTTAAACTTCTGTGCCTCAGTTACCTCATCTGTAAAAATGGGGATTAAGACTGTGAGCCCCACGTGGGACAACCTGATTACCTTATATCCACCCCAGTGCTCCGAACAGTGTTTGGCATATAGTAAGCGCTTAACAAATGCCATTATGTAAGCAGTGTGGCTTAGTGGAAAGAACATGGGCTTGGGAGACAGAGGACGTGGGTTCTAATCCTGGCTCAACCTCTTGTCTGCTGTGTGTGTGGCTTTGAGCAAGCCACTTAACTTCTCTGTGCCCTGTTACCTCATCTGTAAAATGGGGATTAAGACTGTGAGCCCCACGAGGGACAACCTGATTACAATAAGAATAATAATAATAATAATAATAAATGCCATTATTGTTATTATTATCATTATTATTACCTTGTATCTACCCCAGCACTTAGAACAGTGCTTAACAAATGCCATTATTATTATTATTATTATTATTATTATTATTATTTTTCCAACCTCTCTAGTTAACCCTCCTGGCACCACTGGCTCTGAAGGCTAGCCCTAACGATAGACTTTCTTTAAACATTCCTTAAACACTAGAGCCAAAGGGCCAAGTTCCCCTAGTGAGCTCTTTCTTGGTTTCAGTTCTTTCTGGCTGCCAAACCTATGGAGGTTCCTAGTAGCACTAACATTTTCTCCTGCAAGGATTGTAACCTGGTTTGAAGATCATCATCCTGTGCTAGGGTGGAGAGGGGCATAACCTCTATTTTATGGGATATTAGACATAAAGCTTATTTGCTCCTCACAACATGGAAATTAGAATTAGGCCCAGCCACATACCCTATATATCTTTATTTAAGCAATAAAGGCCAAGGCACAGAACATATCCTTGGAATTAATGCCTGGCTGGGAGAGTTGATAGCCCCCAGCACGGGAGCGGGTCATTAACTGTAGCGGTCAATTCCCCAGGAAATGCTCTGTATCTGAGGCATTGACTAGTATTCCTTGAATAACAGATGAAATTTAATGTTACTCTTCTCCAAGCCCCATCGCCTTCCTCAGCGGTCATGAAAGGGCCGGGGTCTATGGACTTGGGTCTCTTGTCATTTCCATCCTCAGTCAATCCAAATTCCCCCCATCCCCATTCCTTTCTACTTTATGTCACAATTATAAAGCAGCCTTCTTTGGTTGGGTTCTACTTGGGAGAAGCTAGAGGCCCACGATAGGGTGAAGAAAGACAAGAAGAGGGTGGTTGTTGATTGAGTTTTTGATTGAGTATCATGGGAGTGTGTCTTCTCATTCAATCCAATCAGCCTACCTGGGAGTCCTCGATTCATGTTCATAAAAATGGCAATAAATCCTGGATTGCACTGAACCCACTTGAGCGACAGATTTTGGACTAAGAGAAATTCTGCTGGAGAGTGTTGAAGTGATTGAAGAAGGGAGGAAAAATGGTCCACTTTTAGCTGTAAACTATCCCGACAGATCTGTGCTCAATACTCACAGGCTGATAGGCAATACAAGAATTGGCTCATTATCTGCATAAACAGCATTGCTTTTTGAAGTTAGAAAGTAACAATAATAATAATAATGGCATTTATTAAATGCTTACTATGTGCAAAGCACTGTTCTAAGCACTGGGGAGGTTACAAGGTGATCAGGTTGTCCCACGGGGGGCTCACAGTCTTAATCCCCATTTTCCAGATGAGGGAACTGAGGCCCAGAGAAGTTAAGTGACTTGCCCAAAGTCACACAGCTGACAGTTGGAGGAGTCGGGATTTGAACCCATGACCTCTGACTCCAAAGCCCGGGCTCTTTCCACTGAGCCACTCTCCAGCTGGGAATTTGGATCCCTGAATTTCAGGGGGAACAGAAGAGCCGGGGGCTTGTGGACAGAGCATGTCAAATACGATTCTAGATCCTACTGTAATAGATTAATAAGAAATCAATGGCTCTTAATGTTTTAAAGATACCCCTTCCTCTCCCCTCCCCGAACTTGGTCACTTTTAAATGCTTCTTTGTGAGATGGAAACACAAATCTCCTTATAGTTTCCCTTTTTTAGTTAAAAGGGGAGGCACATTAGGAAGGAAACATTAATCTATTTCTTTCTTTCTGTGCCTCTGAGAGCTTAGAGTTACCAGCCCTCCAACAGCTTAATATTTCTTTGTCTCAACTTGCGTGAGGGACCCTTAGTTAAAAGGAAAACAGGGTGGGCTTATGATTTTATGACTTTTTTAATTAAGAAGGGTTATTTCGAAGCGGGCCTACTTTACAATATTTCTTTGTTGTGCCTGTGCCGAGTGAAAAAAGATAAATAGAATTTTCCATGACACAGACATGTTCTCTCACCAAGTTGAAAATGGGCTTTTCTTTTAATAATTGAATTTATTGACTTTTTTTCTTTAGGGAGCTTAAATTTGAATTGGGTTTTTTAATCACTCGACATCTCTTCATCAAGGGGGTGCCATAAACCACGGCATCAGTACAAATAATAAAATAATTCTGCCTAATTACCAAGTTGCTAGGCGCTTGATTTAGGCGCAGTGACAAAAAAATCTTACTTGTTCTTACTTTTCCCTTTTTAAATGGTATATTTTATGTGCTTACTATGTGCCAGGCCCTTAATAAGCTCTGGGGTAAATTCAAGACAAGCAGGTTGGACGTGGTCTCTGTCCCACATGGGGCTCACAGCCTTAATTCTCATTTTGCAGATGAGGTCACTGAAGCACAGACAAGTTAAGTGCCTTGCCCAGGGTCACACAGCAGACAAGTGGTAGAGCCGGGAGTAGAACCCAGGTCCTCTTATTCCCAAGCTCGTGCTCTTTCCACTAGGCCATGCTGCTTCTCTAGCACACTGATTTTTAGTCCTTGTAAATTCCTAAATTAAGTAGCGTCTCTCAGAGAAACGAGAATGTACCTGTATAGAATTATTCAGCTAGACCCTGGCTGGAAATCTCCCTGGCCTCCAGCATCCAGCTTTTGTGAAGGGCTATTTTAAGGAGGGGGAGGTGGTAAGTGCTTAACAAATCCCACCATTATTATTATTATTATTACTCTGTTCATAATAATAATAATAATAATAATATTACTCTATTATTGTTCAGTCTCTGAGGACTGAACAAGGGGAAGTAGGTAAGCGCTGCAGCAAAAGGTGAGCAGTATGGCAAATTTCCCACCAGTGAGAGTTGTTAAACTGGGATGGGTTAATGATGAAGCCTGCAATCTCCTACCCTGGAGGGTTTTTGAAGGTTTAATCCATCACTGGTATTTATTGAACGCTGAAGCAGAGCACTGTACTAAGCATTAGGGACAGTACAATACAGAAGAGTTGCTAGACATCCCTGCCCACGGCAAGCTTACAGCGTAGAGGGGAGACAGATATTAAAGTAAACTATGGATGTGGATGTAACTGATGGAGCTCTGGAACTGAATGAGTCTGGATAGCCAGAGTCGAGGGTGACAGTAACTAGATCCATTCCGCTCACCCCTCGGATTCTAACCTCTAGCAATCAATGTTATTTATTCATTTATTTATGCATATTAATGTCTCTCTCCCCCTCTAGACTGTGAACTCATTGTAGGCAGGGAATGTGTCTGTTTGATATATTGTACCCTCCCAAGCTCTTTGTGCAGTGCTTTGCACACGGGGAGGGCTTGATAAATACAAGTGAATGAATAAATGAATATTTATTGAGCACCTACTGTAGGCGACTATTCTGGGTATAGAATGCTGTAATAGCTAGTGGGAATACCTATATTTATCCCGGGTTAAATAAAAGCAAGAAATTCTATACCTGGGTCACCTTAGTGGCCAATTCTGCCTCAAATCATGGCAACAGGAAGCTGGGCAGAGCAATATGCCCCTTTAGTTATCTGAATTAAGGTAGGAGTATATCATGTAATGTCCTGAGTTTTCCCTCTGTGCCTTTAATTGTCCCTCTGGTCATATATTCTCTCTCTCTCTCTCTCTCTCTCTCTCTCTCTCTCTCTCTCTCTCTCTCTCTCTCTCTCTCTCTCTCTCTCTCTCTCTCTCTCTCTCTCTCTCTCTCTCTCTCTCCTCATTATCTTTTCTCCCTAAGCCCCTCCTTTTTTTAGTAACTCTCTGCTCCTCCTTCTTTTTACCTATCTCTCCACTCATTTGTCCTTCCCTGTGTCCTTATCCTCTCTTTTTCATTCAATCATATTTATTTTTAATTCCCCTTGTCCCCTCTTCTTGCCTCTCTTCATTTTCTTCTTTCAATCCTCTTCCTATCTGCCAGCTTTTCTCATCTTATCATTTTTCTCTCTTTTTTCAACTAATGTAGTCATTGTCTTGTAATGTTTCCCCGGCTTCCTGTCACTCAAATTCTACCTGTCACTTTCCACCTGGACTTTTACCATCAATCTTCTTGCCTCTCCATTCTCAGCCTCTTTAGCTCTTCCTCCCTCCCAGCCCTCTCTTCTTCCATTCTTTCTGCCCTATTGGCCTTGCCTCACTCTTGCCCCCTCTCCTCTCCCTCAACCCTGAAAAGAAAAAGATTCCCAGGGTGTGGGGGAAACTGAGCCCTTGCACCGGGGAGATGTTGGGTAGTAGGAGGGTGGAGGGAACACCCCTCATCCTACACACTCTCATCCCACACAGTGATGCTCCTTCCATGCCATGTGACGGGTTAATTCCAGTCAGAAAGAGAGGAAAGCATGTTGAGCTGGTGCATGTGTTAGAGCCCACAATGATGCAGTGTTTAGTCACAGTGCACAGAGCACCATACGGACCAAATTGGGCCCCCCAAATCTCACTCTTTATTTTGAAAGCCGCTCACCCTCTTGATTGCACTAGGCACTCTCCAAGCTGTATGTATAAAAACAGCAGCTGACCGATTTGTAGTCTCACAAAAACTTGATTCTTCAAAACCATTTAGCCCATTTCGTTAAACCCTGGCACTTGAAAAACACACTCAGTGGCAAAAATCAGACCACTTGTAACATTTTGGGGGCAGTTTTTCCTCGGACCCATAAAATAGTGGTTTCTGGTATTTGAATAATAATAATAATGGCATTTGTTAAGCACTTACTGTGTGCAAAACACTGTTCTAAGCGCTGGGGAGGATACAAGGTGATCAGGTTGTCCCACGTGGGGCTCACAGTCTTCATCCCCATTTTACAGATGAGGTAACTGAGGCCCAGTGAAGTGATTAACCCAAAGTCACACAGCTGACAAGTGGCGGAGCCGGGACTTGAACCCATGACTTCTGACTCCAACGCCCGTGCTCTTTCCGCTGAGCCACGCTGCCTCTCTAATTACTTCAAATGTGAAGTAATTTGAAGCAAAACACTGGGTCTTAATGAGTTGTCTTTTCCCCTGTTGGTTTGTGCATTAGTATTGATTTCAGAAGTGAAATTGAAGAGGGCAGAGAGGTTAGAAAATCCCATTGCAAATGCATTTGAAAGGGCCTCCAAGGTGTTTTACTGACTTCACTGGAGTAAGTGAAGTGTGAGCCTAGCAGCATCCTTTTTTCCCTCCTGCCTTTGGCGACGGCATCACTGTCTTCCCAAGGCTGCATTCGTGAGGGAGGACTGAGGTGTGACCGTGGGTGAGATTGGATGGAGCCACAACCCCTCAGTCCAGCCTGGAGGGACAAGCGGGACTGCTAGGCTGTGACCCAAGGCAGTACGTGAATGGCTCCGTTCCAAACCCGGAGGGGAAGACAAAATAAATAATGTCTGTTGGATCAGCAGAGGAATGAGCCTACCTAGCCCCGGGCCATTTTGGGGGGATGTCTAAGCCTGGGGCAGCAGAGACTCAGGCCTAAACGGGGTGGATTTGGCCATTCTCTCTGGAAGGGATCATATGGCCTCCCTCTTAGGGAAGAGATGTCTCCAGGAAGGTATTTGGAGCGGTGATTCCCAGTGCTCGGGAACAAAGTGCTTCAATGGAAATGGTTGTCCCCCACTGTAGACTTAGCATCCTAAGTCAAACCTTTAACTGAAACATCACCCTGCTAGGAAATGCTGAATGTGTATATTCCTTCTTTTGATGATGATGATGATGGCGGCATTTATTAAACACTTACTATGTGCAAAGCACTGTTCTAAGTGCTGGGGAGGTTACCAGGTGATCAGGTTGTCCCACGGGGGGCTCACAGTCTTAATCCCCGTTTTCCAGATGAGGCAACTGAGGCACAGAGAAGTTAAGTGACTTGCCCAAAGTCACCCAGCTGACAAGTGGCGGAGCCGGGATTTGAACTCATGACCTCTGACTCCAAAGCCCGGGCTCTTTCCACTGAGCCACGTACTTCTCCAGAACAGCGCTCGGCACACAGCAAGCATTCAACAAGTACGGTAATTGCTTCGTTATTGCCAAAGAACCCAGCTGGCACCAAATTTTCCTGAGCAATTTGAATATAAATGACTGAAAAAGAGTAAGAAGCAATGTCTGACATCACACCAAGGTGTCTTTTGATGAAAAATATGTCTTTCTTTTCTAAAGTATACCTGGGGTATTTTAGGTGATTCTATTTTCTTAGGATAATGTCGGATGAGTCCCTTTAATGGACTCAACTAAGACTTGGGAACATTTTGTTATTTGACATCGAAGGTTTCCATTTGAGGAATTCTGAAACAACTCGGACTTCTAACCGAATTGGGAGTTGTTTGGCTTAAGCTTATATACAGAAAGTTATATACTAAGTTCAACTTGACGGAAGGCTATACAGAGAAAGGTACGACTTCCAAACTTATGTGTGTGCACGGGTGTATGTGTTTAGTGCAGTAGCTTATCGTGAGCAAATTCCGGTCAACCTAAATTTCAGTTAGCGGAGGACTTCGAAATGGAAAAACGAATCGGAAGAATAATCAGTGAACTGTTTAATCATTCAAACGAGACTGGGTTTAGCTAGTTCTGCCTGTAACAAGGAAGTATTGATTATCACAGGCAGTCCTGAGGTGCCAGACCATGAGCCTCATGTGCTTTCCGTAGGAGAGTGATTTTTAGAAAGTTAAAGTTCAACTGGGAGAGATTAAATGACTGGGTGGAAACCCAGAGAATGGCTAACAGAGGAATAAAGATAAGCAGAAAGTTGCAAAGATTGCAGGTGGGAACAGAAAACAAGAGGAAGAGAGAATGCGCGTAAAGGGAGTAGTAGCCTCCAGAAAGAGGTCAGTGGAAAAATGCTACCTTGATAAATCAATCAATAGAATTTGAATGCTTACTCTGAGGAGAGCATTGTATTAAGTGCTTGGGAGAGTACAATAGAGTTGGTAGATGTGACCCCTGCCCTAAAGGACCTTACCAGCTAATGGGAAAGACAGACCCTTGTTACCTATGTTACAGGTAGGAGGAAGCAGTAGCATCCAAAGATATGACATAACTGCAACTGGGTAAAAGTTTGAGTACCAAGTGCTGAAGTGGCAGTTGTGGGGAAATAAGTTGGGGATATGAGCGAGAAATAGGGAGGGCTTCCTAGAGATATGATTTTAACAGGGCTTTGAAGATAGGGAGAACGGGAATCTGCAGAATGTGAAGCGGGAGGGAGTTTCAGGTAGAAGGGAGGGCATGAGCAGAAGTTGGGCAGCAAGAGAGATGAGTAAGGGACCCAGTGAATAAATTGGGTTGAGATGAGTGAAAGCTTGATGCAGAGAGGAATGGACAGCCACTGGGGCATTTTGAGGAATGGGGAGTCGTGAGCAATGGGATGTTGAGAAAACTGAAGCAGAGCAAAGCATGGACTGGAGAGAGGAGAGAGAAAATGGAGGCAGGAAGGCCTGTGAGGAGGCTGATGTAGTAGTTAAGTCGGGATATGACGAATGTGTGGACATGTTTGGTGACAGTTTGGATGGAGAGGCAGGGCGATATTCTGGAGATGATGTGAAGATAGAACTGACAAGATTTGGAGATTGACCCACTATGTGGGTTGAAGGAGAGAGATCAGTCATCGATGAGTGAAGCTTGCAATTTTATCTGTACTCCGTTCAGTACTCTTGATCTTGCATTTTTCGCCATTTGACAAACACTACTCCTTTCCCATTAGGTTGAAGGTGTGTGAGAATGGGAGACATTAGGCATTATCCTTGTTCTATGTCATACCTAAGCCACCCAGGGCTGGGGTCTGAACACAACAGGCACTCAGGAAATGCTGGAACAGAGACAGGGAAGCAGAGAGTCAAGGCGGAGAGGCTTCAAAGCAATGATAAGAATTGAATGGGAGAGGAATCAGAGGGACAAAGGATGACAGAAACAGGGTAAGCAGAAAGGAATATTGAGAGGGAGTGGAAAAGGAGAATGGGAAAGGAAAATTAGGAGACCCACCCGGGATCAGAGAAGAGAGCAGGGCAAGGCTACAGAGAAGAGACAAGCAAACTAGGGCAATGTGGAAAGAAAAAGACCAGCAGAAAGTGTTGAGGGATATTCATTCATTCATTCAATCGTATTTATTGAGCGCTTACTGTGTGCAGAGCACTGTACTAAGCACTTGGAGAAGTACAAGTCGGCAACATATAGAGACAGTGTCTACCCAAGAATGGGCTCACAGTCTAGAAGGGGGAGACAGACAGCAATCCAGAGGAAAGAGTAGAATAACAGAAAGGACAAAGACAGTGAAAATCCTCTAGTTTTTCCACTAATCTAGTATATGCACTGAGTACATTTTCTGTGCACAGCACTGTACTAAGTGCTTGGGAGAGAGTATACCAGAGAAAGTGGGCCTTATCATTACGTCAAGGAGTTTACGATCTAGTGGGGAAGACAGGCATTAAAATAAATTACAGGTAGGGTCTATCAAAGCATAGTGATTTGTACATAAGGGCAGTGAGTAACGTAAGTGCTTAAGGGGCAAGGATTCAAGTGCAGCGGTGATGAAGTAGGGTGGGGAAAGATTAGTCAGGAAGTGCTTCATGGAGCTCTGAATTTAGTGGGCCTTTGAGATGGGGTGAGTAGTGAGGAGTTCCTGGGAAGAGCGCGGGCACAGTGGAGACAAGACCCAGGTGTGTAGACTGGGTTGTAGTGGGAGGGGAGTGAGGATAAATAGGCTGGAGAGAGCTGATTGAGTGCCTTAAAAGTCCATGGGAAGGAGTTCCTGTTGAAAGATGGGCAACCGTTAGAGGGTTTTTAGGGTGCAGAGATGTGCGCAGAATTATTTTTCAGAAAAATTGTATGGGCAGCAGAGTGAAGAGTGGACCGGAGAGGCTGGAGGTGTGTTTGGGGAGGTTGGGTGTGGTCAGCAAGGAGTGATGCAGTAATCGAAGCCCAGTATGACAAGGACTTGGAGTGGGGCAAGTTTGGATGGAAAGGAAGAGGCATATTCTGGAAACGAGACACAGCATGACCTAGTGTGTCAGAGTATCAGGGTTCTAATCCCAGCTCCACCACTTGTCTGCTGTGTGACCTTGGATGAGTCACTTAACTCCTCTGTGCCTCAATTACCTCACCTGTAAAAGGGGGATTCTCCCTCCAGTTTAGACGGTGAGCCCCATGTGGGACAGGGACTGCGACCAACCTGATTAATTTCTATCTACCCTGGTGCTTAACAAATAGTAAGCACTTAACAAAGCAGCGTGGCTCAGTGGAAAAGAGCCCGGGCTTTGGAGTCAGAGGTCATGGGTTCAAATCCCTGCTCTGCCAATTGTCAGCTTTGTGACTTTGGGCGAGTCACTTCACTTCTCTGTGCCTCAGTTCCCTCATCTGTAAAATGGGGATTAAGACTGTGAGCCCCCCGTGGGACAACCTGATCACCTTGTATCCCCCCCAGCGCTTAGAACAGTGCTTTGCACATAGTAAGCACTTAACAAATACTATTATTATTATTATTATTATTGTTATTATTATTAACACATACCATAAAAGAAGAGT
This sequence comes from Tachyglossus aculeatus, assembly GCF_015852505.1. NCBI lineage: Eukaryota > Metazoa > Chordata > Mammalia > Monotremata > Tachyglossidae > Tachyglossus > Tachyglossus aculeatus. Next base: position 12,372,804 of record NC_052083.1, on the reverse strand, counting down.
GTCTTGCTTGGTGGAGGGAGATGAGCACGCACAGTAAACACTCAATCCAGTGACTGCTAGGCAAGGGGAGTGGGTGGAGAAGCAGAGGCCTTTTGTTTACCACTAGGCAACCCATCTGGACTGTCCCTCCCTCCTTTTTTTTCTTTAAATCAATCTATTGCCACCGCAGCAGAAAAACGACCTTAATCAATAGAGATTAATAGAGCAGCATGTGCATGTTTCCTACGACGAATATGAAACCTGAATTACCTGTCTCTGTAGAGGCGCCGAGGTGCCTGTGCTCCATGGGTATCTAGGGCTTAAAAATAAGATTATTATTGAAGAGGGCAGCAGGCTATTTAGGAAGTGTGCGGGTGTCATAGCATAGAAGCTTTGCAGCTAAGCACAGTAATTTATGTTGATAAATTACAGCTGTCAGAGTGTCCAGATTGCTTCAAGGGATACATTTCCAAATTCACATTTCTGGTTCATACGTTCCATGGACTTCTCCAAAAAGCAAGGTGGGCTTTTGGTGGCATTCTTCAAATAGGTACAGCAGAGTTTATTAATCATTATTATCATCATCGTCAGTGAAATAAATTGATATTCACAACAATACTGATTTGGTTGAGGTCTTAAGGGGGAAGACCATCTGAAGGAGAATCAATCAATCAATCAATCAATTGTATTTATTGAGCGCTTACTATGTGCAGAGCACTGTACTAAGCGCTTGGGAAGTACAAATTGGCATCACATAGAGACAGTCCCTACCCAACAGTGGGCTCACAGTCTAAAAGGGGGAGACAGAGAACAGAACCAAACATACCAACAAAATAAAATAAGTAGGATAGAAATGTACAAGTAAAATAAATAAATAAATAGAGTAATAAATATGTACAACCATATATACATATATACAGGTGCTGTGGGGAAGGGAAGGAGGTAAGACGGGGGGATGGAGAGGGGGACGAGGGGGAGAGGAAAGAAGGGGCTCAGTCTGGGAATGAGAATGATCATAAAATGACTGAAATTGGGATTTTCGGAAAAGGAAGAAGTCCACGATATAAAGAAAATGATTGCTTAGAAACCAGTTACCAGGACTCCTCCGGGAGGAGGTAAATGCTAAGAATGAGGGCGCAGGAGGGGAATATTCCCAGACGCAAAAGTTGGGAAAGGTAGGAGGAAAATCTGGGTCCTCTAACTGTGTGAGGGAAGGGAATCCATGTGGGAACACCAAAGAGACTTGGAGAGAGAGCCTCCCACTCGGGAAAAGTGAAAAACATTATCACAGAGGCTCTGGGAGCAAGAGTGGGAAAGTTAAAGAGGAAAGGGACTTAGCGGGAGGGTGGGGACTGTGATAACTAGATGACTTGTCCTTAGCCGATCTCCTTTGAGGAGGGGCTCTTGATAATGAAGAGCAGCGTGGCTCAGTGGAAAGAGCAAGGGCTTCGGAGTCAGAGGTCACGGGTTCAAATCCTGGCTCCGCCGCTTGTCAGCTGTGTGACTTTGGGCAAGTCACGTAACTTCTCTGGGCCTCAGTTACCTCATCTGTAAAATGGGGATTAAAACTGTAAGCCCCTCTTGGGACAACCTGATCACCTTGTATCCTCCCCAGTGCTTAGAACAGTGCTTTGCCCATAGTAATTGCTTGACAAATACCAAAATTATTATTCTTATTATTAATGAGCCATGAGGAGTGGCATCTCTTCTTGTAACTTCTAGGGCCCCTTCAAGTCCATTCAACAAATACCATTATTATTATCATTATTAACTGATCCCAACCCGTTGGGGAAAATAGTTCCAAAAACCCAGATTTTGGGTTGCATTCGGTGGCCTCCAAGTTGTGGCTGCCAGGAACCATTTTTATAAAGCATCCTGTCTTAGTATGCTCCTAAACACTCAGTGCAGTGCTTTGCACCCATTAAACCCTCAAAATACTATTGCTTGATTGGGCAAAGCCCTGTAAATACTATGGGAAACACAAAGGAAATAGAAAACATGAACCCTGGCCTCAAGGGGCTGGAAACCTAATCAGTCAATCAGTTTTATTTATTGAGCACTTACTCTGTGCAGAGGACTGTACTAGAGAAGGACTGTACAGAGAAGCAGCGTGGCTCAGTGGAAAGAGCCCGGGCTTTGGAGACAGAGGTCATGGGTTCAAATCCCGGCTCCGCCGCTTGTCAGCTGGGTGACTTTGGGCAAGTTACTTAACTTCTCTGTACCTCAGTTACCTCATCTGTAAAATGGGGATGAAGATCGTGAGCCCCTCAGGGGACAACCTGATCACACTGTATCCTCCCCAGTGCTTAGAACAGTGCTTTGCACATAGTAATTGCTTAACAAATACCATCATCATCATCATCAATCGTATTTATTGAGCACTTACTGTGTGCAGAGCACTGTACTAAGTGCTTGGGAAGTACAAATTGGCAACATATAGGGACAGTCCCTACCCAACAGTGGGCTCACAGTCTAAAAGAATACCAAAATTATTATTATTATTATTATTATTAATGAGCCATGAGGAGTGGCATCTCTTCTTGTAACTTCTAGGGCCCCTTCGAGTCTCTTCCTCTTCTAGGAGGAAATATACAGAGAGCAGTGGATTAAAACCTCCCCAAACTAGCCTGCCTATGAGTCGAGCCCTGATTCAGCCTTTAGAGGAGAGGGGCAAACAGCAATATCCACAAGAATGCTGTTTGTGCCATATTGAATTTCCAACTCTACCTTGAATAATTTGTAAAATCCCTAAACTGGGCTTTGGGCCAGAAAGGGACATGGCATCCAGGAAGAGGCTGGGCCTCCTGCCAATGACTTGAGAAGGCCAGAAGGACTTTTTTTTTTCCTAAGTACTAGAGAAATATTTACCAGTCTCTACTCCACTGGGTTAGACAAGCCAAATTTATACAACCAAATTTCAATAATTGGGTCGTATAAACCACTTTCCTTCTGAAGTGCTCCACCCGCAGTCACAGTGTAACTTCGCTAAACCCCAGGCCTTAGACAACACATACAGTGGAAATTCACCGATTATCACCCAGAACCTCCAAGGAACTCATTTCTGTCGCACCATGGACCTCTCTGCACTCCCAACCCACCGTGAATGAATATAGGAGGGAGGCAAAATGGGACCGTCCATCCACTCTGCATTTTCTTTTATTTTCTTCATCTTTGAAATGCTCTTTCTTCTTCCAACACGGTTGAGTCTCAGAGGTAATTCTCTACATCAGAATTTATACATACAATTACAGTTTGGAAGTCTGTACACTGGCATTTACCTTGACAGAAGACTTTGTTGTTCTTTTCTTCCTTTCTTTCTTTCTTCTTTCTTTTCTCTCTGTGGTTCTTTCTTCTCCTACAGAGAAGCAGCATGGCTCAGTGGAAAGAGTCTGGGCTTGGGAGTCAGAGGTCATGGGTTCAAATCCATACTCTGCCGCTTGTCAGCTGTGTGACTCTGGACAAGTCACTTCTCTGTGCCTCCGTTACCTCATCTGTAAAATGGGGATTAAGATTGTCAGCCCCACATGGGACAACTTGATCACTTTGTATCCTCCCCAGAGCTTAGAACAGTGCTTTGCACATAGTAAGCGCTTAACAAATACCAAAATTATTATTATATGGGGAGCAGCGTGGCTCAGTGGAAAGAGCCCGGGCTTTGGAGTCAGAGGTCATGGGTTTAAACCCCGGCTCTGCCACTTGTCAGCTGTGTGACTTTGGGCCAGACACTCAACTTCTCTGTGCCTCAGTTACCTCATCTGTAAAATGGGGATTAAGACTGTGAGCCCCCCGTGGGACAACCTGATCACCTTGTAACCTTCCCAGTGCTTAGAACAGTGCTTGGCACACAGAAAGCGCTTAATAAATGCTATCATTATTATTATTATTATTATTACCTTCATACCTGCAAGCTACCGTGCGATAATGACATCTGAGCACCTCTTTTACAGGGGAAAATAGAGTTGAACGTAATTACGAAAAACTCAGCTTTTTCTTCTATTGGGAGGGCACTGCCCAAAACAAGCAGACTGAAGGGAGAATAGCTAATTTAAGCAATAAGCCCAGAGACTGTTGTAAGGGGTGAATTATTCCCCATGCATGGGACACTGACCCTTATCTCTTGATGCAGACAGGTGCTGGGGATGGGAATCTGTTAAAGCATTCACAACTCATCAAGGAACAGAAATATTTTGAAGGCAAGTACTCCATTATTCCTCTAAAATGCAGCGAGTGAAGGTGGGGCCTCCAGGAGGCAAGGGTGACGGGAGACGAGGCTGAGACGAGAGGAGATAAGGAAGAGACAGATGGGGAAGGAGAGAAAGGAGGGATGGTGGGGGACAGAGACGTGAGCAGTGACCGAGTTGCTGTGGCCACCAGCAGAGCGGGCCATCCCGGGGAGTTTCCGGCATGGCCGGTGAAACATCATTCCGGCGCATCCCAAATTCCCAAGAACCAGCTGGGAAAGGCCAGTTCAGCAGTCCAGGCCTCTGTGGGCTCTTCAGAGAGAGAGGTGGAGGCTGGGAAGCTTCTCCTCCCTCTTTCGGCCTGCTCTGGACCACTGCCACCCTAGCTGAGAGCCGGATTTGGGATACAGGAAGAGGAGCCCCTTCGAGCGGGAGATGCAGCGTGCCTAGTGGATAGAGCACAGACCTGGAAATCAGAAGGACCTGGGTTCGAATCACAGCTCCTCCACTTACCCGTTGTGTGACCATGGGCAAGTCACTTGTCTTCTCTAGGCCTCAGTTGATGTTGACTCCCTTTGAGGAATGTGGAAAGAGCCCGGGCTTTGGAGTCAGAGGTCAGGGGTTCAAATCCCGGCTCCGCCAATTGTCGGCTGTGTGACTCTGGGCAAGTCACTTCACTTCTCTGTGCCCCAGTTACCTCATCTGTAAAATGGGGATGAAGACTGTGAGCCCCCCGTGGGACATATGTATATATGTTTGTACATATTTATTACTCTATTTATTTAATTTGTACCTATTTATTTTCCAGCGCTTAGAACAGTGCTTTGCTCATAGTAAGCGCTTAAGAAATGCCATTATTATTATTATTATTATTTATTCAGTCGTATTTATTGAGAGTCTCCTTTGTGCAGAGCGCTGTACTCAGTGCTTGGGAAAGTAGATTTCAACAATAAACTGTCACATTCCCTGCCCACATTCCCGCCCCCGCATGGCCTAGTGGATAGAGCACGGGCCTGGGAATCAAAAGGTCATGGGTTCTAATCCTGGCTCCGCCACTTGCCCGCCGGGCCTCAGTTGCCTTGGATGGATAAAAGGTTAGTACGGTGGACCCAGTCCCTGTCTCACATGGGGCTCACTTTTTTAACCCCCCATTTTACGGATGAGCAAACTGAGGCACGGAGAAGTGAAGTGACTTGCCCAAGGCCATACAGAGGACACGTGACGAGCCGGGGTGAGAATTCAGGTCCTTCTGACTCCACAAGACCGTGTCGCTTCTCGTTATAGACAGTTGGCCTATAATGCTAAGCCATTACCCCAGCCCAGGCCGGAGGTATGGGTGTCTACGTTATCATGGCCCGCAGAGGACGTGGTCAGGAAATGTTGAACTCAGAGCCCAGGCAACTGTCTCTCCCTACACTCCTCCATAGAGGCAGCAGGAAATCTGGGGCCCAGTTTATAAGTAGAAAAGCATCCTTAGCTGATGCTAAGGGAGACTGGGGAGGCTGCACTTTGACCTCTTCACCCAAGAGGCCCAATTTCTGGACTGTCCTTTGCGAGGAAGAAAGAATGAGCGGGGTCCGGTGTTTCCCTAAATTTGGCCCTTGATGCCGGGCCTGTGACATCAACAAGGATTTCTGGAGGCTGAACTAGAGGTGACACAAATTGAGGAAGGGGAGAGGAGGTGCTGACGACTGGGCTGAGCAAAGAGGAGAAAGAATTTAAGCCCAGGGATACTGTGAGGGTAGTTACAGGAACTCTGAGGACTGTCAGTGAAAAAAAAAAAACCCAAAAGAGATTCCACAGCACTCAGGCCGCAGCCCAGGAGGGTCTGCTGGAAAACGAAAGTGGAACAAGTTCCCCAGATTGAATCAATTAAACTCTAATGTTCAGTTGTCATGACATCGGTCATTGTGTAAACCGATTATCAAAGGGCAAAACAGATTGATTCCCACTCAGGCTCGCAAATGGCTGGGGCCTGAAAGCCGTTCGATTCACAGTAAACACCTGCACAAATAGCATCTGGTCAGGGGGATTCTAAATCAGCCTCTTTCCACACCCAGACCCCTTCAAGAGAACACTGTGTAGATTGGTGTCTTGAGTGTGTCTGTCAGCTGCCACCTCTACAGTTTGTTTTATTAAGTCAGACCCGTGACAGGGCCCTTGGTGGAAAAAGTTGGAAGCCGAATGTTCTTCACATCCGCCAGGAGAGATGGAAACCGTTGCTCCTATCCACATCGCCTTTCCAAAAAGCTTGGCGGCCGCTGAGAACCGCAAGGCGTCTGTTAAAGGTGCCGAGAGAAGCATCCCACCAACCCAGAAACATCCGAGATTGTAAATCATATGGACTTGACAGGAATTCACTAGCCCTGCATAGCTATGCTTTGAAAGTGTATTTCCTTAGCTTTCAGTTGTAGCTGTCATTATTTCTTAACGCCAAGAGCTGAGAATCTGCTGGTGCTGGCAGAAATCCTAACCAGCTAAAGTCCCCTTGATTTAGTCTATTATTTTTACACTTTTTTATGGCCCTTTCTGGTCTCATCTCTTTGAGGTTTGGTGAGGGATCCCCTTTATACTTTGGGCCTGTGGCTACCTCCAGGCAAAAATAGGATCCTCTTCTCAGATTTTAGAGACAACTGATACACACACCTATACATCTCACACCGTAGTAAAGCACGGTTGTTGCAGTTCATCTTGGGCCCCGTGTTTGAAGACTGGATTCCATGTAATCAATTGCACCGTTAAAACTTTTACTGTCCCAGCCTGTGGTGGATCAGTATGCTAATTTAGTGATGCGCTAACCTCTCCATTTGAGGGTCCTAAGTTTACATCACCTGGCTTGGTTGAAATGGCATACTGTGTTGTCTTATGCTGTCGAGTCGTGTCCGACCCGTAGCGACGCCGCGGACACATCTCTCCCAGAACGCCCCACCTTCATCTGCAGTTTGTTCTTGTAGCGTATCCATAGAGTTTTCTTGTCTTACATGATTAATCCCTGCGCCCTTCATTTCACTGAGGCTAGGGTGAAAGTTAGCTTGACATCTGGGGAGTGAGGGGAGGAAAGCTCACACCTCTTCCCCACCCGATGGACACTTCTTGCCTATCCCCATCAGCTACTCATTTGGAAAGGCTGGTCTATATCTGTAGATAGATATATATATATATCTATCTACAGATATAGATACATACAGATATATATATATATACATACAGATATAGACCAGACTATACAGATATAGACCAGACTTTCCAAATGAGTAGCTGATGGGGATAGGCAAGAAGTGCCTATATATATACAGATATATATATATATATATCTGTATCTGTATCTATTTATATATATATATATATATATCTGTATCTGTATCTATCTATCTATTTATATATATATCTGTATCTGTAGCTATCTATCTATAATAATAATAATAATGGTATTTGTTAAGCGCTTACTATGTGCAAAGCACTGTTCTAAGCGCTGGGGAGGTTACAAGGTGATCAGGTTATCCCACGGGAGGGCTCACAGTCTTCATCCTCATTTTGCAGATGAGGTAACTGAGGCACAGTGAAGTTAAGTGACTTGCCCAAAGTCACACAGCTGACAGTTGGCGGAGCCGGGATTTGAGCCCCTGACCTCTGACTCCAAAGCCCATGCTCTTTTCCACTGAGCCACGCTGGATCTATCTATCTATCTATCTATCTATCTATCTATCTATCTATCTATCTATCTATATCTATCTATCTATCTATCTAACTGTACCTTTCTATCTATCTATATATATCTGTATCTATCTCTATATATATATCTGTATCTATCTGTCTACCTACCTACCTATCTATCTATCTATCGCTGTATCTGTATCTATTTATCTATCTATGTATATATAGACAGATATATCTGTCTATATCTGTTTTAGTGAGCCATGTTACTGTCAGGGTATGGATTCAATTGAGATAACTTTAGTAATAATAATGGTAATGGCATTTGTTAAGTGCTTACTATGTGCAAAGCACCGTTCCAAGCGCTTGGGAGGATACAAGGTGATTAGGTTGTCCCACGTGGGGCTTGCAGTCTTCATCCCCATTTTACAGATGAGGGAACTGAGGCACAGGGAAGTGGTGACTTGCCCAAAGTCACACAGCTGACAAGGGGTAGAGCCGGGATTCGAACCCATGACCTCTGACTCCCAAGCCCGTGCTCATGCTTATAATAATAATAATAATGATAGTATTTAAGCGCTTACTATGTGCAAAGCACTGTTCTAAGCACTGGGGAGGTTACAAGGTGATCAGTGTGTCCCATGTGGGGCTCACAGTCTTCATCCCCATTTTACAGATGAGGGAACTGAGGCCCAGAGAAGTGAAGTGACTTGCCCAAAGTCACACAACTGACGAGTGGCAGAACTGGGATACTAACTTATACTTAGTTTCTTGGTGGTATTTTAACTGGATTTCCAAAATGGTTTGACTTAGAGATTCCTTGGGTTCAGTCTACATCAGCAAATGTTTCCAAATACTTTAGCAGACGCCTCTGTTTCATCTGGCCCGTGTCTTTATCTGAAAACGTTGGTTTGGGTTGCTTAGGCGGAAAGAAATGTTACTTTTCAGACGTCTCCCTCTTCCCACACAAAATGTTTCAACGGGATAGCGTGACTTGCTCAAAACAGTTCCAAATGGACAGTCTCTGTGGTTTGATGGCCAAACAAATGGGGTTTTTTTTGTTTTTGTTTTATCCACTACACCCAACCACGATGGAAATTCAATGTACAGACGTTTGAAAAACATCCGCAAATATTTGCCTGGCTTGTGAAATGACAGATCTAACTTTGATACAAAGTGTCTGTAGTCTTAACAAGCGGAAATGTTGACAACTCGTTTTAAGGAACTCAATCAGCGGTTCTCCCTCCCACTGCCTCCCGGCTCATTCTGTCAATCAGCCGTATTTATTGAGCCCCTCACTGTGTGCAGAGCACTGTAGTTGCTCTTGGGAGAGTACAATACAACAATAAAAAGACACTCTTCACCCATCTCAAGCTGTGTCTAGTTCTCATCTCTCCCACCTGCAACCTCTTGTTCACTCCCTTACCCCTTCAGATTCAACAGTCTGCAGCTCTCCCACTTTTCAAAGCCCTTCTAAAATCACATCTCCTCCAAGGAGGCCTTCCCAATCAACTTCTCGATTCCCTTCGTATATCCCCAAACTCCTTGTTCAGCCCTTTTTTGTTGCCACTGAGGGACTATTGCGTGGGTGGAACAACGTACTAAGTGCGTTGATCGATTTACTCAGCATAAAACCGACGGTCCACATCAAGGTCCCATCACCGAAAATCAATTGGAAAAAAATGTTTGGCCGAGAGTAGGTCCCGATGAGGAGTAGAGGTTAAAGAAAATATATTTGCAGAAAGTAATTTGCTTTATGAGCCGGTGGACAGACTCCGATCCCGACAGCAAATCACATCTCCTGTTGCCTTATAGCCATTATCCGCAGCAGGTGCCGCAGCTCTAGAGAAAGATGAGATCCTGATGGGGAATCTATGAGAGGGATCAGGGGACAGAAGAGGCCCATTTCAGCGCATCTGCTCAGGTTAGCCATCAGGGAGATCTAGTTGGAAGCCAAACTCTCGACACTTCCGGTAATTACCCCAATAATGGAGACGGGAGAAACCCAGAGCGTAGTCGTAATACTAGGTGTTGCTTTTTTTTTAATATAAAGTAATAAAGGCCGTCTTTCAGCTTGAATATTAAAATGCCAATCTCGGTTGACATTTTCACTAGAATAATTAGCGTGGCTTTATCCTAGCGGTCGCATTCGTTGGGGCTAATTGTTTTTTAGACTACGGCAAAGCCGGCTGAACAACTAAGTCATAATATGTGGTGAGTTCAAAACTGAAAATAATTGCACAGCTGGAATCTCTCCGATGGCTTCCGGCCCCGGGACAAGGGCAAGGAAAACTTGCTCATTAGGAAAGATAACTATAAATGCAGTCACTTTTCAATAGAAGTGTAATAGCCTTTTCTTATTCATTTAAGGTCAAAAATAAATTAGTTGTGTGGAGAGAAAAGAGATGGAGGCTCAGGTTGGGAGGGTTCTCCAGCAGATTCTAGACAATTGGAGATGTCATTTTCTTCAGATGTGGTGCAGATAAGCAACCCCCGCGCCCCTCGCCTTGTTCATTGAGGAATAAGGAAGATTGTTTTTCTCTCCGTTCCCATATTGGTGTATTGGGCTCCATTTCCATGGGTTCTGAGAGCTAACCAAGATTTGGGGGCTGAAATTATTGGTGTTGGAAAGCTGTTCCCGATAGGAGAGTATCACTAAAGGTCACTCAGCCCTTGCTCCCGTGTACCCAGATTTTGCTTTATCAGAGTAAAAGGACGAAAACAAAGTCCACATAGCAAAACTTTCCAAGATGACACTGGTTTCTAAAGAAACCTGACATCACATTATTAAAACCCAACCTAGTTTACTGGCTTTAAGCTGCCTTAAACACTAAATACAATTATTTTCTAAAATAAGGTGTAAAGGGCAATTTCGAGCCAATTTCTGCCTCCAGTACCCCCGGTTCTTCTATAAGCGAGGGGCTGCTTTCCTACAGAACCCCACATTAGAGAAAATTCATACTGTAGCTCAACGGAAAGAGCCTGGGCTTTGGAGTCAGAGGTCATGGGTTCAAATCCCGGCTCTGCCAACTGTCAGCTGTGTGACTTTGGGCAAGTCACTTCATTTCTCTGGGCCTCAGTGCCCTCATCTGGAAAATGAGGATTAATGTGAGCCCCCCCGTGGGACAACCTGATCACCTTGTAACCTCCCCAGTGCTTAGAATAGTGCCTTGCACATAGTAAGCGCCTAATAAATGCCATTATTATTATTATTATTATTATCTTATGCCCAGTGCACAACCATTTCTTCTGTCACTGCATGGTCCTGGATCCGAAAGAGACTTGCTCCAGGAAAATGTTCATGGTGGTGGTATTTGTTAAAACGCTTAGTATGTGCCAAGCACTGTACTAAGCACTAGGGTAGATATAAGTTAATCAGGTCGGAGAAGGCACTGAAAGAAGCAAGCGGAAGGCTCTTGGAGGTGGGATGACCTGAAGAATAGGTTGAAAACACAAGGACCCTTTCTTCTGGAAAGGTGATTGTAACATTGTAAAATAATTCATAAGCTCACTGAGGGCAGGGATGGAGTTACTCAATGTTCTCTCCTTAGTGCCCAACCAACACCACTGATTTTGCACTAGACTGTAAGCTCCTTGAAACATTTTGTGTTTTATAGGACAAAATGTCTAGCCAATCTATTGTATTGTTCTTTCCCAAATGCTTAGTACAGTGCTTTGTAATCTATCAGTGGTATTATTGAGTGCTTACTGTGTGCAGAACAAAATGGCACATTAGAGAAGCCGCACGGCTCGGTGGAAAGAGCCCGGGCTTGGGAGTCAGAGGTCACGGGTTCTCATCCCGGCTCCGCCACTTGCGAGCTGTGTGACTTTGGGCAAGTCACTTCACTTCTCTGGGCCCCAGTGACCTCATCTGCCCGGGCTTTGGAGTCAGAGGTCATGGGTTCAAATCCCGGCTCACCAATTGTCAGCTGGGTGACTTTGGGCAAGTCACTTTACTTCTCTGGGCCTCAGTTACCTCATCTGGAAAATGGGTGTTAAGACTGTGAGCCCCCCCGTGGGACAACCTGATTACCTTGTAACCTCCCCAGTGCTTAGAACAGTGCTTTGCATATAGTAAGCGCTTAATAAATGCCATTATCATTATTATTATTATTATTTGGGCAAGTCACTTAACTTCTCTGTGCCTCAGTTACCTCATCTGGAAAATGGGGATTAAGACTATGAGCCCCACGTGGGACAACCTGATCACCTTGTATCCCCCCCTCAGTGTTTAGAACTGTGCTTTGCACATAGTAAGCACTTAACAAATACCATAATTATTATTATTACATACACTTAACAAATACTATTAATTGAAGTCAGAGGGGGGCAGAGCACTGTACTAGGCGCTTGGGAAGTCCAAGTTGGCAACATATGGAGACGGTCCCTATCCAACAGTGGGCTCACAGTCTAAGGGGGGGAGACAGAGAACAAAACCAAACATACTAACAAAATAACTTCCAGCGCCTAGAACAGTGCTTTGTGCATAGTAAGCGCTTAACAAATACCATTATTATTATTATTGTATACATTTGTACAGATTTATTAGTCTATTTTACTTGTACATATTTACTACTCTATTTTATTACTGATGCGACTATAACTATAATTCTATTTATTCTAACGGTTTTGACACCTGTCCGCATGTTTTGTTTTGTTGTCTGTCTCCCCCTTCTAGACCGGGAGCCCGTTGTTGGGTAGGGACCATCTCTATAATGTTGCCGACTTGGACTTCCCAAGCGCTTAGTACAGTGCTCTGCACACAGTAAGCGCTCGATAAATACGACTCAAAACCAAAGTTTAAAACATTACATAAAGCAAGGATTTGCAACTCTGTGTAGAGTCAAATGAAGCCTCTGAGCAGTTGGGGTGTGCAAAGCACCAACGATACAGTCTGAACGGAGGTTGACAGTGAGAGCACACACACACTTATTTCTGGTTCACTTGGGAAGGGGGAAGAGGAGGTGCCAGGATGCCAAAGCTTGGAGTTTCTGGCTGTTTTCTCACCAATCCTCTCCTCCTCCTATGCCAGCCCTACCTCTTGGAACCCGGCTAGCATGGGAAGTGATCTGGTTTGAAGCTTTTCCTCCGGTGTATTTGGGGAAACCAACACTCAGATGCAGATTCTTGTGTCCCTTAGGGAGCATGATGCCCGGCGCAGGGGCTGTTCTTGCCCCCCTGCCCCTGTAGATCCCCCAACCCAGTGTGGATTCATTCGTGCATTCATTTATTCGTATTTATTGAGCGTTTATTGTGTGCTTGGGAGAGTACCATAAAACCGAAAAGACATTCCCTGCCCACCACGAGCTGACAGTCTAGAGCGGGAGACTGACATTAATACAGATTACATCATCAATCATCATCAATCGTATTTATTGAGCGCTTACTGTGTGCAGAGCACTGTCCTAAGCGCTTGGGAAGTACAAATTGGCAACATATAGAGACAGTCCCTACCCAACAGCGGGCTCACAGTCTAAAAGGGGGAGACAGAGAACAAACATACTAACAAAATAAAATAAATAGAATAGATATGTGCAAATAAATTAAATAAATAAATAGAGTAAAAAAATATGTACAAACATATATACATGTTTATATGTACATAAGTGGTACGGGGCTGGGGGGGTTCCCCCTTCACCCCGCCAAGTTGGTCCCCTTCTGCTTTGAGGGTGGGACAGACAAGCTGCTTCTAATAATAATAATAATAGCATTTATTAAGCGTTTACTATGTGCAAAGCACTGTTCTAAGCACTGGGGAGGTTACAAGGTGATCACGTTGTCCCACGGGGGGGCTCACAATCTTAATCCCCATTTTCCAGATGAGGTAACTGAGGCACAGAGAAGTTAAGTGACTTGCCCAAATAATAATAATAATAATGATAATGGCATTTATTAAGCGCTTACTATATGCAAAGCACTGTTCTAAGCACTGGGGAGGTTACAAGGTAATCACCTTGTCCCACGGGGGGGCTCACAGTCTTAACGCCCATTTTCCAGATGAGGTAACTGAGGCCCAGAGAAGTGAAGTGAGTTGCCCAAAGTCACCCAGCTGACAATTGGTGGAGCCTGGATTTGAACCCATGACCTCTGACTCCAAAGCCCAGGCTCTTTCCACTGAGGCACGCTGCTTCTCCACACCAGCGGAGAAGGTATTTTCCTACCCAGAAAGCTGTAATGGAGAAAGTAATGGTATCATCTTGAGGGGGTTCGGTCCACCCATGAGTCTTAGTGAGTGCTTGCCGTGTGCAGAACACTGTACTAAGTGCTTGGGCGCATACAATGCTGTACATAATAAACGCCCCATTAATTGAAGGCTGAGAGGAAGTTTGAGTAAAGTTTAAAACGTTACAGAAAGGAAGGATTTGCAACCTTGGTCAAAAGTCCCACCTGAGATGGAAACCATAGGTAGCAGCAGTAACGATCAATCAATCAATCGTATTTATTGAGCGCTTACTGTGTGCAGAGCACTGTACTAAGCGCTTGGGAAGTACAAGTTGGCAACATATAGAGACAGTCCCTACCCAACAGAATGATAACATTTGATAGTGTGGTCAGAACGAATACAATTATTTTTCATAGAAGCCCTCAGCCCCAGGAGTAACAGTGGTTCATTGAAATCTGAAGCTGGTAGATTTGAGACCAACAAAAGGAAAGTTTCGTATACTCAGAGGCTTAAAAGCATCACTAGTAATCGCCCCATAAGTAAACCCGAAAAAGCAGGTCCAAAGAACACCCAGCTTCCCTTGGGAAGAGTAAAAAAGGCGAGAGATGATACCTCGGTGACGAAAAATGTTCTAACGCGGCCTGATTATTTATAAATATTCACTCGGGCTTATTTGCTAATTTTGTTTTAGCAAACGTTATTTCCCTAGTACACAACAGCACCCTGGCTGAGCCTCTTAACTCTCTGTGTGATTGAAGTTAGGGTATTAATGCAGAACCTTAATTTCCACTATATTCCCCCAGAGATTAAACTTCTGATGTAAAAAACAATTGGAAGCCTGACTCCTGCCGCTCAGTCGCATGATTTACCTCGCCTGCCCTCCTCTGTTGCTTACCTTTCCTCCCAACCCCTTTGGACTTGAGGGAAATCCACTTCAGAGAAGCAGCGTGGCTCAGTGGAAAGAGCCCGGGCTTTGGAGTCAGGGGTCATGGGTTCAAATCCCAGCTCCGCCACTCGTCAGCTGTGTGACTTTGGGCTAGTCACTTCACTTCTCTGGGCCTCAGTTACCTCATCTGGAAAATGGGGATCAACTGTGAGCCCCCCGTGGGACAACCTGATAATAATAATAATAATGATGATGGCATTTGTTAAGCGCTTACTATGTGCAAAGCACTGTTCTAAGCACTGGAGGGGATACAAGATCACCTTGTAACCTCCCCAGAGCTTAGAACAGTGCTTTGCACATAGTAAGCGCTTAATAAATGCCATCATTATTATTATTATTAGGTAACATAAAATAGGATAAGCAATTGCAATTCAGTATTTCACTTTACGTTGTGCTCCAATTTACTGATCTCAATTTTCCATCAGTGTAATGTGCCGCTTTTTGCCCAGGGGAGAGAATTGCATGTGTTTAAATAAAGCTTCAAATTTTAATTATTCACTCTTCCAAGCACATCTCACTCTCCAAGATATGGCAGACACTTCCCTGGACCCAACACCCGACTCTTACTTCCAGGCAGAGGGACTTGCTTGGGTGTGACCCTTACTGTTGTAGAAACTAAGTGAAAACCTTGTTTTGTCAGAGGTAGGTGGTGACGGTGACCTTGGGAATTTCCCAGAAAGTTTCTCTAACCAAGAAAAGGTTGTCCCCTAGCTCCTCCTGCTCCTCGTTCCCTTCCCCAAATGGAACCCAATTACAAGGCTTGGGGAGGGCCCCTGAGCAGCTGCTGGACCTTATGTCCCCCTTCTATGAAAGGGACACAAACCAACTTCTTACACTTGCAATTACGGTTGCCCTTAGTGTACCTTCATCGGACTTGCTTACTTATCCGTTTCCCAGAATTTTCCTTTCTGGAAAAAATGAGCGCTGCCGCTCTAATATCTTCAGAAGCGTCTCTCAGGCCTGTACCTTCTCTGTCTCCCCTTCTAGACTGTGAGCCCACTGTTGGGTAGGGACCGTCTCTATATGTTGCCAACTTGTACTTCCCAAGCGCTTAGTACAGTGCTCTGCACACAGTAAGCGCTCAATAAATACGATTGATTGCTCTGAGCCCCTTCCTTCCTCTCCCCCTCGTCCCCCTCTCCATCCCCCCATCTTACCTCCTGCCCTTCCCCACAGCACCTGTATATATGTATATGTCTGTACATATTTATTACTCTATTTACTTATTTATTTATTTTACTTGTACATATCTATTCTATTTTATTTTGTTAGTATGTTTGGTTTTATTCTCTGTCTCCCCCTTTTAGACTGTGAGCCCACTGTTGGGTAGGGACCATCTCTATATGTTGCCAACTTGTACTTCCCAAGCACTTAGTACAGTGCTCTGCACACAGTAAGTGCTCAATAAATACGATTGATTGATTGCAACTGATCTTTAAAATACAGTGCACGTCCTTTAGACTCACCAGAAGTGCCTGGCTCTTACAGCTGCTAAGAAGCAGTAAACGATTGTGGCGTTTTTCTTGTGGAGATGGGTGTCCTCAGCTAGGAAGACGGGGAACCATTTGTCTTCGGCAACTGTCCATGTTTGCCTTTAAAACCCACATTCTCTTTATAATAATAATAATAATAATGATGGCATTTATTAAGCACTGTTCTAAGCACTGGGGAGGTTACAAGGTGATCAGGTTGTCCCACGGAGGGCTCACAGTCTTAATCCCCATTTTACAGATGAGGTTACTGAGGCCCAGAGAAGTGAAGTGACTTGCCCAAAGTCACCCAGCTGACAGTTGGCAGAGCCAGGATTTGAACCCATGACCTCTGACTCCAAAGCCTGTGCTCGTTCCTTGAGCCACACTGCTTCTTGGCCACTTGGCAATCTCTATTATTATTGTTAATGATGAATCCATTTCCTGATTCTGGATGAATCAATCAATCAATCGTATTTATTGAGCGCTTACTATGTGCAGAGCACTGTACATGATGAAGAGATTCATGTAGCAATACGGCAATGTCCCTCGCCGTTTTCTAATCCCACAGTCCAAAGGAATTAGAAAAATGTCAGCCCTCCTCGCCCCACTCACCTTTCTGCAAAACCTGTTTTGTATATATATTATGGCATTTGTTACGCGATACTCTGCGTCGAGCAACGTCCTAAGGGCTGCAGTAATCAATCAACCAATCAATCGTATTTATTGAGCGCTTACTGTGTGCAGAGCACTGTACCAAGCGCTTGGGAAGTACAAGTTGGCAACATATAGAGACAGTCCCTACCCAACAGTGGGCTCACAGTCTAGAAGGGGGAGACAGAGAACAAAACCAAACATATTAACAAAATAAAATAGAATAGATATGTACAAGTGAAATAGAGTAATAAATTTGTACAAATCGGGTCGGACACAGTCCCCGTCTTGACGTGGGGCCCACAGTCTAAGTATACGCCCAAAGTTCAGCCTTTTGGATGCTTTCTTTGTTAGGCTAGTTGAAATGTTAGCCGCTGGGGAAAGCAGATCATTTTGAATTTGAACAAATTGCCGGGATCGACAATGTGCGTGCTATATATATCTTCCTGTAGCCCCACTACAGGACATTAGAAAGGGAGGGAAATGATGTTCAGAAAGGTAAAACTCTCCACCTAGTGGGACAAAATTATTGAACAATTTCTGACCAGTCACAGGGATCTCAGCTTGAATTTGTTTCTGGGACGTGGTCGCTTCTGAGAGATAGAAGGTGCTATCCGTGTGGAACGGGAATGATATGAGGAATCTTCAGATGGAGCAATCACCTATATCCTATCTCATTAGCTCAGCGGGACCCAACCCGCTTAGTTGATTAAATCAGCAAAACAAAACAAAATCCTGTAATAGGTGATTTGTGTACTCTCCCACCGATGGTCTATTTAAATGGGCCCAAGGCCACATAAAACTTTCTTTATGGCTCTGTCATAAACTGCATCTATTTACTCAATTTTTTTATTAACTTTTATTGAATCATAAAAAATTTCACGCATTTGGGGAAGAGGGATTTTTTTCCCCCTATTTTTTATTGCTTATGGAGTCCAATTCTCCCCGAGAGGCAGCGGGAGGGAATAGCTCGCGGAAACATCCTTTTTCGCACTATGTCCTTCAGATCCTTGTTTTAATCAGACAAAGGTATTCGCTGGGAATTGACCGTGTACAGAGCAGTCTGAAGCACTTGGGACAGTACAAGAGTTGAAGACCTGATCCCTGTCCGTGAGCCCCACTGTTGGGTAGGGACCGTCTCTATATGTTGCCAACTTGTACTTCCCAATCAATCAATCAATCAATCATATTTATTGAGCGCTTACTATGTGCAGAGCACTGTACTAAGCGCTTGGGAAGTACAAGTTGGCAACATATAGAGACAGTCCCTACCCAACAGTGGGCTCACAGTCTAAAAGGGGAAGACAGAAAACAAAACCAAACACACTAACAAAATAAAATAATAGAATAGATATGTACAAGTAAAATAAATAGAGTAATAAATATGTACAAACATATATACATATATACAGGTGCTGTGGGGAAGCGAAGGAGGTAAGATGGGGGGATGGAGACAGGGGCGAGGGGGAGAGGAAGGAAGGGGGATAGACGACTGATTCCCACTCATACCCACCCACCTTTCTATCCTGCTACATTTGTTCTCCCAGCCCCGCTGTCTTTTACGGCTCTCTGCCCTTGTAGCCATCTTTCCAACAAAACTGCTAACCTAATCGTACCATTTTCCTTACAGCTAACAGTGAGCTCAAGTTCGGAACGCTGGTCAGCACTTCCAATACCTACGATGGATCTGGCGGCGTAACTGTGGAAACAGATCACCCCCTCATCTGGACCATGGGCATCCAAAAATGACAGACGGGAAGCCTACAGCTCCGCGTTGGCCTTTGCCAGCGTCAGAAAGGAAATGCGCCGATGTTTGCAAACGAAAAGATTGGACTGGGTTATAGCACGATACTCCCAAAGGTTGGGGGCGATAGGACTAATTTTTAGAAATCTCAGAGTAAATTTTAAAGGGAGGGTTTAAATGACTATTTTTCAAAGACAAGCAGAGGGGAAAAAGAATCAATGCGAAAGTGATGGTTAAGGATTCTGTCAGTAGGTGGATCAGTTAGCTTCATTTGAGCAGCCATAAAAACCCACCTCGCTGCCGTGTCTTAACTTTAGGAATGCTACCACTGGACTTTCCCATTTTTATATGCCTTAAAGCCTTAGTGCGCAACTTGAAACTCCCAGTGTGCTACTCTAGGGAATACCCAGGCTCACTTGAGAACTGCTCACCAAGTTTCAAGTTGACTGAGCCATCACCAACCACCACTACCTCCTTCTACCTCTCCGTCTCGCCTCCTAAGTCGACTTTGGGAGATAGAATTTTAAGTGGGCACAATCTCATCGATATTTTACCACGTTAAAAGTAGCTTCTGGCCACCCACCCCCATCTCCCGTCAAAAAACGATCCCAGGCCTACCATTTAACTAGAGGAGTTGTAATAACCAACCAGCCAGAGAGCTGATATTACACGCACCCAGGGTCATCACGAGCTTCCCATCTTACCTCAGTCGCTGGGGCCCAATGTTGCCAGTTAAAAATTCGATCACAAGTTGTCCAGATCGGTTGGCACTTGGGCCAAAGGACCCAGCAGAGCGAGGGGAGGTCTCGCCAATATTGACGGCTCCCAACAGACCAACAGGCTGCTAAACAACGTGGAGTGGGTAAGGACTAGAAGGTGTCAAAAAATGTAGGTTCTCCACAAATCCCTCTCCAAGGGAATGAATTGAATGCCCACATCTTACTGAAAATGCTATTATGTTACGGACGTTGGCCACTCGCTCGCTGTCGGTGCCCTGGAGTTATGAAATGGTTTCCTGCTACATGACCACTATCAGTATAATAAAGCTCTGCAATTAATTTTTAATAAAAACGGCTCCAATTGGTTGTCACCAGGTTATAAACACCTGATCTGCATTGCTGAAGAAAAGCCCTGCATCCTAACAGGAGGTTATTTGCCTCTCTACTAAACAGAAGGATGGCAGGCGGCAGTGAGAGCACCCGGACCCGTCCCGAGGAGCTAACAGTGTGTCCGGTGTCACTTCTGAACCAGTATGTCATTTTGGAAGTCTTGTCGCTACTAATGGTTTGGAATAAATGTACTTTGATGTTTTTGTGCCATTTTACAGATGAACCACAATGAAAATGTGCTTTCCAAATAAAACATATTTTTTCTTCCATATGGGTAAGTGCCCGGCTGAATTATTTTGAAAAATCTGGCCTTTTCCCCCGGTAGTCTTAAGGCATTCTCCAAAATGAGTTTCCAGCTGCACCTACACTTGAGTGCTCTGGAAGTTCCTTTCAAGTGGATCCTTGATGGAGCGGTGACTTCCCGTGAGCTCAGTAAAGGTCAGGCATTGCCCTCTCGAGGATTTGCTTTCTAAATCTTTGGTTCTCTTCTCCCCCACACAGCTCACTGATTGATGCCAAACCACCTGTGGCCCTGACATGATTAAAACCGGTGGGAAAGCAGAGTCCAGGTTCTGCCGTCACGGCAGAGGAAGACATCAAAGGTACCCAAGCACGACTCTGCACGAGGTTATGAAAGGGAGATGTTGGGGGGGGGGGTCACACCAGAATCTGCAAAAGTCACACGGGCCGCTGGTCACCGCACAGCAATTCTCCTCTCCAGCTCCTCGCCACCCAAAAAGAGAAGCCAAGATATTCAACTCGCGAGCGGCCTTCGACTTCTGCCCCCAAACTGGACTACGGAAATCTGTAGATTGCACTCCACAGACTGACGCACCGGTACGATTCTCACGGAAGACCAGGTAAAAACGGAATTTTTAATTCAGACACTAAAAATAGTTTGTAGGGGAAACACAAATTGAGAATTTACGGGAATAAAGCCCATCCCTTTCCCGAAGCCTCACGGTCCGCGGGGTCCCAAGTCGAAGCCAGGTTCTTCCAGGAGTGTTCAGCCACCACTGTTGAAACAGAGACGCAAGGTCAGTTTTCAAACTAAAAAATGGGCATAGATTTCACTACGACATCGTGAAAAAGGAACGAAAACAACCCCATGTATAATCTGCGTCGTATGGATCTGCGTCCCCCTTTTAGACTGTGAGCCCACTATTGGGTAGGGACTGTCTCTATATGTTGCCAACTTGTACTTCCCAAGCGCTTAGTACAGTGCTCTGCACACAGTAAGCACTCAATAAATACGATTGATGATGATGATGATGGACGCTAGGTACTTTTACCAAACCGGGGGGTAGAGGGGGAGGCAGGTAGGCCTGCGTCACCAAGAAGGCGGCCACTTGGGATTTTAGACCTTATTGTTACTAGGCTATGAACACAGAATATCCACAAGTGTCTAATTTACAAATAATCAAGCCCTCTGCTCCACAGTGCGTAAATTTCTGAATTTTACCTGCAAGGGCGATCCTCAAAAATTGGGGTGGGAGGGATTATGCGGTGGTGGCAATGTAAGTAAGCGTGAATATGGTATTTCATAGACGTAATTATATATGTAAGTAAATCCAGCTTTGCCGACTTTCTCTCCCACTTGCCCCCAGTCTTCCTGGGCCAGCTCTCTCCTCAAGGCACGTGCCCCCTCTGAGCCTACAATGGCACAAACCTAGGCTCTTCTTTCCGACAGGCGAGACCCAAAGACTGCACTGTCCTGCCACCCTAAAGCGACCCGGGATACTGGGGAGTATCTGGGTGACAAGTGTCACCCAGTCCTTCAGCATCCTTGTTGGGTGGTACACAAGATGGCCCGGGGCCCATATCTACCCTACGCCCCGAGCTGTCAACTCACAATCAATCAATCGTATTTATTGA
Source organism: Tachyglossus aculeatus (assembly GCF_015852505.1). Classification (NCBI taxonomy): domain Eukaryota; kingdom Metazoa; phylum Chordata; class Mammalia; order Monotremata; family Tachyglossidae; genus Tachyglossus; species Tachyglossus aculeatus. The sequence continues at coordinate 12,351,030 of NC_052083.1, read as the reverse complement.
GCGCTTACTATGTGCAGAGCACTGTACTAAGCGCTTGGGAAGTACAAATTGGCATCACATAGAGACAGTCCCTACCCAACAGTGGGCTCACAGTCTAAAAGGGGGAGACAGAGAACAGAACCAAACATACCAACAAAATAAAATAAGTAGGATAGAAATGTACAAGTAAAATAAATAAATAAATGAATAAATAGAGTAATAAATATGTACAACCATATATACATATATACAGGTGCTGTGGGGAAGGGAAGGAGGTAAGACGGGGGGATGGAGAGGGGGACGAGGGGGGAGAGGAAAGAAGGGGCTCAGTCTGGGAAGGCCTCCTGGAGGAGGTGAGCTCTCAGCAGGGCCTTGAAGGGAGGAAGAGAGCTAGCTTGGCGGATGGGCAGAGGGATTGGGGGCATTCCAGGCCCGGGGATGACATGGGCCGGGGGTCGATGGCGGGACAGGCGAGAACGAGGTACGGTGAGGAGATTAGCGGCGGAGGAGCGGAGGGTGCGGGCTGGGCTGGAGAAGGAGAGAAGGGAGGTGAGGTAGGAGGGGGCGAGGTGATGGACAGCCTTGAAGCCCAGGGTGAGGAGTTTCTGCTTGATGCGCAGATTGATCGGTAGCCATTGGAGGTTTTTGAGGAGGGGAGTAATATGTCCAGAGCGTTTCTGGACAAAGATAATCCGGGCAGCAGCATGAAGTATGGATTGAAGTGGAGAGAGACACGAGGATGGGAGATCAGAGAGAAGGCTAGTGCAGTAGTCCAGACGGGATAGGATGAGAGCTTGAATTAGCAGGGTAGCGGTTTGGATGGAGAGGAAAGGGCGGATCTTGGCAATGTTGCGGAGCTGAGACCGGCAGGTTTTGGTGACGGCTTGGATGTGAGGGGTGAATGAGAGAGCGGAGTCGAGGATGACACCAAGGTTGCGGGCTTGTGAGACGGGAAGGATGGTAGTGCCGTCAACAGAGATGGGAAAGTCAGGGAGAGGACAAGGTTTGGGAGGGAAGACAAGGAGCTCAGTCTTCGACATGTTGAGCTTTAGGTGGCGGGCGGACATCCAGGTGGAGATGTCCTGAAGGCAGGAGGAGATGCGAGCCTGGAGGGAGGGGGAGAGAGCAGGGGCAGAGATGGAGATCTGGGTGTCATCAGCGTAGAGATGATAGTTGAAGCCGTGGGAGCGAATGAGGTCACCAAGGGAGTGAGTGTAGATTGAGAACAGAAGGGGACCAAGCACTGAACCTTGGGGAACCCCCACAGTAAGAGGATGGGAGGGGGAGGAGGAGCCTGCAAAAGAGACTGAGAAAGAACGACCGGAGAGATAAGAGGAGAACCAGGAGAGGACGGAGTCTGTGAAGCCAAGGTCAGATAACGTGTTGAGGAGAAGGGAGTGGTCCGCAGTGTCAAAGGCAGCTGAGAGGTCGAGGAGGATTAGGACAGAGTAGGAGCCGTTGGATTTGGCAAGCAGGAGGTCATTGGTGACCTTTGAGAGCGCAGTTTCCGTGGAATGAAGGGGACGGAAGCCAGACTGGAGGGGGTCGAGGAGAGAGTTGTTGTTGAGGAATTCTAGGCAGCGCGTGTAGACAACTCGTTCAAGGAGTTTGGAAAGGAATGGTAGGAGGGATATGGGACGATAACTAGAAGGTGAGGTGGGGTCAAGAGAGGGTTTTTTTAGGATGGGAGAGACATGGGCATGTTTGAAGGCAGAGGGGAAGGAACCAGTGGAGAGTGAGCGGTTGAAGATGGAAGTTAAGGAGGGGAGAAGGGATGGAGCGAGAGATTTCATAAGATGAGAGGGAATGGGGTCAGAAGCACAGGTTACGCGTTATGCAGTACAGGTTCTTTTAATCAAGAATACTCACACGATGATGTTATTAATAGGGATGTGGATCAATTTCACAAAGAAACCAATAAATCCCATTATAGCGAAGCCTATTGCTGTTGCCATGGCGATCTTCTGAAATTCTGCAATCACAAAAATTATAACAGTCCCTTGATTTTCTGCGAATATTGGCGATCGGCAAAACCAAGGCTGCAAATCAGTTGGGTTTTTTTTTCCAATTTCAGCCAAAAAAAGTGGGAAGCAGACTGACTTTATATCCCCTTGTATCCACTTATCGTTTGCGCTCGTGCACCTTTTTTTTTTTTTCCATTTCTGTTTTGGGAACACCAATGACAGTGGTCCTGCTGATGCTCATTCTACTGATGCACCGCCAAATGCTCAATACTGAACTGGACAAATAACTACCGGAGCGATGGATAAGCCTCGGCCCTAAGACGTCAGGACTGAGAACCGATGCCGAGGTATTGATTATCGTGCCAGTGATTGCAGTGCCCCCGCACTCTCTCCCCCTTACCAGATACGTCCTCGCCCATTACCTCTACTGTACTCTCCCAACCCCTCAGTACAGTGCTCTGCGGACAGTAGGTGCTCAATTAATAATCCTGATTCCTGGTTAACCACCCAAGACAGCATGGAAAGTTGAACTCACGCAAGCTCAGACGCAGAGAAGATTGAAGTTGATGATTCACAAACATTACTAGCAAGTAAGATTTTTTTTTAATTTTATATATACTGAATTTATATCTTCGATCTAGGGTCCGGGGAATTTTGCCTTCCCACAGAGGATGAGACAGCAGCCTGTACTGAGGTACACAGTGCTTGAAATGTAAACTGAAGGGACATATACATACTTCAGTAGCTCAAAACTGGAAAGAATAAAAGCCAGTTAAGCAAAAATCTCCTAAGATTTGAAGGGAGGTTTCTTTCACCGTTTTAAACACATTACCTTTTCGGTCTGGCTTAGTGCATCTCTTAACAAGTCGGATTGAATCCTTCACAAATTGCCGGCTTGGCTCGACAAACTGCATCACTTGATCCATGACTGACTGCTTACTAAGGAAAAAAGAAAAAAAAACACCAAAAATACACTGTGAATTATTTCCCCGAGAAGATAAGTTGGGATCGGTAGGCAACACAAGCGTAATATTTCAAATATGTAGTCTGGAGAACCAACATTAGGTTAGACCAGGCTCTTACTAATGAAATATGCCTGGTGTTAATGCAACAGAATGAGCCTAATTTTACTGGGTTAATTAAGATACTTCTCAAAAATATTCAGTGACAGTTCAAGTTCAGTAGGCAGCCTGTAGAATAGATCCAATGTTGTTATATTTTCATTCCTCCTTTGCACTCCCAGTTATAACTGATCAACTGCTCCATCGCAACAGCTTTTTGATATTGCGTTGCTTCATCTACCCAGGATTCTAAAGTAAGCTTGAAGACACTGTAATAATAATAATAATAATAATAATGGTATTTGTTAAGCGCTTACTATGTGCCGAGCACTGTTCTAAGCGCTGAGGTAGAGCTGCTGATAATGGAGAGTACCGCAGCCTAATGGACGGCGCACAGGATGGGGAGTCTGGTGATCTGGGTTCTAATCTTGCCCTGCTGTGTCCCTGAAAAGATGCATCCTCACCTGTAAAATGTGGATTAAATCCCTGTTTTTTCTCCCCCTTTCCCTATGCTCATCGTGTAGAGTAACTTCTGCATCAAACCTAATTGCACTGTATCCACTCCAAAGCTGAGCACACAGAAAAACCTTTAGCTTCCCTAAAATGGTTAACAATAATAATAATAATAATAACAATAATAATAATAATGGCATTTGTTAAGCGCTTACTATGTGCAAAGCACTGTTCTAAGCGCTGGAGAGGATATAAGGTGATCAGGTTGTCCCCTGTGGGGCTCACAGTCTTCATCCCCATTTTACAGATGAGGGAACTGAGGCACAGAGAAGTGACTTGCCCAAAGTCACACAGCTGACAATAATAATAATAATGATGATAGCACTTATTAAGCGCTTACTATGTGCAAAGCACTGTTCTACGCGCTGGGCGGAGCTGGTTGTTATTATAGTGAAATGAGTACTAGCTGTGTGGATCTAGTGGAAAGAGCCCGGGCTTTGGAGTCAGAGGTCATGGGTTCGAATCCCGGCTCCGCCACTCGTCAGCTGGGTGACTTTGGGCAAGTCACTTCACTCCTCTGGGCCTCAGTGACCTCATCTGGAAAATGGGGATGAAGACTGTGAGCCCCGTGTGGGACAACCTGATCACCTTGTAACCTCCCCAGCGCTTAGAACAGTGCTTTGCACATAGTAAGCACTTAATAAATGCCATCATCATTATTATTATTATTATTTAGGAAAGCTTCCTGCCCACTATGCTTGGGTTGCGGGGGTCTTCCCTGAGGCCTAACGGTTACAGCACAGGGCTGGGAGACAGAGGACCTGAGTTCTAATCCCGGCTCTGACGCTTCCCCGTGGGGTGTGACCTTGGGTAAGTCGCTTCTCTTTGCCTCAGTGACCTCATCTGCAAAATGGGGATGGAGACCGAGAGCCCCGTGTGGGATAGAGACTGTGTCCAACCCGATTTGCTTGGATCCATCCCAGCGTTCAGTACAGTGCCTGGCACATAATAAGCGCTTAACAAATACCCCAATCATCATTATTACTCTTATTCTAGGGGACTTTCCACTGGCCCGGCTGGAAGCAGGGGGAAAAAGATGGGCCAAAGCTCTGGCTCATTCATTCAATTGCATTTATTAAGCGCTTACTAAATAATAATGGCATTTATTAAGCACTTACTAAGTGCAAAGCACTGTTCTAAGTGCTGGGGGGGATACAAGGTGATCAGGTTGTCCCACGTGGGGCTCACAGTCTTAATCCCCCTTTTCCAGATGAGGGAACTGAGGCCCAGAGAAGTGAAGTGACCTGCCCAAAGTCACCCAGCTGACAAGTGGCAGAGCTGGGATTTGAACCCACGACCTCTGACTCCAAAGCCCGGGCTATTCCCACTGAGCCACGCTGCTTCTCTGAATAATAATAATAATAATAATAATAATAATGATAATAATGGTGTTGGTTAAGCGCTTACTGTGTGCAGAGCACTGGACTAGGTGCTTGGGAAAGAACAAAACAACAATAAACGGGGTCATTCCCTGTCCAAATGAGCTCAGAGTAATAATAATTGACCTTATTATTATTATTATATTATTATAATATATATATAATGTTATATTATTATTATAATAATAAATAATAATAATTGACCTCGTGGCTCATTGGAAAGAGCACGGGCTTTGGAGTCAGAGGTCATGGGTTCGAATCCCAGCTCCACCACAAGTCTGCTGTGTGACCTTGGGCGAGTCACTTAACTTCTCTGAGCCTCAGTTAACCTCATCTGTAAAAATGGGGATTAAGACTGTGAGCCCCACGTGGGACAACTTGATCACACTGTATCCCCCCCAGCGCTTAGAACAATGCTTTGCACATAGTAAGCGCTTCACAAATGCCATCATTATTATTACCTGTATATATGTATATGTGGTTGTACATATTTATTACTCTATTTATTTATTTATTTTACTTGTACCTATCTATCCTATTTATTTTATTTTGTTAGTATGTTTGGTTTATGTTCTCTGTCTCCCCCTTTTAGACTGCGAGCCCACTGTTGGGTAGGGACCGTCTCTAGATGTTGCCAATTTGTACTTCCCAAGCGCTTAGTACAGTGTTCTGCACATAGTAAGTGCTCAATAAATACGATTGATGATGATGATGATAATAATAATAATAATAGTGTTTGTTTAGAGCTTACTGTGTGCTAGGCCACTGTTCTAAGCAGGGGGGTGGATACAAGGTAATCGGATTGGACCCAATCTCTGTCCCACATGGGGCTCCCAGTCTTCATCCCCATTTTACACATGAGGAAACTGAGGCACAGAGAAGTGATTAATAATAATAATGGCACTTGTTAAGCGCTTACTATGTACAAGCTAAGCCCTCGGGTAGACACAAGCTAATCAGGTTGTCCGTCATGGGACTCACAGGCTCTGCCACTTGCCTGCTGTGTGACTTGGGGCAAGTCACTTCACTTCTCCGGGCCTCAGTGACCTCATCTGGAAAATGGGGGTGAAGACTGGGAGCCCCACGTGGGGACAACCTGACAACCCTGTATCTACCCCTTGTATCATTCATTCATTCGTATATTCCACTCACTGTGTGCAAAGCACTGTACTAAGCGCTTAGGAGAGGATGGTGGGGGGGAGGAGAGAGACAGCAATAGAAGCAGCGTGGCTCAGTGGAAAGAGCACGGGCTTGGGAGTCAGAGGTCATGGGTTCGAATCCCAACCCCGCCACTTGTCTGGTGTGTGACCTTGGGCATGTTACTTCACTTCTCTGGGCCTCAGTTCCCTCATCTGTAAAATGGGGATGAAGACTGTGAACTCCCCACGGGACAACCTGATCGCCTTGTAACCTCCCCAGCGCTCAGAACAGGGCTTGGCACATAGTAAGCGCTTAGCACCATTATTGTTATTATTCTCTGTGCCTCAGTGACCTCATCTGTAAAATGGGGGTGAAGACTGTGAGCCCCCCGTGGGACAACCTGATCACCTTGTAACCTCCCCAGCGCTTAGAACAGTGCTTGGCACATAGTAAGCGCTTAACAAATACCATTATTATCATTATTCTCTGGGCCTCAGTGACCTCATCTGTAAAATGGGGACGAAGACTGTGAGCCCACCATGGGACAACCTGGTCACCTTGTAACCTCCCCAGCGTTTAGAACAGTGCTTGGCACATAGTAAGCGCTTAATACAATTATTATTATTATTCTCTGGGCCTCAGTTCCCTCACCTGTAAAATGGGGATGAAGACTATGGGACAACCTGATCACCTTGTAACCTCCCCAGTGCTTGGAACAGTGCTTGGCACATAGTCAGCGCTTAATACAATTATTATTACTATTCTCTGGGCCTCAGTTCCCTCATCTGTAAAATGGGGAGGAAGACTGTGCGCCCCCCGTGGGACAACTTGATCACCTTGTAACCTCCCCAGCGCTTAGAACAGTGCTTGGCACATAGTAAGCGCTTAACAAATACCATCATCATTATTATTCTCAGTGCCTCAGTTCCCTCACCTGTAAAATGGGGATGAAGACTGTGGGGCCACCTGATCACCTTGTAATCTCCCCAGTGCTTGGAACAGTGCTTGGCACATAGTAAGCATTTATACAATTACTATTATCATTCTCTGTGCCTCAGTTCCCTCATCTGTAAAATGGGGATGAAGCCTGTGAGCCCCCCGTGGGGCACCCTCATCACCTTGTAACCTCCCCAGCGCTTAGAACAGTGCTTGGCACATAGTAAGCACTTACCACCATTATTATTATTATTATTATTCTCAGTGCCTCAGTTCCCTCATCTGTAAAATGGGGATGAAGCCTGTGAGCCCCCCGTGGGACACCCTCATCACCTTGTAACCTCCCCAGCGCTTAGAACAGTGCTTGGCACATAGTAAGTGCTTAATAAATGCCATTATTATTATTATTATTCTCTGGGCCTCAGTTCCCTCATCTGTAAAATGGAGATGAAGCCTGTGAGCCCCCCGTGGGACAACCTGATCACGTTGTAACCTCCCCAGCGCTTAGAACAGTGCTTGGCACGTAATAAGCGCTTAACAAAAACCATTATTATCATTCTCTGGGCCTCAGTTCCCTCACCTGTAAAATGGGGATGAAGACTTTGGGACAACCTGATCACCTTGTAACCTCCCCAGCGCTTAGAACAGTGCTTGGCACATAGTAAGCACTTACCACCATTATTATTATTATTATTATTATTCTCAGTGCCTCAGTTCCCTCATCTGTAAAATGGGGATGAAGCCTGTGAGCCCCACGAGGGACACCCTCATCACCTCGTAACCTCCCCAGCGCTTAGAACAGTGCTTGGCACATAGTAAGTGCTTAATAAATGCCATTATTATTATTATTCTCTGGGCCTCAGTTCCCTCATCTGTAAAATGGGGATGGAGCCTGTGAGCCCCACGAGGGACACCCTCATCACCTCGTAACCTCCCCAGCGCTTAGAACAGTGCTTGGCACATAGTAAGCAGTTACCAGCATTATTATTATTATTATTATTCTCAGTGCCTCAGTTCCCTCATCTGTAAAATGGGGATGGAGCCTGTGAGCCCCACGAGGGACAACCTCATCACCTCGTAACCTCCCCAGCGCTTAGAACAGTGCTTGGCACATAGTAAGTGCTTAATAAATTCCATTATTATCATTATTCTCAGTGCCTCAGTGACCTCATCTGTAAAATGGGGATGAAGCCTGTGAGCCCCTCCCCCCCCCCACCGTGGGACAACCCCATCACCTTGTAACCTCCCCAGCGCTTAGAACAGTGCTTGGCACATAGTAAGCGCTTAATAATAATAATTATTGTTATTATTTATTTTGTTTGACATTTATTTTATTTATTTTAATGGCTCAGTAAATGCCATTCAAACAAAAAGTGGGGTCTGAGGGAGCGGGTGAGGAGGAGGGCAGGGGAAGGGCGGTTCGGGCCGGGCCGATCCGGTTTGATCCGGTCCGGTCCGGTTGTGGGGGAGGGGGGGGCCTCACCTGCGCCGCCGCGACCGCCAGGCCAGAAGAGACACGTCACCCACCGGAAGCGGGGGAAGGAACAGCGGGACGGAACCGGAAACGCCCCCTCCCCGACCCCGCGGCCACAGCGCAGGCGCCCGACGAGGCGGGCGCCGCGGGCCGGCCGGAAGTGTCCCCCAACGCACCGGGTCCCCGGAAAAACCCGGCCCCGACAAAGGGGTTCCCACCCCGGCCCACCGGCCCCTCGCTCACTCCATCGCCGTCATTCATTCATTCATACAAGCAGCGTGGCTCAGGGGAAAGAGCCCGGGCTTTGGAGCCAGAGGTCCTGGGTTCAAATCCCGCCTCCTCCAACTGTCAGCTGCGTGACTTTGGGCGAGTCACTTCACTTCTCTGGGCCTCAGTGACAATAATAATAATAATGATGGCATTTATTAAGCGCTTACTATGTGCCAAGCACTGTCCTAAGCGCTGGGGGAGATACAAGGTAATCAAGTTGTCCCGTGTGGGGCTCACAGACTTCATCCCCATTTTCCAGCTGAGGTAACTGAGGCCCAGAGAATAATAATAATAATAATGATGGCATTTATTAAGCGCTTACTGTGTGCCAAGAACTGTTCTGAGCGCTGGGGTAGATACAAGCTAATCAAGTTGTCCCCCGTGGGGCTCACAGACTTCATCCACATTTTCCAGATGAGGTAACTGAGGCCCAGAGAATAATAATAATAATAATAATAATAATGATGATGGCATTTATTAAGCGCTTACTATGTGCAAAGCACTGTTCTAAGCGCTGGGGTAGATACAAGGTAATTAAGTTGTCCCACGTGGGGCTCACAGACTTAATCCCCATTTTCCAGATGAGGTAACTGAAGCCCAGAGAATAATAATAATAATAATAATAATAATGATGGCATTTATTAAGCACTTACTATGTGCCAAGCACTGTTCTAAGCGCTGGGGGATATACAAGGTAATCAAGTTGTCCCGCGTGGGGCTCACAGACTTAATCCCCATTTTCCAGATGAGGTAACTGAGGCCCAGAGAATATTAATAATAATAATGATGGCATTTATTAAGCGCTTACTATGTGCCAAGCACTGTCCTAAGCACTGGGGGAGATACAAGGTAATCAAGTTGTCCCAGGTGGGGCTCACAGACTTAATCCCCATCTTCCAGATGAGGTAACTGAGGCCCAGAGAATAATAATAATAATAATAATAATGATGGCATTTATTAAGCGCTTACTATGTGCAAAGCACCGTTCTAAGCGCTGGGGAGGCTACAAGGAGATCAGGTTGTCCCACGGTGGGGCTCACAGCTTTAATCCCCATTTTCCAGGTGAGGGAACTGAGGCCCAGAGAAGTGAAGCGACTTGCCCGAAGACACCCAGCTGGCAAGTGGCGGAGCCGGGATTTGAACCCACGACCTGTGACTCCAAAGCCCGGGCTCTTTCCCACTGACGGGGGACAGGAGGACTATCGTTTGTTTGCTGCTTTTGGAAGAGCCTCTTTATCTGTGTGCAGACGTCCTCCTGCGTGGGCAAGCTTTTGCCGCATCGTAATAGGCCCGATGCGATGCGAAGGTAGGCCCGGGGAAACGCTGGTCGGTTCTCTATTTTGGCTTCACACTTTAAGCATGTGCCATCTATCCCTTCAAGGCCCTACTGAGAGCTCACCTCCTCCAGGAGGCCTTCCCAGACTGAGCCCCTTCCTTCCTCTCCCCCTCGTCCCCCTCTCCACCCCCCCATCTTACCTCCTTCCCTTCCCCACAGCACCTGTATATATGTATATATGGTTGTACATATTTATTACTCTATTTTACTTGTACATATCTATCCTATTTATTTTATTTTGTTAGTATGTTTGCTTTTGTTCTCTGTCTCCCCCTTCTAGACTGTGAGCCCACTGTTGGGTAGCGACTGTCTCTTTATGTTGCCAATTTGTACTTCCCAAGCGCTTAGTACAGTGCTCTGCACATAGTAAGCGCTCAATAAATACGATTGATGATAATGATGATGATACGATGTTCCTCGTTGACTACTTTATGTTGTTACAAGTTATGTTGCCAACTTGTACTTCCCAAGCGCTTAGTACAGTGCTCTGCACATAGAAAGCGCTCAATAAATACGATTGATGATGATGATGATGATACGATGTTCCTCGTTGACTACTTTATGTTGTTACAAGTTATGTTGCCAACTTGTCCTTCCCAAGCGCTTAGTACAGTGCTCTGCACATAGTAAGTGCTCAATAAATATGATTGATTAATAATAATAATAATAATGGTATTTATTAAGCACTTACTATATGCAGAGCACTGTTCTAAGCGCTGGGGGCAGGGGGGGAATACAAGGTGATCAAGTTGTCCCACGTTGGGGCTCACAGTCTTAATCCCCATTTTCCAGATAATAATAATAATAATGATGATGGCATTTATTAAGCGCTTACTATGCGCAAAGCGCTGTTCTAAGCGCTGGGGAGGTTACAAGGGTGATCAGGCTGTCCCACAGGGGGCTCCCAGTCTTAATCCCCATTTTCCAGATGAGGTAACTGAGGCTCAGAGGAGGTAAGTGACCTGCCCAAGGTCACACAGCAGACATGTGGCGGAGCGAGGATTTGAACCCATGACCTCCGACTCCAAAGCCCGGGCTCTTTCCACTGAGCCACGCTGCTTCTCATTCATTATTCGTTGTTGAATAATAATAATGAATAGCATTATTCATTCATTCAGTCATGTTTGAGTGCTAACTGTGTGTAGAGCACGACTGTTGGGATGAAATAACCGACTAATTGAATACACAGAAGTGTTAATACTTATGATTTTTATGCCCATCCTTAAGAGTGGTTGCTGGGTTAATGTAACTTGGGAGGGTTAGAATTTAATCAGAGAAGGCTTCCTGGAGGGAATCAATCAATCAATCGGATTTATTGAGCACTTACTGTGTGCAGAGCACTGTACTAAGCGCTTGGGAAGTACAAGTTGGCAACATCTAGAGACAGTCCCTACCCAACAGTGGGCTCACAGTCTAAAAGGGGGAGACAGAGAACAAAACCAAACATACTAACAAAATAAAATAAATAGAATAGATAGGTACAAGTAAAATAAATAAATAAATAGAGTAATAAATCTGTACAAGCATACATACATATATACAGGTGCTGTGGGGAAGGGAAGGAGGTAAGATGGGGGGGATGGAGAGGGTGTACATATCCATTCTATTTATTTTATTTTGTTAGTATGTTTGGTTTTGTCTCCCCCTTTTAGACTGTGAGCCCACTGTTGGGTAGGAACTGTCTCTATATGTTGCCCATTTGAACTTCCCAAGCGCTTAGTACAGTGCTCTGCACACAGTAAGCACTCAATAAATACGATTGATGATGATGATGATGATGATGAGGGGGCTCACAGTCTAGATTGTGGGAATGTGGAGTATCTTTTTTTGCGGAGGCGGGGAGAGGTTGATGTTTGAAAACTGAAGTGTAATCTTGTGGATTGGGGGAGAAGGGAGCTTTGAGGTGGGGAGGTAGCAAGAGCAAGAATAAATTGGAGGAGAGAGAGTGGAGAATAGGAGAAAATTAGATGAGGAGATGGGGAGCTGTACAGAGCGCAAGCAAAGGCAGAACAGGTGAAAAGAGACACTTGTGAAAACTAGGGATAGCTGGCGGACAGCCGTGATGGGCATCTAGCTTTACTTCTATTCATTCTGATGACTTGACACCTGTCAAGCGCTTAGTACAGAGCTCTGCACACAGTAAGCGCTCAATAAATACGATTGATTGATTGATTGATTGTCCACATGTTTTGTTGTTTGTCTCCCCCTTCTAGACTGTAAGCCCGTTGTTGGGTAGGGACCGCCTCTAGATGTTGCCAACTTGTACTTCCCAAGCGCCTAGTACAGTGCTCTGCACACAGTGAGCGCCCAATAAATACGATTGAATGAATGAATTAATAAGGTTAAAGAATCTCTGTTTGATTGGAAGGGAGACAGGTAGCAATTGGAGGTTTTTGAGGCACTAAGAGATGGGCCGAGCGATTTATTCAAGAAGGCCCTAGGTGCACTACAGGATGAAGAAGGAGGTAATCTTTCCCAGCAGACAAGTGGTGGAGTCGCGTTTGGAGACTAAATCTTCTGACTCCCAATCCTGGGCTCCTTCTCTGACACTATATTCATTCATTCAATTGTATTTATTGAGCGCTTACTGTGTGCAGAGCACTGGACTAAGCGCTTGGAAATTGGAGGAGAGAGACTGGAGAATAGGATAAAGTTAGATGAGATGGGGAGTTGTACAGAGCGCAAGCAAAGGCAGAACAGGTGAAAAGAGACACTATGAAAGCTAGGGATAGCTGGCGGACAGCCGTGATGTGCACTAGCTTTACTTCTATTTATTCTGATGACTTGACACCTGTCTACATGTTTAGTTGTCTGTCTCCCCCTTCTAGACTGTGAGCCCGTTGTTGGGTAGGGACCGTCTCTACATGTTGCCAACTTGCACTTCCCAAGTGCTTAGTACAGTGCTCTGCACACAGTGAGCGCCCAATAAATACGATTGAATGAATGAATGAACAAGGTTAAAGAATCTCTGTTTGATTGGAAGGGAGACAGGTGGCAACTGGAGGTTTTTGAGGCATGGAGAGATGGGCCGAGCGATTTATTCACGAAGGCCCTAGGTGCACTACAGAATGAAGAAGGAGGTAACCTTTCCCAGCAGACAAGTGATGGAGTCGCATTTGGAGACTAAATCTTCTGACTCCCAATCCTGTGCTCCTTCTCTGACACTATATTCATTCATTCATTCAATCGTATTTATTGAGCGCTTACTGGGTGCAGAGCACTGGACTAAGCGCTTGGGAAGTACAAGTTGGCAACATCTAGAGACGGTCCCTACCCAACAGTGGGCTCACAGTCTAGAAGGGGGAGACAGAGACTATATCAAGCTAAGACTGAACTAGAACACACAATATGACACCCACAAACACCAATTCCTTCCTTCCTCTCCCCCTCGTCCCCCTCTCCATCCCCCCATCTTACCTCCTTCCCTTCCCCACAGCACCTGTATATATGTATATATGTTTGTACATATTTGTTACTCTATTTATTTATTTTACTTGTACATATCTATTCTATTTATTTTATTTTGTTAGTATGTTTGGTTTTGTTCTCTGTCTCCCCCTTTTAGACTGTGAGCCCACTGTTGGGTAGGGAGTGTCTCTATATGTTGCCAACTTGTACTTCCCAAGCACTTAGTACAGTGCTCTGCACACAGGAAGCGCTCAATAAATACAATTGATGATGCTGATGATGATGACCAATGCCCTTAAAGCTGATTGAACACACTTGATCGATTCAGACTTTTTAAACTAATTCACATTTGTCTTCTCCCGTTTTGGAGAAAAATTGTTGGGTTTCCTTTCATTCTCCTGTCCAGAACGGAGGAAGGAGAACGGTGTCTGAGGACGAGAACCGAAGAGTGGAAGGGGCCAAACTTAGTCCAGATTAAGGAATGGAAGTTGGCTAACGCCTTGATGGACTTGAGTGATGGACTTTTATGCCAGTCCCGCCACTTTGTTCAATAATTTGTTGGACAGCGACCTCTCCGAGCCAATTATTCTGCAGCCCCGGCAGCAAATTGATAACTCCGGGCAATTCTTTAATTAGTACCCCTTAAAAATGGTGAGCTAAATTAGTCAACTATGAAATAACCTCGCCCGAATGATTAACTCCAAATTGCATTTCAGTCCCGTCAACGGCTTTACTGTAGGAGCACGTCATTACTTCAGGATCATTAATTAGAAGGTTGATCCGTCTCTGTTCTAAGGAACCCGCAGCACAGTGTGTAGCCAGATGCCGGCTGGCACGGCTTTTAAAAATTCGCTTTCAAGTGGCCTGCCTGCCATTTAGTGGTGACGTTTCTATTATGGGAAATCGCCTTAGCACAAATGGAAAGGGGCGTGAGGGAGCGGGCGGAGAGTTTGATATCCCCCGATGGTCACTTTCTGTTGTCTGGTCACTTCCACGCCATGTAAAACTATGAAGAAAGGCATGGCTGGCCCATTTGCTCACTGCCCGAGCGTGTTCTCCCCCTCCTCATTCCTAAGACAAGAAGGATTTGGAGCCTCCAGGGACACTTGGGTGTTTTGTGGTTTGATCCCAGACTCGCGATTAGGGAATCCTCCCACCAGGCCTCCCCCCATAATGTGCTCGGAAATTGGGGTGCTGATGGCTAGAAGTGATAAAATTACATTGCACTCTCCCGAGCTCTTAAGGCAGTACTTTGCACGCAGTAAGCGCTCAATAAATACAATTGAACGAATGATAGAAGCACAAGCCAATAAAGCAGCCACTGCAGGATACCCGCAACATAACAATAATTGTATTGATTCAGCACTTACTACGCGCCAAGCGTTAAGGTAGACACAATATACGCAGGTCTTACATCGTCCCTTGGCCGTAATGGGACTCTCACCCGTTGCCGTTCGACACCTTCAGTTTAGACATCATTGCAAAATGAGTAAACACTTGAAGAACTTATCGTTTTTTCACTAGCTAAAATTTTGGGATTGAGAGGTCTCGCGCTAATTTTAAGGAGAGCTGGATCTGTGAAAATGTTTCGAGAAGACCTGATGGAAAGCGGATTTCAGCGGGAATATTGGGAATTCAGGAGTTGGCTTGCTAAAAGGTACTTTACGAAGACAAGAAGGCTGTTCCAACTAAACTGGATAAATCCTTCAAAGTTGAAAAACTAATACCGACGTCAGCAGAACAAACTTCTATTTTTGCAGCCTCTTGCAAAGTTATAGACCTATTATAACTCATCATTTAGTTAATGTGATAGGCTTTGAATTACTTTAACGAAGATTAAGCAATTAGTTTAGCGATGCTTAATATAACGGTTATAGGGCACATAAATTTCATCTTTCTTCCAGAAGTTTTGGAATGGATCCCAGCTGATAACACGTAAGCCGACGGGGAAAATGTAGCCCACGAACGTTTCATGGTGCAACCATCCTTTGGAGGAGCACGTCATGGCTGCATCACTGGGATGCATTTGTATTCTGTGCATATCCCCAGTAGCATTGGCAGTTGAAAATGGCTAAGTGGTCAAAATGGTGCAGGAGTAGGGAAACGGCGTGTCTTAGTGGGAAAAGATCAGGCCTGGAAGAGAAGGGTCCTGGGTTCTAATTCTGCTCTGCCACTCACCTGCCGAGAAATGGGGATTAAATACTGCTCTCCCTCCTTCTTAGATTATGAGTCCCATGTGGCACAGAGGCTACCAGAATAGGTCACTTTGTGTCTATCCCAGTGCTTAGTATAGTGCCGGGCACATAGTCAACACTAACTGTTGTTGTTGTTGTTTGTTTTGCTATGTTTGTGTGTGGTATTTGTTGAGCGCTTACTATGTGCCAAGCACTGTTCTAAGCACTGGAATAGATCCAAGTTATCTGTTATTATTATTAGTATTAGTAGTATTTTTTGATACAAGTTATCAGGTAGGACACAATCCCCATCCACATGGGGCTCACAGTCAGCCTTTTACAGATTTTACAGGTGAGGTGGCTGAGGCACAGAGAAGTGAAGTGACTTGCCCAGGGTCACACAGCAGACAAGTGGCGGAGCTGGCATTTGAACCCACGTCCTTCTGACTCCCAAACCCATGATCTATCCGTGAGGACACACTGCTTCTCTATTATTACAGTTAGTATTGTGATTGTTGGTTTTGATTGATAATAATAATAAGCCAATACCATATCTTAGTGGCCAAAAATGCCCCTAGGCCCTATATCCTGGTTCAGAATTGCCTTCAGGAGCCCATGTCAAATGCAGATTCAGGTATTCTGCAGTATAAACTCATCCGTTCCCAGTTCCTCCAGAACTCCTGATAGTTTAATAATAATGATGCGAAGCACTTACTATGTGCCAAGCGCTGTTCTAAGCGCTGGGGACTCGGTACCTAGCCCTTCACTCTTCTGGAGCTTCCACTCTTTGGAAGGGAGTTTGAAGGTGGCCAACTCCTTTACGATCTCCGGGGCTGGATCATCAATCGTATTTATTGAGCGCTTATTATGTGCAGAGCACTGTACTGATGGATGACTTCATGGGGAAGCCGCGTGGCTCAGGGGAAAGAGCCCGGGCTTGGGAGTCCGAGGGCATGGGTTCAAATCCCGGCTCCGCCACTGGTCAGCTGGGTGACTGTGGGCAAGTCACTTCTCTGGGCCTCAGTTCCCTCATCTGGAAAATGGGGATGAAGACTGTGAGCCCCCTGTGGGACAACCTGATGGCCTTGTAACCTCCCCAGCGCTTAGAACAGTGCTTTGCACATAGTAAGTGCTTAATAAATGTCATTATTATTATTATAACCGCATTTGGGTAGCCAATTTCAGTGTTTTCTCCCCCTCCTCCCCCTCTCCATCCCCCCGTCTTACCTCCTTCCCTTCCCCACAGCACCTGTATATATGTATATATGGTTGTACATATTTATGACTCTATTTATTTATTTATTTATTTATCTTACTTGTACATTTCTATCCTACTTATTTTATTTTGTTGGTATGTTTGGTTCTGTTCTCTGTCTCCCCCTTTTAGACTGTGAGCCCACTGTTGGGTAGGGACTGTCTCTATGTGATGCCAATTTGTACTTCCCAAGCGCTTAGTACAGTGCTCTGCACATAGTAAGCGCTCAATAAATACGATTGATTGATTGATTGATTGTTTTGAAACCTTGTTGTATCGTGCTCTGCTATGGGCTTGGTACAGTGCTCTGTACCCAGTAAGCACTCAGTAAACACCATTGATTATTGGGCTTTTACCCCTGATGGTCGAATATCTTCCCCCCCCCGTCCTGGCAGCTCTCTAGTCTGCCTAGCTCTGGGGCTCACGCTAGCCTGTTGTCCCTTGGCCTTTGGTAATGCACTGTCAGCCTATCTTGGTCCCTATCTCCCCACCCCATTCAGTCTGCCCCTCCCTTCTCTCACCAGTTGCCATCAAATGATTATCACCACAGATTTTCTGTCCGGGAGAATACATTCTTTGGCGTAATAAGCATTAAATATATTTTTTCCACCAGGTGGCAGGCAAACATTACTAAAAAAGCACTTCACCCTCTAGATGACACAGTCGTGTTTAGTAATGTTTAGTAAGAAAAAGCACTTTCACCCTCTAAATGGCACCGTCATGTGTAGTAAGAAAAAGCAGTTCACCCTCTAAATGACACAGTCATGTTCTTTCTAACATCCTTTCCGTTTCCCACTGACGTTTCAACAGATTTATGGCAGGTCAGCTTCCTATTTCCCGGGCACCAATCCAGGAATATTTTTTTACTTTTCCTAAGACTTTCTCAAGGTCCAAACTGGAGTAAAGCCCTACTGAGAGCTCACCTCCTCCAGGAGGCCTTCCCAGACTGAGCCCCGTCCTTCCTCTCCCCCTCGTCCCCCTCTCCATCCCCCCATCTTACCTCCTTCCCTTCCCCACAGCACCTGCATATACGTATATATGTTTGTACATATTTATTACTCTATTTTACTTGTACATATCTATTCTATTTATTTTATTTTGTTAGTATGTTTGGTTTTGTTCTCTGTCTCCCCCTTTTAGACTGTGAGCCCACTGTTGGGTAGGGACTGTCTCTGTATGTTGCCAACTTGTACTTCCCAAGCGCTTAGTACAGTGCTCTGCACACAGTAAGCGCTCAATAAATACGATTGATTGAGTAAAGGGCTCTAGCATGGGAGCGGTAGTTCACAATCCACCTTCTAACTATAGCCTAAAAAAATCAGCTAATAGGTCGAGAGGTGTGGAATTCCTTAATGAGAGGCTTGTAATGGCTTAGAGGGGAAAGGATAATAATAATAATGATGGCATTTATTATGTGCTTACTATGTGCAAAGCACTGTTCTAAGCGCTGGGGAGGTTACAAGGTGATCAGGTTGTCCCACGGGGGCTCACTGTCAATCCCCATTTTACAGATGAGGGAACTGAGGCACAGAGGAGTTAAGTGACTTGCCCAAAGTCACACAGCTGACAATTGGTGGAGCCAGGATTTGAACCCATGACTACTGACTCCAAAGCCCGTGCTCTTTCCACTGAGCCACGACCGTCTCTATATGTTGCCAACTTGTACTTCCCAAGCGCTTAGTACAGTGCTCTGCACACAGCAAGCGCTCAGTAAATATGGTTGAATGAGTGAATGAATGGCTAAGACAGAAGGTGACCATCACTTCATCCCTCAAGCATCTTAATAATAATAATGATAATAATTGGGGTATTTAAGCGCTCACATTGTGTCATGGCTTGTACTAAGTGCTGGGGTAGATACAAGATAATCAGGTTAGATATAGTCCCTGTCTGATGTGTGACTCACAGTCCAAGAGGTGGCAAAGAGATATATCAGGTATTTAAAACCCATATTACGGATGAGGAACGTGCGGCACAGAAGTGGAGTGACTTGTCCAAGGTCACACAGCAGCTCCAGTGGTGGAGCTGGGATTAGTATCTAAGTCTCCTGACTCCCGGGAACATGCAATTTTCACTCGGCCATAAAGCTAAGTGAAAAGCAGATAACAATTTGCCTCACTTTCTCTTTTCTTCCTGGGGATGGTCTCAACAATCCATCCGTCCAGAAAATGTTCTCCGTCTCCGATCTGGACACTCCGAATAGAGCCGGGCTTAACTACTGATGAAGATTTAGACTAATCAATCAATCAATCGTATTTATTGAGCGCTTACTGTGTGCAGAGCACTGTACTAAGCGCTCGGGAAGTACAAGTTGGCAACGTATACAGTCCCTACCCAACAGTGGGCTCATAGTCTAAGACTAATACGGTATTAGTGAGCGCGATCTCCCATGGTCCATATTTAGGTGCTGTAGAAGGGACATGATGATGGTATATGTTGAAATCTTTCCATTTAATGCCCTATCTCAGGGAACAAACTATGTCTTCTGTGGGGTTGTAACTTCTTGAGGCAGGAAGTTGGGATTTTTCCTTCTCTCTTGACCACTCCCCCCTCACTTACTGCCTAACGTGGTCTTTATGCACCTATAGAGAACGAGCCCACTGTTCTTCACACTCAAAGACCCTCTTCACAGTGAAATTTGCCTGTGCGTGCGTGTGTGTATGAGTGAAAAGCACTATCATCATCATCAATCGTATTTATTGAGCGCTTACTATGTGCAGAGCACTGTACTAAGCGCTTGGGAAGTACAAATTGGCAACATATATCCCACTATGTGGGATCCCCAGTCCTGACTGCATTGTGCACGCAAAAAGGCTGTAGCTGGCTGTGTTGCCGTGTTCACAGTTCACAGCACAAATTATCCTGGTCCTGTTTTCACGGTTGCTTCCACTTTAAAAAGAAAAAAAACTGTTTCAGCCAATTTGACATGAGGTGTAAATTCAGTGAAAAGAGCCATGGGGGTTAGTATGGACCAGATGATGAGTCTGAATCAGTGATGTGCTCTTCCATTGAAAAGCCGACATGATATTGGGTTTTATTAATAAGAGTTTGATGTGCCAGAGTTGGAAAGTAACCCAGTCGCTGAATTTTGCTCTTGTCAGATCTGTACGAGTAGTATGTCAAACAACAAAATGATTTAAAGAGATGGGAAATTGGGCCTATGATTATTAAAAGAATTGGGGTTGGGTTAGCCTACAGAAGCGAAGTCTGTTTTCAATCAATCGTATTTGAGTCCTTACTGTATGCAGAACACTGTACTAAGCTTTTGGGAGAGAACAGTACAACAAGAGTTGATAGAAAGGTTCCCTGTCATCATCATCAATCGTATTTATTGAGCGCTTACTATGTGCAGAGCACTGTACTAAGCGCTTGGGAAGTACAAATTGGCAACATATAGTGACAGTCCCTACCCAACAGTGGGCTTACAGTCTAAAAGGTGAGTTGTCCACCGTCCACAGTGAGCTTGCGGTCTAGAAGGGGAGACAGACATTAATATAAACATTTCATTTCACCATCACCATGGTGTTAAGCACTTACTCTGTACCAAACAGCGTACCAAATGCTCAACTAGGAACTGGAGAGTCAAATGAAACACTAGTCCTTTCCCACGCAGTACTTACCATCTAAGTTGAAGAGAACAGGCATCTTATTCCCATATTACAAAGGAAGAAGCTGAGGCCCAGAGAGGCCAGGTGATGTATCTGGGGTCACACAGCAGGTCTGTGGCAAAGCTGGGACTAGAAACCAGGTCTTCCTGACTCGCTGTGGGGTGCTAATCAAGTTGTTTTTTTGAAGACTGACCAAAGGCAGTCTTAAATGGTTTTAAATAAAAACAGGAGGGCTTTGGGGGGAAACTCAGAAAGAGCATCTTAATTATCAGTATGACATAATGCTGAATTGAACCGTCAAGGGAGCATGTGTATTCTCCATCCCTGGACATCTTTAAGGAAAGAATAGACACCCATCTGTCCTGGCCGGCTTAGTCACTCGCTTGCCTCGAGAGATGCGGGGGGGGCGGTGGTTTTGACCAGATGATATCCCCAGGGCCCATCTGGTTCCAGGATTTTCTGATTCTATAAAAGGGCTCACAGTGTACTCATTCCTATGATTTCCTCAGTGTACTATCTGTTCCATTTAAGGAGATCGTTGGCTCTCTGGAGTCAGAGTGCTAAGTAGGTTTATTTCCAGCTGTTTAACGGACACGTTGATGCCATTTATTTTCCTAGCTTGTCATAGTTTTGGGTTGTTGTTTTTTTCCTCTGTCTTTTCGCCTGGGTGATGAAGTGGTCAACTATTTGGTCATGGAGAGCTGCGCCTTCTTTGTGGTTGGTTTATACCTTCTGCCATCAAGTCTTCCCAACAGCCACAAGGAAATTTGGTGACCAATTTGGTGATCAAAAGCTTCTGTTAATGAACAGGAAAAGGCAGGAGATAATCTCAGGGGTTTAGAGTGATGCTGAAGCGGGCAATTTCCCGATCAATAAAAATGATAATGGTGGTGGCATTAGCATTTTCTGTGTGGTAAGCTTTGGAGTAGATTGGTTAACTAGATGGGGCTCAGTCTGAGGAGGAGAGAGAATGGGATATTTAATCCTTAATTTACAGATGAGGAAACTGAGCCACAAAAGTAAAGTGACTTGCCCAAGGATGCACAGAAAGTAAGTGGCAGATCCAGGATTAGAACCCAGATTGTCTCTCTGATTCTCCGGTCCGTATCCTGTCCACTAGGCCTCAGAGCTTCACCATTTTAGCTCACGGGTGGGGGGCCTCTCCCCTCCTACCTCAACCTACCTCAACCCTCTGAATATTACTTATGTGCATAGCTTTGAACTATGTTGCTTCCCCTTAGCTGTAATTTATTTTAAGCTTGTCTCTCCCCACAAGCCTGTTGTAAACTCCTTGAGGGTAAGGATTGGGTTTAACAACTCTATTGTACTTTCCCTGGTGTTTATCAATCAATCAATCGTATTTATTGAGCGCTTACTGTGTGCAGAGCACTGTACTAAGCGCTTGGGAAGTACAAGTTGGCAACATATGGAGACAGTCCCTACCCAACAGTGGGCTCACAGTCTAAAAGGGGGAGACAGAGAACAAAACCAAACATACTAACAAAATAAAATAAATAGGATAGATATGTACAGGTAAAATAAATAAATAAACAGAGTAATAAATATGTACAAACATATATACATATATACAGGTGCTGTGGGGAAGGGAAGAAGGTAAGATGGGGGGATGTAGAGGGGGACAAGGGGGAGAGGAATAGACTGTGAGCCTACTGTTGGGTAGGGACTGTATATGCTGCCAACTTGTACTTCCCAAGCGCTTAGTACAGTGCTCTGCACACAGTAAGCACTCAATAAATACAATTGATTGATTGATTGGTAGTACAGTGCTCTTCCCCTCTAGGCTGAAAGCTCCCTGTGGGCAATGGAAAGCATCTACCGACGCTGTCGTATTGTACTCTCCCTAGCGCTTAGTATAATCCTCTGCATGTAGTAACTGCCCCCAAAATACCATCATTTGCTCTGTGCAGAGTAAGTGCTCAATACTATTGACTGGAAGAGGTGGATATTATTGGCCCCATTTGACATAAGAGGAAACTGAGATCCACAGAGATCAAGTGACTTGCCTGAAATAATCGAGAAGGCTAGTAGTACAGTTAGGACTGATAATAATCAGTCAACCATATTTATTCATTCAATCAATCGTATTTAGTGAGCGCTTACTGTGTGCAGAGCACTGTACTGAGCGCTTGGGAAGTACAAGTTGGCAACATATAGAGACGGTCCCTACCCAACAACGGGCTCGCAGTCTAGAAGGGAGAGACAGACAACAAAACAAAATGCACTGAGTGTGTGCAGAGCATGGTACTAAGAGCTTGGGAGAGTATAATATAACAGACACATTCCCTGCCCACGATGAGCTTACAGTCTAGTCTATAGTCAGGATTATTTTGTTTAGCACTTACTACATGCTAAGGGCTTGGGTATGTAGAAGATAAGGAAATTGGACACAGTCCCTGTCCCACATGGGGCTCACAGCCTAAGTAGAAGGGAGCAGGAGTTAATCGTCATTTTACAGATGAGGAAACTGAGGCAACAAAAAGTTGTGACTTGCCCAAGGCTATGCAGCGCACAAGTGGTGGAGCTGGCATTCGAACCCAGATCCTCTGTCCCCTAGCCCCGTGCTTTTCCTATTAGGCTACACTGCTTACAGTGTAAGCCACATCTTCTGACTCTGACCTGTGCTCTCTCCTGCTGTCCTGAAACACATTTTGGAGAGCACATTATGTAGCGTTAAAACAAATATTTGTGCTTTTAATACTAAACCTATCTGGAATTGAACTTTTCGTTTTGAGTTCTGGAACATGTGCTTTCACTCGACTGAGTTTTTCTTTTAAGTGGTAGCGGAGTTTATCCTGCATTGTGCATGATCAGGGTGGTCTCTGAGTTCCTTGGTTTTTTGTTTTTTTTTAATCTCTGATTCTGGCAAAATGACTTTTTGGACCTGAATGCTGTTGCTAAATTCTGTGCATTATCCAGTGATGCGTGATTACGCAAACAAATGGAAAATGAAATTGAGGAGTCTCTGGGGAGGCTGACAGAGTTTGTTGCCAAATGGGACATCATACTGTACGATCAGGACACCCCATAATTCACGCATCCAGCCCCCCGAGCAGTTTCACCTGCATTACATGTCACACCCGACAGCCAATGTTAAGCCAGGATGACCACTTGGCATGTAGTAAGCTCTTTACAAATGCCATTATTATTATTATTATAATTAATAATATGGTTTTGGAATGAAACCAGGGAATCAGCATCAAGGAAACTCATCTCCGTTCAACTTTGCCGGACATGACGTATGAGAAGAATGGATGGGTTTGGTGGACTATTTGGGGCAGCAGAAACGGGGCAGTGCAAGGAAGGACGGAAGAACAAACTTTGAATACAAATAGTCTCAAAATGGTAGCTTAGCAGAAGATACTTGGCTGGCGTGCCTGCCTCTGCTAAGCAGCAATTAGGAGAAAATTTCTCCCCTCATGTAGAGGCTACCCTTTAATGCTCACCACTGTGGAAATAGCCAGGGGTCCTGAAAGGTCCCCAGTGACCTATTTCTTCCCTGAATGATTGTACTCTGGTCTGGGGTCTCTGCAGCCACTAAACACTCAGGAATTACACTAAAAGGGCTGTGTCCTGATCTTTGAGGTTCAGGAAGGGATCTCTAAGTGGGGAACCACCAATTGCTGCAGTGCTGGTATGGAATTTTTTTTGGATTCACCTTGTTGTTTCTTTCCAAATGTATCATAAAGTCTCTTCTGAATTTATATTGCACCTTTTCCTAGAGTACTTAATATTTATTTTAATGTGCCCCCCCCAACAAGATAAGCGCCTTGAGGGCAAGTCTCGTATCTGCTAACTCATACTGTTCTCTCCCAAATGCTTAGTACAGCAGTGTTTTGTGCAGGGTAAGCACTCAATTGATTGTTTGTTATAGCAGAGCTAGAAATGTGCCCTCCTGGGGTCATGAAGAAAACAAACTCTTTTTCTGTTTCCCTTCTTACAGTGAGCTCTCACTTGACGTAGCTCATGTAATAATAATAATAATAATGGCATTTGTTAATCAATCAATCAGTTGTATTTATTGAGCGCTTACTGTGTGCAGAGCACTGTACTAAGCCCTGGGGGGAGGGGGGGGGATACAAGATGATCAAGTTGTCCCACGTGGGGCTCACAGTCTTCATCCCCATTTTACAGTTGAGGTAACTGAGGCTCAGAGAAGTTAAGTGACTTCCCCAAGGTCACACAGCAGACATGTGGCACAGTTGGGATTCGAACCCATGACCTCTGACTCCAAAGCTCTTTCCACTGAGCCACGCTGCTTCACGTACCCTGTTACTCAAACACCAACTCATCCACAAAGCACCCTTATTTCTTCCTCTTATCTGTTCGTTATTTTACTGTAGCTTCCCTACTAGATTGTGCGCTACTTTTGTCTGCTCTGTGACCTTGGGCAAGTCACTTCACTTCTCTGTGCCCGTTCCCTTATCTGTAAAATGGGGATTAAGACTGTGAGCCCCATGTGGGACAACCTGATCACCTTGCATCTACCCCAGTGCTTAGAACAGTGCTTGGCGCATAGTAAGCACTTAACAAATGCCATCATTATGTCCTAGCTCTAATATACCCTCCCGAGAGCCGAGTACCATGCTCTGTACACAGTAGGCCCTAAATAAATACTCTGGATGAGGTTGAGGCATCTGTGGCGGCCCTACTGAGAGCTCACCTCCTCCAGGAGGCCTTCCCAGACTGAGCCCCTTCCTTCCTCTCCCCCCCGTCTCCCTCTCCATCCCCCCATCTTACCTCCTTCCCTTCCCCACAGCACCTGTATATATCTATATATGTTTGTACATATTTATTACTCTATTTATTTTACTTGTACATATCTATTCTATTTATTTTATTTTGTTAGTATGTTTGGTTTTGCTCTCTGTCTCCCCCTTTTAGACTGTGAGCCCACTGTTGGGTAGGGACTGTCTCTATATGTTGCCAACTTGTACTTCCCAAGCGCTTAGTACAGTGCTGTGCACAAAGTAAGCGCTCAATAAATACGATTGATTGATTGATTGATTGATTGGAGGGCCATCGCAGCCCGTCCACTGTTACCTGACATGCTGAAGAGCACTGCTTCCTTAAGAGGGTATGCAACTATGGAAGGGACGCGTCCCCCAATAAGGAGTCCTTCTCGTGACCCTAGGAGGGTGTACTGCTAGCTTGTGTCCAGGACTAGGGCTGGCTGATGAGTTAATAGTAATAATTATGGTGTTTAAGCGCTTATTATGTGCAAGGCACTCTACTAAGTGCTGGAGTGAATACAAGCAAATTGGGCTGGGACACAGCCCCTGTTCCACACCCGGCTCACAGTCCTAATCTCCATTTTACTAATGAGGTAACTTGTTGTCTGTCTCCCCTTTCTAGACTGCGAGCCCACTGTTGGGTAGGGACCGTCTCCATATCAATCAGTCAATCAATCGTATTTATTGAGCGCTTACTGTGTGCAGAGCACTGTACAAAGTGCTTGGGAAGTACAAGCTGGCAACATATAGAGACAGTCCCTACCCAACAGTGGGCTCACGGTCTAGAAGGGGGAGACAGAGAACAAAACCAAACATACTAACAAAATAAAATAAACAGAATAGATAGGTACAAGTAAAATAAATAAATAAATAGAGTAATAAATATGTACAAACATATATACATATATACAGGTGCTGTGGGGAAGGGAAGGAGGTAAGATGCGGCGGATGGAGAGGGGGACGAGGGGGAGAGGGAGGAAGGGGCTCAGTCTGGGAAGGCCTCCATATGTTGCCGACTTGTACTTCCCAAGCGCTTAGTACAGTGCTCTGCACACAGTAAGCGCTCAATAAATACAATTGAATGAATGATTAGAGCCCGTGACCTTCTGATTCCTAGGTCCTGCTCTATTCACTAAGCCGCACTCCTCTCCTCCCAGAGAAGCATATCTGGCTGCCTTTGAATCACGCCGTCTATCAGCCCGATAGGCCCAGTCACCCTACAATTTCAGCACTTAGTACGGCACCTAGCACATATAAGTGCTTAACAAAGATCATTAAAATAAACCTGCATGAACTTATTTTGGGTGCTAAAATCATTTTGATCACTCTAGTGTAAATATGATTATGTATGCCTTCTCCTGCTGTCATCTAAATTCCTTGTGGGCAGGGAATGTGTCACTACAGTATTCTGTGCTTCTCAAGTTCCTAATAGCACTGGAAAGCAGCAGGGCTCAGTGGAAAGAGCCCGGGCTTTGGAGTCAGAGGTCATGGGTTCAAACCCTGGTTCCGCCAATTGTCAGCTGTGTGACTTTGGGTAAGTCGCTTAACTTCTCTGGGCCTCAGTTACCTCATTTGTAAAATGGGGATTAAGACTGTGAGCCCCCCGTGGGACAACCTGATCCCCTTGCTACCTCCCCAGTGCTTAAAACAGTGCTTTGCACACAGTAAGCACTTCATAAATGCCATTATTATTGTTATTATAGTTCGGCTCACCGCAACAGGTAGGCACTCAATAATGTACTCTGCCTTGAGTGTAGGAGGCTTTGTTCCCATCTTTCCATCCTTCTGCATAAAGCGACTGAAAGAAGCCAAATTGGGCCCCTCTACAATTTTAACAACCCCTCTCCCCTTCTCCTCACCCCAGATGGAACTGAGAAACAATAAGTCTTGTTGAGTGAACTTCACTGGCTTTGTGCGTAATTTTTTTCTTCAGGCTTTCCAATGCCTGCCTGCGATTTGAAACCATTTAACTGCCCCCACATCCTCCTCAGCCTTTTTTTTTTTTAAGTATAAGAGAACTTCTATTTGGTCTCCATCCAAGATAACGTTATCTTATTTATAAATACTGCCCCCCCCCCACCCCCGGCGCGCTCCCTCCTAGTTGACCCTTCATATTTATTACTATGTATTTGGTGGCATTTGGCCAACCTCCTGGAGGAGAAGGAATCACACGTCCAATCTATCCATTTTCCTGGCGAAGAGGCAGTCCTTCTGTGTTTCTGTGGTTTGCTCCCTTTCGAGAGATGGAGGGTTTCCTCATTGAGGTTACCCTGGGAAGGAAAACGTGCTTAGAGTGAAAAAACGAAGTCTCTCTGACCCGACCTTTTAGGTTCTTGTAATGTGGTCATGGGATTGGTGTGGGTGGGAAGAGGGGAGAGGAGGAGTGGACCTCTGTGCCTGGTGAGGGTAGGGCTCCTTTCGCTGAGGCCAAGCTAGTTGTCTGTGAAGCGTGAGGGGGTGGGGAGGAGTGCCAAGTTGTGCCGGAGGGAGATTGAGCCGCAACTGGTCCGCAACTGCTTCCTTTCGCGTCCCCCGAGGCTGTTGATCTTCTCAACTGTGGAAGGAAATAGAGGGGGCAGACCTACCTCAGACCTTCCCCCCCGCCCCATGGCATCAGCATCTGGGCCACTGAGTCATCTCTATCCCACCCACACTCCCTCTACCCCTTCCCCTCTCCCGAAATCCGCTGAGGTGAAGATACCGGTAATAATAACGGTAATAACGATGGCATTCGTTAAGCGCTTACTGTGTGCAAAGCACTGTTCTAAGCTAACTGAGCACTCGGCCCACTGACTCTCATCGTCAGGTGCCCCGTGGGCTGGAGGATTGAAAGGGCTCAGCCAAGTGGGAGTAGTGGCAAGCAACGCCCAGGATCTCCATCCTCCCCATCTTACCTCCTTCCCTTCCCCACAGCACCTGTATATATGTATATATGTTTGTACATATTTATTACTCTATTTATTTGTTTTATTTGTACATATCTATTCTATTTATTTTATTTTGTTAGTATGTTTGGTTTTGTTCTCTGTCTCCCCCTTCTAGACTGTGAGCCCACTGTTGGGTAGGGACTGTCTCTGTGTGTTGCCAATTTGTACTTCCCAAGCGCTTAGTCCAGTGCTCTGCACATAGTAAGCGCTCAATAAATACGATTGATGATGATGATGATGATATGTTGGGTCTTTGAATGAGATGAAGCAGCATGGCTCAGTGGACAAAGCGTGGGCCTGGGAATCAGAAGGTCCTGGGTTCTAAACCCGGCTGCGTCACGTGCCTGCTGTGTGACCTTGGACGAGTCACTTAACTTTGCGGGGCCTCAGTTACCTCATTTACAAAGAGGAGATTGAGTGTGAGCCTCATGTGGAACAAGGACTGTTCCAACCTGATTAACTTGTATCTACCGCGGCGCTTAAAACAGTGCTTGGCACATAGTAAGCACTAAACAAGTACCATGACTTTTTTTAAAAAAAAACTCTTGAGATTTAAGTTCCATTGTCCAGGATCATTTCGGCCAAGAGGCTGACGGGGAGAGTGTTTGGTCAAATATTACTTCGGATGACCTGGGATCACTGAATAATCAATCCGAGGAACCTTTGTGTGAAGAGAATTCACCATTAGGCAAAATACTCCACAACCAAAGGCATATGTATGTAACTGTTGGGGTGAAGGCTACTGTATTCTCCAGCCCTGGACTACCTCCTTCATCATCATCATCATCAATCGTATTTATTGAGCACTTACTATGTGCAGAGCACTGTACTAAGCGCTTGGGAAGTACAAATTGGCAACATATAGAGACAGTCCCTACCCAACAGTGGGCTCACAGTCTAAAAGGGGGAGACAGAGAACAAAACCAAACATACTAACAAAATAAAATAAATAGAATAGATATGTACAAGTAAAATAAATCAATAGAGTAATAAATATGTACAAACATATATACATATATTCAGGTGCTGTCGGGAAGGGAAGGAGGTAAGGCGGCGGGGAAGGTAAGGCGGGTAAGGCCTTCCCCACAGCACCTGTATGTATGTATATATGTTTGTACATATTTATTACTCTATTTATTTTACTTGTACATATCTATTCTATTTTATTTTGTTAGTATGTTTGGTTTTGTTCTCTGTCTCCCCCTTTTAGACTGTGAGCCCACCGTTGGGTAGGGACTGTCTCTATATGTTGCCAACTTGGACTTCCCAAGCGCTTACTACAGTGCTCTGCACACAGTAAGCGCTCAATAAATACGATTGATTGATTGATTGATTGACTAGGGAGTGCTCGCGGAAGGGGAAGGGTCCTTAACTGACCGTGGGTCACGTGTTCTGTGGGCTTGTCTGCTTGATGGTCAAGAGTCTGCTTACAACCAGAGAACCAGACAGAAACCGATAACTCCTGAGAAAAATGAAAGCAAATTGACTGGAGAGAGCAATGATTTTCAAACCTTGTGGACTTTGAACATGTGGTTGAGTAGTGAAAGATTAATTAGGACATATTTCTCTCCTAACCCCACTGACTGATTTGCAGGGCCCCTTACTTTGTTCCCGGGATTTTCTGAGCAAAATCTGTCGTGGTGCCGATATCTTTTTTTTTCTTGTACATTTCTGGATCATTCATTTGCAAAGGAGCCTGACTTCAGTTCTGTCCCGGCCTAGGACATCCGGACTTTAGACTTTGAGCCGATCAAATGGCTAAGGTATTTTAAGCATTAAAATGTACTTACTTGGAAAAGGTGTGGCCTTGTGGAAAGAGGCCTGGGAGTTAGAGAGCCTGCGTTCAAATCCCAGCTCTGCCACGTGTCTGTTGTGTGATCTTAGGCAGATCACTTAATTACTCTGTGCCTCGGTTTCCTCATCTGTAAAATGGAGATTAAATGCCTGTTCTCCCTCCTTCTTAGACTGCGAGTCCCATGTGGGACAGGGACTGTTTTTGACCTGATTTACTTATATCTACCCCAACCCTAAGAACAGAGCCCACTGTTGGGTAGGGACTGTCTCTATATGTTGCCAATTTGTACTTCCCCAGCGCTTAGTACAGTGCTCTGCACATAGTAAGCGCTCAATAAATACGATTGATGATGATGCCTGATGCATAGTAAGTACTTCATGAGGAGCAGCTCTTAAACTGAGCCCCGTGGCCTACCTCAATGCTTAGTACACTTCTTTTCACACAAGTGCTTAACAAATGCCATTATGCCTGTTGTTAATAGGCCTATTAATAGTCCAGGTGCCTATTATTAAGAAATCGGGAAGCAGCGTGGCTCAGTGGAAAGAGCCCGGGCTTTGGAGTCAGAGGTCATGTGTTCAAATCCCGGCTGCACCGCTTGTCAGCTGTGTGACTTTGAGCAAGTCACTCCGCTTCTCTGGGCCTCAGTGACCTCATCTGTAAAATGGGGATTAAGACTGTGAGCCCCCTGTGGGACAGCCTGATCGCCTTGTAACCTCCCCAGCGCTTCGAACAGTGCTTTGCACATAGTAAACGCTTAATCAATCAATCAATCGTATTTATTGAGCGCTTACTGTGTGCAGAGCACTGTACTAAGCGCTTGGGAAGTACAAGTTGGCAACATATAGAGACGGTCCCTACCCAACAGTGGGCTCACAGTCTAGAAGGGGGAGACAGAGAACAGAACCAAACATATTAACAAAATAAAATAAATAGCTTAATAAATGCCATTATTATTATTATTATCATTTATTCTTCACTGTCTTTGGCCGCTTCTTCCCAGAACAGATAGGGTTTGTCTTTTTCTCCCTGAAACAGCTGCATGATGGAGTCCAGGAGAGGGCAGTGATGAATTATATAAGCCCATAAGAGAGTACATTATATAATTTTGGAAAGTGCCAGGAAGGCCTCGTTGGTGGAGGCTGGCACAGGATCTATACCCA
Organism: Tachyglossus aculeatus; assembly: GCF_015852505.1. Taxonomy (NCBI): domain Eukaryota; kingdom Metazoa; phylum Chordata; class Mammalia; order Monotremata; family Tachyglossidae; genus Tachyglossus; species Tachyglossus aculeatus. The sequence goes on along the minus strand of NC_052083.1, from coordinate 12,319,900 downwards.
GAGTTCACACTTCCGTATCAAGCTCACTAATAGTAACAATAATAATAGCATTTATTAAGCACTTACGATGTGCAAAGCACTGTTCTAAGTGCTGGGAGGTTACAGGGTAATCAGGGTGTCCCCCGGGGGGCTCACAGTCTTCATCCCCATTTTACAGAAGAGGTCACTGAGACCCAGAGAAGTTACGTGACTTGCCCAAAGTCACACAGCTGACATTTGGCGGAGCCGGGATTTGAACCCACGACCTCTGACTCCAAAGCCCGGGCTCTTTCCACTTAGCCACGCTGCAGTCCTTTCAGACGAATGACCTGGATGATTAGAGGAGTATGTTCCAGGCACTGCACGCGCTTAGCACAGTGCTTTGTAGGCAGTACGCACTGGATAAACATCGATTTGTGGCACACTTGTAATTCAGTTTGACTCGGAGCTTCGTGGGGCGTATACAAACTTAGAATCGAAAGGAAGCATAACGGAATGATAAAATAATAATAATAATGAAGGCATTTATTAAGCGCTTACTATGTGCAAAGCACTGTTCCAAGCGCTGGGGGGAATACAAGGTGATCAGGTTGTCCCACGGGGGGCTCACAGTCTTAATCCCCATTTTACAGATGAGGGAACTGAAGTGCAGAGAATTTAAGAGACTTGCCCAAATTCACACAGCTGACAATTGGCGAAGCCAGGGTTTGAACCCATGACCTCTGACTCCAAAGCCTGTGCACTTTCCACTGAGCCATGCTGCTTCTCAAAATGGTGGCATTTGTTAAACGCTTACTATGTGCCAATCAATCAATCAATCAATCAATCGTATTTATTGAGCGCTTACTGTGTGCAGAGCACTGTACTAAGCGCTTGGGAAGTCCAAGTTGGCAACATATAGAGACGGTCCCTACCCAACAGTGGGCTCACAGTCTAGAAGGGGGAGACAGACAACGAAACAAAGCACTGTTCTAAGTGCTGGGGGAGATACAGTGTAATTAGATTGTCCCACGTGGGGCTCACATTCTTAATCCCCATTTAATAGATGAGGTAACTGAGGCACAGAGAAGTGAAGTGACTTGCCCAGAGTCACACAGCTGACAAGTGGCGGAGCCGGGATTAGAACCCATGACCTCCGACTCCCAAGCCCGGGTTCTTTCCACTGAGCCACGCTGCTTCTCGCTGACTCGAGCTCTGTACTAAGCACTGTCTCCCCCTTTTAGACTGTGAGCCCACTGTTGGGTAGGGACCGTCTCTATATGTTGCCAACTTGTACTTCCCAAGCGCTCAGTACAGTGCCCTGCACACAGTAAGCGCTCAATAAATACGATTGATGATGATGATGTTGCCAACTTGTACTTCCCAAGCGCTTAGTACAGTGCCCTGCACACAGTAAGCGCTCAATAAATACGATTGATAATGATGATGATGATGTTGCCAACTTGTACTTCCCAAGCGCTTAGTGCAGTGCCCTGCACACAGTAAGCGCTCAATAAATACGATTGATAATGATGATGATGATGTTGCCAACTTGTACTTCCCAAGCGCTTAGTGCAGTGCTCTGCACACAGTAAGCGCTCAATAAATACGATTGATTGATTGATTAAGGAAGGTACAAGCTGACAGTTTGAATAGCAACCTCGTGGAGAACGTTTCGCAGCAGCTGAAAAAATTGAGGCCCACGGAAGTTGTGACGTTCCCAAGTACACACAGGGAAGCGGCAGGGGCAGGATGAGAACTCAGGTCTTTGTTCTCCCAGGCCAGTGCTTTCCCCACTAGGCCTTCAATGGCATATTAGCAATTAATAGTCTACTAACTCTGCTCCCACAGTCAGCACTCGATAAATACCGCAGGTTGATTCCCCGTCTGTCCTGCGCTCCCAAGTGTTCAGTACAGCGCTTTGCCCACAGCAGAGGTCAATAAACACTGAGGGTGATCCCTCAGACGCAAGAACTGCACGTTAGGTTGAGGGGTTTTGAAAGCCAAATCTGCTGAACGATTAATTCCGTGAAGTGTTTGTATTTTAGCCGGACACATCTTAATATTTACCGGAGAATCACGTAAGAGGCTCGCGTCTTCTTCGCGAGCCCCGTCTCCCCTGCTGTAGCTGCTCAGGGTTTACTCCTAAGGGGGTCTGAGCCACTGCAGATTCAGCAAACGCGAGCACTTAACTGGCCTCATTTCAATGATCTAATCCGCTTAAATGTTCCGTTTTGCTGCCCACTGGTTGCATGACAGTCCCGACAGAGGAGTCACAGCTGCTCCCCTCATATCTCAACATGGACACTGAATTATAAAACATCTGCTAAACCCGGCTCGTAGAACGAGGGAAACGGATTGGCTTGGTTTCGTCATTATCGTCCCCCAAGCTCTGAGTGAGCCCTCCGCCTACACCGTAAATCCAAGGGTAGCAAGATCACAACAAAAGTACAGGTCATTCTGGACTTCTTTAAGAATAGAGAATTTAGTACCCCCAGAGAGAGATCATCATCATCATCAATCGTATTTATTGAGCGCTTACTATGTGCAGAGCACTGTACTAAGCGCTTGGGAAGTACAAATTGGCAACATATAGAGACAGTCCCTACCCAACAGTGGGCTCACAGTCTAAAAGGGGGAGACAGAGAACAGAACCAAACATACCAACAAAATAAAATAAGTAGGATAGAAATGTACAAGTAAAATAAATAAATCATCATCATCATCAATCGTATTTATTGAGCGCTTACTATGTGCAGAGCACTGTACTAAGCGCTTGGGAAGTACAAATTGGCAACATATAGAGACAGTCCCTACCCAACAGTGGGCGCACAGTCTAGAAGGGGGAAACAGAGAACAAAAGCAAACATACTAACAAAATAAAACAAATAGGATAGATATGTACAAGTAAAAAAAAATAAATAAATAGAGTAATAAATATGTAGAAACATATATACATATATACAGGTGCTGTGGGGAAGGGAAGGAGGTAAGATGGGGGGGTGGAGAGGGGGACGAGGGGGAGAGGAAGGAAGGGGCTCAGTCTGGGAAGGCCTCCTGGAGGAGGTGAGCTCTCAGTAGGGCCTTGAAGGGATAGATGGCACATGCTTAAAGTATGAAGCCAAAATAGAGAACGGACCAGCCTCTCCCGGGCCTACCCTCGCATCGCATCGGGCCTATTACGAGAGATCCATAACTTCCCTGCCTAATTTTTTGTGTGTGTGTTTTTTTTTCCTCTCGGGAGAATTACTAAATTGAGCCGTTTGACGGACTGTCGAAATGGCATTTTTTGAGCACCTACTGAGTGTAATGCACTATTCTAAATGTTTACAACGGAAAGCGCAAGACACTCCCTGCACCGAAGGAGCTTATGCTGTGACGGGAGAAAGACATAGAAACATTCACAAGCAGTGGAATGAGAATAACTCAAATTGAACGTTCAGTTGAATATGCATTTTTATGACAAAAGTGGCGAGGATGGGCATAAAAATGAAAGTGCAAGAAGCAGCTGGGAACTGCGTGATATATGGCTTCTTGTCTTTGCTTCTGTTCACCCCTAAGAGAGGATTAATAAGATCCTTCTCTTGTGTCTGTTAGCTCATTAAGCCTCTCACAATCCAGAGAAGGAGCTCCCAACCAATCAATCAATCAATCAATCATATTTATTGAGCGCTTACTATGTGCAGAGCACTGTACTAAGCACTTGGGAAGTACAAATTGGCAACACATAGAGACAGTCCCTACCCAACAGTGGGCTCACAGTCTAGAAGTCTAAAAACCAGGCTCTTTTGGCTCGTTTCCCTAGCTGTCTGCCATTTTTCCCCATCTGCAGTCAGTTACAAGGTTGTCACGTGGGACACAGTCCTTTTAATTTCCATTTTTCGGGTGAAGGAACAGAGGAACAGAGACGTGAAGCGACTTCCCTGAAGTCACACAGCAGACGAGTGGCGGAGTAGGATTAGAACCCAGGTCCTTCCGACTCTCAGGCCTGTAATGTATCCACTAGGCCATGCTGCTTCTCACTGATTCCTGAACACTGTGTTTTAAGTGGAAAAGTAAATTGGTATTACCTTTTTTCTTCATAGAAGCAAGGTTATAAATTGGGGGCTCTGGAACCTTGGTCAGATGGCCTATTTTTACCCAAATTACCCAGAATTCTGGATGCCATCAATTATAGCAGAGTAATATAGCTGCATTATATAGTGCCTAATATAGTGCACTATAGTGCATAATATAGTGCATAGTATATAGTGCATAATATAGTGCCTTTTTGTTGAGTCAGAGGAGTTCCGGAGTAGAGTAGCTGTTTTTTTCCCTTTATGTGTATTATAATGAACGACAATCAGTTAGTTCCACCGCTCCACCCTCTGCCTTTCTCTAAACCTTTTTCTCCATTTCCCACCTACTCACCACCACTTTTCAAATGGTTTCCCCATTTTTCATGGTCCCCGTGCAGCCCCAGACCACTTGTACCCCTGAAGCTCATCCTATAAAAGGCCGGGCTTGTCAAGTTGAAGCCGACGTGTTGAGAAGCTGGGGCAAGAGGGATGCATTTTAGAAATGGTGCATGCGCCATTCATCCTCAGTTGAAATACCTGAAGTCAATGACTGCCTTCATTCTCAACTTGTCTTATCTACGGGAAACCATTTTGTTGTAGTCACGTTTGTTTGAGTGGATACAAGCTCGTTGTTGGTAGGGACTCCATCTTGTTGACTTAATGTGGCTACTTTTGATGAAATTTTGTTGTCCCCCCCACTCCTCCCACCCTCTCCCAAAACTGTGGCTTTCATTTTTATTAAGGAATTCTCTTTTTCTCCATTAGAATATAAGGAAACAAGTATTTCTTTTCAGGGAGGCCCTGACTGCTGCAATCTCTTGTTGTTCATTCATTCATTCAGTCGTATTTATTGAGCGCTTACTGTGTGCGGAGCACTGTACTAAGCGCTTGGGAAGTACAAGTTGGCAGCATCTAGAGACGGTCCCTACCCAACAACGGGCTCACAGTCTAGAAGGGGGAGACAGACAATAAAATCAATCAATCAATTGTATTTATTGAGTGCTTACTGTGTGCAGAGCACTGTACTACGCGCTTGGGAAGTACAAGCTGGCAAAAACAAACCAAAACAAAACAGGTGGACAGGTGTCAAGTCATCAGAATAAATAGAAGTAAAGCTAGATGCACATCATTAACAAAATAAATAGAATAATAAATACGTACAAATAATAATAATAATAATGATAGCATTTATTGTTGTTACTAGAGTCTCTTGATTTCCCTTCCAATTTCCCAGAAGAAATACCTGAAGAAACTGAAGTTAGGGCTTCCTAAAGATATGCATAATAATTACAATACAATATTAATTATAAGAATAGGGGAATAAAAGTAAAAACCATAGCTGGTCAGAATCACACCCAGCTTTGCACTAAGGGCTGCAGGTTTTGACTCACATCTGGAAGGTTATAGTCTTACCTCCTGATGGTGGGAAACTGAAGGCTGATGGCCCCTGTATCCTGTCTAGAGGAATTTTCAGAACCTTCTGCCACCTCAGATTTATTTTTACTGTCCTTTTGTGATGTAAGTCTCCTTTTTTTCTCCTTCTATTATCTGAAAAAACAACTAGACGAAGCAAAGGTCAAAGAACAAACCTTTTGGCTACATTCACCTAAATTCAGCTCAAGCCAGAAGGGTTCTCCACCCCAAATTGAGACGGAGTGATTCTTATGGATCTAGGCTCTGACTTGTTCAGGGTGGGGGGCTTGTCGAACCCAACCTTTACGAAGTTCTTTTTAGGTATTAAGCCTCCATTTAAATTCTGTCTATCTCCCAAGTCCCTATGACCTGCTCTCTCACCAGGCAGGGTTCCAAAAAGTATCACAACAGAAACACATTCACCATCTTTCTCCAGCACTTGGCCTCTCATTCTATGGTCAAGAAGTTATTTCACTGAAAAGTCCAACTTTTGTCTGGCCTAAGTTCATTCGTTCATTCAATCGTATTTATTGAGCACTCACTGTGTGCAGAGCACTGTACTAAGCGCTTGGGAAGTACAAGTTGGCAACATATAGAGACGGTCCCTACCCAACAGAGGGCTCATAGTCTAGAAGGGGGAGACAGACAACAAAACAAAACATATTAACCAAATAAAATAAATAGAATAAATATGTCCAAATAAAATAAAGAGTAATAAATACATACAAACATATATACATATATACAGGTGCTGTGGGTTGGGGAAGGAGGTAAGGCAGGGGTGATGGGGAGGGGGAGAGGAAGGAGGGGGCTCAGTGTGGGAAGGCCTCCTGGAGGAGGTGAGCACTCAGTAGGGCTTTGAGTCCGAAGTCCTACCCTTCCCCAGTTATACTCACTGCGTTCTCCTAAAGACCAAGAATGATCTGACATGCCCATCTGCCTTGTTTTTTAATGTTATTTGTTAAGCCTTTACTACGTGCCAGGGGCTGTGCTGAACACTAGATACAAGATAATCAGGTTGGACACAAACCATGCTCCGCATGTGTGAGCCCACTGTTGGGTAGGGACTGTCTCTATATGTTGCCAACTTGTACTTCCCAAGTGCTTAGTACAGTGCTCTGCACACAGTAAGCGCTCAATAAATACGATTGACGATGATGATGATGATGGGGCTCTGTCTTAATCCCCATTTTACAGATGAGGTAACTGAGGCCCAAGAAGGGAAGAGACTTACCCAAAGTCACACGGCAGATAAGTGGTGGAGGCGGGATTAGAACCCAGGTCCTCCGACTCCCAGGACACTGCTCTTTCCTGTAGGCCAGGCCGAGGGGACGGTCTGTGTGTGGGCATGGATGGTCAGAGCTATAGGACTCTCATTGGCCTTTGAGCCCCCCTCTCTCCCATCGGAGCACCTCACCATAACTGATGCCGTCTCCAAATTGGACGAACAGCTACACGCAGTACAATATTGACAATGGGATTAGGGTCAGTAGGGATAGCAGCGTGGCTCAGTGGAAAAGAGCACGGGCTTTGGAGTCAGAGGTCCTGGGTTCGAATCCCGACTCCACCACATGTCTGCTGTGTGACCTTGGGCAAGTCACTTAACTTCTCTGAGCCTCAGTTCCCTCATCTGTAAAATGGGGATTAAGACTGTGAGCCCCACGTGGGACAACTTGATCACCCTGTATCCCCCAGCGCTTAGAACAGTGCTCTGCACATAGTAAGTGCTTAATAAATGCCATCATTATTATTATTATTAGGGAAGGGTGAAGGCCCGGAGCTCAATGGATTCAGCCAGGCTGCTAGTGTCACCTGTATTGCAACATCATTCATTCATTCATTCATTGTCATATTTATTGAGCGCTTACTGTGTGCAGAGCACTGTCCTAAGCGCTTGGGAAGTACAAGTTGGCAGCATGGAGAGACAGTCCCTACCCAACAACGGGCTCACAGTCTAGAAAAGGGAGACAGACAACAAAACAAAACGTGTACAGGTGTCAAGTCGTCAGAGTAAATAGAAATAAAGCTAGATGCGCATCATTAACAAAATAAATAGAATAGTAAATCTGTACAAGTAAAAGAGAGTAATAAATCTGTACAAACGTATTTACAGGTGCTGCGGGGAGGGGAAGGAGGAGAGGAAAAGGGGGGCTCAGTCTGGGAAGGCCTCTTGGAGGAGGTGAGCATCATCATGCAACCATAGTGGTGTGTCTGGTAGAAGTGTGCCTAGAGGGAGCGGTCCCAGGTGCAGGAGGAGAGGAGAGAGGAGGGCTCAGAGCCCTGAAGGAGCATGAAATCCCATCTGTTTTTCCTCCACAGTATTCCCTGGATCCACCCCTTCCTTTCCTCCCTCACAACCACCATCCTGGTCCAAGTCCATCTCATCTCCTGCATGGACTATTGGTTCCTCTGCCTCTAGCCTCTCTCCTTGCCTGCTAATAATAATTTTGGTATTTAAGTGCTTACTGTGTGCATGACTGTCTGCTCCGCTCAAAAACCTCTGATGCCTTGATCATTGAATTCAAGGCTCTCCAGTAGCTGATGCCTTCTTGCCTTTCAGCTTTCTTTTCTTGTTACTCCCCAGTCTACACTTTTGACCCTCCCAAGATAACTGCTTAGTTGTACTTCACTCTCCATCTCACCAGTCCCCAACCCATTTCACATGCTCTTCCCCCTGCATGGAACTCCCTCCCCTGTAGGCCTGCCAAACCCCATCTCTATCTGTCACATTGATTTATTGCCACCACGAATCCTGGGACTTCAGGGAGAAGAAAGCCTAGGACAGGTCAAATCCAAGCTTGGAGACCAGGAAAAAGGACTGGAGCAGGGGGAAAGCTAGAAGCAGCAAGGAAGCGGGGATCTGGAGTCCAGGAACCTCAGAACCATTTCCATAACCACTGTCCCCAGCTTTAATTCTACCCACAAGTGGACAGCACCCAAAGATGAGATCGGAAAGGGCTAAGGGAAGAGCAGCAGGTGGACAATCCCAGCAACCAACGGCTTCTCCAAGGATTGAAATAAGAAACACGTAGATAAATTAATCCCAATGGAAAATAGTGACCCAAACTGAACACAAAGCCCAAGAAGCCAAAGACGAAAACACAGCTGGACCCAGGAGTTGAGGGGCGCTTATGAAGGGAGAGAGGGGGAGAGGGTCGATGGAAATATGCCACTGAGAATTATAGACAAGTATCAGTCCCAAAGCTCTGAGTCTAAGAATTTGCATGAAGGAATGGATTATGGTGATAGTGTTTATGCAGAGCCATGCTCTCATCCTTATCAGTTTTGTCTATCCTGAGGCACAGACCACAAAGAGAAAACTGATGGGCAGAATTGCACCACATTCTGAAGTTCATGCAAACATTTTACATATCGAGGAGGCTTTGTCGTGGACAGGAAATACGTCTGCCAACTCCATTGTACTCTCCCAACTGCTCAGTACAGTGGTCTGCACATTGTAAATGCTCACTAAATAGCATTGATGATGATGTACAGCCAAAGTGATTGCCACAGAGCGTTGCTGCAATGCTGAAGTGCCGCAGACCTGCAAGTTGTCAGAGAAGATGCTTTGGTTATTACCACCCATAGCAACCGGCAATTTTCCGGGGATTGTTGATGAGCCCGTCTACCACGTAAAATGGCCATTTATCACTGAAGGGGAATGACTACAGGGATTATACCTGTTTCTGGTTACTTCACGCCCCACTCCAGCCCCGTGATGAGATACACGTTGGGCTTTGGGATTAGGTGGGGGGCGGCTTAGGGTTACACTCGGGATGACGGGTTGCTGAGGAGTAACGGGGAAGAAGATGGAGAAGATTGGGAAGCAAAAACGCAAGATCTGAAAAATGAGTGCTAGGCACAAAAATTCAGTGGGCTTCAGCTCACAGAATTAACAGTAGGTAATACATTTATCATAGAATCATAGAAGCTTAAAGTATATAAAGTTGCATTGATTTTTGAGGTTGAGAATATATGAGCCAATGTAACTTTCTTACCTTTATCCTGGTCAATAATTAACTGGTGCTTTAATTTCGTAAGTCATTATCCCTTTTTACCTTGCAATGTTTTTCTCTTGCCGTAAAGATGTAGGCCGAATAAACTGCTATTCTGTTCTTAACTTTATGAGTTCTCCCAGTTAGTCAGCTTTCATTTTATTTTTTTATATCGCTTTTCTTAACAGGAAGTAATTATGTTGGTTTCAACTAGTTTTTAATTTGTTTTTGAGAGTAAAATGGGAGATTAGGATTTTTTTTTTTTTTAAATGTCAACTGTGTTGCAGTACTACTGGGAAGTGGGACCAAGTGGGATAGTTTTAGTGATTAGTTCATACAACTCATGCCTATATTTGCAATTTTTTTTATGGTGTTAAACGTTTACTATGTGTCAGGCACCATTCTAAGTGCTAGGGTAGATACAAGCTAATCAGGTTGGACATAGCCCTGTCCCACACGGGACTCCCAGCCTTAATCCTCATTTTATAGATGAGGTCACTGAAGGACAGAGAAATGAAGTGACTTGCCCAAAGCCACACAGCTGACAAGTGGTGGAGCCGGGATCGGAGCCCTGGTCCTTCGGACTCCCGAACCAGTGCTTCTTCCACTAAGCCATGCTAATTCAAACATATATGGGGAAAGGTATGAGCAGTGCATACATCATAAATAAATCAATCATACATGCAGCTGCAGTGGATTCTATAAAATGTAGGGGTTTTCAGCAAGCAGGGATCATAGAACATCGGGAGTGGAGAACAACTATCCAGTATGGGTGATAACGTCTCCTTGTCCATGACAGAAGTGGGGTTGGGTGGGGTGAACAAGGCTCCACTGGAGGTTTTTGAGGAGTGAGGAGGTATGAACTGAAAGTGTTTTTCGACTAACAGTTGAGGCAGTGGAGTGAAGTCGGGAGACACAGGATGTGCGGAGGTCAGCCAGGAGTCGGTGGGATCTGAGTGCTTGGATCAGCATAGAAGCAGCTTGGATGGAGAGAAAAGAGTGAGTTTTAGCAATGTTGTGAAGGTAGGACAGACAGGATTGGGTGAGGGATTAGATTTGAGCGGGAGAGATGAGTTGCTCATTCCAAAATTACTGATTTGAGACAGGGAGGATGGTAGTGGTAGTAGCAGTGTTCTGCTGTACTCTCTAAAATGTTTATGCATTTGGATTTGTGACCTTTGGACATTTGATATTGGCCTCATTCCTACAAGCACTTGTTTACATATCTTTACATATTAGAAATTATCTACTCACATCAATGCCTATCTCCCCCTCTGGACTGTAAGCTCATTATGGCAGGGAACATGTCTGCTGATTCTGTTGTGCTTAGTATCGTACATTGTAAGATTTCAGTAAATATAATTGACTGATTACTCTCCCAAGTGCTTAGCGTGGTGCTGTGCACATAGTAAGCACTCGATAGGTACAACTGATTGATCATCTACTGCGATGGCAAAGACATAGATAGTATGGGGTTTAGTGGGAAGATAAGTCCTTTTGAGGACATGTAAAGCTAGAGGTGTCGGCGGGACATCCAAATAGAAATGTCCCGAAGTCAGGAGGAAGTACGAAACTGCAGAGAAGGAGAAAGATTGGGGCTGGAGATGTAGAATTGGGAATCCTTCTGCATAGAGATAGTAGCTGAAGCTGTGGGAGCGAATGAGCTCTCCAAAGGAGTGGGTATATATGGAGAACGGACACCCAGAACTAAGCTTGGCGAACACTCAAAGTGTTCAGAGTTTACAAGTTCCTTATATCTTTAAAACATGCCTAGATAACTGCCCATCTGTGCTTTTTGGTTATGTAACAGAGTCCCGTCACCTGTGGTGGACAAAAACAATACATTTATGGTACATTTCACACAAGTGGACTTCAGCTCTGCTCAGCCACCCCCATTCATTCTCTCCTGTTTTTAGTTCGGGCTGTGAATGCAGAACACGCTGAACACGGACTGTGAATGCAGTAGTGGAGCAAATGGAAGCCCGCTTAGCTTGTGCTCTGGGGATCCCAAATGCAAGGACAAAGAAGCCATTGGCTGGCATTCATGGATAGTTGATTTAGCACAAAGGAAAGGCATTTTTTCCTTTCACTTGGCAAATAGTCATACTAAGGAAGTCATGGTCATTTGAGGTCACACCGTGATGCTGCAGCTGGCTGTTACTAAAGAGCTGGGGAATCTTACAGCTAGCAAGGACATCTGCGCTCCGGCTCCCTGCATACTCCAAGCTCTTTGGGTCAGGAACGAGAATTCCACGATCCTTAGTCCGATTTAGTTGGCCTCCTGCCTACCTGGGACTTTGGAGGCTTTACCTTTTTGAAACAGTGTTTTGGTCAGCTTGGGACAACTGGATCCGCAATTGCCCACATGGGAGAGACGGTGGAAAGGGTTTTCCCGATGGTGGTTGTTCACAGTTGAGAACAGTCTGTACTAGGGACTCGCATATTCCAAAGTGATGCATCTGGAGGGAGACGGATGCCAAAGATAGCCAAACTCTGACCCGTAAAGCCATCCAGGTTTCCCTTGGTAGCCACGGGTCTTCAATAGATTGATCGTATTTATTGAGCACTTTCTGTGTGCAGAGGACTGTACTAAATGCTTGGGAGAGTACAACACAACAATACAACAGACACATTCCCTGTCCACACCAAATGTGGTTTGAATCTCCATTGTTAAGTATTATTCTGGCTGTCATGAAGTACCATTTTGAATAACCAACTTGCCAGGGATACTCATCACACCATCCGTGCTATCACCAATACCCCTGACTGTCCTGTTCTGTTGTCCATTGCCCCATGTCTGTGTCTGGTTCACCATCCTAAACATAGTGAGAATGTATTAAAGAGTTGCTTTATACAGCATTGAGTTTAGGGAACAGCAGACTTTTTAAAAGTCCTCGACTGTGAAGCTACTTTCCAAGTGCTTAGTACAGTGCCCTGCACGCAGTAAGCACTCAATAAATACCATTGAATGAATGAATCCTCAACTAGATTGTAAGGTCCTTGGCGGCAAGGATCATGTGTTCTAACTCTATTGTATTTTCGTACAGTACCCTGCACAGAGTAACTGCTCAATAAGTACGATTGATGATCTTGAAATTGGTGTAATAATAAGCTAACAGTTCTGGAATATGAGTGAGAAGTAGCATGGCCTAGTGGATAGAACGCGGGCCTGAGAGAAGGACCTGGGTTCTAATTACGGCTCCACCACTTGTTTGTTGGGTGACCTTGGGCAAGTCTCTGGGCCTCAGTTATCTCCTCTGTAAAATGGGGATTAATATTGTAACCTCATCATCCTTATTTTACGAGGAGAAAACCGAGGCACAGAGAAGTGAATTGACCTGCCCAAGGTCACACAGCAGACAAGTGCTGGAGCTGGGAATAGCAACCAGATCCTCCGACCCCTAGGCCCATGCTCTTTCCTCAAACCCACGCTGCCCTACCAACTACACTTATTCTGTTTTAATCAATCTGTGACATTTATCGAGCACTTATCATGTGTAGACCACTGTACTAAGTGCTTGGGGCACTGCAATGCAACAGAATTAGCAGACACATTCCCTGTCTTAGTACATCGGGGTGGGAATTTTCAATTTTTTTTTTCCCAAGCAAGTTTCACTCCATTTCCCCTTTCATAAAGTCAGAAGTAAACAAAATCACATGGGACTATCAATCAGTGGTATAAATCAAACACTTTGTGCAGAACACTGTACAAGGTGCCTGGGGGAGTACAATATAACAGAATTAGCAGACCCGTTCCCTGCCCATAATAAGCTTACAGTCTAGACAGGAAGAATGTAAATGAATAATTTATAATATATAATTTAAAGGTACAGAAGTGCTCAGGGGTTGGAAATGGGGTGAATATCAAATGTCCAAAGGTCACAGATTGAAGTGCATAGGCAACAGAAGGGACAGCAAGCCAGGGAAAAGAGGGCTTCATTGGGGAAGGCCACTTGGAGGAGATGTGACCTTAGTAATGCTTTGAAGGTGGAGAGAGGGTGGTCGGGCATATATGGAGGGGGAGGCAGTTCCAGACTAAGGGGAGGACATGGGAAAGGGGTTGGTGGCGAGAGAGAGAGGTGAGATTGGGGCACATTCATTCGTTCAACTGTATTTTTGAGCACTTACTCTGTGCAGAGCACTGTACTAAGCCCTTGGGAGAATACAATACAATAAACACTCCTTCCCTGCCCACAATGAGCTAACACTGGTGCTAGGGGAGTGTAATGTGTGGGCTGGACTGAAGTAGTGGTAATGGTAAGGAGTTCTTATTCCAGGAAGAAAACTGGAAGAATGTGGCGAAGAACCCATCTCTGGGCGGGAATCCATGATCGAAGGGAAGGGAGAATTTAGGTTAAAAAGATTCTCTGCTTTAAGGCTTTTGGGTCTTTTCCCAAGGACTTTCTGATCTTTCCAACTTGCTGGGGCAGCTGTTCAGAGCGAGCATTCTGGGGCGGTGGAGATCTAAGTTTACGGGACTGTCTCCAACAACGAATGCGGACGCAGATGCACATGACCCAAGTAAGGCCTCTGGGAAGGCTGGGCTGGGGAATGGGATCGGGATTTTAATTATCCAGTTAATTGTTGGTGCCCTATTCCCCCCCACACACCTGCAGACACCACCCACACTCAGTGTAAGTTTGATCCAAAGGCAAGGCTTGGCCACATTCTTTTGTTATTTTCGGAGACAGTATCTGCCTTTCATGAAAATGTAGTATTTTCCAGTTCAAATTGACTTCCAACTTTCTTTCTCCCCACATCAGTTTTGAATTAAATGTTCCATCGTAGCATCAGCCTAGAGATTTCCACACTCCTGATCATCGGCTAGATCTGGAAGTCCTTTGCCAGGATGCCGAAGCCCCCTGTCTTGGACAACTAGGGAATAATCTCCCCCGACCGACTACAGTTTGGCACGCACTAAATCGGTGCTTTGCCGATATAAGAGCTCAGTAGGCTGGACTCGTGAAATGCCAGATCCATTTACTCTGAACTCATCACCCTTTTCTATAAACAGTACCTGGATTCTCTCTACAGAGACTCACCACCTTTAAACATCAAGAAAGGGAGAACAAATACATTTATTCCTACACGTCCTCCTTGATCTCCAGCGGTAGAAAAACACTGTTGTATATTTTAGGGTGTTCTGGGAGCTTGGTTTATGTGGGGAAGAGCCCTATGGGGACTCTAAATCATGGTTAATTAGCTTTTCCGCTTTGGAAAATGTTCACCAGAGTCACAAGTGTTTCTTTATTGCTTTCGTGTCCACTAATCGTTGGGGCGAGGGGAGATCTCCCTCGAGCATAATTACCTGGCAGCGTGGTTGTTGGACAGCTGAAATTTTGCAGCTGCAGCCCAGAATGCCCCATGCCAGAAAGCCACATCCTTTCTCGGGGCTTCACGAGCCTAGTCCACACCAGTAGCGTGTTGTATGTGTGCGTGCGTGCATGTATACATGTGTGTGCCCTGGGGAAGAGAGGAATATGAGGGATTATAAAACAGCCTGGTGCTCTCAAGAAGGCCTATTTCAGTCCCTATCTCCCTCCCTCTCCGCAGCCTCGCCTTTCCTCTTGCCTTCAAGGGTAGCAGCACGGCATAGTGGATAGAGCACGGGCCTGAGATTCAGAAGGTCATGGATTCTAATCCTGGCTGCACCACTTGTCTGCTGTGTGGCCTTGGACAAGTCACTTCACTTCTCTGGGCCTCAGTTACCTCCTCTGTAAAATGCGGATTGAGACTATGAGCCCCACGTGGGACAGGGACTGTGTCCAACCTGATTTGCTTGTATCCACCCCAGTGCTTAGTACAGTCCCTGGCACATAGTAAGCGCTTAACAAATACCATAATTATTAGTTATTATTATTATTCAAGGCATCTGTACTTGGAGGTCCCATCATCACCTCAAACTTAACATGTCTAAAACAGAATTCCCTATCTTCCCACCCAAACCCTATCCTCCCCCGACTTTCCCATCACTATTGACAACACCCCTCTCTCCCCCTCTGCCCCCCGAGAAGCACCACAGCCTAATGGAGAGACCACGGGCCCGAGAATCAGAAGATTCTGAGTTCTAATCCCAGCTCCACCACCTCTCTGCTGCATATGCCCTTGGATGAGACACTTCACTTCTCTGAGCCTCAGTTATTTCTTCTGTAAAATGGGGTTTAAGACTGTGAGCCCCATGTGGGACATGGACTGTGTCTAACCTGATTAGCTTGTATTTATCCCAGCGCTCAGTAGAGTGCTTGGCACATAGTAAGCACTTAACAAATAGCATTAAAAAATGAGAGAGCTAATAGGGAGATTGAAGCCAGTTCTCAGGAGCTTCCATAGAAGGAAATGGGTAGCCATTAAAGTTTTTTTGAGGAGTAGGGATACACATTCATAATGACATGAGCAGAAGAGGGGAGAGACAGGAGCTGAGAGGCCAGTGAGATAACTGATGATAATAATAATTGTGACATTTAAGTGCTTAACATCAGCTATCTCACTGACATCTCAGCTTCAAGTAGGGAAATGAGGGTTGATTTGGGGAAGGCCTCTTGAAGGAAGGATTTTTTTTAAAAAAATAAGGCTTTGAAGGTAGGGAGAGCGATGGTCTATTGTATATGGACAGGAAGGAGTTCCAGATAATAGGGAGAACGTGGACAAGGGGTCAGAGGTGAGATAGAGGAGACAAAGGAGCATTGAGTAAGTAGGAGGATTGAAGTGTGTGAACTGGGTTGTAGTGGGAAATGAGTGAGGTCACCTAGGAGGGGATGGGTTGATTGTTTTAAAGCCAAAGGTAAGGACAAGATGATAAAGACAAGACTACCGGGCTGGATGGACAATATTATAAGAACACAAAGGCCAACAGGAATGGCGTTGCTTGTGTTCTTATTTTCCTCTGTAGGTCACTCTACCAAAATCAGCTGTACTCCCAGCATGCCAAGCTTTGGTCATCATTCAAGCTGGATTCCCGCATGGAAAATACCAAACCTTAGTCACAAGAGAGGGCCCAGCCCCATTTCTTAATGTTATTCCACAAGTGTCGTAGGAGGCGAATGTGACTTTGAGATCTAGATAGGGCAATTCCAGCATTTTGTCCTCCTGTGGGGCGAGTAACATTCCTGAGAGGCAGCTCAGCTTGCCAGCTGACTGATGGCTATTTTGGTGCCTCAGGAGCGGGAGACTGATAGAGAATTTGGCCTGATGCTTCCCTGAACAAACAAAAGAATGAATATATGGCAAAGAGGACTACAAAAATAAAACCCAACCTTAAAGGGTAGGTCATTACTTTTGACACTTGGAGCATTCCAGAGATCAGAGGGAGGGGAAAAACATTCATCGGAACCAGGACCCAGCAGCATCTGCTATTGAGACTCCAAGGGGCTCAGGGCAATGGGTTGACCAGGCTAGGAGAGACCACCAGCCCAACCCAGGCAGACCTGCTTCTTTCTTGGAGTCAGTTTTGGCCAGAGAAATGTGGGGTCTTTGTCTCCTCTTCACTCCCTCACCCCTTTCACCGTGGCCTCCTTCCGTTCCCGAACTGTTTATCCAGAGCTGTTGCCAGACCAGAAAGGAAAACAAATTAGGCTTAACATTTCTCATGGGACTTGGTTTTGAAAATAAATAATGCAAAATGAACCACTCCTCTTGCCTGTGAGACTGAAATCCTTGATGCTGGCAGAAACCAGGCCTCTGGGCTAGATCCTTCTTAGTGGTCCCTGGGTTTTGCCGAAGAATCGACCAACTCTGTTATATTGTACTCTCCCAAGTGCTCAATACAGTGTTCTGCACTCGGTAGCTACCATGGATTGGCTGAGTGAATGAGAAACTCAGGAAAAGTAAAGCCCAAATCATCATTTATGGCAAATTGGAATGAGACCTCTGAACTGACTTCAAAAAGTCATTTTGACTGCTACATTATGTCTGTTTATTCATTTACAGGGTAGAATGTCAGAAAGAGACCCTTCTGCTTAGAGAAGCAGTGTGGCTCAGTAGAAAGATCACGGGCCTTGGAGTCAGAGGTCATGGGTTCAAATCCTGGCTCTGCCAATTGTCAGCTGTGGGACTTTGGGGAAGTCACTTCACTTCTCCGGTTCTCAGTTACCTCATCTGTAAAATGGGGATTAAGACTGTGAGCCCCACGTGGGACAACCTGATCACCTCCTAACCTTCCCAGCGCTTAGAACAGTGCTTTGCACATAGTAAGCGCTTAATAAATGCCATCATTATGATTATTATTATCATTCTGTAAGGGAGTACTCTGTCACAACAGGGGAAAGGGGAGATTAAATAATCCAAAACCAAAATCCTGGGTGTTGAAGAAGGATTTAATCTCATTTCTTTTTTTAGCAGGATTTCTCCCCCAACCCCTCTGCAAGTAAGTCCTCTCTTTTCCTTAGCTTCCCAGTTGATTTTAAAAATACATTATTAAATGTTCCTGGCCCTGCTGCGATGTTTTGACAGCTTGACTACAGCAATCCAGCAGTACTAAAAATGTATCAGAAAATAACCAGTCGACTGAAAGTGTGAGACTTTCTATAACTGTCAGAGCTCAGGACAGGGAGATGTCAGTGGAGGATTCTTCAGTCCTCAAACTGATGTGAGCTGGTTGATTTGATATGTGCACTAAGGGGTTTATATTTTTGTTGTTAAGATGCTAGTAGGATGTTTAAGAACTAAAAAAAAAAAAACAAATCCTCAGTTCTTCCCTCCACATTCCTGCTGCCTTGAGGCACAGGAGCAGAAATACTGGCTGAGAGTACTGAACCACTCCTTGATTTGTTGATTACATTTCCTCAGTGTCTCAGGTCCTTCTAGCCAGCCAGGAACAAGAATAGCTGGCGAAGGGAATGGAGTCTTGAGAGGAAAATGGAGACAGGTTGAAGGGAAAAGTCTAAGAACAAAACAAAGGGTTTAATTTGCACAGATATCAAAAGCCACAGCACAGGAACCCACTGGTCACAAGGAAAGCGTTCGGTCAATTAGTTCATTTGCTGAGCCACGTGGTCTTGAGAGTATATCAGTAGTATTTATTGAAGACCAGCTGTGGGCAGAGCTGTGTACTAAATAAAGCACTTTGGGGAGTACAATAGAAGTAGCAGATGATCCCTACCTGCGAGGAGTTTGCAGTCTAGTGGGGAAGACAGGTACCAAAATATGGATAGGGAGATGTGTTAGAGTATACGGCTATGCTAGCACTCAACTACTGACTTTACAATATGATGAGCACTGTACTCAGCACTGGGATAGATACAAGACATTCAGGTCAGACTCTGTCCTTGTCCAGCGTGGAGGTGGCTATGTAAGTAAGAGAAAGAGCGGCATTTAATCTCCAAGAAGAAACTGAGGCCCAGATGAGTTATGTGATTTGTCCGCGGTCACATAGTAGCCAAGTAGTGGAGGCAGGTTTAGAGCCCAGGTCCTCTGACTCCCAGGGTTGTGCTCCTTTCTTTAGACCGTGCTGCTTCTCTAGATGTGAACTCAAGTGCTATGGAGGTTGTGAGTAGTCACATGCTTAGGTGGCATAGAAGTAACAAAGTAGCAGTTGAGGGGACATAAGGTGGAGACACGAGAAGTGAGTTGAAGAAGGCCTCCTGGAGGAGATGGGATTTCAGAAGGGCTTTCGTTCTGTGGGCTGCGGGGCTAACCCACACCCTGGTGATGCCAGGCAGATTGTCACCAAGAGCCACACTCTAGGAGACTCTGCCTCGGAGCCCAGTATGCCAGGAGTTTCCCAGTCTGCTGCATGGATGAACCGTCCAATTTTCCCTGAGGTGTTAAGTCCCCAGATTCCAAGGCCAGGTCAAGGTAGATGGTTGTATGCATCAGTGATTCTGCCCTTCCAGTTTAGGAGGGGGCCAGGGAAAAAACATGTCCATAAAGTCGCTATGAATCGGAAACGACTCGACGGCATTTCATTCATTCATTCAATCGTATTTATTGAGCACTTACTGTGTGCAGAGCGCTGTACTAAGCGCTTGGGAAGTACAAGTCAGCAACATATAGAGACGGTCCCTACCCAACAACGGGCTCACACTCTAGAAGGGGGAGACAGACAACAAGACAAAACATGTGGACAGGTGTCAAGTCATCAGAATAAAAAGAAATAAAGCTAGATGCACATCATTAACACATAGAATAGTAAATATGTTCAAGTAAAATAGAGAAATAAAGCTGTACAAACATATATACAGGTGCTGTGGGGAGGGGAAGGAGGTAAGGCTGGGGGGATGGTGAGGAGGAGAGGAAAAAGGGGGCTCGGTGTGGGAAGGCCTCCTGGAGGAGGTGAGCTCTCAGTAGGGCTTTGAAAGGAGGAAGAGAGCTACCTTGGTGGATATGCGGAGGGAGGGCATTCCAGGCCAGGGGTCGAAGGTGGGATGGGCAAGAAGACAGGCGAGATACATTTGCTATATAAGGATGTACTCTCCTGGTTGTAGGGGAGAGACTAGATGTCTTGTGTCGTTGTCTCCCTGCCCACCCCAGCTATGACCTTTTTGGTCTAGTGGAAAGAATATGGGGCTGGGAGTCAGGAGGCCTGGGTTTTAATCCCAGCTCTGCTACTTGCCTGCTGTGTGACCTTGGATAAGTAACAGCTCTGTGCTTCTGTTTCCTCCTCATGTTCTGAGAGTCCCGGAAAATAATAATGATGGCATTTGTTAAGCACTTATTGTGTGCCTAGCACTGTTCTAAGCACTGTTCTCCCAGTCTTCATCCTCATTTTACAGATGAGGCCACTGAGGCCCAGAAAAGTTCAGTGACTTCCCCACAGTCACAAAGCAGACAAGTGACGGAGCCGGGATTGGAACCCACGACCTCTGACTCCCAAACCCATGCCCTTTCCGCTGAGCTACAGGGCTTCTCTGTGCTTCTCCGGGTCCAATCTGATGGTCCTGTATCTATTCTAGAGAAGCAGCGTGGCTCAGTGGAAAGAGCACGTGTTTAGGAGTCAGAGGTCATGGGTTCAAATCGCGACTCCGTCACTCATCAGCTGTGTGACTTTGAGCAACTCACTTAACTTCTCTGGGCCTCAGTTACCGCATCTGTAAAATGGGGATTGACCGGGAGCCCCACGTGGGACAACCTGATCATCTTGTATCCTCCCCATCGCTTAGAACAGTGCTTTACACATAGTATGCGCTTAACAAATGCTATCATTATTATTGCTTAGTACAGTGCTTGGCACACAATAAGCACTTAAATATTGCTGATTTGTACTTCCCGAGCGCTTAGTACAGTGCTCTGCACACAGTAAGCGCTTAATAAATATGATTGAATGAATGAATGAATGATCTAACATAGTTATCATAACTATTATTAGTGTTATTGTGGAAAAGAAGGTAACATACTTTCACTCAAGAGTCCAACTCTGGATCACTACTCAGTAAAGCAGTTAAATGAGTCTCTTAGAGGAAACCAACTGACTGGAAAGACCAACTTTCCACCCACAGATCCTCTCCCAGATCTACAATTCCCCTAGGGTGTTGACCTATTCTAATTCCACTGCCTCACAGAATTCCAGAAGAAACTGCTTTCCCTCGGGGGATCCACAAATCTTAATCTAAAACAAGAAATGTGAGAATTCCCTATAGGGAAAGCAATGTTAGTACTTTGGGTGGCAGTGAGAAAACAAATCTGAAACCCTTGAGGAAAGATGCCTTTTAAATCAATTAATCATAGCTATTCATTCATTCAATCGTATTTATTGAGCGCTTACTGTGTGCAAAGCACTGTACTAAGCGCTTGGGAAGTACAAGTTGGCAACATATAGAGGCGGTCCCTACCCAACAGCGGGCTCACAGTCTAGAGTGCTTAATCTGTTCAGAGTACTGCGGTAAGTGTTTTTAGGGTCTTTTGTTTGCTAGGAAAAGTATACAGTTGTAGCTGGCATGGACTTGGGTCTCATGAATGAAACTTTTTCTACCTTATCATCATCTTCTCTTTCTAGCCTCTTAAGACACAGCAGTTATCTCATGGTCTCCGAGTTTTTGTGGTACCTTAGAATTACGAACGGAACTCAATATTACTATTGTTGCATAGGGACGGTCTCGGCACTTTTGTTAAGTCTTTCTACCCTTCATGAGGTAAAAATTGATACCTTGTCTCCTAGGGCTGAGTTGAGCCACCCCATCCTCCCTACCCCCTTCCCCTCCCCACAGCACTTGTGTATATTTGCACGTATTTATTACTCTATTTTATTAATGATGGGTATATAGCTATAATTCTATTTGGTATTGACACCTGTCTACTTGTTCTGTTTTGCTGTCTGTCTCCTCCTTCTAGACTCTGAGCCCATTGTTGGGTAGGGACTCTCTATATATTGCCGAATTGTCCTTTCCAAGAGCTTAGTACGGTGCTTTGCACACAGTAAACGCTCAATAAATATGATTGAATGAATGAATAAATGAGAGAGAGAGAAAGAAAGAAAAACTGGAGGGAAATCGGGACGAGGTCAAGAGAGACCCATGAAACTGTTGGAGTCTGGGTTTAGTTTAAGTGGGAGAGTAAAGCAAGAAAGATGACAATGATACCAATTTTAATGATTGAAAATGCTGGTTTACGGGCTTTTCAGGTTTCTGCAACCCATGGTATTTACTGAACACTTATTTTGCGCAGAGCCCTGTGCCTAGTGAATGGGAGAGGACGATATAGAAAATTCTCCCTCCCTTTTCTTTCTGATAGTATTTCTCATAAAATACCCATTCAAAGACTGTAGCAACACAGAGCTGACCAAAGATCAGACAGACAGAGAGCCATAACCAGGAGCCTAAACTCACAATCCTGACTCTTCGGTAGATCTAAACAACCCACCCGTTTCCCAGCCTCCGCTTCTGTACGGATGAGATCGTTGTCTTCCATTCTCCTTTTCTGCCTGCCAGGACCCGAAACAGCGTTCCAACACAAATATCCGGGGGAGGGCCGGCCTTTTTCACTTGACTTCATTTCTTGAAAATTTGATTTTAAAGGTGCAAAACACAGAGAATCTCTGAGTGCCAATAAACATACAGGTAAGAGATGGAGTACGTAGAAAAGGAAGGGCAAAGGGAGGTTCTAGCTGTAGAGAGCTACAGCTATCCGCCTGATGAAAGGAGGGTGGGATTGAGTGTGTGGCTTTGTGTGTTTGTGGCTGTTGGGGGAGCTGGGTTTAGGATTGTTTGTGTCGGTATGGATATGCCTGTGCATGTATGAAAATGTATCTGTCTGTCTGTCTGTCTACGTTTGAGCATGTGTAAGCAAGGCGAGGAGAGTTGTTCAAGGTGGGAAATTCACCCAGCCTGGGCTTGCCCATTTGAAGTCAGACAAAACCAAACCCAGACATGTGGAGACTTCCCTTGCTCAACTTATTCCTGAAAACTTGGAACGAGCTTCCCGGCAGCTCTCACTCTCGCTCTTAGATTCTGGACATTTCATAAAAATGAACACGCTTCCTGGAAAATGAGAGGCTTCTTCCCTGGGGGGTAAAATACCAATGAGGCAGCACTAATTTCCAAGCCAGTCAAACTGGTACATTTTTCTCCTTTAAAAAAAAAAAGAAAGCCTAAAGCCTTCCTTCAGAGCTTGCCATCCCAGAAAACTCCCAAGTGATTGAAAAAGGTATTCAGGCCCCTGAACATTCACCCAACTTTCCTAATTAGGATTAAATTAACCAGATTGAGCTCTTCCTGGAAGGATTCTTTTCAGGGATGAGGAGTGTGTGTTTGTTTTCAGCCTGTCACGTTTTCAATCCCTCTCCAGAGAGAATGCTGAGTTAGAGCGCCAGCATTTCCCTGTTGTGTGACATTAGGCAAGGTACTCAACTTCTGTGTGCCTCAGTTTCCTCATCTGTAAATTGGTGATAAAATACCTGGTCTTGCTTCTACTTAGTGTGAGTTCCGTGTGGGCCAGGGGCTGTGTCCATACTGATTTATCATGCATTTATCCTAATGCTTAGTCCAGTGTCTGTTTGGCACATAGTGCTTAATAATAATAGTAATAATCATAATAATGGTATTTGTTAAGTGCTTACTATGTGCCAAGCACTGTTCTAAGCACTGGGGGAGATACAAGGTAATCAGGTTGTCCCATGTGGGGCTCACAGTCTTTTATCCCCGTTTTACAGATGAGGTAACTGAAGCCCAGAGAAGTTAAGTGACTTGCCCAAGGTCACACAGCTGACAAGTGGTGGAGCTGGAATTGGAACCCACGACCTCTGACTCCTAAGCCTGTGCTCTTTCCACTGAGCTACACTGCTTCTCTAACAAATGATATTATTATTTTTCTATTATTATTATTATTATGATGATAAGGTGGTAGTGTGTAGGCCATGGTGTAGGTGGAGCTCTAAATGAGAGCTGCTCTGTTGCTGACTTGCAGCCTCAGTTTCTTCACCTGCCAAAAACCAGATAATGAATATTGGCCACCCCACACCGAGGGACTCGTGCAAGAGGCCCCGGAAAGTGCTTTGAGCATTTCTGACTAAAGCTATTACCGAAGAATCCGAGTGTCCGATCCCAGAGGTACGCTGAGCTATCTGCAAGGTGTTGCCAAACACCTGGCCCGGGGTAGTTCGCGATCATAATGAAATGTTAACCTGCTCTGTACGGCCTAATAATGACACACTATAGCAGGGCATTTAGTTGAACATCTTGTGTGACTTAATCGATTCTAACCAGAGCCCGCCAAGGGACAGGGTCTGTGTCCAATTGCCATCTGTGTATTTTTTTCCCCCGGTGCTTATACAGTGCCCTGCACACAGTAAGTACTCAATAAATACTATTGCACTACTACTTCCGTCCTAGGCTAGGGATTCTCTAGGAAACAGATTGTCTTAAAAGCACTGTGGTCTAGTGGAAAGAGCTGGGGCTTTGGAGTCAGAGGACCTAATCCAGGCTCCACCACTTGTCTGCTTGGTGACCTTGGGGAGGTCATTTCACCTCTCTGTGACTCAGTTCCCTTATCTGCAGAGTGAGGATTCAATTCCGGTACTCGCTCCTACTTAGACTGTGAGCCCCATGTTAGGACCCGATTAACTTATGTCATCATCATCATCATCAATCGTATTTATTGAGCGCTTACTATGTGCAGAGCACTGTACTAAGCGCTTGGGAAGTACAAATTGGCAACATATAGAGACAGTCCCTACCCAACAGTGGGCTCACAGTCTAAAAGGGAGAGACAGAGAACAAAACCAAACATACTAACAAAATAAAATAAATAGAATAGATATGTACAAGTAAAATAAATAAATAAATAAATAGAGTAATAAATATGTACAAACATATATACATATATACAGGTGCTGTGGGGAAGGGAAGGAGGTAAGATGGGGGGATGGAAAGGGGGACAAGGGGGAGAGGAAGGAAGGGGCTCAGTATTTTTATTTATTATATTTATTTATATTTATTTATTATATATCATCATCATCATCAATCGTATTTATTGAGCACTTACTATGTGCAGAGCACTGTACTAAGCGCTTGGGAAGTACAAATTGGCAACATATAGAGACAGTCCCTACCCAACAGTGGGCTCACAGTCTAAAAGGGGGAGACAGAGAACAAAACCAAACATACTGACAAAATAAAATAAATTTAATAGATATGTACAAATAAAATAAATAAATAAATAAATAGAGTAATAAATATGTACAAACATATATACATATATACAGGTGCTGTATATTTATTTTATTATATTTATCCCAGCGCTTAGTACAGTGCTTGGCAAATAGTAAGCACATTATTGTTGTTATTAGTATCATTTTTGAGAAGCAGCGTGGCTCAGTGGAAAGAGCCCGGGCTTTAGAGTCAGTGATCGTGGGTTCAAATCCCGGCTCCGCCAGTTGTCAGCTGTGTGACCTTCGGCAAGTCACTTCACTCCTCTGGGCCTCAGTTACCTCATCTGTAATATGGGGGTTGACGGAGAGCCCCCCGTGGGACAACCTGATCACCTTGTATCCCCACAGTGCTTAGAACAGTGCTTTGCACATAGTAAGTGTTTAATAAATGCCATCATTATTATTATTATTTTTGCTCTCTACAGGGTGGAATCTGTAAGATGGCCTGGCTTCTTTTTCCACCTGGGAAGTGTTCAACTCTGGGATTTACTGCTGCTTCTGTTCCTCTCCAGCAAAGATCAGCCTGGCCTGGCTTTCGAGGATGGGGGAGAATTAATAATAATAATAATAATAATGGCATTTATTAAGTGCTTACTATGTGCAAAGCACTGTTCTAAGTGCTGGGGAGTTTACAAGGTGATCAGGTTGTCCCACTGGGGCTCACAGTTTTAGCCCCCATTTTACAGATGAGGGAACTGAGTTAAGTGATTTCCCCAAAGTCACACAGTTGACAGCTGACAGAGCTGAGATTAGAACCCATGACCTCTGACTCCAAAGCCCGGGCTCTTTCCACTGAGCCACGCTGCTTCAAGAGTCCTGCCTCTCCATCACTCGTTCACTCAGTTGTGTTTATTGAGGGGCTTACTGTGTGCAGAGCACTGTATTAAGCGTTTGGGAGAGTACAATATAACAATAAACAGATACATTCCCCTCCCACAGTGAGCTGACCGCAGAATCCCAGGAGGTGATCAATCAGGCCCAGGCTTCAAGAGTCTCAATTTAGTGTTTCAGGAGAGAGGGGATTAAGAATTTCCACTCTAAGCAGTGATGGGCCACTTTTGTTTTAAGGCTGAATGGCAATTCATTCATTCATTCAATCGTATTTCTTGAGCACTTACTGTGTGCAGAGCGCTGTACTAAGCACTTGAGCTCTGAGTGATTATACGAGGTCTTCGGGGGAGGCACAAGATGTCCGAATCAGATCTCCGTAACCCACAGCACTCCAGAACTTGTATGTGCCGTATTGACAAAAGGATCTTTTTCTGTTGTTCCACTCTTGCAATGCGAGGGCACGGCTGAAGAATGAATGGAGGAAAATGGAAGAATGGATTTGTTGATTCAGTATATTTTCCAAGCATGATTCTGGTGCCGTCACCCTCTCCAGCAGGAAGGGTTGGTTCCACTTCCCTTGGGGCTTCCTCTCCAAACGTGTCCCGAGCCCCCGTCCAGACACTGGGACACTGATTGACGCTGGAAGTGAACAATCGCACCCTCAGACATGAGAGTTTGAGAGTTTATTATGCCTTCATAGCGGCTAGAGGATGCGCCACAATTCACCAGATTTTGGTGGTGATAATGATGGTATTAAATAATGCTGGTCAGGTGCCAAGCTCTGGGGTGACAACAAGATAATCAGATCAGAGCCTGTCCTCGTTCCACAAGAGCTCACCTTCTGAGGTAGGGAAAGCAGGTGTGCGTTCTGCATTTTTACAGTGGTGAAAACTGAGGCAGGACAATGTTACGTGACTTGTCTTGGATCAAGTAGGAGGTAAATGGCAAAGCCAGGACTCAAACTGGGGTCTCATTCGTTCATGCGGTTGTATTTATTGAGCGCTTACTGTGAGTGAAGCACGGTACTGAGCACTTGGGAGCGTACAGTATAACAACAACAGACACATTCCTGTCCATAATTAGATCAGCCTCTTGACTCAGTCCTGTGCTCTTTCCACTAAGCCACACTGTCTCTCAGTAACATCACAGATAACACCGTTCCCCTTCTCCCCCAAGTCTCCGCAAGCTCCCTCTAGACTGTAAACTCCGCTACCACATTAATAATGATGGTGGCATTTATTAAGCATTTAATTTCTTATTAATTTATTTATTAATTTATTTTTATTATTTTTATTATTATATTATTATTTATTGTTGTATTATTTATTATTTATTGATTTATTTATTAATTTATTAAGCATTTAAGTGCCAAGCACTTTTCTAAGTGCTGAGGTAGATACAAGGTAATCAGTTTGTCCCACATGGGGCTCACGGTCTTAATCCCCATTTTACAAATGAGGTAACTGAGGCACTGAGAAGTGACGTGACTTGCCCAAACTCACACAGCTGATTGTGGCGGAAGGGGGATTAGAACCCACGACCTCAGACTCCCAAGCCCATGTCCTTTCCACTAAGCCACGCTGCTTCTCTAATGCAAGCACTTATCCTATCCTGCCTTGATTACCGCATCAGCCTCCCTTCCTCCTGACTCTCTCCAGGTCGATCCATACTTCACTCTGCTGCCCAGATTGCTCATCTACAAAACCATTTAGCCCATGTTTCCCTACTCAAGAACCTCCATTGGCTGTCCATCCACCTCTGCATTCAACAGAAGCCTTCATCTAACAATTTATTTCCCACAGGCTTTAAAGCACTCAATCACATTGCTCCCTCCTAGCTCACCGCCCCGATTTTCCTACTACAATTGAGCCTGAACACTTGGCTTCCCTGATGCCAACTCACTGAACCTCCATCTCCTCTATCTCTCGACCGACACCTCACCCACATCCTGCCTCTGGCCTGGAATGCCCTCCCTCTTCAGTTGTGACAGATGATTCCTCTCCCCACCTACAAAGGCTTATTAAAAGCGTATCTCCTCCAAGAAGCCTCCCCTGACTAAGCCCTCATTTCCTCCTCTCCCACTCCCTTCTGTGAAACCCTTGCACTTGGAGTTGCATCACTTATTCACACCTCCCTCAGCCCTAAAGCACGTATGCACACAACTTATGTATGTACATCATTCATTCAATCGCATTTATTGAGCGTATACTGTATGCAGAGAGCTGTACTACAGGCTTGGGAAGTACAAATCGGCAACATTAGCATCTGACTCCCACTCTAAACTGTAAGCTTGTTGTAGGCAGGGATCGGGTCTACCCCCTCTGTTATACTGGACTCTCCCAAGTACTTAGTGTCGTGCTCTGCACACACTAAGTGTTCAGTAAATACCTTGATGATGATGTAGATCCTGGCAGTTCTGGTAGGGCTATTTTCTGACCTCCGTAAGAACAGACAGATAGCCCCACCGTTCATGAACGACGATGAACTTTGGTTTTGAGTCTGCAGTTGTGCCAGTTCTGCCATTAGCGGGGTGGAGCCCCAGGTCAAGCCTTTGGTTATTGTTGAGGTGAATTTCGAATGGTTCCGGGCTCTTGAACTGCGGCACTTACAAATTCTGCCTTTCCTGTGTCTCTCCTTGGCCCCTGCTACAAGATAATGCTCTCCCAAATGGGATTTACAGTCAATACCTGTTCTCCCTCCTGTTTACAATCTCCATTTTGCAGAGGAGGGAACTGAGGCACAAAGAAGTGAAGTGACTTGGCCAAGGTCACGCAGGCAAGTGACAGAGCTGGGATTAGGACTCAGGTCCTCTGGCTCCTAGGCCCGTGCTCTTCGTGCTAGGCCATGCTACTTCTCAACATGTCCTGCCCCTACCCGGATTCATTCATTCATTCAGTCTTATTTATTGAGCGCTTACTGTGTGCAGAGCACTCTACTAAGCACTTGGAAAGTACAAATCGGCAACATATAGATGGTCCCTACCCAACGACGAGACAGATAAGCAGTTTGCACCCTACATAGGCAGGCTTGCAGCTCCTTTAAATTCCCCACCCTGCAGTGAAAGGAATATCCAAATCAGAAATTGGAGGCTACATTTGAAAAGCGACATCCCCTTCAAAACCCACCTTCCCAGCCCTGGAATTTTCTGGAGCACCAATGGCCTTTTCTGGAGAGAGCACCTCCAGGGCATTTATGTACACGGGGCTTTGTGGAAACAAACGGTTGCCTCTAGACCCCGGCTGACACGGCTACCACAATCCAGCCCCTGTACTCCGCTCCTCTAATGCAAACCTGTTCACTGTATTTCCATCTCGTCTTTCTCACCGCTGATCCCTTGCCCGTATCCTCCCTCTGTATTCAATAGACCACTCCCTGTGAGCTTTCCCCGCACCTAGTGCAGGGCTTTACACACAGGAAGCATTTAAATATTATTATTCTTATCACTGCTCCCCCAAGCTTCAGGGTCCTCCTAAAATTAAATCTCCATTCATTCGATGCTATTTGTTGTGTATTTATTGTGTGCAAAGCACTATACTAAGTGCTTGGGAGAGTCCCTCCCTCAACAGCTTAGTCTAGAAGACCATCTTCCCTGACAAATCCTCATTTCCCCTATTAGCCCTCCCTTTGAAGTCATCCATTCACTTAGATCTGTACCCCTTAAGCTCTTGTTACCCCAACTTCAGCCCTATAGCACTTGTGAAAATATCCTTACTCCTGGAGGGCAGGGACTGTGTTTACCAACTCTACTGTTTTGTATTCTCCTAAGCGTTTATTACAGTAAGGTGCATACATTAAAACGTTCAATAAATACCACTGATTTATTCTTTTATAGGTAAATTCAGCCCTTTCTGGAGCAGACAGCTGGCAAGCAAGATGCCCGTGTGGAAGGAGGAAAACCACTGAAATCTTCTCCTAAACATATCAAAGAAACAAAGCCTGTAGCAGCATGTAAGGAAACTAGAGGTTTGCCCTAATTGCTGGATTTCTGACTTTCTGGCTGGAAGTAAAGTGAAACACATGTGCTGGATTGGCCATAATTTGGGAGTTCTGAAGTCGTTGCAGTGTTGGGAGAGAATCAAGATTAGTTTCTCCCCCAAACCGTTCCTGCCCACCCCTCCCTCCATACACACCTCTGTGAGCCTTTCCTTCAGGGGTTCAAGGATGTTCCATGGTAAAGAGTGATTCTGGTTTCATCACTTCCGAATCCTCTAATCCAAAGTGAAGAAAAATCTTCTTTGCTCACAGCGGAGGGTTTTTTTTAAGTCCGAATATCTCCCTGATAAGTCTCCCCTCCCCTCCCCTTCTCCCATAACATGACATTTGAAAAATGCAAATCACATTTCTATTTTAAATTATTCAACAAGGAGCCAATTCTCTGTAAAGGAGGTAGGGGCAAGCCCCCCAAACAAATGGCATTTTGCTTTGGCTGGAAGACATTTAAAAAGTCAGCTGAACATGTAGATTCATGACCCCAGCTAGGATAAGAAAAACACACTTCCTATTGCGGAGGAGCTTTGCTCATTTTTGCAAGCCTATGCATGCAGTGCGTATATAAACTTCTGTCAGTTGCAGTTCTCACAGGATATTACAATTCCATTCAAATGGTGCAGAATTAAATCCTTCCTTTGCATGGCTTAGTGGATAGAGCACAAGCTTGGGAATCAGTAGGACCGGGGTTCTTATCTCAGCTTCACCACTTGTTGGCAGTGCCACCTTGCGCAGGTCACTTCACTTCTCTGTGCCTCAGTTACCTCATCTGTAAAATGGGAATTAAGACTGTGAATACATATGGGACATGAACTGTGTCCTGCCTGATTAGCTTGTATCTACCCCACTCAATTGAATTACTGAGTGCTTAGTGGGTGCTTAGCACTGTACTTGGGAGAGTACAATAAGAATAAAACACACATTCCCTGCCTACAATGAGCTTACAGTCTAAAGAAGGTTCTCTGTGCCCACACAGGTGAATTTAACTCATTCCCTGTCCCAGTGCCAGAGTGGTAGAAACAGATAGAGCACAGGAGACCAGGTTCCTCTTAACCTTTGCTCCGGCTCACTTCTAAGAAACGGTCCTTAGTATTAATTGTATTTATCGAGCATCCAGTGGGTGCAATGCATAGTACAATAGAAGCAAGAGATATATTCCACACCGACAAGGAACTCACTAATCGGGGGAAGGAGGAAGACATAAAAAATACTGACAAATACTGATAATATATATATTTGTATAATATTGATATTATACAATATTTGTATATGATAATGATATTTGTATAATATCAGTATAATATAATGTTATATATTATAATATTATAATATAATATTGTATAATATCAGTATACAAATACTGATAGAGGAATCAGAAGGAATAATGTGATATGTGGTAGACAACTGAGCTATACCCACAGCAGATATTGTGGATAAGTAAAAAGTGCTGGAGGTGGCTGTAGGGTTGTGCAGAGTTCATTGGGGAAGAGGGGAATTTTGGAGGTTTGAACACAGGGAAGACTGTGGTGAGCTGGATTGGAATACAGAAAGGCTGGAGGCAGGGAGACCAGTGGGGGGACAATGCAGTAATCGAACCACAATCAGACTGTCCTGTGATAGCTGGCTCATGTGCATGCACACACATGACACAGAGCAGAACTACTTCACCTCACTTCTCTCCTTCTACAACCCAGCCCACACACTTTGCTTTTCTAGTGCTAAGCTTCGCACTGTCCCTCAATCTCATCGCCGACCCCTAGCCCACATCCTGCCTCTGGCCTGGAATAATGCCCTCCCTCCTCAAATCCAACAGCCGATTACTCTCCCCTCCTTTAAAGCCTTATTGAAGGCACATCTCCTCCAAGAGGCCTTCCCAGACTAAGCCGCACCTTTCCTCATCTCCCATTCCCTTCTGCATCACCCTGACTTACTCCCTTTGTTGTTCATGGCTCCCAACCCCTCAGCACTTATCTATATATCTGTAATTTTTTTGTCCTAACGTCTGTCTCCCCTCTACCCCTAGACTGTAAGCTCACTGTGGGCAGGGGATATGTCTGTTATATTGCTACATAATACTCCCAAGTGCTTAGCACAGTGCTCTGCACACAGTAAGTACTCAATAAATTCAATTCAATGAATGAATGAATGAACTACAAAGGAAGATAGGTATTCGTGGAAATACATGGACACGTACAAATACAGTTACTATACATGGAGAGTCAAACAATGGGACACATGCACACACACACACACACACAGATACTGACAAAGTAACAGAGAGAGATAAAGAGTTTCTATATACAGACTTGAAAACAGGAGCTCAGACAAGAGAAGACCTGCACAGAAAGCAGTAGGAGAGCAAGTGAAAGACAGGGGCGAAGTTGAGACTTTAAAGGCGAGATATGAAGGGGATAAAGAAAAAAAAAAGGAAGGTCTTTTGCGGTCTCAGCTCCCAATATCATACTAACAATCACACTAATACCCTACAGCTATACAGAAAACAAAGCCTCTGACCAACTATTACATTCATCTTCATGATATGCTCATAATCAATAGGCCAAGAAGTCCTGCCTCACCTGAGATTTTCCAGATGAGTACAAGTCAAGTTCAACCAAATTGGCTAATTACCAATCACTCTTTAATGGCTTCGATTGATTGATTCCCTGATTACCACAGGGCCATTATAAAGCAAGAGGTATCTGCTCAGGCGCTTTGTCGAAATACCATAGTTTGCTGACAGTGAACAAGACGTAAACATCGTATTAGAAGTAAAAATCACGTTCTATTCAAGACTTCTAGGGAGTTGTTTTACCCAAATTGTATTTCAAAAATATTTAGTATTGCCTTTGTTTTGTTTGCAAGAAGCTGATAAGCTTTTCCACAGGTAAATAATAATAATAATGACATTTGTTGAGCACTTACTATGTGCCAGGCACTGTTCTAAGTGGTGGAGTAGATACAAGGTTATCATGTCTCACATGTGGCTCATGGTCTTCATTCCCATTTTACAGATGAGATAACTAAGACACAGAGACGTTAAGTGGCCTGCTCAAGGTCACACAGCAAACAAGTGGCAGAGCCAGGATTAGAACCCATATCCTCTGATTCCTGAGCCTATGCTCTTTCCACTAGACCAAGCTGCTTCTCACACCGCTTATGGACTAGGAACATCTCTACCAAGCCTGTTAAATTGTAATCAGTGATATTTATTGAGTGCTTACTGTCTGGGAGAGTACAATATAACAGGCACATTATCTGCCCACAGCGAGCTTACAGTCTAGATATTGTACTCTCCTAAACAGTAGGGTGCTGTGCTTTCAGTAAGTGCTCAATAAATACAATTGATTGATTTAACAGTTGGAGACTGACACACAATCTCAGACTTCTTCAGACTAATTGTCCTTCCGTAGCCCAGATGGGGAGTTCTAGGTCTTTTGAGGCTGCTCTCAGGCTGAGTTCGGAAAGTTGCCCAGAGGATTGGAATCTATCAATAATCAATCAATCAATCGTATTTATTGAGCGCTTACTGTGTGCAGAGCACTGTACTAAGCGCTTGAGAATTGCGGAGAATGAAAATGGCAGCCCAGAAATGACTAGCGCCAAATGTCCAAATTGTACGGGCTCCAAGCAACCCTTGAAACACCATGGCTTAGTGGAAAGAGCACAGACTTGGGAGCAAGAGGACCTGAGTTCTAGTGCTGGAGCATTTTTAACTTGTCTGCTGTGTGATCTTGGACAAGTCACTTACCTTCTCTGTGTTTCAGTGTCCTCCTCTGTAAAATAGATTGTAAACTCATTACGGGTAGGGAACATGTCTTCTCGCTCTGTGGTGTACTCTCCCAAGCACTTAGTACAGTGCTCTGCACATAATAAGTGTTCAGTAAGTACCATTGATTGAGGATTAAAATTCTACTCCCTCCTACCTAAAGTAGAGAAGTAGCATGGCCTACTGGATGGAGCACAGGGCTGGGAGTCAAAAGGATCTGGGTTCTAATTTCAGCCCAGCCACTTGTCTGCTGTGTGACCTTGGGTAAGTCACTTCACTTCTCTGTGCCTCAGTTGCCTCATCTGTAAAAATGGGGATTAAGACTGTGAGCCCCATGTGGAACGGGGACTGTGTCTAACCCCATAACATTGTATCTGCCCAGTGCTTAGAACAGTGCTTGGCACATTGTAAGCGCTTAGAAGCAGTGTGGCTCAGTGGAAAGAGCACAGTTTTTGGAGTCAGAGGCCATGGGTTCAAATCCTGGCTCCGCCAATTGTCAGCTGTGTGACTTTGGGCAAGTCACTTAACTTCTCTGGGCCTCAGTTACCTCATCTGTAAAATGGGGTTTAAGACTGTGAGCCCCTGTGGGACAACCTGATCACTTTGTAACCACCCCAGCACTTAGAACAGTGCTTTGCACATCATAAGCGCTTAATAAATGCCATTATTTTTATTATTATAATACTCCTCCTACTACTAATAATAATCTTTGCACCTTCCCTCCCAGCTCCCTATGACTCTTCAATTCTGATGTCATTCTTTGGTGGTTGAGAGCAAACTGGGAGCTCATTCAGATGATGGGGGGGAAAAGTCGAAATCTGAAAATTAGACAATTCAGTATCCAGAGAAGGTTGAAGAGAAAGAATTGAACCTTTTTATGAAAGGATAATCTAGAGAAAAGGAAGCATCCCTCTAATCTTAGACCAGTTTACTCTCACTGTAAGAGTAGGGGGCTCAGAGTATAGCCATGCCTGGTTCAGGGACAGCCTAAGCTTCGGCTCCTGTTGAGTAAACTGCAGAGTTTGACTTTTCTCTAACTCTCCATATGTAAATATGCCTTAATGCTCCAAAAACATCCTCCTCCAACTCAGATTGGCAGGCCTAGCTTTGCAGACTCCTCCCTTCGATCTGGATGAAGGGGAAGGAGGCAGGAGGAAGTCTGAATTAGTAAAAAGTCTACATTGTAGAGGTTTTTTTAAAAATACAGTCTTCTTATTGCATGTTTGTCTCTTATTCAAACGAATTTCCTGCATCCTACAAAGTGGCATTCACATAGCTTATCAAATTGAGATAGGGAGAGAGGGAGAGCTTTCTCTGCAGAAAAACTGATAAATCGAAGGAGGGGCATGGCCAGCTGGTTGATAGTGGGAGGAATGAAATATTCTGGAATGTCTCTTTCCCCTCTCCCTCCCTGCTCTTCCCCTCTCCCTGTTTTTTCTCCGTCCCACTCAGCAAATCAGATACCCCGATTTAACTCTCTTCTCCTCCATTCTGCTTTGCTTTATCATTTACTATTTCTTCCTATTTTTCTGCCTCTCCAATCCCTTCCTCCTTCATTCCCTACACCCATGTTATTCACAGCAGCTATTTTCAGTATGGTTCCTATAGCAAATGAACTTTCTTGTTGTGCGATCAAACCTCAGCCTGGATTATCACAGATTCTGAATTAGAGGGATCTTTTTTGGTGAGGACTTCTGTGATCTCAATTAGATCTCTGTGATCTCTCTTAGGAACCCTTTTTCTCTATAAGGATTGGGTTTCTTAATGGATTCTGGATAATAAATTTATTTCCCTATTTTTAATCCATAGGTTGCCTAATTTCCACTTTTCCAATAACTATTTCAGTATATTGGTAATAAAGGTCATGTCCTTAGCATCTTACCTCATAGTCTGCCAACTACTTCCTTTCACAATCCTAACTAGAGCTGAGACCCATATAGAATACTATGAGTTGTGTTGTTGGCTTGTTCCCAGAGTTTTATACATAAATATGTGTGTATGGAGCAGGAAGGGGGGTGGCGGGTATGTGTATCTTTAATCACATGGCCTAGTGGAAAGAGTATGGATCTGAGATTCAGGAGACCTGAGTTCTAATCCCTGCTCTGCTGCTGGCTTTCTGTGTGACCTCAGGCAACTCATTTAATCTCTCTGGACCACCATTTCCTCATCAGTAAAATGTGGATAAGGGCTCCATTTTCCCATACCTCTTAGACTGTGACGGGGACTATGTCCTGCCAAATTATCTTGCTCTACCCCAGCATTTGGCTTATAGGCAGTAAGTGCTTAATAAATACCATACTACATAAAAGTAATTGTGTTTTCCTCGGTACTTTAAGCATATGCCATTCACAGTGAAATTCATCTGTGAAAAGGCCAATGTGGGCCCGGAGTCCTGACCATACTGGGCCCAAGGGAGAAGGGAGGAACCTTGCCTTCCTGTTGAAGGGGAGTAGGGGTGGTTAGAGTGAAGGGAGTCTGGAATTGGCAGTGTGTCAGTGTCAGTCCCTTCTCACTCTGCCTACCCTCCTTAGCCTCACATCCCTAAACCTCCTCATTTCACCTCATCTCACCGCCAACCCCTCTCCCACATCCTGTCTCTGGCCTAGAATGCCCTCCCTCCTCAAATCTGACAGATAGTGACTCTCCCGCTTTCAAAACCTTATAGAAGGCACATCTCCAAGAGGCTTTCCCAGACTAAACCCCCCTTTCCTCTTCTACTCTCTTCAATGTCGCCCTGATGTTGCTCCCTTTGTCCTTCCCCCCTCCCAGCACCACAGCACTTATGTACATATCTGTCATTTATTTATTTCTATTAATGTCTGTCTCCCCCCGGATGGACTGAGTGATCAGGTCTTCCGCCTCTTTTTCCCCTCCCCTTCACATTAGTGGCCCCAGCTGCCCTGGACATGGTTGACGCTCAGGATAGACCGATGGACTCCGGTATCTGGATCAGGAGGGTTGTAGGGAAGGGGCTGGATGGGGAAGGGAAAGAGTCAATCAATCAGTCAATCAGAGATATTTATTGAGTGCTTACTGTGTGCAGAGCCCTGTACTAAATGCGTGGGAAAGTACAATATAACAGAGTTGGTAGGCACGTTCCCTGCCCGCAAGGAACTTGCAGTCTAGAGGGAAGGAATATGTATTTTACTTGTACATATTTATTCTACTGATTTTATTTTGTTAATATGTTCTGTTTTGTTGTCTGTCTCCCCCTTCTAGACTGTGAGCCCGCTGTTGGGTAGGGACCATCTCTATATGTTGCCAACTTGTACTTCCCAAGCACTTAGTACAGTGCTCTGCACACAGTAAGCACTCAATAAATACGATTGAATGAGTGAATTCTGTACCATCCCAGAGAAGTGTGATGTCCAATTCTCACCTTTAGTGAATTAGTTACGGAAGTAGCCCCTTTCTTCCAAGCCCAGGACCTGCCAGTCTCAAGGACCGCTCTTCTAAATCAATTTTTGTTGCTTTTATCTTTTTCCACACCTCCTGTGTGATGGACCGCTCTGCTGCTCCTGCAACACTGGCCTCTTCTGCATCCAGTGGTTCCTGCTCTCGGGGCTACAGCATTGAGATTCTGGGGTGAGCCATGGTGGAATGGGGATGGGGGGCACAGCAGGTGATGGCATCGAGAGTGGAGGAAGAGGAGGAGGCAGGGGATTGATGGAGGATACTGAATTGCCTCCTCCTCCTCCTCTTGATCTGGGTGAGCTTGCTCCCCGACACCCGGGGAGGAGGCGTGTCGATGTCTGATGGTGAAAGGCTTTCATGTGGCAGGAAATGGGGAAATAAAACATTTTGGAGATGTGGGGTGGTGTGGGAGAAGTGGAGATTACCTTTGACTGGAATCCTGGATCCATGAAATGTTGATGCTTTTAAAAGGGCACGTTCACTGCTTGCAAGGCATTTCTCTCCATGGGAAAGTTTGCCCACGCTGTAGCAATCCTTGCTGGCCTCAGTTCATCCCTATTAGCACTCGCAAAGCTGTAAATGAAGTGGCCTGTGTGGAAAGAAAAGCCATATTTTGCTCACGGCAGATTTCTGCCACTGAAGATAACTGAGGTCAAACGGGCCCACATTATCAGTGTGTCAGAATGGAAAAGTTCCATGTCAGAAATGAGTGATTTTTGTGGGGGAGGGAAAAAAACATTAAGAACTGTT
This sequence comes from Tachyglossus aculeatus, assembly GCF_015852505.1. Taxonomy (NCBI): domain Eukaryota; kingdom Metazoa; phylum Chordata; class Mammalia; order Monotremata; family Tachyglossidae; genus Tachyglossus; species Tachyglossus aculeatus. Next base: position 12,282,151 of record NC_052083.1, on the reverse strand, counting down.
AGTTTTTGAGTACAACAGCTCATTCAGCATGTTTTCAGTCCGGTATATGACCTCAGAAAAGCCAGTGCAGGATCCCAGAATTTTCAATTCGAATATGGTTCAAGATAATCCCTGGACTACTGCTCTTTCTCACCCCAGAGAGAAGGTGTTTTTTCCTCAGAAAACTCATCTGGAGCATCACAAATCATGTGAAATGCAGATGTGTGTGTGTACGCACGTACACACGTCCGTGTCTGCTTTGAAATATCAGTAGATTGTGAAGAATTATTAATACAGCTCCAGACTTGGCTGTCACCTCACCTAAATAATGTTATTCCAAGTGAAAACTGTTGCAAAGAAAACAAAGTTTAATAAGAAAGGCAGAGTCTCAATGCTCATATGGTGAACAGAAATAATTCCACTGCCAAACCCATCACAGTATGCCACTAGATGAAAGGTCAGATTGATCTGAATTTTGTAGTCCTGCATCACGATGGTTAGAGGACAATTATTTTTCCTTGCAAAACCTCAGAAAATGCTTTTGAAAAACTAAACAAAAAAAGATTAACCCACTCATCTGGTGGCCAGATATTGTAAGGGCTTTGCTAAGAATTAGATGAAAGTAAATTTAGCAATTATACACTTTAGGCATGTCTAAAACATCCGGTGTAGTATCTAATATATTGCGGAAGGCCTAGACCACCTCGCAGAATAGTGCTCTGCGCAGAGGAAGTGCTCAATAAAAGTCAGTGGGTGATTTTATCAAGACCATTATTTTTATCATTATGGAATCCGCCGGACTGAGGTCAGTAGTGAATGACTTGTCAAGGAGACCGGAGCTAAGGCCTCCCAAGGCCTGGGCCCTGTCATCTCCCCAAGCCTCTTCAAGTTGTCTGGTTGGATGTGAAGAGATGGGTCATCTGGAGTAGGAAATGACTTCCAATCCCTCCCTGTCCAGACCTCTCCCTCCCTCCCTCCTTCCCACCCTCAACCCCGTAGAAATGGGAAACATCCCCATCTGACATCCCCAGAGAAGCAGTATGGCCTAATGGATAGAGCACAAACTTGGAAGTCATAAGGACCCTAGTTCTCATCCCAATTTTGCCACTTGTCTGCCGTGTGACCTTAGGCAAGGCACTTCACTTCTCCGGGCATCAGTTCCCCCAACAGTAAAATGGAGATTAAGACTGTGACCTGTGTCCAACCTGATTAGCTATCATCTATCCCAGTGCGTAGCACAGTGCTCAACACGTGGTAAGTGCTTAACAAAAACCATTTAAAAAAATGGTATCCTCCAAATGCAATCCAGGGATCTTCCTCCCCTCAGATGGTAGGACTCCACTTCAGTTCTCAATTTCATGAATTAGCCACTACTTTAATGGCAAAAAGGAGGGTAACAGCTATCGCGTGATAAGAAAGTGAGTTTAGAGGTGTTTCAGAATGTCAGATGATTCCCAGGTCTTGGCTCTAAAGTCCTAGAAGAGAGCAGGGCATGTAGGTACCTGGATAGCTTGTCCTTGTTGCCTCCTCAGAGATCCAGTTGGGTTACGGAGGGGTAAAGAATGGAGCCTGTCAACATAAGCTACGGCAGTGCCAGATTTTGGTAATTAGAGGCTGAGAGCTGACAAATCACTGCTGGGAAAGGCAAATTAACGTAAGGGAGGAGAGGCCCACAGTGCTAATTTTGCAATTCAGAGTTAGCCAACTGACTTCCTGTGAGTAACACAAGGTTGGGAATTAAGATGATAAGGAAATGGTTCATTGGGTTTGCCGCCACCCCCCCCCCCCAACCCCGTCCCTCAGCTCCCAAACTGAACTAGCCACTTCTGCAGCATGCCCAAAGTCTGGCTCACTAAATTCTCTTTGTGTTTCCGAGCTGCTTAGCCCTCCCGTTCTAAACCGTATGCTGTATTTTCTATCAACCAGAAATTCATGTTCTTGGGAACTGGCTTGTCACCACTGATTGGATCACCCTTTCTCTTGAAATGAAGGAACCGTGAGGAATCTGACCTCGGCACGAACCAACACATCTGAGTAAGTCGTTGTTCCCAGGGAACTGGAGAAATTTTTCTAGGCACCAAGCATCTCTGGAAAGATAACAGGATGCCCACCTACAATAAGGCACTGTCTCTTTACGTCCCAGTTTGCTCTCTGTTGAGCCAAACAGTGAAGAAAATAATATCCACCATCACTGGAAGCTCCTGCAAACAAACAAAAGATCCCTTTATTTGATCACAAGTAATTTCAATCCCTTAATTAACTGTCCAGCTCAATCCGAACCCATCATATAAACACTATTGCACAGATTATTGTGGGCAGAGAACGTGTCCACCAACTCTGTTATATTGTACTTTTTTTCCAAGTGCTTAGTACCACTGCTCTACACCCAGTAAATATTCAATAAATACCACTGATTGATTGATTGATGCAGAGGCTCTTCTAGAGCAGAGACTTAGATTGGGAAATCTAGAGACAGAATTGAAAATCGAATGCAGCAAAAACATGATCTCTGGGTACTTCAGAGGGGGAAAAGGATCAGTTTTGTGTCAGTTTTTTCAGCCTGAATAGCTCATGAAGGTAAAAATCTCACCACCAATAATGTCTTTTGGAAATAAGAGGGCCGTAGTACTTTCTTGTTCTTTCTCCTCCCCCTCTCTCCCTAATAAATGGTCGTAACGCCGTGCTATACTTTAAAGGTCAAATGTCAGGATAATAGTAATTGTGGTATTTGTTAAGTGCTTTCTACGTGTGAGGACTTTTCTTAGTACTGGGATAAATACAAGTTCATCAGGTTTATCTCTGTCCCTGTCTCAAATGGGGCTCATAGTCTTAAGCAGGAGGGAGAATGGGTATTGAATTCCCATTTTACAGATGAGGAGGCTGAGGCCCAGAGAAGTGGGCCATAATACTTTCTTGTTTTTTCTCCTCCCCCTCTCTCCCTAATAAATGGTCGTAACGCCGTGCTATACTTTAAAGGTCAAATGTCAGGATAATAGTAATTGTGGTATTTGTTAAGTGCTTTCTACGTGTGAGGACTTTTCTTAGTACTGGGATAAATACAAGTTCATCAGGTTTATCTCTGTCCCTGTCTCAAATGGGGCTCATAGTCTTAAGCAGGAGGGAGAATGGGTATTGAATTCCCATTTTACAGATGAGGAAGCTGAGGCCCAGAGAAGTGAAGTGACTTGCCCAAGGTCACGCAGCAGGCAAGTGGCAGGGCCGGAATTAGAACCCAGGCCCTCTGACTCTCAGGTCTGGGCTCTGATAAGGTAAGAGGAGTGGGGTGGATCTGTCATAATTGTTGGAGTAGCCTATTTGCTGGGGGAGGAGGAATGCACTGATTTACCCTGGGACAGGACCTTAGGTTTTGAGCATTTTAAATCTTCGGGAAATCACCATTGTAAACTGACTCATCCCTCCCACCTCAGCTCTAGACATTCACAGGCCAGAAAGCTGTTGGATTTTATCTCTGGCTACCAACTAGAGGTGAACCCAATTCCCCGAGGAGCAGCCAGCAGTACAGTCATTTTGCTTAGGTGAGGCTAAGCGAAATGAGCTGCTCTGGAAATGAAAGTACACTGGAAAAGTTGAACAGACTGAAACCCATCTGGCCCTAGGCCAAGGAATTACCACTGTCTTGGGTGAAGGAAAAGCCTTCTTGCTGAGGAGAAGTAGCTTGGGGGTCAGAAGGTCATGAGTTCTAGTCCCGGCTCCGCCACTTGTCTGCTGTGTGACCTTGGGCGAGTCGCTTCTCTGGGTCTCAGTTACCTCATCTGTAAGATGGGGATTGAGACTGTGAGCCCCACGTGGGACAGGGACTGGGTCCAACTCAATTTGCTTATATCCACCCCAGCGCTTAGTACAGAGAAGCATGAGTTCTAGTCCCGGCTCCGCCGCTTGTCTGCTGTGTGACCTTGGGCAAGTCACTTAACTTCTCTGAGCCTCAGTTCCCTCATCTGGAAAATGGGGATTAAGGCTGTGAGCCCCAGGTGGGACAACTTGATCACCTTGTATCCCCCCCAGCGCTTAGAACAGTGCTCTGCACATAGTAAGCGCTTAACAAATGCCATCATTATTATTATTATTATTACAGTACCTGGCACATAGTAAGCACGTGACAAATACCACGATCAGGAGAACTGTCTGAAAATGAAAGGGAAGAATGGTCTGGAAATAATCACAACACGCGACCCAAAGATCATTGCACTTGGTGCTGATACCCCACCAAAGAGCATCATGGGATATACCCGATTATCTGATTTTAAAACGTAATTGGAGCTGAGACTCTCTTGTCTACCCCGGGAGAAAGTAGACTTAATGGCTCCTCGGGTTTTGGCCACCTAACTGGTTCTGTGGCAATCCTTACCCCTCCCCTGGAGAGTTGCAGAACGAGGCAAAAATCTCCAGTGGCTACCAATCAGTCTGCGCATCAGGCAGAAACTCCTCACCCTCGGCTTCAAGGCTGTCCATCACCTCGCCCCCTCCTACCTCACCTCCCTTCTCTCCTTCTCCAGCCCAGCCCGCACCCTCCGCTCCTCTGCCGCTAATCTCCTCACCGTGCCTCATTCTTGCCTGTCCCGCCGTCGACCCCCGGCCCACGTCCTCCCCTGGGCCTGGAATGCCCTCCCTCTGCCCATCTGCCAAGCTAGCTCTCTTCCTCCCTTCAAGGCCCTGCTGAGAGCTCACCTCCTCCAGGAAGCCTTCCCACACTGAGCCCCCTCCTTCCGATCCCCCTCATCCCCCCTCCATCTCCTCATCTTACCTCCTCCCCTTCCCCACAGCACCTGTATATATGCATATATGTTTGTACATATTTATTACTCTATTTATTTTACTTGTACATATCTATTCTATTTATTTTATTTTGTTAATATGTTTGGTTTTGTTCTCTGTCTCCCCCTTCTAGACTGTGAGCCCACTGTTGGGTAGGGACTGTCTCTATATGTTGCCAACTTGTACTTCCCAAGTGCTTAGTACAGTGCTCTGCACACAGTAAGCGCTCAATAAATACCATTGATTGATTGATTGATTGATTGAGGCCAGTACTGCCGAAGTTGGCACTGGCTCCTGCTTCCTGAGAACTGTAGAGGTAGAGGAGGGGGCCGGTCTTGACGCAAACAAAGAGACAGAGAGAGGGAGGGTGGGTAGGCCATGGATCCTGGAGTACCTCCAGGAGAAGCTGCCCCTCTGCCCTCTTTTCTGACCTATACAAAGCCCCTTCACTAGACTGCAGACTCCTCCACTAGATTGCAAGCTCCTTGAGGGCAGGGATCATGCCCACTTACTCTACCATACTTTCTGACTCTCAACTCAGTACCCTGCACTCAGTAACTTCTCAAATATCACTGTCAATTCACGATATTTATTGAGTGCTTACCGTGTGCAGAGCACTGCACTAAGTCCTTGGGAGAGTTCGATAGAATTGGTAGATACATTCCCTGCCTATTAGGACTATCGTGGTTTAGTGGATAGACCTTGGGCCTGGGAGTCGGAAGGACCTGGTTTCTAATTCCAGCTCCACCACTTGTCTGCTGTGTGACCTTGGGCAAGTCACTTAACTTCTCTGGGCTTCAGTTTCTTCGTCGGTAAACTGGGGATTAAGAGCGTGAGCCCCATGTGGGACGGGGACTGTATCCAACTTGATTAACTTGCATCTACCCCCGTGTTTAGAACACTAGAACAGTGCTTGACATATTGTAAGTGCATAAAAGAACCAAAATAATAATTATTATTATTACAATATGGTGGATGATCCAATAAAGCAATGCCACTGATTGATTACAGAAATCAGGAAGCTTTGCTTTCTGACCTTGGCCTTTTCCCAGGTTGTCGAGGCCCTTTTGCAGGTTGCCGGTGAGGATGGGATGGATCCAGTTTGCCACCTGACCATCCATCCATGGGAGGTCTTCAGCTCTCCAAACTCTCCCTTTGTTTTTCAGAATCAAAGTAACAGCTTCACAATTTGTTTCACAATTTCCCCGTGCCCCGACACAGTTTTATGGTGTTCGTTAAGCGCTTACTATGTCCCGGGCACTGCTCTGAGCGCTGTTACGAGCTAATCAGGTTGGACGCAGTCCGTGTCCCAAGTGGGGCTCACAGTCCTAATCCCATTTTACAAATGAGGTAAATGAGACAGAGAGAAGCCAGCCATACTTGTTGAGCGCTTACTGTGTGCAGAGCACTGTACTAAGTGCTTGTGAGAGTACAATTTAACAGATGCATTCCCTACAGGAGAAGGAGAAGAACTTGGCTTCATGGAAAGAACATGGACTTGGGCTTGGGAGTCAGAGGTCATGGGTTCTAATCTTTCCTCTGCCACTTGTCAGCTGTGTGACTTTGGGCCAGTCACTTAACTTCTCTGTGCCTCAGTTCCCTCATCTGGAACTGGGGATTAAGACTGTGAGCCCCACGTGGGACAACCTGATAGCCTTGTATCTTAGTGCTTAGAACAGTGCTTGGCACATAGTAAGCTCTTAACAAATGCCATCATTATTATTATTATTATTACCCACAACTAGCTTACGGTCTAGAAGTGAAGTGACTTGTCCAAGGTCACACAGCACACAAGTGATAGTGCCGGAATTTGAGCCCAGGTCCTTTGAACTCCCAGGCCCGTGATTTTTCCAGTAAGCGAGGCTGCTCTGCAACCTTTGATTCGGCTTGATCCCACGGCCTGTACCAAAAAGCACTAGGGGGTTCCCTCGCTCTTCTTTCCTCTGAAAGCAGCCATTAGCCACATGCAGCTTTGCCCAGTATTTCCAAGGAGGTCAAGTGAGTCACTACTGTAGCTGACAGTTGATTCCAGAAAATAATTACTTAACCTGGAGGTGGAGGAACAGGACACCGGGATGAGCGCTCCTGTTAGAAGTTGCTAGGATTCTCTGCTGAAAGCAAATTCCACCCAGCTTTAGCTTCATGCTCTATCTTCTAACCTTCATCTAAGAAGACCCTCCTGGTGCGCGTCTCTGCTGGTTTTTATTTCCTTGCCCGGGGACTTGCCGTGGCTGTGTCCAAGGCGACAGTGACCATAGACTAAGTGGGGAGGGGGAGAAAACTTCAGATATTTGCAAAATGACTCCTGTGAGCCTGTAATTGCTCAGTTGAAAGCCTCTTGAAAATGCTCCGAGCCCTCGGATGGGAACAAAGAGCACAGGCCCGGGGGTTGGGAGGACCTGGGTTCTAATTCCAGCTCTGCCCCGTATCTGCTGTGTGAACTTGGGCCAGTCACTTCTCTGTGCATCAGTTACCTCATCTGTAAAATGGGGATGAAGATGGTGAGCCCCTTGTGGAAGCAGGGACTGTGTCCAACTCGATTACCTTGTATCTAGCCCAGTGCTTAGTACAATGCCTGGAACATAGTAAGCGCTTAAGAAATACCATAAAAAGATGGTAGTGTAAGGAGCTAGAGCCCAGATATGCGATCTTTCCCCACTAAGACTTACCAAAGCATGACTCGACCTCTGGCCGTTCGACTTCGTTTTCCGTGACTCAACCTCTCCTCGTGAGGACCAGGCTATCGGGATTAGGACTCCTCTGGATCTCTCCGGGCATCCATTTCTGGTTTTTTCCAGAAGTCAGCAGGCTCCCGGCCTCTGGCCTTGTAGGGCCTTTGATGCTTTGATGTTTGGTGTAATCCTCATGCTGCTGGGGCACGCCTCTGTCTCCAGATTGGGGAGCAGTCTCCATTAGCCCCGGCTCGGCTCAGCCACCCGGAGCCACGAGGCCGATTTTGGCTCCAACCTGCATTTCTTTTGGCTTCAGGAGGAAACTGTACACACTTTAATTTGGCTGCGCAAGAAAGGAAAGTGGAGCTTGGTGCCAGCCTTTATTTAATATCATAATTTACGTCTGTCACCCGTGTTCAGCGAGGCACCATGCAGGGGAATAATAATAGACTCAGTGCAGAGTTTTTAAGTCCATTTTAATTAGTTCCCACATTCAGACTTTGAAATACTGTAAAGCAGGCCTAGGGAAACACCTTCTGAATTTGATGCTTCTTGTTTGCCTTTTGACATCGCAGTGACAAATATCAACTGGCTTACAAGGTTATCGTATTGTAGTGTTAGAGCAATGGTTCCCCCAAGGAAATGTTTTCTTTTCAGTCAGTGGGCCAAAACATTTTTTGAAGAAAGGAAATCAGAATGCCAAACACATTTGACTTCCCGGCTAGTACGATGGGCTCGCGGTCAAGCCGATTCCGGGATTTTGGCCCAGGCCGGTTGCAAATCCACGACGAGCTTCGTCCAGGAGGATGAGATGGTCCCGTTTGGACTATCTGTCTGTCTCCTGCTCTAGACTGTAAGCTCATCACGGGCAGGAAATAATCTGCTTAAGTCCGTTGTACTGTACTCTCCCAAGTGCTTAGAACATTGCTCTGCACAGTAAACACTCAATAAGTACCACAGATTGATTGATTTGATTGACCTGTGGTAGGGAAGTCATAAATCATAGAAGGGATTGTTATTATTATTATTATGGTGTTTATTGAACACTTACTCTGTGCAGAGCACTGTACTAAGTACTTGGTGGAGTACAATCTGACAGATGCCAGAGGGATGCTTCCCCAGCGACAGCTTATCGGGAATTTAAATCTATCCAAGGAAATCTGTGGGATATAAATCTGCCTGTAAAAATCCCTCCTAATGAAAGAAGCATCTTAGCTCGCAATGCAAAGTCCCAGTATACAAACTCTCAGCAGTGACAAGTAAAATATTTTTAGTGGAAAGGTGAAGAGTTGCGGGGGCTGGGTTGGAGGGGGGAATCATCATTCTCACCGACTATCTTCATCCTTCCCTCGTGCTCATTCTGCCCCTTGCTGTTTTCCTGAATATCCAAATCTAAAGACTTTTCTAGTGGATCTTTCTTTTTCGCTTTCAACTCCGTTATTTTCTGCAGCTTAAAGATCTGCAGTCTGAGGGACCAAACATCTATGATGGAATAGTGATTTAAGGAATTCTTAACCTCATGGCGTAGTAGATAGAGCACGGGCCTGGAGTCAGAATGGCATGGGTTCTAATTCCAGCTCTGCCACTTGTCTGCCGTGTGACCTTGGGCAAATCACTTCACTTCTCTGTGCCTCAGTTACCTCATCTATAAAATGGGGATTGAGATGGTGAGCCCCATGTGGGACAGGGACTGTGTCCAAACTGATTTGCTTGTATCCACCCCAGTCCTTAGTACAGTGCCTGGCACATAATAATAATAATAATGATGGCATTTATTAAGCGCTTACTATGTGCAAAACTTACTGTTCTAAGCGCTGGGGAGGTACAAGTTGTTAACATATAACATAACACATAGTAAGCACTTAACAAATACCATAATAACAGTAATAATTGTTATTATATCCAGTTGTTGGAGGATTGTCATGAGAACCTGCAGCAGTGTGGCCAAGTGGAAAGATCACGGGCCTAGGAATGAAAGGACCTGGGTTCTAATCCTGGGTCTTGCCATTTCTTGCTGTGTGACCTTGGGCAAATCATTAACTTCTTTGTGCTTCAGTTTCCTCAGCTGCAAAATGGGGATTAAATAGCTGCTCTTCCTCCTCCTTAGACTGTGAGCCCCAAGTGGGACAGGACTGTGTCCAACCTAATTAACTCAGTTCTACTCCCAGTGCTTAGAACGGTGCTTGACACATAGTAAGCCAGTAACATACTATGATGATGATAATAATAATAATTTTAAAAATAGTAAGTATGGAGTTTATCCACCAGGTTGCAGGCTCTCTGGGGGTAGGGATCGTATCTTCCAATTGTATTGTACTCTTCTAAGCACTTAGTACTGTGCTCTGCCTATGGTAAGCACTCAATCAAGCACGTGGCTCAGTGGAAAGAGCCCGGGCTTTGGAGTCAGAGGTCGTGGGTTCAAATCCCAGCTCCACCACTTGTCAGCTGTGTGACTTTGGGCAAGTTACTTCACTTCTCTGGGCCTCAGTTCCCTCATCTGTAAAATGGGGATGAAGACTGTGAGCCCCACGTGGGACAACCTGATCACCTTGTATCTACCCCAGCGCTTAGAACACTGCTTTGCACATAGTAAGCGCTTAACAAATACCAACATTATTATTATTATTATTATTATTATTATTAATATCACTATTTGACTGATTATCACCCGATCCGTTTGGCAAGTACCACAGCCAAGAAAAGGAAGTAGCATGACCTAGTGGAAAGAGCACGGGCCTAGAAGTCGAGCACCTGCGTTCTAATTCTGGCTCTGCCACCCGCCTGCTGTGTGACCTTGGGCAAGTCACTTAACTTCTCTGGGCCCCAGTTTCCCTTTCTGTAAAATGGGGAGTAAATATTTTTTTCTTCTCCTATTTAGACACAAGCCCAATAAAAGACAGGGACTATGTATAACCTAATTGTGTTGTATCTACCCCAGTCCTTAGTAGAATGCTTGGCACACAGTGTTTAACAAAAAAACATTAAAGGGGGGAAAAAAGGTGGGGGCCTGTTTACCATCAGCATACCCCTACTGTAGCTGTATATATCTGAAATTTATTTGGAGAAGCAGCATAGCTCAATGGAAAGAGTCTGAGCTTTGGAGTCAGAGGTCATGGGTTCAAATCCTGGCTCCACCAATTGTCAGCTGTGTAACTTGGGCAAGTCACTTAACTTCTCTGGGCCTCAGTTCCCTCATTTGTCCGATAGGAGTGAAGACTGTGAGCCCCCTGTGGGACAACCTGATCATCTTGTAACCTCCCCAGCGCTTAGAACAGTGCTTTGCACATAGTAAGCGCTTAATAAATGCCATCATTATTATTATTATTATTTATGGATTTATATTAATGTCTGTCTTCCCCTCTAGATTGTGAGCTCATTGTGGGCAGGGAATGTGTGTGCTTGTTGTTATATGGCACTCTCCCAGGAGCTTAGTGCAGTGCTTTGCACACAGTAAGTGCTCAATAAATGCGATTGAATGAATGAATGAATGCTGGAAAACGATTACCAGGGCATCATTTCCTGCCAACGTTCACAAAGGGCAACGTTTGCGGCCAACGCTCCCTTAGGTAATGAGAGGACCGACGGCTCACGCGGGGCACCTCGTGACTGTGCGGCAGGAGAGATTGGCTTCCTCGGAGGACGGTCAGGGTGGGGCGGCTGACTTGTCTTATCAAGCCTCCCGAGATCGTCATCTCTTGGTGACCTCAGTGGCTTCTTCTGTTTCCTCCAGAGAAGACTCCATCACCCCGCATATTCTCAGGGGACCTAGCCAGGTTTTTCCCCGGCTCCCATACGGTTGAGCGTTGAACCAGCGTCGCCCTGATGAGATTCTTCCTGATTCAAAGGGAACAGTATAAACCATTTAGTTCCAGAGAGTAGAGGCAATTCTGCTTCGAGAATGTACAGGCAGCTATCATAAAATTCTGGGGGGAATGAACTGTCATTTGTTCTCAGTCTTTAATCGTTCCCCGATGCAAAGCGGCCTGTGGGAGAGTCTGTCAGCTCGGCCCAAAGTGCCACCAAAGAAGAAGCGTGGCTCAGTGGAAAGAGCACGGGGTTTGGAGTCAGAGGTCATGGGTTCGGATTCCGACTCCACCACATGTCTGCTGTGTGATCTTGGGCAAGTCACTTAACTTCTCTGGGCCTTAGTTACCTCATCTGTAAAATGGGGATTAAGACTGTGAGCCCCACGTGGGACAACCTGATGCCCTGTATCCTCCCCAGCGCTTAGAACAGTGCTTTGCACGTAGTAAGCACTTAACAAATGCCAATTATTATTATTATTATTATTATTATTACCAAAGAATGATCCAGAGGTCAGCCAGGGAAGGTGGGGCAGGGGTGGAGGAAAGGCAGGCCACTGGGCGCTTCTTAGGTCCAGCGACAATTGACTGCCTAAAGCCAAAGCCAAACTCGAGTCTTGATTTACTAAACTGTAAGCTCCATGGAAGCAGGGATTGTACCTACAACTCAATTGTATTGTGTGCTCCCGAGTGCTTAGTACATTCTGCACGCAGTAAGCACCACTGATTGATGGATCGATCCTAGGTGCTATCTTTGTAGCTACACTATCAAGTGCTCGTTTCTTTACACATCATACTCTTGGCTACAGAATGTGGCATTGCCTATCTGACGGAAATGCTCTGGGTTCTTTAAGGTATTTTGTTTTCGCTTTTGATGACCATGGATTCCCGTGGGATTTCATTTACTCCATCCTGTTTGGCTGAATTCCCAAGTGCAATCTGGCCTAACATCTTGATGGAGTGACATATAATGCCCAAGAAAGCTGGAGCTTTTGGTTTCTGTTTGAATACAACCAGCTATTATAGGCCTTTTCAGAAAGGTGTCCTTCTGTGGTTTCCTGAAAATCAGGAGAAATTTAGGCAGTCATTGCAAATTTCAGATAACTTCGATGATGCTAACACATTTCCCTAATGAGATATTTTCTTAGAAGCATGACTGTCCTCCTATGACTCTTTCCATTCTTACAGTCTCGTCTTTCTATTCTCAGTGGTTTGAAGGGTTCCCTGAGGAGAAAGCGGCTGCCTAGATCAATGGGAAATATAAAAATTTAGAAACACCTCATCTTTTTAAGTCACAAATCCATGAAGGATTTTTATTCATCATGGACCTCCCAGTCCTCCTTTAGATTGTGAGTTCCCTGAGGACAATGGGCTAAATCTTATTCATTCTACTAGATGATGTGGATGTTTCCTAGACCAAATCATTTAATTTCTCAGTGCATTTGTTTCCTCATCTGTAAAATGGGATAAAATACCTGCTCTCCCTCCCTCTTAGACTGTGAGCCCATGTGGGGCAGTGACTAGTGTCATTATTGTATATCTGTCCTTGTGTTTAGCCTAGTATTGCACATAGTAGGGCTTAATAAATACTATTGATTATTATTATCATTCCCAGAGTTTCGCACAGTGCTTTGCCCACAGTAGCCACTCAATAAATACCAATGAATGAATGTGAATAACATTCCCTTCCCTCTTGAGGTTACTGAGAACTTTAGTTGGACTTGGATTTGGGAATTGATGTGTAGTTGTCTCTTGTACTCAAAGAAGACACCACTGATGGTGAAATTCACCTAAGGGAGCATGTGTGACTAGAAGCAGTGTGGCTTAATGGAAAGAGCCTGGGTTTGGGAGTCAGAGGACCTGGGTTCTAATCCCGGCTCCACCATGTGTCTGCTGTGTGGCCTTGGGCAAGTCACTTAACTTCTCTGTGCCTCATTTACCTCCTCTGTAAAAGGAGGATTCAATCCTGATTCCTCCAACATAGACTGGGAGCCCTCTCCTTCCTCTCCCCCTCCTCCCCCTCCCCACCCCCCCCCTTACCTCCTTCCCTTCCCCACAGCACCTGTATCTATCTATATGTGTTTGTATGTATTTATTACTCTATTTATTTATTTTATTTGTACATATTTATTCTATTTTGTTAATATGTTTTGTTCTGCTGTCTGTCTCCCCCTTCTAGACTGTGAGTCCGCTGTTGGGTTTGGTCTGTCTTTATATGTTGCCAACTTGTACTTCCCAAGCGCTTAGTATAGTGCTCTGCACACAGTAAGCGCTCAATAAATATGATTTAAAGAATGAATGAATGTGGGACAGGGATTGTGTACAGTCTGATACTTCTATTCACCCCAGCACTTAGAATAGCGCTTGGCATATAGGAAGCACTTAAGTGCCATAATTATTAGAAAGCCAGTAGGGGACCTAAACCCCTGACCACACATGCCCACATAAAAACTGTCCTTTGTTGTGCTGTTGTGTTGTTTGCAGAGCCTCGCACTGTCTTCACTTTTGCCTCGTCATCTCACACATGCCTTGAAGCTTTCTACGCAAGAAGAGCCATTTCCTTTCCAGTAGTCTGTCGGCTTCAGTTGTCTGCCATTTCAGTTTTCGGCTGAGATGAAGCATTATCTCAAGCTTGGCTTATTTCCTTTGCATCCCATGTTTTCTGTTGCCTGGTTTCAGTTCACCATATAGAAGCTGCTTGGGTTCTGCTGCCATCCTCACGTAGTTCACTCCGAAGCAGTTTTGTGGTGGACAGTGCTTCAGCACTAGGAGACTGACTTTGTTCCTGGACTTAGTGGTTAAGCATGGTTCACCTACCCTCAAAAGGAGTGTCTTATCCCAGAAACTTCTTTCTTTCTAGAAGTTGGAACCTAGAAGGGGCTTGGGCCAAGCAGGCTGGAGCATGTGGTGAAATCAGATCCCAGTCAACATGATGCGACTTGACTTGATAGATGATAATAAGGGCCAGATGCTTTTTAATTTGGTTTGTTTGTTTTAGAAACAAAATTCTTTCAGGTCAGACACCCATGGACCATTTTCTCAGACTATTTTTGGCTTGAGATGGATGGGATTGAAACTGAAGAGGGGTCATGACAACCAACAGCACTACTCAATAGTTAAGGTGGGAAGAGATAATACAGGTATGAGCAAGTCATTGAGTGATGAGTCAACAAGGGAGAAAATTTCCCACCGGGGAAACGTGACGTGTTATAAGCTGGAGGGGGCCAGCCTGGAGAAAAGGAGAAACTGCGGTGTTGAAGGATCCTGAAGGTTTTCTTGCTGCAGCCTGGAGTGAGGAGAGACAGTCCCCCAACCCCTGGTCTCCACTTGGAGGAACAGAATCCTGGATGAGAGGCCATGATCTTGGCTGAGGTGGAAAAATCTTGCCTAAATTCCTCTAAGAGGTTAATTACAAGGAGGAGGAGGAGGAGGAGGAAGAGGAGGTGCAGGCTTGGCATCGGTTGACTCTCCAGCAACAGGAGTCAGGCCAAAGATCCAGCAGGGGAGGAACAAGGATGGAACAGGGATGAAGAATAGGCTGGAACAGAACTTTCCTCAAGGAAGCCAGGGGTTTTTTGAGGGGTGGGGGGAGTGAAAGCCTTGAAAGGTTGTCAGTTCTAACTGGCTTCATTCACAGTCTTGTCAGCAACTCAGAGGCGAGGGTTGGGAGGACAACGAATGGCGGGGGAGGCTTCTCAACTCCCCTTTTCAAATGCTCTTGGCAAGTTTGAATGGGCAAAGCAGAGCCCTGGTTCAGATGGGTAGCAGTCTGTCCTCCCCAGAAAAGAATTGAAGAAATGATCGCTGCCAGACTTCGCTTGGTCCATGACTGGGAGCTCAGCTGGCACTTGAGAGGAAGCATGAGAGAGAAAAAAAGAAGCAGATTAAGTGGCTGAGTGAAAAAGGCGACACCTGTACCAGTGACCTAAGAGGGCACATGTACAAGAGTGCTGGGGAGGGAGAGGAGAGGGAGCGAGAGAGAGACAGGGTGAAAGGGAGAAAGGGAAATGGATGGGGGGAGAGAGAGACAGATGGATGGATGAAGAGGAATGGGCAGAAAGAGAGAGAGGGCAGAGATCCTGAGAGAGAGAGAAGAGAGAGAAAAGAAAGGACACTTCCAGGCTTCTTGGCATCATATATGGGATGTGGATTCAGTACCATTGACCGCCAGCTGGATCCCATCCCTGCACCGTGTGAACACAATCACTTCAGAAGGATAAACTGTACTTTGGGGATGCAGTAACCACGTTAGGCAGCCGTATTTCCAGAACGGATACTTTTTATGTCATCTTTCAAACTCTGCTTCAACTCTTCTTCCCACTTCTTGCTTCCTCATTTTTTTTCTTCAGGAAACCACCCATCCTCCACGTGGGTCAGATGTCTGCAGACCCCTTCTTTACTCCTGCAGTTGACCACCCTGAAACTGGAGCTGGCTCAACACTCTCTTTGTCTCTGTTTTCCCACTCTGCTCAACTGCCAAAATTCACTGACCTGTTGATCCAAATATTTGCCTTCCATAGGGAGTGAAATGACATTTTCTCTCTCTTCGCAGCACAGAATTCAACCCCTATATGGGGAAGCTGGGGAGCAGATGGGCTCTTTTCGGGATGGCGGTTCCAGGATATTCATGGCCTATTTTGATACGGGGTCACTGACCACGTTGATACTGGGTTGTTGGCTACCTGAATCCAGGGCGGGCAAAGGGCTGAAAGTCTGCCAGTCAATAGTATTTATTGAGCAGTATATAGAGTAGGGGCCTGAGAGTCAGAAGGGCCTGGGTTCGAATCCCAGATCCGCCACTTGTCTGCTGTGTGACCTTGGGCAAGTCACTTAACTTCATTGGGTCTCAGTTACCTTATCTGTAAAGTGGGGATTAAGTCTGTGAACCCTATATGGGACAGGGATTGTGCCCAACCCGATTTGCTTGTATCCATCGCAGTGCTTAGTACAGTGCCTGGCACATAGTAACTATTCAACAAATACCACAACTATTATTATTATTATTATTATTATTATTATTATTATTATTATTATTATTATTACGCACTTGGGAAGGTACAGTTAATAGGCATGATCCCTGCTCTCAATGAATTTGCATTCTAATGGCAAATTGCTGCTGTCTCCTGCTCTGGTTTGGGGGAGGCTGTCCAGAGATGGATAGAGCATGTGCCCAAGAATCGGAAGGACCTGGGTTCTAATCCAGACTCTGCCACATGACTGCTGTGTGACTGTGGGAAAGCCAGTTAACTTCTCTGAGCCTCAGTTACCTCATCTGGAAGATGGTGATTAAGACTGTGAGCCCGGTGTGGGACACGGATTGTGTCCACCCTGATTAACATGTATCTGCCCTAGTGCTTAGTACAGTGCCTGGCACATGGTAAGCACTTAAATACCATTGAAAAGAATGGAAGCCACAATGCCTAGTTTGTCCTCTCTCTGTCCCTCCTGGGGCATGTACCCAGCTCTGTGTAGACACACGTGTCCCATCTCTGCGTGCATACTTCTCTCCCAACTTGGTGGACTAAATTTAAGCCAAAGCAACCACCCGACAGAAATAAGAATGGATATGATATTTGTTAAGCGCTACTAAGTGCCCAGCACTGGGGTAGATACAGTGCAATCAGATGAGACATTGTGTCTGTCCCACACAGGGCTCACAGTCTAATGGGGCAAAGCGGGGGAGGACAGATATTTTATCCCCATTTTACAGATTAGAACAGTGAGCCACAGAGCCTCCAAGTGACTCGCTCAAGGTCATGTAACAGGAGGCAGAATTCGAACCCAGGTCTTCTGGTTCCCAGTCCCGTGCTCCTCTAGGCCACGCTGGGATGTTGCTGTTCAAGCGGACATTCTCTCTGCCTGATGAGATGGGTTCCATTGGCAGCCGTGAGTGGAAGCTCGGTTTGCAGGAGAGTCCAGCTCAATGGAGCAGTGACCGATCTTAAGGAATCTGCAGTGGGTGAGGGGAGGTCTGAATGGCTCTCCCCTCACCCACTCCTGGAAATGGGTGAAATGGTGAAAGTTTAGAATGGTGGCATTCTGGAGGGGTAGGACCCTGGGGTGACAGTTGAGGAAACCGGCTTAACTTTGACAACATTGTCTGAAACTGCCCACTGGGTTGGGTGGCCATGGATCGGTCCTCACAGGTACCAGACAGATGCTTGTCAAATTGCATGCGTTACTCTGGTCCCCTGCAAAAGATAGAGAAGCAGCATGGCTCGGTGGAAAGAGCAAGGGCTTGGGAGTCAGAGGTCATGGGTTCAAATCCCAGCTCAGCTGTGTGACTTTGGGCAAGTCAGTTAACTTCCCTGGGCCCCAGTTACCTCATCTATAAAATGGGGATTAGGACTGTGAGCCCCCCGTGGGACAAGTTGATCACCTTGTAACCTCCCCAGCGCTTAGAACAGTGCTTTGCACGTAGTAAGCGCTTAATAAATGCCATAAAAAAAGATAATGTGATCAACACTCTTCCGCCAAAGTCTATCTGAGGCCATCCCTGACTCTATACTTTGCTCCAGAGCTATTCTTTTCCTCAGCCAGGTCCCTGTGATCACGGACCCCACTTTCAAACTGGGGAGCGAGGCAAGTGGAGGCTAAATAAGTAAAAATAAAAATACAGGATATGAAGGCTTCCAGTGCCACAGGGACCGACCAGCTGAAACCCAGACTATGCTATCCAGAATAAAACTGGATAAATGCCCACATTATCCTTGGTCCTCCTAAAATGATGGAGATGGAGCTAAATTGAGGAGGGCATGGGCCACCCTGCTGTCTCCTGCCTTCCTCGTTTATACCTCTGGTTTTATCTTCTGGATCAGGTCTGTTTTTCGGTCATAGTCATGCGGGATGGCTCTTGAAGGCCCTCAGTGTTTGGAGACCCTCTGAGGATCGGAAAGAGGAGGAGTGGGACCCATTTGTGAGGCCCTTATCTCTCCATGCCCTTAGTCCATTGCCCTACTCGGGAGCATTCGTCCCCAGGAGGACAACCCCAGAAACCCTACCAAGGAGGCTGGTGTGCTGAGAATTAGCCCAGCCCACTGGAATAATAATAATGACAATAATCGTGGTATTTGTTAAGTGCTTACTAGGTGCCAGGCACCGTACTAAGCACTGGAGTGGATACAAGCAAATTGGGTTGGACGCAGTCCCTGTCCCACAAGGGACTCATAGTCTTAATCCCCATTTTACAGATGAGGTAACTGAGGTACAGAGAATTGAAGTGACTTGCCTGAGGTCACACAGCAGACATATGGCAGAACCATAAATACCGTGTCCTTACTCAGAGTTGCATCTTCTGCCGGAAAAAAAAAGCCATTAAGCATCACTCTACTCCCAACTGCAATTCCCAGCCCCTCAAGAGAGGGTGGCCTTTTCTCTACTATTGAGGATGCACAGTAAATACCATTATTGCCATTAAAGCTCCAAAGAGGACCTGTTTTGGCTAGATTGTAAGTTCCTCAAGCACAAGGATCACATCTACTAACTCTGTTGTACTCTCTTCCTCTCTCACATCTACCACCTCTATTGTACTGTACTCCCTAAGACTTTAATACAGTACTCTGCACACAGTAAGTGCTCCATAAATATAATTGATTGATGAATTGACCCCCAGAATGGAAAAAAAATATGGCCTTAATAACTTTAACTTGCCCCGACCTGAGATTTATGCCAGAATTGTCCACCTCCGGTTCTTGGAAAGTTGGTGTGCCAAGCCTGTTCTTATGGATACACCACATATCCCGTTACTCATCCATTTCCAGGCCAAACTTTTAAAAAGCTGGGAATTATTAATAAACTCCTCATGAAATGTTTAGCGACCGAAAGCCTACAATCACATAGTAAAAAGGAAATAGGTCAGCGGGATACAGATTGCTAGGGAGATGGACATTCATCCCACTCGCACACAGAAAAATGTAAACATCCATTCACCCAGTTGGTTTTCACTTCAGATTGCTTTTACTGCTGCTGCTCCGGTTGTGCTGAGCGTCCCCCTCTCGCTAGAATTGCTCAATCCCGCTCTCTGCTCTGGGCTGGAAAACACGCAGCTTCTACTGTTGCTCTCTAGGATTTCCGGTCTGGGAAAACCAGGACTCTGGACCCTTGAACATCTGGTCCCAGTCCGGAGCAGGACCCAGGAGTCTGTCGGCCTGCAAACTCCATCTTTGCTCTGCCTATCTTTCATTCATTCATTCATATTTATTGAGCGCTTACTGTATGCACAGCACTGTACTAAGCGCTTGGGAGAGTACAATAAACAGACACATTCCCCGCCCACAACAAGCTTACAGTCTACAGTCTTAAATAATAATGATAATAGTGATGGTATTAGTTAAGCGCTTACTGTGTGTCAAGAGCTGTTCTGATGGCTGGGGTAGATGCAAGCTAATCAGTTTGTACACAGTCCCTGTCCTGGATGGAGCTCATAGTCTTCATCCCCATTTTATAGATGAGGTAACAGGCCCAGAGAAGTGAAGCGACTTGCCCAAAGTCACACAGCAGACAAGTGGCGGAGCCAAGATTAGAATCCAGGTCCTTCTGACTCCTAGGCCTGTGCTCTATTCACTAAACCAAGCAGCTTTTCAAACTACCTGAAGAGCATGAAAGGGGATTAACACATTTGCATGCAACCTAACAACAGGCTTTAGGATTTGGGAACCTGGTAAGAATTCCTCTGGAGGAGCAGTGTAATAGCTACTGTCTCTGGCCGGTTCATGGGTGGGCCTTCAAACTCTGGGAGCCCATTCTTGTGTCTTGGCTTTCATGAGCTCACAGGAGGTGGGGTTAATTTTTTGGCTTTAATGAGTCAACTGGCAGCAAAAAGTATGAGCAGCGAATTCCCTTTATACGGGTTGACAAACAAGTCCTGGCAAAATCCCCGTCACCTTTTAAACCAACTATTAATTTGTCCCATCCAGACCCGTTTAGTTAAGACACCTATTTGCTCTCTTGATCCACTATTCCCTCACTCACTGCCTTCATTCCTCCCATGCCAACCTAATGGCTCTGCCCCTCTTTCAACTTTCCAGCTTCCACCCCCTCGCTCACACCATTTCCCCAGCTTGGAACTCCCTCCCTTCTCAGATCAGACAGACCACAGCACTCCCCACATTTAAATCCTTTCTAAAATCCCATCTTTTCCAACAAGCTTTCCCTGATTAATTTTTCCAGCAGCCTGAGCCATAGTATCCCTCCAGCCAACTCAACCGCATACAAACTTATTTACACCCTAGTACTCACGTATATATGTCCCCTCAATTTATTTCTTTTAACCACTCTAGTCAGAAATATTGCTTAGGTTTTTCTCCCCCCCAGAGGATAATAATTATGGTATTTGTTGAATACTTACTATATATCAAATACTATTTGGGGTAAATACAAGATAACCAGATCAGAAAGACCCCGTGTAGGCTCAGAATATGTTACCATGGTAGTCTGGCCTACCCAAGCACTCAGTATATTGTACCACATCAAATGGACTCTCAAGAAATGCTGCTGCTACTACCACTAGACTGTAGGATCCACTATGAAGTGTAAGCTCATTGTGGGAAGGGTTTGTGTTTGTATTATTGTTACCCACAGTAAGAACTCAATAAACATGATCGACTGACTGATGGACTACTACTGCATGGCTTAGAGGAAAAAGCCCGGGCTTGGGAGTCAGAGGACGGTGGGTTCTAATCCCGCCTCTGCCAACTGTCAGCTGCGTGACCTTGGACAAGTCACTTAACATCTCTGTGCCTCAGTTCCCTCATCTGTAAAATGGGGATTAAAGACCGTGAGCCCCACGTGAGACAACCTGATAACCTTGTATCTATCCCAGCGATTAGAACAGTGCTCGGCATGTAGTAAGCGCTTAACAAATACCATCATCAGCATCATCATGATTATTATTATTACTGCCTCTGCCCAAACAAAAACTGGATATTGGCAGGGAATGACTCCCAGAAGTTTCCTTCCTCGAGACGCGACAAAGTCAAGCTTAGCCATTTCTCCAAATTGTTAAGTGAAAATCCCTCATGACAAGGAAGTGCCTAGAGCTTTTCCAGAAGCCAGCCAGTTTATCAGCAGCAAGGCTTCCTTCTCAGACCAGGCCTCACAAAGGCTTTATTGGATTGCAACTCAGTGAAAGCCACTCGCTTCCTGCCTCGGTAAAAGATTATCTCCTTTGAGACTCTTGCGAGTTAAAGGATAGTCTTTCAGGAGTTATTGGAGAAAACGTTTAATTAAACCACATCACAAACGGACAACAGCCCTATTAACTCTCAAAGCTCCTTAGCAACAGGGAGGAATATTTTTTTCACAGTCTATCATTATTGTATCCTTGCAGCCTGCCTAATTGGACTTCCAGGGGGGTTATCATTTCTAGTCTGCCAGTCATTAGGAAATATTAAATATGTTATCTTTTCATTTGGCCTGGCCACTGGTGAGAAACTTTGATTATATTTATTAAAAAGACCAAGCTGGCATCTAAGCGAAAAGGAAATCAGTCTAAAAGCTTCTACAGAAAAAGATTCCACTTGCCAATTCTTGGTGGGGCATTAACGAACTCTCAGAAGTATACTTTCGTCTTAATTCCTCGGTCAGAAATAGCTCCAGGAGGAATGTGGGGTCTGGAGAAGAGTCTGCAGAAATGTCCCAATGGAACAGAAATCCTGGGCTCTTTTTTTCCTCCCCCACTGCGTTGCCACGGGGACCCAATGAGAGTGAGACCTAGTGCTTTAATCCTTCAGCAGAGCAGTTATCTTAACTTCCTATTTGCATTTGGGGCCAGATCTAAACAACCCCAAACCAAGGGGAGGACTAAGTAATTATTTGGTGAGTCGGGGCAGTGGCTGACATGCTATAATCTGGCTATGTGGGCTTGGATTCAGAGCCTTTTGAGGATTAAAGAGCTAGTGTGACTAAAACGCTTTGAGTTCCGCTAAAAGAAGGAAGGATATTGTGCATATCATCAGGCTAATGGAAGAATCTGGCTAACTGATAGTAGAAATGTAGCAAGGCCAGTAAAGGAATCAGAGAGATTTTGATAAAACCAGGCGCTAGAGTGGTGCAGAAATTTTCAATTTGTGACTCTGGGGACCATTATAGTCCTATTTTGGATCTTCAGACCCTCAGGATTTGGCATAAACTGTGGAATTTGAATTCCAAACACACGTGACTCACATCAGCTTCTGAAGATTACAGTTGAGCCGAAGCATCAAATAACTCAAGCATCAGTTTTCCTCCCAGACCATATTTGACCTCTCTCTGCAAAATATGGGTTTCTGTGTCCAGCCTTGGACTGATTGCCAATGATCACAAAGTGGATTTCTCCAGTTTCACCCAGCCTAGAATATATTTAGTAGCAGAAATGGTATTTATTGAGCATCTCGTGGGGGCAAAGCAGCACGGCATAGTGGATAGAGCATGGGCCTGAGCTTAATAAAGTGCCTGGCACATAGTAAGCGCTTAACAAATACAATAATAACAATAATAGTACTCAGCATTTGGTAAAGGACAACAAAAGGGCAAGATGAGTTCTCTGAGACAGCTGGGTCATAACTGTGGTGGTCTTTTCAGAATATTGCTTGAGGTGGCACTAGGTGGTCCACAAAGCTGGACAAATCCATTTCGGTGTTATATCCTTTCTTCCTCAGAACTTCAAAAGCCAAGTTTTTTTTTTTTAAATGCCCACTTTAACTTGTCTGTTCATTTTTTTTCTTTAAAATCATTTCAGCAAGAATTCTAATTTGAGTTGTCTTGTTCCTTGGCGCAGCGTGACTAGGACATTTTCTTGCCTGATTCTCCCTTTCAAAGAGTTCTTCAGTTTATGTTCAAAGGGACTCTGAATCGGAGTCTTTTTAGGTGAAATGCTATTCTAGCTCGTTTTCTGTTTTTGGAAACACACCCTCAAGTACAGGAATGTCAGAACTTCCTGCTCACCTTCTCCAGAAATGGTCTGCTTTCTCCTTGCTCCCCCAATCAAACCCTTGAACCAGTTGCCTGCAGGAAGATGGGGAAAGACAGGCATCAGGCTAGAAGGAAGATTTTCTGGAGCTTGGATCATTGAAGTGAATGACCTTCACTTCTCAGATATTTGAGAAGTGAATTAGGATAAAACGAGGATGAGGGAAGTCACGACTTGTCTGTGCCTCAGTTACCTCATCTGTAGAATGGGTATTAGACTGAGAATCCCCTATGGGACAGGGACTGTGTTCAACCTGATTAGCCTGTATTGACCCCAGTGTGAAGTACAGTGCCTTGCACATAGTAAGCACTTAACAAATACCATTAAGAAAAAGTGACAAGGACAAATAGGCAATACATAAAAAAATAACAAAAGTCAGTAGTCTGACCTTGGGTGGTTTCAGTGTGGGTGATTTCACCTATTTGGGTTTGCACTCTCCTTAAGGGTAGGGACCAGTTCTATTCACCTTTACTGAATTTTCCCCTTCCTGGTACCCCATGAAGCATGCTTGAAAAACGCTTATGTCGATGGTGACTTCTTGATGGTGGAAGTCTCCGGTTGGGAGACAATCATTTTTGCTGTTAGATTCAGGGAAAACATTCAGGCAGAAACACCCTCCCTTGACCTAGTAATGATCATGTGTTAGCAGAACTCTGAAGATTTCTCTGAATGATTTAGTCATTGCCTGGGAGCAGGGAGAATGACCATGCAGACACATATAGCTGAGCAGGGAGCCAAGAGGTCTGGGTGCTAAACCTAATTCCTACTGATTTGTTAAGTGACTTGGAGACAAGACTCTCCCCTCATCCTATCCCAGTGCTTCCCAGAGATCTGAGATCTGAGGACGATCTTGCTTGTCATCTCATTACAGTGCCTAGGTGCCAAGACAAGTGAGGCTCCTGAAGTATTTGCACTTCTTGGGAAGTAACCAAACTGGTCGATTCACTTTTATCAGAAGAGAGGGCATTTTAAAACGTCATTTAGATCTGTGAACTGTAATACATTTGCCTCATCTTGGAAATAAGCATTTGGAAGAATTGTTACTGAAGAATGGAGTTATATATGGAAATTTACTTAAAGGGATCTATTTTGGACTTCTTGAGCTATTTGGCCAAATAAGTAAATTTTTTCTTTAAATTCACCCACTGGAAGGGAGGAAATTCCAGTCAGATATTATTAAGCCATTATCAGAATTTCACAATTAAGACATTCTTGGAGGGGGTAAGAAAACAGACTTCACATACTGACTGCTCCTCAAGAATGAAACCATCTTGGACCCCGTCTCCTTGAACAGATATATATCTGCAAGACATTCTTTGGGGAGGATCACAATTCAGTCATTCAATCATATTTATTGAGTGCTTACTGTGTGCAGAGCACTGTATTAAGTGCTTGGGAAGTACAGGTCGGCAACATATAAAGACAGTCCTTTCCCCAACAACGGGCACACTGTCTAGAAGGGGGAGACAAGCAACAAAACAAACCATGAGAAGGGGGAGACAGACAACACTAGACTGTGAGCCCGCTGTTGGGTAGGGACCATCTCTATATGTTGCTAACATACGTCCCAAGCACTTAGTACAGTGCTCTGCACACAGTAAGCACTCAATAAATACAATTGAATGAATGAATGAACAAAACAAAACATGTAGATCAATTTGTACTTCCCAAGCGCTTAGTACAGTGCTCTGCACACAGTAAGCACTCAATAAATATGATTGAATGAATGAATGTAGACAGGTGTCAAAATCGTCAGAACAAATAGACAATCTGATCACAATTCTTAGAGAGAAATCTCTCTCCTTAGCCTAAAGACCCCTTCCCACCTGTTCACTTTATCTCACCAGAGTGCATAAGCCAGAAGAAGAGTGATTCTGGTTCATGCCTACTGAGTATTCCTATGTTTCCAGCAACGATTCCTTATTACGTAGAGAGGGAGAAAGAGAGAGAAAGAGCAGCTGTAAAGCTTAATTGTTTTCTCCCAGTGGAGAACCATGCTATCTAAGAAAGAAAATGATTCAGCCAAAGAAGCGCCCTACAGAGACAAGCGAACACTTGAACTGAAATTTTCTTTGCTTGGGAATCTCCTGAAAAGGCAATCATATATTTGGCTCCAGTATTTCCTGGGCTTGTGTGTAAGGTTGAGTGTGATTTGAATGTATGTAGGCAGCACTGGAGAAACTGCACCAGAAGCTAGATGTGTCTTCTATAATAGGCCCAAGTCTCAGAACCATATGCCGGGTTCGATCCCCAAAACAGCGTTATTGGTCTTCAAGCCGGTATGGATGCTCCACTCTGGTTTGTGGTCTTCCAAAGGTCATGCTTGCCTTTAGATTTCTATTTTCTATCTCTTTTCTATTTGGACATTGCTGGACAGTGGACTGCCTGGGTAGTAGAATTTGGTGGACTGCCTTAAACTCTAAATTGTCAATGAAAACCGTGTGTGTGTGTGTGTGTGTGTGTGTGTGTGTGTGTGTGTGTAGCATTTCCTGGATTAAAAAAATTGAAGATGCCACAGGATTGCAGTGGCTGTGTACTGTATAAAAAGCAGATGATACCACAACAGTGTCTGTTGCTGCAGAGTAGAGATAATAATGATGCCTGTCTGCTTGTTTTGTTTTGTTGTCCATCTCCCCATTCTAGACTGTGAGCCCATTGTTGAGTAGGGATTGCCTCTATCTGTTGCCGAATCATGCTTTCCAAGCGCTTAGTACAGTGCTCTGCACACAGTAAGTGCTTAATAAATATGATTGAATGAATGAAAGAAAGAATAATAAAGCTGGAAAAGATACAGAGAAGGGCCACCAAGATCAACAAAAGAATGGAGAAGTTTCTCTGTGAGATTACTCTGGAAGGACTGGAACTCTTAAGTCTGAAAATATACAGGCTAAAAGGGCAGATCCCTCTAATAGGGTGAGAAGGCATCCATGAATGCGGGTAGGGTATAGCTTGTCATCTTGAGGGAGCACTTCACACTGTGTGTGGTAAGTGTACAGCATTTATTACATTGTCGGTCTATAGTGGATTACTCAATGTAAAGTTAAGGGTAGAGAGGGAAACTTACTAACATTTATGGGTGCTTTCTCACACTGTTAGAGGGATGTGATGAACAACTAATCTGGATTCTCCCTGCCCACAACCTTCCTGACTTTTACACTTTAATAGGGATGGCAGATGATTTAGACCTAAACGTTCTGTTTTTGTTCTTTTTTCAAAAATGGTTTTGGCTAAGCACCTATTATGTGTCTAGCACTGTTCCAAGCACAGATATAGATACAGATCAGCAGGTTGGACTCAGTCCCTTTCCCACATGGGCTCACAGTCTAAGTGTGAGGATTTAATCCCCAGTTTACAGATGAGGTAACTGATGCACAGGGAAGTTAAGTGACTTGCCCAAGGTCACACACACAGCTGGGATTAGAACCCAGGTCCTCTGATTCCCAGACCTGTGCTTTTTCTACTATGCCACACTGCTTGTCATTCATAGGGATATCAAGGAGGGTAAATATCACACTGTTCTTTGAAGAACCTTGAAGTACCCTGTTCTGTTATAAGCCCCAAGACTGAAAGATTTGTTGACACTTATCTGCTTTAATTTCTGTTTCAGAATAAAAAACCAGCACAAATCTAATACTGAGCACCAAATTTTCAACTGCTAGATTATCATGGAATCAAAGAATGGGAGAAATCTCAAGGGCTTATCTGATCTCGTTCCTTGCCTAAATCGTCCAAGGTAGAAAGCTGTTTACCCCATTTTTGAAAGCTTGTCATGTCAAACTATGGAAACAAAATTGCAAGTGGCAGATTGGTCCCTGAACCAAGGCTGTATACCCAACTTTTTACCAAAATTATCTAGAACTCTGTACTCAGTCAATCACAGATTATTAACGTGGGCATGTTATTAACTTTCGGGTGAGTCTGGGTGAGTTTTCCAGGATGTTTTGAGGTAATTTGGAAGATATTTTTAAGGGATTTTTTTTTGCTGGAATCTTCTCAGGAGTCTCTTCTTTTCCTCTAGGCCCTATGAAGTGGTGATGGGGAAGAAAAGAGTGAAGGTGGAGCACGGGAGGAAAAGGGAAGGAGGGGAATACCCCGACTCTTGCTGCCCACCACCACTGCCAGCCCCCTCTCTCCCACCACCTAATTTGGCCTTCCCAAATTAGTGTCGCCAGGGTCAGGAGTGCTGACAGAGCAAGGGAGTTGGAACAGAAGGAATGCAGTTGAGTGAGGTGGGAAAGGATGCAGAGACAGTGCAACAGCACAACAAAGAAGTAGCCCAGTGTGCACATGATGTAAATTGGATTGTTAGTTATATACATCAGTCTTTTCAACCCCACTCACACAGTGGATGTAATTTCACCATCCATAGTATAATTGAAAACAAAAGACAGCTCTTTCTCTTTTCCTCGCCCCTGTCTGTCTGTTTCTCTCAAGTGTATACATAATATGTGAGGTAATAGAAACATTAAGCTTTTCTAATCAAGTCCACTTATGAGGTGGAGATGGAATGTAATTGAAACTGGGGAAATTGTGCGGTTATGAATAACTGGCCAGAGTGGGGGTACGAAGGAACAGTGAGCCCTGGGAATCAATTAAGCTGAGTTCTAGTTCCAGTTCTGCCTCTAGGTTTCATGCAAGGAAGGAAAACTCTTGCAGTGTCCAAGCATTAAGCCTTACCTTGTTTGACAATCAGATTCAGACACTCTCCCAAGTGTCATGGTAATGACTTCCTCAAAAGTTGAAGCTGCCATGACTTTACAGGCTTTTCAGCTAGGCTTTGGAGGACTTTCAACTCCTCAGGGCTTGAGTCCACGTCCAGAAGACCATGGTACTCATTTTTCTTTCTACATAAAATTCCCTTTTGGTGAAAAAAGCTGTTCATTTGTACTCTTCAGCTGGACTGTGGAAAAGCCAAATGGCATCTTTAGAGATGAACAAAGGATCTTAGGGAACATCAGCAGATTGCTGGATGTCTGCAGCTCTACCTGTTAGTATTTCATTGCTTCAGCTCCCTGTCCCCACACAGTATGTCGGCCGTATTTTGCTACAATCATGAGTCACTGCAAGATTGTTTTGAAGTATTTCTTGTTTTGCTATAATTAGCAATAATAATAAATAATAATAATGATGGCATTTGTTAAGCGCTTACTATGTGCAAAGCACTGTTCTAAGTGCTGGAGCACTGTTCTAAGCAATGAGAAACCTACCTAGACAAATGGAATCCTGAATAAGCTAGCTGGGTAGCATTGGCAATTAGAAACACCTACCTATATTTTTATAAAATATTCACCAGAAGCCCCTCAATGATGGTTTTCCAGGCAGTGTATGAATCAGAGATCAAAAAACAGAGACCCCCCTAGACTGTAAGCTCCTTGTGGACAGAGAATGTGTCTAGCAGCTTTGTTGTATTGCACCCTCCCAAGCACTTAGTACAGTGCTCTGTGCTCAATAAATACTATTGTTTGATTGATCAATCCATTATAATAGAAACCCAATCATGTTTTATCCATCACCATGGAGTGGAGAGCTTCATAACAGATAGCTCAGAGAAACAAACTGAGGGAATGATTTCACTTTTACTTGGTCCCCTATGAATCACTAACCAAAATGTTGACCTAGCATCTGACAAAATAGTGAACAGAGTAATTAAAGGAATGCATTCCTTTATAATAACCCAAATAGTTTTTTTTTTCCTTAATGGTACTTGTTAAGTGCTTACTATGTGCCAGGCAGTGAATTAAGCATTGGGGTAGATAGCTAATCAAGCTGTACACAGTCCATGTGTCCCACATGGGGCTCACAGTCTTAATCCCCATTTTATAGATGAGGTAACTGAGGCACTGAGAAGTGAAGTGGCTTGCCCAAAGTCACACAGCAGGCGTGTTGTGGGGCCAAGATTAGAACCTAGGTCTTTTGGACTCCTTGGTCCATCCACTAGGCCATGCTGCTTCTAAATAGTTCCAAAATACCCTTAATTTTATAGGATGCTAAGTTGCTTTAGAACAAGTACAACATTTATTTCCTAATGTCAATTTCCTTTACACGACTGAATTGTTTCTAATCAGTTTCCAGCCTCATTCAGTCATGCATGGGAACTTGGGAGCAAAGGAATTCTTCCTGAAATCATCAAGCCAACTGGGTAACAACGGGAATTTTTCAAGTGCAGCACGA
The DNA here is from genome assembly GCF_015852505.1 of Tachyglossus aculeatus. NCBI lineage: Eukaryota > Metazoa > Chordata > Mammalia > Monotremata > Tachyglossidae > Tachyglossus > Tachyglossus aculeatus. Next base: position 12,252,806 of record NC_052083.1, on the reverse strand, counting down.
TTTTCTCTCAGGGGATTGTCTTTGAAGAGGTTAAGGACAGATCAGCTGCCTCCAGGAGGGTTCTAATTCAATCAATCAATCATATTTATTGAACACTTACCGTGAGCAGAGCATTGTACTGAGTTCTTGGGAGAGTGCAGTATATCAAAGTTGGTAGGCACGTTCCCTGCCCAGAAAGAACTTATTATCCAGGTGAGCCCAGAAAAGATGTGTGTTCTCTTTATGAGAACAGTTCAGTTGCGTGTGGAAGGAGGTAAGGCTGAAGAAGGGAATGGGGAATTATAATAATAATTACTTGGACTTATAAAGGAATTTTATTTTTTCCAAAGCACTCTGGCATCAGTGATCACTGTTAAGTCTCACAATATCCCTATGAACTAGGGAGAGGCAGGTTCTATTATTTTCATTTTACAGATGGGAAAATCAAGGCTCAGATACTTGTCCCATGTCAACCAGGGTGTGAACTGGAAGTAGAACTCGGGTCTTGTAGGTGCTTTGGAGAATGCGACAAAGGTGGAATCCACAGTCCCTGCCTTCGAGTTTACCGTCTAATGTGGGACACAGGCAGACCCAGGGAGTAGTCAGTTAATTGTATTTACTGAGTGCTTGCTGTCTGGAAGAGTCCAATATAAGAGTATAACAGACACATTTCCTGCCCACAATGAGCTTACAGTCTAGAGGTAGACCCAGGGAGTACACATTCAGTGGGCGGAAGAGGGAAGCCAGAGATACACTGGTAACAACACTTCATTTAAAGAGAGAAGGTAGCCATATGAACAATTTTGTTTTGAGTTGATTGAGGTCAGGTAAAAATTGAAAAAATCTTCATTATTCATTTATCAGTGACTACACCGTGCTTAATTAGAACATAGGAAATGCCAAACTGTCAGACCACTGATATATCCAGCTGTCTCCAACAACGACCCCAAAGGGTGTCTGATGGAAGAGCGTGCTGGCTTTCCTCCTTGATATTAATTTGATGTTCCTATTAATGCCTCTAACTTTCACTCTAATCCATTATAGATGAATTGCATCCAGTGACTGTACCTGATTTAACTTTTCTGCTGTGTGCTTTCATTTTTGTTGAAATTTAGCGAAGGAGAAATTTTAAAATCACGCAAGTTCTTTTCAATAAGCTTATGGTCACCAAATCTCATACAATAATGTAAGTATCCATATTTTTCTCTTTTTTCTTTTCTTATTCTCTTTAAATGAGAAGCTAATGCTCTAAAAGGACATTAATTCCCCATTATTCCTGAGCTGTAAATACTTAGAAATTCAGGAAATTCATTTATGACTGCATTTCCCCAGGACTTTAATTTGACCATGCAGCTCGTATCCTGGACAGTAATGTAAGCATCACGCAGAGTAGGAAATAATGGGATTTTCTCTGATCAATGGGGGACATGGGAAAGAGAGGTTAGACTTTTGTGAATTTGGAGTATCGGTTTCTCAGCTGGGATGATAGGTTTCATTTGCAGTGAGACAAGAATCTGTGACCCATTTTCATATTGAAAACTCATTTAATCAGCATTTAGCTACTCATGTATGCACGCATGATTATTTTCCATACTGTTCCTTGCCTCTCTAAACCGACAGTCATGTCTCTACTAGACAGAGGGTCTCCAAGGTAAGTTAAGCAATGAGAACATTACCTGAAGCAAAGCTTCCCTGACATCAAGATGTAAGGGATTCGCTTTCAGGATTTAATCAGATCAATCAATCAATCATGTTTATTGAGTACTTACCTTGTGTGGAGCACTGTACTAAGTACTTGGGAGAGTACAATGTAACAAAGTTGGTAGACACATTCCCTGCTCGCAATGAGTTTACAGATTAGAGGGGGAGACAGACATTAATATAAATTTAAAAAATTACTGATGTGATCATTTGAGCATCCAGCTCATATCCTGACTGTTAATGTAAGCATCATGCAGAGTAGAAAATCAGATTTTCTGTGCATAATAGAGCATCAGATCCTAGCTACACATACCTTTGTCAGTCTCTAAGGAGGTGAAAACCCCAGTGTCATCTTTCACTGGAAGTCCAATCATGATGGGATGGGCAGCACTAAAAGTTCTGGGCTGGGCCACTTTAGCTCAAGGAGTGGATTGGAAATAAAAAAATGAAATGAACCATTTCTTCAGCTCTGAGGTTGACCTTCCCATTCTCCCGCCTTGGGGTTCTAGATAATCCCAAATGTTCAAGCTTTTGAGATCACACTGTCTTCTGTCATGGGGCAGAAAAACATCCTGAAAGAACAGAGTGTATGTAATACCAACTCGGTAAATCCAAGGGCTCCACTAGTCAGCCTGGTGCTATTCAGATTCTTCAAACAACTCCCTTCAGATTTCCAAATATAGTCTTCTGAACAGCAGAACAGATACAAATGAACTAATAGTTGAGAAAGCCAACCAGAATCATATCCTTTTTGTATACTTTTGTTTAAAGCACACATTTCTTAGGCAAATTATTCCTATAGCAAATGAATTAAATTAGTCAGCCAGCCTCCCATGCTCCCTAATTCTGCGCATTCCCACAGTTGTTTAGTTTGCGGGGACAATTCCCCATTCCCCATAACTGTAAGTTCCCATAACTCTAAATCCTGGTGTGTAATTAACCTTTCCCACAGCATGGCAGAGTTTCATGTTGCTGCTTTAACAATCAATACTTGGAAGCAGGACCATGAGAAACACCCACAACCATCATCTGCATTTCATTCAACAGGATTTCCCGATACACACATATTGAATAGTTTAAGACCATAGAGTTCTAGAAGTAATCTCGTTGTCTGTCGATCCCAACATGTGGAGCAATACAGCTCAGCGGGAGACTGCAGTTCTTTTATAAATGACTCTAAGATATCTCTCTGGATAGAAATTAGCCATTGAAAATCTCAGTCAAGGAGCAATTTATTTCCACAAGCATTTCCAGATGCACAAACCCAAGCCTAGTTTAAAAACCAAAAATATATGAAAAAAAAAAGCAAGCTTGGATTGTAGCTGTCCGATCGTGTGGTAAGCTTTCTGTCAGCCGATTGAAAAAAAAATTCCTATTCCATTTTGCATTCCTGGCCTTGCGTCTCGGCTCAGGAAAGCCCCTTTATAAGGGTTTTGCCGGTTAGGATTGAAGTGCTTTGGCTGAGGCATGTGTGGGAATTTACACAACATCTGCCTTTGATGTGTCTGGCTTCTCTCAGAGTTTTCAGATTTCTCATAATCCTGAGAATTCAGGGTCGCTCTCCCTCCCATTACCAAAATGAAACAATATCTTGATGTGCCATTTATCACTGTGTTAAAAACTCCCAAGAAAGCAGAGTAGTGTGTCATCACCTTAATGTCAGTTGATCAGTCACGTGGACTGCATTAAACAACCAGGCTATGCAGTTTACAGGCATAATATAGAACAGAATTAAAATGCTTTCACACTCATTGATCTGATGTTGAGCAAGCAGCAAGTCAGCAAGATCATCAGTAAATAGTCATCAGCAAAAAAGACATCCATCAATCAATCGTCAGGAGGAAGAATCTTTCTGAGCTCATTCAGAGTCTCTAAGTTCTAACCCCAACTGATTCTAGGCTCTTCATTAACTGTGCACTGGTTCACTTACATTTTCATTTGGGCAATCTTATGAAAGTGTATAAAGTATTTGCCTTTCCTCCTGTCTCAAAGAAAAACACCAGGATAGGATGTCCACGGAACACAAAGAGTGTATCTAATTTTGGTCTGTGAGTGGCCTCTCATCTTGATGACGGCCCTGAAGACCAAATAATGTTATTATCACCTAAGATGGTGGGATCTGATGAATGTAGTTGATAAGCTGGAAGTCCAACTCTAATACCTTCTGCCTGAATTGCCCCAGGAATCAGTCGGCATCTAATCGGCACCCTTCCAGAGACAGTAAATTCTTAGATTAGTCATTGGTATGTTGCATCTTCCGTAAACAATGCTCCCTGACTCTGCAAATGCAGCCCCTCCAAACCCAGCCAGCTAAGTCCCTGTGGGCTAGATCCTGTGGGTGAATCTCTCCTATGCTGTGCAAAGCAGAGCAGCTATTAGATGAGAAGAGTCCTCAAGGATTTTAGCTCTTTTTGTTTAATCTTGAAATTACCTTTGCTTCTTGAGTGCCCTGTAATAGGCCACCTGCTATGATCATTTGCAATTTCCCCCTGAGACTGCTATTTCAGATAATCTCTCCCTTTCTTTCAGAGCCAGAGAGAAACAGAGCAAGGATCTTTGATTAGCAAAGAAGAAAGGAAGTGGTACCGGCTACGTTGTCCTGAAATGGGGTGTTCACTGAAAATCATTTTCCACTAGCTTTGCGCTATTTTCTGAGTGCCGATGATTCTCCTTATGTCATCATCACTAGCACCAGCAGACTCGTCGCCATCAACAATAACAAATGTTTTTCGCATGCCTGTAGTGTCCAAGTTACGAGTGGGTGGGGTAACCTTTCACCGACTTCCCAGCATCTCCGTGGGTGGAAAGTTCTCTTAGGTCACGACAGTGCTTATGCTGAATGATTTTACCCCGGGTCCTTTCCTTTCCATCGTTGATGTCTGTCTCCCCCTGAGACTGTAGGCTCCTCATGGGTGGGGATCACATCGCCCACCTTTATTGTATTGTACTTTCCCAAGCGCTTAGTATAATGCTTTGCACCCAGTAAGCACTCAGCAAATGCCATTGACTAATTCTGTTGAGCTATGTGGGGAGGGAGAAACAGGGATGGAATGCCATTGAGGAAAAGAGAGAAAACCCCTTTGAAGTCAACCAAACCTGTCTTCTGGCTAAATCGTTCAAAGAACGCTCTCTTCTTTTTTTATGGTATTTGTTAAGCACTCACAATGTGTCAGGCACTGTTCTAAGAGCTGGGGTAGATACAAGATAATCGGGTTGGACATAGTCCCTGTCCCACATAGGGCTCACAGTCTTAATCCCCATTTTACAGATGAGGGAACTGAGGCACAGAGAAGTTAAGTGACTTGCCCAAGATCAAACAGCAGACAAGTGGTGGAACCGGGAATAGAACCCAAGCCTTTGGACTCCAAGGCTTGTGCTCTTTCCGGGAGGCCACACTGCTTCTTCCTAACTCAAGACTTTCCTCAGTCTCCGTTTCAGTTCTACTGGAAATCAAACATTCTTATTTGACAGATGGACTCCCATCCACCCTTACTCAGAGCATTGCTTATTATGTAACATATTTTTCTTGCCATCTCTGGATGTCTGCCTCTCCACCCATTTAATTTCCCTTTGGAAAAACATTCAAACCCATTGAAATGTTTGTCAATAGAGCTCTTGCTACACCTATCTCTGTTAGTTCAGGAACAAACTCCAGGCAATGAGGTAAGGATTTTTTGGATATAAAACTATGGTCAATCTTCCCTAGAGGAACAGCATAGCTTAGTGGGTAGAGCACAGGCCTGGGAATTAGAAGACCTGGCTCCTAATCTTAACTCCACCACTCGCCTGCTCTGTGACTTGGGCAAGTCACCTAACTTCTCTGTGCCTCATCAAGCAGTGGTATTCCCTTTACTCTGTAAGCTCGTTGTGGGCAGGGAATGTGTCTAACAACTTTCTTATATTGTACTCTCCCAAGAGCTTAGTATAGTGCTCTGCACACATTAAGCACTCAATAAATACAACTGATTATTTATTATTTACAGCAAGCAGAGCACTGTATTAAGTGCTTGGGAAACTACCAGTGTGGGAAGGGACTGTCTCTCTCTTTATTGCTGAATGGTACTTTCCAAGCGCTTAGAACAGTGCTCTGCACACAGTAAGTACTCAATAAATACGATTGAATGAATGAATGAAGCAGCATGGTGTAGAAGATAGAGCACAGGTCTGGGACTCAGAAGGTCATGGGTTCTAATCCCAACTCTAGCACTTGATGATGATGATGATGATGGCATTTATTAAGCACTTACTAAGTGCAAAGCACTGTTCAAAGCACTGGGGAGTTTACAAGGTGATCAGGTTGTCCCACGTGGGGCTCACAGTCTTAATCCCCATTTTACAGATGAGGGAACTGAGGCCCAGAGAAGTGAAGTGACTTGCCCAAAGTCACACAGCTGACAAGTGGTGGAGCCGGGATTTGAACCGATGACCTCTGACTCCAAAGCCCGGGCTCTTTCCACTGAGCCAGGCTGCTTCCTTAAGCACATTTGTCTGCTGTGTGACCTTGTGCAGTCATTTTACTTCTCTGTGCCCCAGTTATCTCATCTGTAAAATGAGGATTGAAACTGTGTCCAACCCAATTTGCTTGTATCCACCTCAGTGCTTTGTACAATGCCTGGCACATAGTAAGCGCTTAACAAATACCACAATTATTATTATTATCATTATTAGAACAGTACTTGGCACATAGTAAGTGCTTAACAAATACCATCATTATTATTAGACACATTCTCTGCCCACAGTGAGCTTAACCTTACCTGCACAGTAGGTGTTAATTATCAGTTCTTCCTCTCCAACCTGATTATCAGCATCAGTGGTATTTATTGAGCTTACTATATGCCGAGCACTCTATACCAAGTGTTTGGGAGAGTACAAGGTAACAGAATTGGTAGAAAGGTTCCCTGCCCACAACTAGCTTATTTTGTATCTATTCTTGTCTCTTGCTTCCTGTGATACCTGTTGAAAGGAGGAAACAGAAGAACAGAGAGAGGCAATGGGGCTCTGAGACATCATCATCATCAATCGTATTTATTGAGCGCTTACTGTGTGCAGAGCACTGTACTAAGCACTTGGGAAGTACAATTTGGCAACATATAGAAACAGTCCCTACCTGACAGTGGGCTCACAGTCTAAAAGGGGGAGACAGAGAACAAAACCAAACATACTAACAAAATAAAATAAATGGAATAGATATGTACAAGTAAAATAAATAGATAAATAAATAGAGTAATAAATATATACATATATACAGGTGCTGTGGGGAAAGGAAGGAGGTAAGATGGGGGGATGGAGAGGGGGACGAGAGGGAGAGGAAGGAAGGGGCTCAGTCTGGGAAGGCCTCCTGGAGGAGGTGAGCTCTCAGTAGGGCCTTGAAGGGAGGAAGAGAGCTAGCTTGGCGAATGGGCAAAGGGAGGGCATTCCAGGCCCGGGGGATGACGTGGGCCGGGGCCGGGAGACAAGATGGAGGTAATTTTTTTAATGATATTTATTAAGCTCTTATTGTCTGCCAGGAACTACTAAGTGCTGGGGTGATACAAGCTAATCAGGTTGGACACAGTCCGTTTCCCACATGGGGTTCACAATTTTATTCATCACTTTACGGATGAGGTAATTGAGGAGCAGAGAAGTTAAGTGACTTGCCCAAGGTCACAAAGCAGACAAGTGGCGGAGCCCAAATTAAAACCCAACTCCTTCTGACTCTCGGGCTCATGTTCTATCTACTAGGCCACACTGCTTCTTGAGTACGTGCAGTCAGAGTATATCCCTGACTGGCCAGGGGTGTATACCTTATCGTCCCAGTATTGCCGTTCATTTTAATGGAACCGTGGACTCCAGCTGAATGGTACTTTCAGAGATGGAGTGAGCGGAATGGAAAGGAATCAATGGGAGCAAATTCAAAAGAGATTATGAATGTCTGGAACGAAGCTGACCTCTGCTCTCCAAGCAGAGATCTTATATCTACCCCAGCAATTAGAGTAGTGCCTGGCACATAGTAAGCACTTACCAAATACCATAATTAAGAGTATTATTACTTAATTTCTCTGTGCTTCCATTTCCTCCTCTGTAAAATGGTAAATATCTGCTCTCCCTCTTAATGAGACTTTGAGCCCAATGTGATACATCAACAGTGTCCAATCTATTTATCTTGTATATAACCCGGTACTTAGTAAGGGCTTGGCAAACAGTGAACATTTAACAAATATCACAATTATTATTATTTTTAATGGTATTTGTTAACCACTTGCCATGTGTCAAGACCTGTTCTAAGCACTGGGGTAGATACAACTTAACCAGGTTGGACCCAGTCCTTGTTCCCCCCTGGACCTCACAGGTGGGAGGGAGAACAGATATTCAATCCCCATTTTATGGTTGAGGAAACTCAGACACAGAGAAATTAAGCAACTTGCCCAAGGTCACACAGCAGACAAGTGGAGGGGCCAGAATTAGAATTCAGGTCCTTTGACTCCGAGGCCTACTCTCTTTCCACTAGGCCATGCTGTTTCCTATTACTATTGGCAAAGCACCAGGAGGCAGGGACCACTTGGGTTGCATGTTTTAACGGTGTATGGGCCTGGGATTCAGAGGACCTGGGTTCTAATCCCATTTCTGCCAATTGCTTACTGTGTGACCTTGGGCAAGTCACTTAACTTCTCTGCTCCTCAGTTCTCTCAGCTGTAAAATGGAAACTAAATCCTTATTCTTTTTCCTACTCTTTCTGTAGGCCAGTGACTGTGTCTGACCTAATTAACTTGGATCTACCCCAGCTCTTAGAACAGTGCTTGACACCTAATAAGCACTTAACAAATTCCATTAAAAAATACACAGGAGCATGCCATGGTGTAGGTGAATAGGTGGGGCAAAGCTCCTGGTTATTACGTGGCCTCCAACAGCTGAGAAGAATTAGAGAGAAGTGCAATACCTATCCATCTCCCCTCAAAGCATTGCTCGGCAATAATTTAGGTGCAATTCCCCCTACCTTTAGTCCCTCCATCCACTCCCATAGCATTTGGCAAATGCATTTAGCTCTGCCAGGCATTCTCCCCATAGCTCCTGGAGGGTGGATGGGCTTGCTACCTCTATTTTGCCCTGGAACAGAGAGGTTGAATGTCTTGCCCAGATTCGCTCAGTCAGTAGCTGGCTCCAACACTGCTGACCCAGTGTGTTTGAATGATCCCACCAGCCAGTGTGGAAGAAAAATCGTCTCTCCAACTGTGTGAAGAATGCGAGTCTCTCAATTAATTCTGAAATGTGTTTGACAGTCTCAGAGTTGCCAAATTTGTCTTCAGATTCATAATTGAGGATTAGGAAGCCGAGGCACTCTGTGGAGGCCGGGGTTCTTGGCTGGCGCTTGACTTTGTCCCTTGGGCCGGGCTGGGCAGAGGCAGAAGAAAGTTAGGTCCAACGTGAACAAGGTCTAAGTAGGCCTCAGGCTCCATCTCCCTAAGAGGGAAGAGAAGGGTGTGGCCGATCCCTGAGAAAACCGGGGCTTCTCTGGGAGCGGGAAGGATTCCAAGCCAAGGGGAATGGAAGCTTCCCTTCTGAAGCCTGGGCGAGGCTGTTGCTCTTGAGCCTGTTCTCACCTGTCCCTGGCGTTGCCCCTGGACGTGGTGCCCGGGTTCCACACTCGTCATGGAGTCGCGGGGTACTGTGGAGCCCCAGAAACTCAAGGTCTGAGGTCCATCTGCTAAAATATTCCAATAATAATAAGAAGAATGGTATTTGTGAAGCACTTACTACGTGCCAGGCACTGTACTAAGCACTGGGGTAGATACAAGATAATCAGGTTGGACGCAGCCCCTGTCCCACAGAGGGCTCACAGTCTTAATCCCCAATTTACGGATGAGGTAACTGAAGGACAGAGAAGTGAAGTGAGTTGCCCAAAGTCACACAGCACACATGTGGTGGAGGCGGGATTAGAACCCATGACCTTGTGACTCCCAAACCCAGCATCTATCCACTATACCATGTTGCTTCTCGTCACTGACGTCTCTCAATTGGCCAGTCGCCACCAGACAGGTTCCTCACACTGCCCGCTGCCCATCTCTTGGGGACTTGTTTTCCCTGCCTCGGTCATTCTAACTGTTCTCTCCCTCAGTCCCCGCCCAAATGTCCCCCCATAGTCCCCTTGCCAATTGCTCTTTCTCTCTCTCCCAATTGTGCTCCCTTCCTTTAGTGGTTTTCCCCCTTCCACTCCTTCCTCCCTCGCTTTCCTGTAATTAATTAATGATAGTATGTGTCAAGCACTGTGCTAAATTCTGGGGACAAGGGAATCTGGTCTCTTTTCCACATGGGGCTCCCCATCTATGGGAGAAGCAGAACTGCAATATGGTCCCCATTACACAAATGAGGAAACTGAGGCACAGAGAAGTGTCCTGCCCATGGTCACAGAGCCAGGATTAGAACCTAGATCACCTGACTCCCAGTCCTGTGCTTTTCCCACTAGGTTACACTGCTTCTAACTCTCTAATAGTACTTAGTACAGTGCCTGGCCCAGAGTATGTACTTAACAAATACTATTATTGTTATTATTATTATTATGAGTATTCTCCCTTCCTCCTCTCCTGATCTCCCTTCCTCCCAGATGACCTGAAATCTGGTCTTAAACCGGGTATTCTGTTTTTCAACTGTTTGTCCCCTTTTTTGGCATGGATACAGGACCAGACACTTTCATGTCTGGTATTTTTATTCATGCCCCTCGTTTCCGTCCATCACAACTCCTGCTGCCAAATGCCATTGTTGTACAACCCGGGAAGGAAACGCAAAGGCTTTGGAGCCAATACAGGCATCACGGTCTCCCCACAGAAACACTCTAAGCATTCTAGCTTCAACCCTACTCAGCACATTTCCACTCGATGCTGCCTGTGATGTCATCGAGTTATGCTGTATATAATAATAATAATAATGGCATTTGTTAAGTGCTTACTATGTGCAAAGCACTGTTCTAAGCGCTGAGGGGATACAATGTGATCAGGTTGCCCCAAGTGGGGCTCACAGTCTTCATCCCCATTTGACAGATGACATAACTGAGGCTCAGAGAAGTTAAGTGACTTGCCCAAGGTCACACAGCAGACATGTGGAGGAGCCGGTATTCGAACCCATGACCTCTGACTCCCAAGCCCGGGGTTCTTGCCGCTGAGCCACGCTGCTTCTCTATGATGTCACGGGCATCTAAAAGTCTAGTAGTCAGGGATTCTGACAGGAGCCATCCTAAACGCAGCCCTCTTTCTCCCTTCCTTACTCACTCTGGCCACTCCATTGCCCCTTCCTGTCTTTTTGATCCCTCCCAAACAATTTCTCTTTTTTTACAGGAGGAAATAACTCCTTCATAAGAGGAGGGGATTAAACAAAATCATTCTGGAGCCTCCACTGTCCTGTAGCTGAACAGGAGAGTCCTGTGGAGGCTAAACTCCCCAGTAACTTCCTGATTTGGCTCCCCAGACAATCCCCTCCGGGCCTGAAGGATTGAAGGCAGCTTCCAGAGGGGCCTCCCTTTCAACAGAGGAAGTAGCCTAGACGCTGGAGGAACCCCACCCTATCACACTTGAGCTCTTGAACACCCCGTTGCTTTATTACAGATGAGCCAGGTTGAATTAATGATGAGGCATTAGATTAGCATCACACTGTTCATTTTTACAACAGCGAGCGATGAAGGTTTGGAAACTGTTGCTCAGGAAACGCCTATTGCCGAGTGAGCCCTAATTTAGGAATTTTGCAAAACATTCCCCTGCACATGATGAACCTTGGATTTCTGACAGAAAATATATCAGGAGTTACAGAGTTATGAGGCCTGCCTTGTCTGAACTATTCTCTCTCCCCTTTTTTGGCTTTGGTAACCTGACTTCCGGTATTTTAGAACTAGTCAGATAATGTGCGGCTTTAAACAAATTTATCCTTTCCGAAGAAGAACTCTTTTCTCCAGTCCTATTGAAGTTGGCAGCAGTTATAGGGTTTCCAACGCACCAGAAACCAGAAACTGCTGTTCCGTATAACAGACGTGCTGAAGGTGCACTTGAGAGGGGGAGAGAGAGAGAGAGAAGGGGGAAGAGAGCAGAGAAAGAGAACAAGACAGAAACTGAGAAAGATGGGGAAGGAGGGAGAGGAAGGAGAGAGAATGGGAAGAGAGCAAGAGAGAGAACAAGACAAAAACTAAGAATGACCGCTGCTGCCGAAATGGTAGCGACGTTCAACACCACTGTGATGTTTCAGTGCTTTATTCACAATTGCCCTCTTGATGTGAGACTCCCTCAGGGGACTTCTCCTCAGATTAGTTTATCAAGTGTAAGACCTTGAAGACCTCTGAGTTTCCATTCTGTGGGGGAAGGAAGGAGAGGAGAGAGGGAAGGGGGAAGAGAGCAATGGAGAGAACAAGACAGAAACTGAGAAAGACAGGGGAAGGAGGGAGAGGAGAGGAAGAGAGAGAGGAAAAAAGAGAAAGAAAGAAAGAGAATGAGACGGAAAATGAGAAAGACAGGGAAGGAATGAGACAGCTAGAGACTAAAAGCGTCAGAGATGGATGGAAAGAGAGAGGGAGGGAGACAGCCACAGAGAGTCTGCACCCATGCCTTCCGCTTTCCAAGATCTGAGCAAGTAAAGACAACTCTCTGACCCATGAATGGGATCTGTTCATTTCTAATGTGAAGACCAGATATACCACAGTCTTCTAGACTGTGAGCCCGTTGTTGGGTAGGGACCATCTCTATATGTTGCCAGCTTGTACTTCCCAAGCGCTTAGTACAGTGCTTTGCACACAGTAAGCACTCAATAAGTACGATTGAATGAATATACCATGGCCTCATGGTCCAGTGGAAAGAGCCTTGGGCAGGGAATTCAGGAGACCAGTGTGTTTGAGTCCCAGCTCCACCCCAGCCTATGGTGTGAGCCTGGATAAGTCAAAACATTTCTCATCTTTAAAATGAGTATAAGGTAGATTGTGAGTTCACGTGGAACATGGATTCTGCCCAATCTCACACAGTAAGTGCTTACTGAATGCCATACTTAGAAATTATTATACCAAAGGGTTGAATCTGCCATTTGCTTTTGGAGTCTCAACAGGAACCAGGGATTTATCTGGTCTACCTTTCCTGGTGATCACCTTTTATAGCTAGGAACTGAAGCAAGACTGCTAGATTATCCCAGAGATTTGTTTATAAAAGCAACCATGCCTACAAAATGGAAACTGTGTGTTGAAGCTGCCATTTCTACTGCGGTTTTTCCCAAAACATTAACCTTCACAGCTAAATACAGATTGACGGCACAGTAAGCAACTTGAGCCAGGACTCTCTGCTACCCCTCCACCCCCAGCCACTCTGCACCCCACTCCCCTGGAGCGCACACCTTATTTTAGAGCCCCCAACCCTGTCCAAATCTCATCAGCTCCACCTTAATTCCTGTTGCACCTAGAGCTGATCATCTAAACCATTTTATGCAGCTGAGCTCCAATCGAGTTAGTTTTCATTATTTACAGAGCGTTCATTAAGTTCCAGTAGAAAACAGAAAAATGTTTACTTTGTAATGGAACAGCGTCTTGGCCAAGTTTAGGTTTCAGGCTGCAATGACATCTGGACCGTGAAGCCAAAAGACCATTTTGGAGCCAGAATAAGAGAGGAAACTGGGCTGGGTCCAGTGGTTACCTGCAAGTTGGCTTTCTGATGGAGCAGCAGTGTGGCTCAGTGAGTAGAGCACGGGCCTGAGAGTCAGAGGACCTGGGTTCTAATCCTGCTCTAGCACTTGTCTGCTGTGTGACCTAGGACAAGCCACTTAACTTCTCTGTGCCTCGGTTCCTTGAGCTGCAAATTAGGAATTCCAAATAGGGAGAACAATACCTGTTCTCCCTCCCACTTAGAATGTGAGCATCACGTAGGACCCGATTATCTTGTATCTACCCCAGTGCTTAGTACAGTGCTTGACACATAATAAGTGCTTAATATCACTATTATTACTTTGATTTCCGGATTGTCTCTATTTGGGGGATTGTGGGACTCTCCCAGCTTAGGGAACATGTTCCCGATAAATGCTGATTGTTTTAGGAGACAGGAAAGGACTTTCCCTCTGAAGCGACCAGATTCAGGAAGGTTGCCCAAAAGGGTACTGATTCAAGCCCAGAACCCTCCCTCTAGACTGTGAGCTCATTGTGAGGAGGTAATAATAATAACAATTTTGGTATTTGTTAAGCACTTACTATGTGCCGAGCACTGTTCTAAGCACTGGGGGAGATACAAGGTAATCAGGTTGTCCCGTGTGGGGCTCACAGTCTTAATCCCCATTTTCCAGATGAAGTAACTGAGGCACAGAGAAGTTAAGTGACTTGCCCAAAGTCACATAGCTGATAAACGGCGGAGCTGGGATTAGAACCCATCACCTCTTACTCCCAAGCCCATGCTCTTTCCACTGAGCCACGGTGTCCGTTTATTGTTATATTGTACTCTCCCAAGTGCTTAGTACTGTGCTTTGCACGCAGCAAACACTCAATAAATGCGAGTGAATGAATGAATGAATGAACCCTGCGCCCATGCTCCCGACCCCACTACTGTCCAGAACAGATTTCTCTTAGGGAAATACTTAATCAGTGGTATATATGAAGCACTTCCTGCGTGCAAAGCACTGTATTAAGTGCCTGAGAGATAGACAGACAAGATCACGCCCTCCAGAAATTCTACAGTCTACCAGATGGGACCCTCTCAGAGTTGCACCTGGATAGTTTCCAGTACTCTACCAGTCTCGACTACGAGAGGGAGGGTCAAGCAGAGGAATACTAATTCCATTCCTAGTTTGGCCAGTGGCTTGCGAGTGGAAGGCAACCTGCTACAAGCCAAGACTCCCCTGTGCTGGGCAGCAGTGGCATGGGAGAGCCAAGGGCAGATACTCAAGTTTACTGCATGGAAGGAGGCAGTGGTAAACCACTTCCATATTTTTACCAAGAATATGGATGCACTACCAGAACATTTGCAGATAGAGGTGGGGCCTTTTGGGAGAGATATGTCCATGGTGTCGCTCTGGTTTGGAGGTGACTCGACAGCATAAGACAAGACCGGATGGGAGTCATACTCCTCGGCATTCGCTTTTTCAGGAAAATGCAGCTCTCTTTGCCCACCCTGGCACAGGGCGCTTGGTCCAGCTGGTGCTGGACGGAGCCTGGGAAGAGAGGATAGGGAAGGAGCTGAAGCCAGTGCTCTTGGGCAGCTCACGAGACTCACCTTCCCGCCTAACTGTGGCCCTGGGTGTTTTTTTCCAGACTCAAGCTTGCTTTATATCACCCCGTCTGTCTGTCCAATCTTCTGGTTGCCACCACACAGAGAGGGTCATCCTTTCGGGTTCGTAACTCGAGTTTATGTACCTTAAGCAGATGTGTTTATATGTATATGTATCTATCTATGCCTAGAGATCTATAGATGCATGTAGATATATGAACCCGTTGTTGCGTAGGGATTGTCTCGGTCGCCGAATTGGACTTTCCAAGCGCTTAGTACAGAGTTCTGCACACAGTAAGCACTCAATAAATACAATTAAATGAATGAATGAATGTGCTTGCCTGTGTGAGAGTGTGTACGAATGTGTGTGTATGCCTGTGTGAACAAGTGTGTTCGCAAATGAAGGCATATGTGAATGTGTGTGTTTGTGTGAGTGAACGTGTATGTGTGCATGAGTATGCACGTGTGAGGAGAAATCCACCCTCATTATAATTGTGCAGTTTTTTTAAAGAAATTTGCATTTATGATGAGAATGGTCAGCAGTCATGACATCTCTTTTCACAAGGATAAAATGAATGGAAAGGGATTTAAATTGACAGGAGGGATCAAGGTCGATGGCATAAAACACTTCGTTTTAATGCTCTGTTGAAATGGGCCCTTGAGGAAATGATGGAATCTTACTCGGAAGATTTTTTTGTTTTGTTTTGTTGATGGCATTTATAATAATGTTGGCATTTGTTAAGCGCTTACTATGTGCAAAGCACTGTTCTAAGCGCTTGGGGGGATACAAAGTGATCAGGTTGCCCCACGTGGGGCTCACAGTCTTAATCCCCATTTTACAGATGAGGTAACTGAGGCTCAGAGAAGTGAAGTGACTTGCCCAAGGTCACACAGCAGACGTGGCGGAGCCGGGATTCGAACCCATGACCTCTGACTCCAAAGCCCGCACTCTTTCCACTGAGCCACGCTGCTTCTCCATTTATTAAGCATTTATTAAGCGCTTGGTATGTGCAAAGCACTGTTCTAAGCAATGGGGAGGTTACAAAGTGATCAGGTTGTCCCACGGGTGGGGCTCACAGTCTTAATCCCCATTTTACAGATGAGGGAACTGAGGCCCAGAGAAGTTAAGTGACTTGCCCAAAGTCACACAGCTGACAAGTGGAGGAGCCGGGATTTGAACCCATGACCTCTGACTCCGAAGCCCAGGCTCTTTCCACTGAGCCACACTGCTTCTCTGTTTTAGAGGAAGAGGATCATTCCAAGAGGTGTAAGTGAAGCCTTACTCCAGTTTCAACAAAGTGGGGCAAAGGGACTGATTCCGGCTGCCTTCTTCCTCCTCCTTTTATCCAGACATGCTGCTCTTGGGCTGGGCTTAGAGGTGGGGAGCTACATCCCCAAATTTTGGTTTTGGTCTTGTCAGCATGGTGCGCTCTCTAATAATGGTCCCAAAGTGCTCAGACTGAGGCTCGTCCTGGCTAAAATGGGGCCCAAATCAGAATGGTCTTTGACGAGACGCCTGCACTGCACAGACAGGTCTAAAAACTTTCCTCGACTTCATGGAGATCATCAACTCTAGATCCCAGAGTTACAGCCTCGGAGGAGATCACAGCCAGGGAAGATTTTTCAGGGGTACACCCTCAGAGGAGCGAGCACTCTAACAGTTTGGCTCTTCAGCCTCGGCGAGAGGAGGCTGAAGATTGATTTAGTTCATGGGGTAAGATAATATCAATTTGCTCAAACTGTCAGAAAGCCCCCTCTTTTCCTGAAAGCAGATATGTTCTTAGCCTCGTTTCCAACTCAAGAGGGGGGCTTTGTAGTTCCAGCAGGTCTACAAAGAAGCAGGATGTTGATGTGATTCTTTTTTTTTTTGTTTAAAGGATCAAGTTACCGCTTCTTGTTCTGTCACACAGGAAAAACTTTCTCCCTCATACTCCCTTTTTCCTTCACGCCAATCGATGCCATTCCAACCTAGTAAACCTTCCAACAGAGTGACTTACCAGGCAAGGACCCTGTTGTTTCTCTTTTAAGGAAGTTTCTTTTGAGCCAGAAAATTGGTTCCCAACACCAGCTCCTCTGTGGCCTTACTCCAATGAACTTTGAACCTTCTGGCTCAGCAAACTAACAGTCATGGGGAGAGGAGGAATGTCTAACAGTGGTTTGACTCATTGGCTGGCGTTTCTAAATTCCCTCTTTGGGGCTCCAGTGTCTCATAAAGTTGGCTGTGCCCTGCCTTTATGATTGAAATTGTATCAGCGGCAATATTTCGTTCCCAGTTGGGTATCTTTACCATCCATTCTGTTTGGTTTTAGTTTAGTCCTCTCTTTAGATGAGTGGAGAATTAATGTCACAATAGAAGATACCTGTGGTGGCTACACATCAAAGACTGCAAACTGATTTTACAGCTCACTGAAGTCTGAACTATTTGTTCCCTGCTGGAGTCATTTCCAGTGAATGTGTCACAGCATTGTAAATGGTGGCCATGGTGAGACCCATTTTGATTGACACTCCCACCCCCACATACCCCAAATAAAGAATACTCATCTCCTGAGCTTCGAGGGAGGTTTGGGGGAGTTCACACCTGATGGTTCAGTTTTGTCAGTGAAATAGGTGGCAAAGTTATCAAGGGCGAGAGATAGGGGAGGCTGGTTTAGTGATTAGAGATGAGCATATGTCCTGGTGGGTGAGGGGGTGAGGTGAGGAGGAGGGGTTTAAGGAGGGAGGTAAAAGTCAGAAATAGTTGACCTGGGCAGCAGGCTTGGGAGTCAATAAGGGAGGAGAAGTAATAGATAGTGCTGGATGGAGGACAGAGCAGAATTATAGAAGGTGGAGATGAATTTGAGCTGGACAAGTTCAGTTCGATGTCTGGATTTCTGTCAGCTGCGCTTCACGACTCTAGCACAAGAGCAGAGGAAATGTACTCTGGAGCTGATCCAGGACTGCGGGTTGCGGGGACGAAACCGATGGAGGGACAGAAATGCAAGGGGGTTGAGTTCAGTGGAGAGGACATAGATTTGATCTTCAAGATACAGGGCAGCGGGTAGGGATTCCAAATGGGGCATGATAGTCTGAGATAGACTGCGTGTGGAGGGTAAAGTTTCTGAAGGGAACAGGACAGTTTTGCGGGAAAGCTATAAGCTCGTTGTGGTCAGGGAACATACCTGCTAACTCTGTTGTATTGTACTCTCCCAAGTATTTCATACGGTATTCTGGACACAATAAGTGCTCAATAAATACCACTGATTGATTGATTGATTGAAAGTGTTGTATGGGAGAGAAGGCAGGTGAACATGTCATCTGAGAGTGGGATTTCAGAGCTGGTGAATTTAGAGATTGTACAGTGATTAGAGATGATGAGATCAAGCACGCATTCTAATGGGTGAGGGGGGGAAGTGAAGTGGAGTGGGAGGTTGATGGAGTCGAGGAGACAGAGGAAGCAAGCAGCTGGAAGATCATCAATAGTGTCCACATGGATATTGAAGTCCCTAGGGATCAGTGGGAATGATGGAGGAGAGAAGGAATGTGAAAAAGACATCAAAATGGTTTAGAAAATCGGAGGTGGAGCCTGGGTGGGTGCAGAGGGAGGGGGTTTGGTGAGGGAAAGTAGGGCAGAGCAGGAGATGATAGTGGCCAGTAATTGAAGTAAGTGGGAGGGATAGATGATATGGGCTTCAGAGGAGGAGAAAGAGAGGAATAGAGGTGGTGGGGTAGTGGGAATATGGCACTGGGGGGCAAGAAGCAGATTGACTCCTCCCCCTTTATTATATTATTATTATTATTTTCCATTGAGACTTGGGGAATGGGAGAAGATGGGGCCCTCTCAGGAGAGGATGAGAGGGGAGACAGTGTCGTCAGGGAGAGCCAGATCACGGGGATGGAGAGGAAGAGCAGTAACCGGGGCAGGAAAAAGTCAAGGATGAAGAGGAGTTTTCTGAGTTCCACAGGCCTCATTTGCCAAGAGCTGTCACATGGAGCATGGGAGAGGGGTTGGATGGGATTGAACTGGATGGGAGTGATGCATGGAATGGGAAGTTTGGAGAAGGTAAGGGAGAAAAGGACTGGGTTCAGGTGATCAGAGGGAAGGGTGAAGTTGGAGCTTCTTAAGAGCCAGAGCTTCTAGACTCTGGTGTGTTCTAGAACTCTAGGCTACCCAAATAGCCAGTCTAATCTGAGCTAAAATGGGGAAACTGTCAAAAGGGTGGACAGTCAAAACTTTCAAGGCCCAGTGAAACAAAACCTCAAATGTTGTGGCATGTCTGAGGACAATTTGAAGACTGTAGCAGAAGATGTCACCAAGGTGTCACAAATTATAAGTGGGGACATACAACAAACACAAATATCACAGCAGTAAGGAGACAAAAAATAAGTTTATGCTCCATGGATAGCAACCGCAGCATTGCAACAAGGAAGAATTTTGTGGGCATATGATGTTGAAGGCATTTTTGGACACCCATTAATCTTATCAGCCACACAGATAAAAATCTCCCTGCCAGTAATGTCATCATCCAACTCGAAGGACAGCTTTATATATATGGCTCTATATATCAAGTGTGTGATGTGTTAAACCTGGGCGCAAACAGAACTGTGTCCTTAAGAACCAGTATAGCTAGCTAACGTGGGTGGAGAAGACTGGAACAACTGCTTGCCAGGTCATAGGATTATGGAACTATGTTGTAGTCATCTCAGCACTAAATGGCCCTGCCTTAAAAAAAAAAAACAAATGTGGCAAGCTCTTCACGATGTGCTGCAGCTTTACCTGCCTGCTTGCTCACTGGACTGTAAGCTCGCTGTGGGCAGTTTATGTCTACAGACTCTATTGCCATAAACGGCGTGGCTTAGTGGGTAGAGGATGGGCCTGAGAGTCAGAAGGACCTGGGTTCTAATCCCAGCTCTGCCACGTCTGCTGTGTGACCTTGAGCAAGTTGCTTCACTTCTCTGGGCCTCAGTTACCTCATCTGTCAAATGGGGATTACGACTGTGAGCCCTATGTGGGACAGGGACTGTGTCTAATCCAATCACTTTATATCTACCCCAGTGCTTAGGACAGTGCTTGGCACAGAGTAAGCACTTGGCAAATATAACAATTATTATTATACTGTGCTTTCCCGAGAATTTAGTACAGTGTTCTGCACACAGTAAATGCTTTTTAAAGGTGATTGATTGGTTGACTGATTGCATTCTTTGCCCCAGTGTAGGGACTTGACAGGTAGGGATAACTAGCCCTCAAATCAGATCCCTCAGTCCTGAGGCTTAGGTCTGAGGCTCATGGAGGGAGAGTCCATCATCATATAAGCGCTCAATAAATCCGATTGAGTGAATATGTGCCACTTAGTCCTGCAGAAATGATGAGAACATTGGAAACATTCCCTTATTTTTGTAAAGTTTAATAATGTTAATAATTTACATTTTTTAATAATTAAAATGTTTATTATTTTGAATTAATAATTGTGGTATTTGTATTTGTTAAGCTCTTACTACGTGACAGGCACTGTACTAAGCTCTGGGATAGATACACGCAAGTTGGGTTGGACACAGTCCCTGTAGCACGTGGGGCTCATAGTCTCAATCCCCATTTTACAGACAAGGTGACTGAGGCCCAGAGAAGTGAAGCGACTTGCCTAAGGCCACACAGCATTCATTCAATCATATTTATTGAGCGCTTACTGTGTGCAGAGCACTGCACCAAGCGCTTGGGAAGTACAATTTGACAACAGACGTTGATGGTCCCTACCCAACAACGGGCTCGCAGTCTAGAAGAGGGAGACAGACAACACAACAACACCAACACACCTCACACTCGAACACACGGGGGCCTTTGCCTCCCACCATCCCCGCCGTCCCCATTTCTCGCCAACGAACGTGACAGCAGACAAGTGGCAGGGCTGGGGTTAAAACCCATGACCTTCTGACTCCATCCACTACGCCAGATCTTTGCACTGGCTAACGTTTGTTTCACTGAGCTAGAGAAGCAGCATGGCCCAGTGGGTAGAGCACAGGCCTGGGAACCAGAAGGACCTGTGTTCTAATCCTGGCTCTGCCACTTGTCTGCTGTTTGACCTTGGGTAAGTCAATTCACTTCTCTGTGGCTCAGTTGCCTATCTGTATTTCATTCATTCATTCATTCAATCGTATTTATTGAGCACTTACTGTGTGCAGAGCACTGTACTAAGCGCTTGGGAAGTACAATTTGGGAACATATAGAGACGGTCCCAACCCAACAGCGGGCTCACAGTCTAGAAGGGGGAGACAGACAACAAAACAAAACTGTGAGTCCCATGTGGGATATGGACTGTGTTCAACCTGATTAGCTTTCATCTATCCCAGTGCTTAGTAATAATAATAATAATACTAATCATGGCATTTATTAAGCGCTTACTATGTGCCAAGCACTGTTCTAAGCGCTGGGGAGGTTACAAGGTTATCAGGTGGTCCCACGGGGGGCTCACAGTCTTAATTCCCATTTTACAGATAAGGTAACTGGGGGCCAGAGAAGTTAAGTGACTTGCCCAAACATGTAGTACAGTACATGGCACATAGTAAGCACTGTACAAATCAATCAATCAATCAATCGTATTTATTGAGCACTTACTGTGTGCAGAGCACTGTACTAAGCGCTTGGGAAGTACAAGTTGGCAACATAGAGAGACGGTCCCTACCCAACAGTGGGCTCACAGTCTAGAAGAATACCATTATAACATTAATGCAAAGAATGGAGGAAAATATATGGACTTCTGGAGAGGATATTCATGTTAGAGCACAGTCAGATGAACCAGTTGAAAGAGGATAGCATGATAAATTTAGAATCCTACTCCGCCTCCAGTTTATTGTTTAGAAAGCATTTTAGGCCACCAAAGAGAAAGTGGCCCTCTATGCACTGTTAAAATAAAGAATATTGGCCACGTGTGTAAACATATGGGAAACAATTTCCCATCCATTAAACCAGTTTCAGTTCTGGAGGGATTATTAGGGATAGATTCCAACATACCATTTTTGAAAGCAGTGTGGCTCAGTGAAAAGAGCACGGGCTTGGGAGTCAGAGGTTAATGAGCTCTAATCCCAGCTCTGCTGCTTGTCAGCTGTGTGACTTTGGGCAAGTCACTTAACTTCTCTGTGCCTCAGTTACCTCATCTGTAAAATGGAGATTAAGGCTTTGAGCTCCATGTAGGACAACCTGATCACCTTGAATCCCTCCAACATTTAGAACAGTGATTTGCACATAGTAAGCGCTTAACAAATACCATTATTATTATTATTATTAGATTTCCAATGCCTCAAAATACTATATCAGTATTTTTCCTCTATCAGCAACCTTAATGCCAACAACTCTGCCAATGATTATTTCAAAACCCAACTATCCCTTTGAGAGCAAATTTGACAAAATTCAGTCTTTTATTTCAGTCTGCCCAATCTATCCATTTTTTTTGCATTTGGAGAAATTTCTGGTTCAAGTTTCTATTGCTGAACACTGTCTTCATCTCTGGGGTGCTTTCCATAAGCTGGGGGATTTCTCTCCATTGAGTCTCTGAATTCTTTGAGAGGCTCAGCAACTTCCGACAAGAGGAACAGTGAAATTTCAGAAAGACAGACTACACTCAGAAAAATTTGGCAATCCAGTGAGCCATATTTAACAGCTCAGTTTCATAAATTCTGCTGGGTATGACAGGAAATTTCCTATTAATCACTGACAAACCAAAAAAAAAAACAAAGAGGGCGAGCAGGGGAGTGGTAATCACAATAGCAGAGCAAGCCCCCAAATCCAAGTATTTATGGTTTGCTTTCCAAAGCCTCTTCCAATCATTTCAGCAGAAGAGGATATTTTTTGCTTTTTTTTTTTTTTAAAAAAAAGGCTAACAAATTATATTGGCACTCTCCCATTCCTCAGTCCCAAGCCAGATAAGGTTACTCACTAGAGAGGGAGGGTAATAGGGAATTTCCTTCCTTTCTAGGAAAACCACTGTTGATAGTCACCACACATTTTTATGTGGCAGGAAAAAGCAGATAAGGAAGAAAGGCAGAAATGTAAAAGTGAATGTATTGAGTCCTAATAATGATTATGGTATTTTTTAAGCACTTACTATGTGCCAATTACTGTTCTTTCCACTAAGCCACGTGGCTATCCACTGGTTGCAACACAGAACAGTGTTCAGTGCTTAGAACAGTGCTTTGCACATAGTGCTTAATAAATGCCATTTAAAAAATGAACTGTACTAAGTGCTTGGGAAAGAACAACAGAATCATGAGATACTTTCCTTTCCCATAATCAATTAATCAATCAGTGATATTTGCTGTGCACTTTGTGCAGGACACTGTAGTTAGCTCTCGGAAGAGTACAGTACAGCTGTTGAACATGATCCCTGCATTCAAGGACTTTCCAGGTTAGTGGGGGATTTCACAATCCAGTAGAATAAAGAACTGGTGCTCTGAAGGAGGAGACTGACATAAAAAATATTTTAAATGGGGTAATTAGAATAAATAAATTGACTAAACAACCTGCTAAGGAATGAAATAGATAGCACCGGATGCCACCTTTGTCATTAGCAAGCTATTAGGTTCTTTTCATGGTTGTCTCTTGACAGAACAGCACAGTTTCTTTTACGAAGCGTATTTTTCCACTGACAGCACTGGGACATGTTTGGGAAGGTATTTGGCCCTATTTGTCATTCTTGCAGGAAAAGCTAAAAATAAAATTAAAACAAAATTAATCATACGTACCTTTTTCCTACTGGCTCATACATTGTCCAGAAATCATAATTTTATGCTATAACTCATCTTGAACTCTCCATTTGAATGATATTTTGGACACATTTCTGGAAATTCTAGTCACTTTGGGTAACGTTAACATAATAGATATGGTTTTTCCTATCCAAAAACACAAACAATTTTTTTTTAAATTCTCAAATGACCCCACATGCATTTCTGATTGCCTGGGGTCACAGAATCTGAGGGGACATACCTCTCTCCTTGCATCCTGTTTTTACCCAACCTTTCTCCTCATCTTGCAAATCAATCTAGGGGGATATTTTCCTTTCTTCTGGGCTGGTTAAGAATATATCTGTACCTCTTAGTTGGTGAGCTCTGTGAGGAAAAGAGACTGTGTCTGATCTGATTATCTTTTATGCCCCCCAGTGCTTAGTACAGTGCTTTCTGAAACATGTTTAAAGTTTCATAATAGCATTATTATGATGATGATAATTTTATGTGAATATCAGGAAGCAAATCATCCTGCCTATCCTGGGGGAGTAACAAGGTTAAATTAGGGCCTGGGAAATGAAAGAGAAGCAGTGTGGCCTAATGAATAGAGCATGGGCATGGGAGTCAGAGGGACGTGGGTTCTAGTTCTGACGTCACCACTTGTCTGTTGTGAGACCTTGAGCAAGTCATTTCACTTCTCTGTGCCTCAGTTACCTCATCTGTAAAATGAGGATTAAGACTGTGAGCCCCACCTGGATTAGTCGGTATCTATCCCAGTGCTTAGTACAGTGCCTGGCACACAGTAAGCACTTAACCAATGCCATAAAAAGCAAAACCAAAAAAAGATACCAGGGTTTCCTCCTTTTGCCATTCAGCATTGGCTCAGGAGTCAGACACAGTGAGGAACAGGAGAAGCACTAATGTTGTGCCTTATTCCTGGATCATTCACCTCAATCAATGGTATTTTAAGCCATTTGGGAGAGTGCAATGAAACAGAGTTCCCCTCCCACGACAAGCTTACAGTCTAGAGGGGGAGAGAGACATTAATACAACTAAATAAATAAATTGTGGATGTGTACATAAAGTGCTATAGGACTGAGGATGGGGTGAATATCAAGTGTTGTGCATTTAGCTTTAATTCTATTTGTTCTGATGACTTGACACCTGTCCACAGGTTTTGTTTTGTTGTCTGACTCCCCTTTCTAGACTGTGAGCCTGCTGTTGGGTAGGGACTGTCTCTATATGTTGCCAACTTGTACTTCCCAAGCGCTTAGTACAGTGCTCTGCACACAGTAAGCCCTCAGTAAATATGATTGAATGAATTAACCAGTAGGGACCGTCCCTAAATGTTACCAACTTGTACTTCCCAAGCGCTTAGTACAGTGCTCTGCACACAGTAAGAGCTCAATAAATATGATTGAATGAATGAAAGTGTTAACTGCCAACACCTCCTCCCCTTACACTCACACATACAAACATTCCCACCTGCAGATAGTTTGAATCAGAGCACTATAAAAAGCTCTCAGTTTCTTCTCTGCCAGGTGATTGATGTTCTCATCTGAATAGCTCTTCTCTTAATTTCTGCTCATTTGTTGGCAGTTCTGACTTTTGTTTTGGGACTGTCTTGCTTGGACTGCCCTGATAGCTAATGCTTTTTCCATTTCCAACTTCAGGAGCTGTTCTTCAAGGAGTCAACCTACTTTGCCTCCCAGACTGGCCCAGCCTTCTTGCACCTAAGCGCTATCACCATTTCACTGGACTGGCCCTAGTGCTCAGCCTGAGGTGATTAGAAGTTTCCCATGAGGTGGGACTATAATGAAGTTTGGCCAGCTTTCCTGCCACCAGAAATTCATCAAGGAGAACCTCCAGAAGTCCTTCTCACAGGTAGGATGATGGGGACCTCATAGGGGTGGGGGAAAGTGGGGAAAGGAATTCCAGTGCATTTAGTTAGTCAGAAATCAGAGGAACTGGAAGTGTCAGTGAAAAGGAAGGCAGGGCTCACCACCTCTATGTCACTGTTGTAATCCCCATTGCCCTCATTTTCCATCTTAGCCTTTGTTGCCATCCCACAAGCTTCTCTCCTCAGTTGTCTGTCCTGACTGGAAAGGCTCCGGAACAAATTGAATGGGAGGGAAAAACCCTCCAGGTGTGAGTGGATTTGGATGCCCTTTCCCAAAATGGTGGCTTGGTCATCATTACGTTAGTCGGCTGGGGCGTAAAGTGTGTGACACCGAGTGTGTCTGTGTCTGGGAGGGCAGCTAATGGCCACCGTCATCAAGGGAGAGGCTGAGAGTTGGCCCTATCCTGCCCTGTCCCCAGTATGGCAAACCAGTCAGCTGAACCCTGAGTGATTCCCATTCATTTCTTCATTTGGCCGTATTTACTGAGTGCTACCTATGTGTAGAGCACTGTACTAAGCACTTGGGAGAATACAATATAGCGGTAAACAGACCCATTCCCTGCCTTTTCATAGGGGTTAAAACTCAGAGGATGGTGGCAGCAATATAGGCTGTGTTGGGGTGCTCTATTTGGAAACTGACCCCACCATTCTTGGAAACAGTTATGGACTCCAAAACCCCGTCTTAAATCTGAGATGCCACCCCCTCAAAGCAACCAATGCATTTTATTGAGCTTCACTGTCTCTTTAAATGATTGCTTCTGCTCTTCTTGCTTGCATATACTCCACTCTCAGCTCCCTGAGTGGGTTCTACTTTAACATGCTGCTGTCATTCATTCTCCTTAAATATCTCCCCCCAATTAACCAGTGTTTGTGCCCTGACTTTTTCAAGTAATTTTTTTGTCCTGCCATTTGATATTGAATCACCATCACTCATGAGTCCCCTCTAGAAGCTGAAGGTCTTTACTGTAATAACTCCAGGTCTCTCAGCGAAGAGAGGGTCATATGCCATTATAGTCTTAGACCTTCAGCTGATACGAAACTTGATGTTTAGTTGTCACCAGACTCTGTTTCCCAACAGCCATTTTATACTGTTTTGACTTGATGGTGAATAGTGTATTGCCTAGGTAGTAGTACTCAGTGACAGCAGTGAGTTAAGGGTTGTTGAGGGAAATCTTTAGATGTTCCTGGAGTTCCTTAAGTGTAATTTTCTTGAAGGGACTGCACCTTTAATGCCTATTGTGTGTTTTTAATATAGTGCTTTTCACGATGGTCACAAGAGACAGTGACAGGCCCAGAGAGGCTCCAAGGGAGAGACACAAAGAGAGAGAGAAAGTGAGAGGACTTGTTCGTTTCCCTACACACCCATCCTTTTACCCTACAACTTGCCCTTTGTCTTTGGGAACCCTAGCCAGGAAGGAAGGAAGATATCTGTTTTTTGCCCCTGTTTAAGGGTGAATTGAGCTCTTTATTTCTCAGTACCACCATGGGATTATTATGAGGATTCTACAAGTCATTTCTGTAGAGGGCTTGGAGCTTTGGGGGAAATGGGGCTATATTCAAATCTGTGATGGACTTTCAGCCTAACTTTCAAATATAATGTGAAAACAGATGGGGTTTGTGCCATGAACGCAGGGGTGCTAAATCAAGCCACTTATGTAGAGGGGGGGAAAAAAATCCTGAAATTGCTTTTCAAAAATTCCTTTTTGTATTCATGATCAGATGGGAGGAATGATAGACTGGAGCTATTTTAGAGTAAATGATCAAACGGCAAAGTCTCAGTGGATTTTGTTTCCTTTCCTACTATTGACGATAGATACCATTCTAGAGACAAACTCTGCAAAACAGAAAGATGGTTCAACTAGCTTTATGGTGCTTAGCACTTGGGAAAGTATAACACATCAGAGTGGATAGGTGCAATTCCTGGCCAATAATAATAATAATAATGGCATTTATTAAGTACTTACTATGTGCAAAGCACCGTTCTAAGTGCTGGGGAGGTTACAATGAGCTTTCACTCTACAGGGGGAGACATCAAAGCAGAATAGAGACAGGGAAAATAGTGTAAGTATTTACACATCAGAGTGGATAGGTGCAATTCCTGGCCAATAATAATAATAATGGCATTTATTAAGCACTTACTATGTGCAAAGCACTGTTCTAAGTGCTGGGGAGGTTATAATGAGCTTTCACTCTACAGGGGGAAACATCAAAGCAGAATAGAGACAGGGAAAATAGTGTAAGTATTTACATAAGTAATGGGGGTAAGTATCAAAGTGCTTAAAGTTCTGGTTCAGTAATGGACATGGCTACTGCAGGCTCAGAGCAGAATTTTACTTTGTCATTTCCTTTGTTATGGCTTTAGTAGAATAAACTTAGAGACTTCGTTTTTTCATTTTATCTTTTTTTAAAAAAGCTTCCATTCAATCACCTCTAGTGCTTAGAACCGTGCTTTGCACATAGTGCTTAATAAATGCCATTAAAAAAAAAAAAAAGAGGACTGAAGGTGAGGTGATTACCAAATGCCGAAAAGGTAGACCAAGAGTTAACTGCCAACGTGACTCTCCCACCTGCAGGCACTTTGAATTAGAGCACTATAAAAAAAAAACCTCTGTTTCTTCTCTGTCAGGTGATTGAGGTTCCCCTCTAAGTAGACCTTTTATTCAGAGCTATTCAGCCCACGGTGGGCTGAGTTCTGTACTATTTGGGAGATTATAATAAAATTAGTAGACAAGCTACCTGTCTTCAAGGAGAAGATGATCGATCTAACAGGAGAGACTCTAAAACGATTTGCAGACAGGAGGAAGGGTGAAAGGAGGTATGTATGGGAGTTTGTGTTCAACATGTGTATCCAAGGCCTATGATACATGAGTCTATAAATGTAGGGGGAGGCTGAAATGAGAGTTGTGGTCCTAGAGAAAAGCCAATTCAAAATACTTAGAAGAAATCTGCAAACAATATTGTCCAGTACTCTGTCTAAATTTCTCACTGGTGTTGTCATCTTAATAGGCAGTGTGGGCTAGTAGAATAATAATAACAAGTTGGGTATTTAAGCACTTACTATGTGCCAAGCACTGTTCTAAGTGCTGGGGGAGATGCAAGGTAATCAGGTTGTCCCACGTGGGCTCACAGTCCTAATCCCCATTTTCCAGATGAGGTAACTGAGGCACAGAGTTGTTAAATGACTTGCCCAAAGTCACACACCTGATAAGTGGTGGAGCCAGGATTAGAACCCATGACCTCTGACTCCCAAGCCCGGGCTCTTTCCATTGAGCCACACTGTTTCTCTAGACTGTGAGCCCACTGTTGGGTAGGGACCGTCTCTATATATTGCCAACTTGTATTTTCCAAGCGCTTAGTACAGTGCTCTGCACACAGTAAGTGCTCAATAAATACGATTGATTCTCTAGAAAGAGCAAGGGCCTGGGGGTCAGAGGGCCTGGGTTCTAATCCTAGTTTTGCCACCTGTCTGCTGTGTGACCTTGGGCAAATCATTAACTGATCTGTGCCTCAGCTTCCTCATATGTAAAATAGGAATTAAATCTTCCTACTGCTTAAACTGTGAACCCCATGTGGGACGAACTCTGTGTGCAACCTAATTATCTTGAATCAACCCCAGCCCTTAGTTCAATGTTTGGCACATAATAGCCTTTCACAAGTTCCATAATAATAATCATTATTGTTATCATCATAGGCTCTGGGGGTCAACTAGCCAGTCCTGCCAGACAAGGACAGGTGAGGAAGGTTTGGGGGCTAACCATAGTCCCCATGATAGCCCGTCCCCACTTCACCAGTTATTTAGGTGCAATTTGGTCACAGACTGAGCCATTATTTACCTTATTTCCTTGTTAAATATTGCAACAACAATGGTTGTACAAGAACCTTTAGATCTAGGAATAATTGCTTGTCCCTCATGTAGAATTGAAACTCGGGAACTAAGGCCCCTTTGAACCCGCCCTAAATCTCCTTTGGGAGCTCTGCCGTGTTTAGCCTTCCACCGGCCTGCGGTTCACCTGCTGATGACCATCCTTCCCCCACCCAATCCCTTCA
This sequence comes from Tachyglossus aculeatus, assembly GCF_015852505.1. Lineage (NCBI taxonomy): Eukaryota > Metazoa > Chordata > Mammalia > Monotremata > Tachyglossidae > Tachyglossus > Tachyglossus aculeatus. The sequence goes on along the minus strand of NC_052083.1, from coordinate 12,223,307 downwards.
GACAGGAAGATGGACTTCACTCTCCTTGAGACTCTGGAGTTAGTAATCCTAATTGTAGTATTTGTTAAGCGCTTACTATGTGCCAAGCACTTTCTAAGTACAGAGGCAGATGCAAGATCATTAGGTTGGTCACTGCCCCTGTTCTTCATGGAGCTTGTTTAAGTAGGAGGAAGAAAATGTATTTAATCCCAATTTTACAGATGAGAAAATGGAGGCCCAGAGAAGTTAAGGGACTTCCACAGGGTCACACAGCAGACAAGTGGTGGATCTGGAATTTGCACCCAGGTATGCTGATTCCCAGGCCTGTCCTCCTTTCAGTAGGCCACTCTGTGTTGCTCCCCAGCTTTCTTGTCCTTTCCTCCTTTCCCAAATCCTCCTCTGTAACTAGCTGTCCTGCAGCTGATGTCATCAGGTGAGTGATCAACTTAGCTTTCCTACCAAAAGACTTCAGACTTTCTGCCTTTCCTCCTACGGAATCCTTTCTCTAATTCTGTTCCCGGCCTGTTCCTAATCCAGAATTGGGTCATTCTCCTATGATAGCATCCCGTTGAGGAATGCTCCTTTAGGAGTCAGTGAGCCAGCGTCATTTTCTGTAGGTTTTTCGTGTGTGTGTGTGTGTGTGTGTGTTTAAAACAGCAAAAGTTTAACCTTTGTGAAATTGCAAACTACCTTCCATGGAGAGGTTCCTGTTAATAATCTCTTTGGGGATTACTTCTAGTCCACAGAATACCTTCTAAATCCATTTGAGAAAACCCCAAATCTTATAGCATATATGATTTATTTACAACTTGAATTTTAGGGAAAATGCTCCCTTTCAGTGGAGTTCAAAAAACTCAGTGACGGAGTGGAGGCTGAGAACTTAAGAAATTAAAATATCAGAAATAAAGGCATAATAAGGCATAAAGGCCTTATCCAAACCAGGCAGGACAGTCTGGCTCTAATATTGGACTGGCTAATACAAAGCAGGAAGAATGGCCACCCAACTCAGTTTGTGGTTTCTGTCTCCATCTTCTGCTGCTGGGGGGTGGTGAGGGATTAGGCGGGTAAGGGGAGGAGAGAAGAACAGCCATCTGAGTTCCTGGTGATTCTTTTCCTGTGCCAGAGAGATGAATGTATTTCTGGATACATGCATGTCCACCTGGTGCACATTTAGTGTGCTGGTAAACTACCTGTTTAGCCAGGTTTGGAAGAATTAGGGTCATGAATTCTTTCAGGTCACATAGAGGAGCAGCATGGTGTAGTGGATAGAATGCGGGCCTAGGAGACAGAAGGTCATTGATTCTAATCCTGGCTCTGCCACTTGTCTGCTGTGTGGCCCTAGGCAAGTCACTTCACTTCTCTGTGCCTCAGTTACCTCATCGGTAAAATGGGGATGAAGATTGTGAGCCCGTTGTTGGGTAGGGACCACCTCTACATGTTGCCGACTCATACTTCCCAAGCACTTAGTACGGTGCTCTGCACACAGTAAGTGCTCAATAAATACAATGGAATGAATTAATGACAGGGACTGCGTCCAACCTGATTTGCTTGTATCCACCCCAGCGCATAGTACATGGCCTGGCACACAATAAGTGCTTAATACCATAATTGTTGTCCAATTACAATGGCCCGTCACTGCTTACCTTGGCCTTACACTATTGAGCTATGGTCTGAGATAGCTGTTGGGTAGGGACTGTCTCTATATGTTGCCAACTTGTACTTCCCAAGCGCTTAGTACAGTGCTCTGCACACAGTAAGCGCTCAATAAATACGATTGATGATGATGAGATCTAACTTGTATGACCAGGAAACTTACCACACTACCACCTCAATGAGAAATTCCCTAGTTGGAAAAAGTTCATGGCTTGCCCCGAATGGCATTCAACTCAGGAAAAGCAAAGACCATTTCACCCAGTTTCCACAACTCACAAACATTGTGTGAGGAAATGGGTGAAAGTCGAGCTTTTTATTTATTTAGCCCCAAATGTTCCCGGAAGCTGAACATAAAAATGGAGTTTGAAGTTTCTGCCCCACAAAGTTTTTCCATCCAAGATAAGGGTTGGATTTTTAACAGCGTACCCAGAAATCTACCAGATAGATAAGCTTGAGAGAGAAGAGTGGGAATAACTAGAAAGGTGGGGGAGGGTGTTCTTCCTTTTGGCCTAGTTTGCAGTGTGTCAGTGGAACTTGGTTGCATAAATACATACACAACCCATAAGGGAGGTTGAACTGTGATCACAGGGGCTGAAATAGTAGCTTCAATTCTGGGAAATGTTTGTTCCAGGATCCTGAAGGACAACACAACCCAGAGTCCACTGGGAATTGGAGCCTTCTAGGAGAAGGTCTGTCCATAATTCAAACAGAACTTTTAAATAATTATAATGACATTTATTAAGCACTTACTATGTGCAAAGCACTGTTCTAAGTGCTGGGGAGGTTACAAGGTGATCAGGTTGTCTCACGGGGGGCTCACAGTCTTAATCCCCATTTTACAGATGAGGTAACTGAGGCACAGAGAAGTTAAGTGACTTGCCCAAAGTCACACAGCTGACAATTGGCAGAGCTGGGATTTGAACCCATGATCTCTGACTCCAAAGCCTGTGCTCTTTCCACTGAGCCACGCTGCTTCTTAAAGAAAGGAGTCTTTCTCTCTCAATCAGTGGTATTTTGAACATTTACTGTATGCGGAGCACTGTACTAAGTTTTTGGGGGAGTACAATAAAACAGAGTTGGTAAACACTTTCCCTGCCCACAATGAGCTTACACACATTCCCTCTCTCAATCTCTCCCTTCCTTTCTTTTGCCTTCTTTCTCTCCTTATCATTTTTCTTTCCCCTCTCTCTCCCTCCTTCCCTCTCTCAGGTATTCTACCTCCTCCATCTACCTTGTATTCCACTCTTACTATTCATGCCCATGCAAAAGAAAGTTAGCTTACTTGCTGAACTGATACAATAGTACTAATAGAATCCTCTCCATGCTCAAAATGTGCTTCTATGTGTATACACTAGAATTAAATTTCTCTCTTTTTCTCTCAGTTTTCAATCAAAATTATTTTGGCTACTGGGCAGAAGATATAAAAAGATCTAGGATAGCCATAATTTTTCCAAAACCCTTCCACCATCAATGGCTGACTGTCTTTCACGAAGCTTATGGATTATAGCCATTATATTACAGAGTGCCAGTGTGACATTCAAAAACATAAAATCTCCAAGAATAAGATAATTGTGGTATTCCATTCATTTATTGAGTGCTTACTCTGTGCAGAGCACTGTACTAAGCACTTGGGAAGTACAAGTTGGCAACATATAGAGATGGTCCGTACCCAACAGTGGGCTCACAGTCTATGTGCATAGCACTGTCCTAAGCACTGGGGTAGATATAAAATAATTATACTGTTAGCAGCCTCTGTCCTGAACCCCCATTTTACAGATGAGGAAACTGAGGCCCAGAGAAGTGACTTGCTGAAGGTCACACAGCAGCCCTTGCTCTTTCTACCAGTCCACGGTACTTCCAAAGACAGTGTTGAGAAGTTGGGCGCTTCTCACTGTCAGGGACCAGACTTGGGATGGGACTCAACTCTTTTGTTTAACTCCTTTTTGTGTCAGCTGTGTGACTTTGGGCAAGCCACTTAACTTCTCTGGGCCTCAGTTACCTCATCTGTAAAATGGGGGTTCAGGACAGAGAGCCCCACGTGGGACAACCTGATCACCTTGTATCCTCCCCAGCACTTAGAACAGGGCTTTGCACATAGTAAGCGCTTAACAAAAACCATCATCATTATTCTTATTCTTAATGACCTAAAACACATGAGGGAAGGTGGGGAGGGTGTGTGTGTGTGTGAGAGAAATAGAGATGTTTTTCATTGTTTTATATACGACTAGTTAGGGATATAATCCAACAGCCCTGGGAAAATGACGTTCTAGAGATCAGATTAAAAGAAACAGTTGGCAACATGAAACTACCCCAGGGCCATACATTCCAAACCTTACCTTTCCTTAGTACCTCTGAAACAGGGGGGCCTACTAGGCTATAGAAAGGGGAAAATTGGGGGCTCTAGCACTCACAGGCGGTGAAGAGGGGTGCCACCAAATAGCCTTCCAATGGACTCAACTTGCTCCAACTATCTAAAGCTCAGTTTTCCATGTGCCTCCACACTTCAGAGGTCCCCAGAATCAGCCGTTTTATTATTAGTCTCAATTTCTAGCCCTTCAACAGATCTCTCTGTGGAACGTTTATTTGCTCCTCCTTTGCCGCTCTGATTCTGTACCTCTTGTGAATGTTTTAACTGTACCACATCGTTGTTAAAGTGGGCAAGGGCTGTCTGGTGCCTAACTATAAGAGGGAAGTCGGGCAGTTTATGCCATCCAAGATGGCAGGGAGATTGGATAATTATATCTTCTGGGATGTCTTAAAACAAGGGCAATTATCACTAAATGACCCGATACATTCCAATGTGAATAATCAAGAGGAAAAATACTTCTCATTATCCCTTTTAATGAAACCATCTCTCAAACCAAGTTTTTCTTTGAAAACGTAATGGAGAAACAGCTTTCCCAGTTCCTATAGCTGAATGTTTTTTTGGAAGCATAGTCAAACTTTGGTGTCGATACATACCCTGCTATGGCCTTTTTGATAGTGGGCTGAAATTTCTCCTTCAAGTTGAAATGGATCTCAAATACTCATAGGGCGCCTTTCAGCCTAACATCTTTTTAAGTGAGGCTAGTTTATCATGAAGTCTTTAATGTTAACTTTCGCCTGACACATTCAAGGGACACATTCTTTGTCTCTTTGTAGGAGAACAGAAACCAGCTGCTGTAATGTTAGGGCAGATGACTTCCACTACATTGTACTGAAAGGGGAGGCATAAATTCCAGAATAACAATTCAGCAAATGTTACTACTACAACTAATACTTCGAGTTGACAGACCCTATTGGCATGCTGCAACCAGTTGTAAACTAAGACAAAGAGTACCCATCTTTCTTGGATCTAAGACCCTAGACACCACTGACCTTTTAATGTGGTCTTCTTTTCTCACCTATATTAACATCCTTCTTTCCTATTCCTTAGAATTAATGAGTTCATGCATACACCTGAGAAAGGGCTCACTAGAATCCCTACTTTTCATTCCTCCTCCTGAGAGTTCCCCCCCTACTTTGACTGTGATCTCCATATGGGACTGGGATGGTGTCAGACCAGATTGTCTTTTAATTACCCCAGCGCTTAGTACAGTGGTTCAATGTTACTACTAGTAGTAATAACAATTATAATAACATATTTACTTCAAATAGTGCTTCCGTTTTTCCAAAGTGCTTCTACATAAGTGATCTCATTTTCTTCTCCCAACATCCCTGGGTGGTAGACAAAAGCAGACATCATTCTCCCCTTGTTACAGATGAGAAAACTAAATTGCAGTGAAGTTGTGATTTGAATGAGATGACACTGAAAGCCCACGGGCGCAGCTGGTGATTCGATTTAGTGGCCTCTTGACTCCGAGACCCACTGCCTTTTCTAACATCTTCCATCCCTTCTTTGGATGGCCCTTCAAAACTTCATATTTACAGTCCCTGGTTATCAAAACTGAGTCCCTGTAAGGGGATCATAACAGTTTTGAAATGAAGGCCAGGCACCCAATCTCCACCCTGTTTCTTTAATGATACTGTTCACAAGGTTTTTTTTTTAATTTTTAAATTTTTATTATTTTTTTAATACGCTTTGTTTTGTTGTCTGTCTCCCCCTTCTAGACTGTGAGCCCGCTGTTGGGTAGGGACCATCTCTATATGTTGCCCATTTGGACTTCCCAAGCACTTAGTCCAGTGCTTTGCACACAGTAAGCACTCAATATGATTGAATAAATATGATTGAATGAACAAGTGCATACCGGGTTTTGCCTCTAGTTACTGATATCACTGATTGCCTCCAGTCACTGATATCCTCCCCGCCCTACCTCCTTCCCCTCCCCACAGCACTTGTGTGTGTGTGTGTGTGTATTTGTACAGATTTATTACTCTTTTACTTGTACATATTTACTATTCTATTTTACTAATGATGTGCATATAGCTTTAATTCTATTTGTTCGGATGATTTTGACACCTGTCTACATGTTTTGTTTTGTTGTTCATCTCCCCCTTCTAGATTGTGAGCCCGTTGTTGGGTAGGGACTGTCTCTATATGTTGCTGACTTGTACTTCCCAAGTGCTTAGTACAGTGCTCTGCACACAGTAAGCACTCAAATACTATTGAATGAATGACTCTCACATGGTAGCTTTGCCTACTCAAAGGGCAGGGAACGATATATTCCCTGCTTGTAGAAATGTGTGCCAAGTTCCTCCTCTACAGAACAGGGGTTGATCCATCTCCCTTGCTAGACTGTAAGAAGATCCTTGAGGACAGGCATCATGGCTTTTTTTTTTAATGGTACCTGCTAAGTGCTTGACTATGTGCCAAGCACTGGATTAAGTGCTATGGTAGACACAAGATAGGTTGAACACAGTCCATGTCCCACATACGGCTCAAAGCCAATTTCCATTTTACAGATGAGGTAACTGAGGCACAGAGAACTGAAGTGATCTACCCAGGGTCCCTTGGCAGACAAGTGGAGGAACTGGGGTTAGAACCTAGGTGGTTCTGACTCCCATGCCTGTGCTCTATCCACTAGGACATACTGCTTCTCTTTTCCCTGCTGTGTGACCTTGGGCAAGTCACCTAATGTCTCTCTGCCTCAGTTTCCCCATCTGTAAATTGTGGATTCAATACTAGTTCGCTTTCCTTCCCAAACTGGTAGCCCATGTGGGTCAGGGACTGTCTCTGACCCGATTATCTCGTATGTACCCTCACTCCTAATCCTGTGCTCTGCACAATGGAAGCACTTAGCAAACACCACTATCATTATTAATGTTCTATTGTACTCTTCCACGCCCATAGCACAATTCTTTGCATATAGTAAATGCTCAACATAATGATTGATTGGGATGTCTTATCATGTACAAGGAAAATAGTCATGAGCACGATCCAATCGTTGTTACTTATTGAATGCTTACTGTATGGGGAGTGCTGTACTAAGTGCTTGGAAGAGCACAAGACTGGTTAGAAGGGGAGACAGACATTAAAATAAATTATGATTTTATATATATATATATACACACACACACACATATATGTATATATATATATACACACACACACACACACACACACACACACACCACCACCCCCCTCCAGGAGGCCTTCCCAGACTGAGCCCCCTCCTTCCTCTCCCCCTCGTCCCCCTCTCCATCCCCCCATCTTACCTCCTTCCCTTCCCCACAGCACCTGTATATATATTTTTTGTACATATTTATTACGCTATTTATTTTCCTTGTACATATCTATTCTATTTTATTTTGTTAATATGTTTGGTTTTGTTCTCTTGTCCCCCCTTCTAGACTGTGAGCCCACTGTTGGGTAGGGACCGTCTCTATATGTTGCCAACTTGTACTTCCCAAGCGCTTAGTACAGTGCTCTGCACACAGTAAGCACTCCGTGAAAACGATTGATACACTGAGGGTGGGGTGAATACCAAGTGCTTAAAGGGTGTAGATCCTAGCAGATAAATGACACCAAAGGGAGAGGGAGTAGGGGAAATAAGGGCTTAGTAAGGCTCTTGGCAGAGATGTGATTTTTAATAAGGAAACTCCTTACCATCAGCCCGCAATCAGCTCACCCATGCTATATCAGCACTTTGCTATGGTTTGGCTGTAAATGGGGTTAGAATGTAAAATTATTTGTGTCTACTTTGCAGCGCATGGCAACTCTGCCCACTTCTTGCAATCTGTGCCCCAGTGGGAACACAACTGGTAGGGATGAGCGAGTGCTCTCCGAAATGCTTAGTACAGTGCTCTGAACATAGTAAGCACTCAATAAACATGATTGAATGAATGAAGTGGCACTGTGCAAGTATAGCTAGTGTCCTGCCCGATTACTCTGCACAGGGTTTGGTCCTTACATTTGACTATAAGCTCCTGGAAGGGAGGGATCATGAACTCTCCCAAGCACTTAGTACAGTGCTCTGTACAAAGTAAGCACTCGTTAAATACCACTGATTGATGTCTTCACAACTAGGCTGAAGCTTGTCCTTTGAGGTGGAAAGCTCCCTCACAGACATGGCCTTCTGACCCTTAACCTGGAGTTGGAAACACCTTGGTGAATGGTAAACTCACAGGCCGTAAAGGGTGATGAAGTTTAAATCAAGAGGGTTTTTTTTGTTTTTGTTTATTATGGTGGTAGTTATGCCAAGCCAGTGAGCCGGGCTTCTTACCCATTTAAAGTTTGAGAATAGGTTGAGATCGTTTCGGCCCCGAGACCTCTAATCCTTTGCTTTACCGGATAAAATGCCAGAGGTGGTCGGAGAAGCAGTGTGGCTCAGTGGAAAGAACATGGGCTGTGGGTCAGAGGTCATGGGTTCAAGCCCCGGCTCCGCCAATTGTCAGCTGTGTGACTTTGGGCACGTCACTTAACTTCTCTGTGCCTGTTACCTCATCTGTAAAATGGGGATTAAGACTGTGAGTCCCCTGTGGGACAACCTGATCACCTTGTAACCTCCCCAGTGCTTAGAACAGTGCTTTGCACATAGTAAGTGCTTAATAAATGCCATTATTATTATGTAGTAAGCACTGCAGTAGCAACAAACTAATCAGGTTGGACACAGTTTATGTCCCACATGAGGCTCAGAGTCTTTAATCCCCATTTCACATATGAGGTCATTGAGGCACAGCAAAGTTAAGTGACTTGCCCAAGGCCACACAGCAGACTTGGACAGAGCCAGAATTAGAACCCAGTTTCTTCTGACTCCCAGCCCTGTGCTCTATCCACTAAACCATGCTGCTTCTCTTTAAGAAATATAAGATAGAGGAGCATTGGAAGACTAGACTACGGACTGTAAATTCATTGTGGGAAGGGAACATATCTACCACCTCTGTTATATTGTACTCTCCCAAGCGCTTAGTACAGTGCCTGGCACATAATAATGGTATTTATTAAGTGCTTACTATTATGTGCTCAATAAGTATGATCGGTTGATTGGAAGAAGCAATAAAACTGAGGCTCATGAGAAAGGAAGTTGGGAAAAAAAGCCCTCAGCTCTCAAATTCCAGTTTTTCTAGAAAGGGAAATGACTGGACTTAACTGGAAATGACTCCCACAATCTGGAAGAATAACTGGTCTAACCCATATATACTAAAAATATGATAAATCCTGTAACTCGAACTTTCTTTAATTCAGTGTATAGAGCTAGACAAGGGGGGCCAGATCATTGCCACTGCTTGTCATCCATCAGATCAGGAAGTGAAGACTTTCTTGCTTTTGCTTTCTCCCTTAATTAGATGCGTTGGTCAGTACAATTCCCCAGCCGGAAACCTCTACACATGCTGACCACGTGGCTGTTATGTAATTATTTGTACTGCCCTTTTCCCCTCAGTTTGTTCCCTGAGGATTTCTTAAGGTGATTCAGTGTCAATGTGACCCCTGCCTGAAGAGCAACTGCCCCTCTCCCGTTTCGGTCCCAATGAAAGAACAAACCCTGGGCCTCCAAAACTGCTTAGTGGAATGCTCTCAGTTGGTATAGGTGGGAGACAATTTTGGGCAGCACACCGGCACTGTAGGTCTTCCTGGAATTGTGCCACTTGGGCCCTGTTCCACTGCCTTGGGCCCAAAGGGGGCTGGCTTAGAGGCGGGTTTGGGGGTCACCAAAGGCCAGCCAACAGCAGTATTTATTTTGTCCAACCACGCCACATTGCAACACCCCTTCGTAAGAACGTCCTTTCTTCTGAAGTTCCATAGTCAATCAATTATATTTACTGAGCACTTAGTGTGTGCAGAGCACTGTACTAAGCATTTGGGAGAGTGCAACATAGAGTTGGTAGGCACATTCCCTGCCCACAAAGGGCTTATAGTCAAAGAGCCTTCTTAGTGCCCAGCTGGGCCTGGCCCCAGCAAGCCCTAGGAATACCCATAGCAGCACAGATTCCCACAAGCACTGCCTACCTTTGTACTAAGCACTGGGGTGGACACAAGCAAATTGGATTGGACACAGTCCCTGCCCCATGTGGGGCTCGCAGTCTTGATCCCCATTTTCCAGATGAGGTCACTGGGGCCCAGAGAAGTGAAGTGACTTGCCCGAGGTCACACAGCAGAGGAGTGGCACAGCCAGGATTAGAACCATGACCTCCTTTGATGGTATTGACACTTGTCTACTTGCTCTGTTATGTTGTCTGTTGCCCCCCCCCCCCGCTAGACTGTGAGCCCGTTGTTGGGTAAGGACTGTCTCTATCTGTTGCCGAATTGTACTTTCCAAGTGCTTAGTACAGTACTCTGCACACAGTAAGCGCCCAATAAATACGAATGAATGACCTCCTGACTAGACCCCCATGCTCTAGCCACTACACTATACTGCTTCTCCAATAAATATCATTACTTGAATAAGCACTCAGAAAAGCACAGGACAACAGAGTACCTCTTCTCCTCCCTCTTTTCACCCACCCTGGGAGGAGGATCCAGCTGAATGCATCTTGTCCTTCTGGGCAGGTGTCTGTATAAACATCCCCAGGGCTGTTGCTCCCTGAAATAACGTCCCCAAATTGTCACCTATGGACCTAAACTGGCCGTGAGCACAGGAGGTAGGGTTCAATCAATCAATCGTATTTATTGAGCGCTTACTGTGTGCAGAGCACTGTACTAAGCACTTGGGAAGTACAAGTTGGCAACATATAGAGACGGTCCCTACCCAACAGTGGGCTCACAGTCTAGAAGGGGGAGACAGAGAACAAAACATATTAGCAAAATAAAATAAATAGAATAGAATATGGAGGGTCAGAGCAGACCGTGGGAGGGGAGAGAGGAAGGTCTCACGATCGAGGTAAGATTCCTCAATAATGACGGGCCCGAGGAACAGACTTGGAGGCTTCTGAAGTTTTGTCTGTGGTAGGGAGAGCAGAGTAGCTCTAGCAACAGTGTTTTCATTCGGTGGCAAAACTCTCTTTTGTTGTCTTTGTCTTGCCCTTGCTGATGTTGCCCAGAATTTCACTGGTCATCTTGGCTCTCTGCCAACTGAACAAGGGCTCATTATGGTCAGTGATGATCTCTGGCTCAGGTGGTAAAATACTGCCTTTGTTTCCTCTCCCGATATCGAGGTCTTCAACTATAGTTCGGAGTCATTGTAGCAAGCTTTCAACTGTGTGTGGCTACCAGGGCGGGTGTGATGAGCTTAGTATATGAACTCCTGGGGGTAGACATTATCTAGGTTCAATCCAGTAGCTATCGGTGCCCCGTGGGTGTTTTCTAAAGCTATGAAATGATGATGCTGGGGGTGGAAATGAAAACTATGATGACGATGTTAGCTATTTAGTCAGAATATTGGAGTCCTGTACTCCTGGAAAGGAGCTACTGCACTCTCGGTGGCTTAGTGAAAAGAGCTCGGGCTTGGGAGTCAGAGGTCGTGGGTTCTAATCCTGACTGCACCACTTGTCAGCGGTGTGACTTTGGGAAAGTCACTTCTCTTCGCCTGTTACCTCATCTGTAAAATGGGGATGAAGACTGAGTCCCATGTGGGACAACCTGATTACCTTGTATCTACCTCAGTGCTTGGCACATAGTTGCACTTAACAAATGCCATGATTATTATTATTATCCTCAGTAATATAAAGCTGTAGAGACCTTGCTTTAACAATTCTGTTGCTTCAGGTCCCACTAGCGCAAACCAACTTTCAACAAATGTTATTTTGGGATGGAAGAAAAAGACATATTTCCCTACTAACTGCATCAAATGGGAATTTAGTGCTTTGTCAGCATCGCCTACCTTTTTGGTCCCTAAGATTGTTTTTCCCTGGCCAGTTCTGACAGAATGATATAGTGTTTGTAATCTAAAGGAAGGACTGTTACATTACGTATGTATTTTTATAGGTTTGGAATCAAAGGGGTAGCTTTTATTCAGAGAAAAATAAGAAAGAAACGGATGGCCTGTCGGTAGTGATGTGCAAGCCAAAGGGGTTTAGACATTCACAAAGTTCAGAGCCAATGTCCCAAAAACCAAAATGTGAGCGATATTATTCTGCTCCAGGTAGGGCAGGGGGTGGCAGCAATCAGTTGTGTTTATTGAGCGCTTATTGTTGGAGAGAAAGGCACTGAGTGCCCAGGAGAAGGCTATCTGACAAGTTGCCAAATGTTACAGGCCACGAACTCAGCAAATGGTGGTCCCTCTGCCATCGGTTCCGCTTCAACCCGATACTGACAGACAAATTGCTCCTGGAACTAACCTGATTCCAGGACACAAGAACACTCAGCTGTGGAAAGGCTGGAGGTCATGACGGGTGTCCTGGGTAATGACTGAAGTTGGTGGCTGCAGAAGAAGAAGTAAAAAGTTAGCAGTATTTGAAGTTGCAGGCCCAGTTGTCCAGGCTTTGATGGAAGCCTTCAGGGAGCCATGCTCAGCCCCAGATTTTTCTCATCGCTGTCTCCCCTTAGGTCTACCAACGCAGGCTCTGCAATTCCCTCCAACTCCATCTCTTTAAGTCCACACTAAAACTAACAGAGCATATGCTTTTCATAAGCCCACAGTCACTTCCCTCATCTCAGAAACAAATACAGTCTCCCAATAAAAATCTCCAAGATCCTCCCCTGAGGGTCTGCCACGTGCCTTCTGTGTGACACTGGGCAAGTTGCTTAATTTATCTGTGCCACAATTACCTCACCTATAAAATGGGGATTCAGTACCTGTTAGACGTGACTTTAATAACGGTTTGAAGGTGGAGAGGATGGAGGTCTGGCATATAGAACAGTGCTTTGTACATAGTAAGCACTTAATAAATGCCATTATTATTATACAGAGGGGGAGAGAGTTCCAGGCCAAGGGGAGGACATGGGAAAGGGGTTGGTGATGAGATAAGATTGAGGCCCAGTGAATAAACTGGTGATAGAGGAGCAGAGTGTACAGGCTGGCCTGGAGTAGGAGATTATCCTGTGGACAGTGCCCTACAATCTGGGAATGTCTGAAGGTCTGGGGATGCCTGGAGTAGGAAAGGGATTTGGGCACAGCTTCTCCTGCCACCACCCTGATGTCAGCCAGGAAGGTACATGTACGGCTAGCTAATCCAGCCTGGATCAGCTCTGAAAATGACTCAGAGCAGCCAAACTGTAGATGCTCCCTGTGACCTTTGAGGGTTCCTTGTCTGGTTATTTTTATCTGCCTGTGACTAGCCACAGAGCTGTAGGTGTCTGGGTGACATTGGTCATTGCCGAAGCTGTAACGAGCCAGATAAAAGTATCCACCCACTCCCAAGATGTAACTATTACATCTGGACTCACCCAAACAAAACATCAACTCAACTGGAAATTTCCCTCCTTACATAAACCCACAGAGGATGTTGAAGTTCTTTCTCTCTTTCCTCCTCTCCCCCCCTCTTTCCTCCTCTCCCCCCCTCTTTCCTCCTCTCCCCACCCTCTTTCCTCCTCTCCCCCCCTCTTTCCTCCTCTCCCCCCCTCTTTCCTCCTCTCCCCCCCCCTTTCCTCCTCTCCCCCCCTCTTTCCTCCTCTCCCCCCCTCTTTCCTCCTCTCCCCCCCTCTTTCCTCCTCTCCCCCCCTCTTTCCTCCTCTCCCCCCCTCTTTCCTCCTCTCCCCCTCTTTCCTTCCTCCTTTCTCCCCCCCTCTTTCCTTCCTCCTCTCCCCCCTTCCTCCTCTCCCCCCCTCTTTCCTCCTCTCCCCCCCTTTCCTCCTCTCCCCCCCTTTCCTCCTCTCCCCCCCTCTTTCCTCCTCTCCCCCCCCTCTTTCCTCCTCTCCCCCCCCTCTTTCCTCCTCTCCCCCCTCTTTCCTCCTCTCCCCCCCCTTTCCTCCTCTCCCCCCCTCTTTCCTCCTCTCCCCCCCTCTTTCCTCCTCTCCCCCCCTCTTTCCTCCTCTCCCCCCTCTTTCCTCCTCTCCCCCGTCTTTCCTCCTCTCCCCCCGTCTTTCCTCCTCTCCCCCGTCTTTCCTCCTCTCCCCCCCTTTCCTCCTCTCCCCCCTTTCCTCCTCTCCCCCCCTTTCCTCCTCTCCCCCCCTTTCCTCCTCTCTCCCCCCCTTTCCTCCTCTCCCCCCCTCTTTCCTCCTCTCCCCCCCCTGTCCTCCTCTCCCCCCCTCGTTCCTCCTCCCCCCCCCCTTCCCTCCTCTCCCCCCCCCCTTCCTCCCCCCCCCCTCTTTCCTCCTCCCCCCCTCTTTCCTCCTCTCCCCCCCCCTCTTTCCTCCTCTCCCCCCCTCTTTCCTCCTCTCCCCCCTCTTTCCTCCTCTCCCCCCCTCTTTCCTCCTCTTCCCCCTCTTTCCTCCTCTCCCCCCTCTTTCCTCCTCTCCCCCCTCTTTCCTCCTCTCCCCCCTCTTTCCTCCTCTCCCCCCTCTTTCCTCCTCTCCCCCCTCTTTCCTCCTCTCCCCCCCTCTTTCCTCCTCTCCCCCCCTCTTTCCTCCTCTCCCCCCTCTTTCCTCCTCTCCCCCCTCTTTCCTCCTCTCCCCCCTCTTTCCTCCTCTCCCCCCTCTTTCCTCCTCTCCCCCCTCTTTCCTCCTCTCCCCCCTCTTTCCTCCTCTCCCCCCTCTTTCCTCCTCTCCCCCCCTTTCCTCCTCTCCCCCCCTTTCCTCCTCTCTCCCCCCTTTCCTCCTCTCCCCCCCCTTTCCTCCTCTCCCCCCCTCTTTCCTCCTCTCCCCCCCTCTTTCCTCCTCTCCCCCCCTCTTTCCTCCTCTCCCCCCCTCTTTCCTCCTCTCCCCCCTCTTTCCTCCTCTCCCCCCCTCTTTCCTCCTCTCCCCCCCTCTTTCCTCCTCTCCCCCCCTCTTTCCTCCTCTCTGCCCCTCTTTCCTCCTCTCCCCCCCCCCCTTCCTCCTCTCCGCCCCTCTTTCCTCCTCTCCCCCCCTCTTTCCTCCTCTCCCCCCCTCTTTCCTCCTCTCCCCCCTCTTTTCCTCCTCTCCCCCCTCTTTCCTCCTCTCCCCCCTCTTTCCTCCTCTCCCCCCCTCTTTCCTCCTCTCCCCGCTCTTTCCTCCTCTCCCCCCCTCTTTCCTCCTCTCCCCCCTCTTTCCCTCCTCTCCCCCCTCTTTCCTCCTCTCCCCCCTCTTTCCTCCTCTCCCCCCCTCTTTCCTCCTCTCCCCCCTCTTTCCTCCTCTTCCCCCTCTTTCCTCCTCTTCCCCCCTCTTTCCTCCTCTCCCCCCTCTTTCCTCCTCTCCCCCCTCTTTCCTCCTCTCCCCCCTCTTTCCTCCTCTCCCCCCTCTTTCCTCCTCTCCCCCCTCTTTCCTCCTCTCCCCCCTCTTTCCTCCTCTCCCCCCTCTTTCCTCCTCTCCCCCCCTCTTTCCTCCTCTCCCCCCCTCTTTCCTCCTCTCCCCCCTCTTTCCTCCTCTCCCCCCTCTTTCCTCCTCTCCCCCCTCTTTCCTCCTCTCCCCCCTCTTTCCTCCTCTCCCCCCCTCTTTCCTCCTCTCCCCCCTCTTTCCTCCTCTCCCCCCTCTTTCCTCCTCTCCCCCCCTCTTTCCTCCTCTCCCCCCTCTTTCCTCCTCTCCCCCCCTCTTTCCTCCTCTCCCCCCTCTTTCCTCCTCTCCCCCCTCTTTCCTCCTCTCCCCCCCTCTTTCCTCCTCTCCCCCCTCTTTCCTCCTCTCCCCCCTCTTTCCTCCTCTCCCCCCCTCTTTCCTCCTCTCCCCCCTCTTTCCTCCTCTCCCCCCTCTTTCCTCCTCTCCCCCCTCTTTCCTCCTCTCCCCCTCTTTCCTCCTCTCCCCCCTCTTTCCTCCTCTCCCCCCTCTTTCCTCCTCTCCCCCCTCTTTCCTCCTCTCCCCCCTCTTTCCTCCTCTCCCCCCCTCTTTCCTCCTCTCCCCCCTCTTTCCTCCTCTCCCCCCTCTTTCCTCCTCTCCCCCCTCTTTCCTCCTCTCCCCCTCTTTCCTCCTCTCCCCCCCTTTCCTCCTCTCCCCCCTTTCCTCCTCTCTCCCCCCTTTCCTCCTCTCCCCCCCTCTTTCCTCCTCTCCCCCCCCTCTCTCCTCCTCCCCCCCCCTCTTTCCTCCTCTCCCCCCCTCTTTCCTCCTCTCCCCCCCCACTGTCCTCCTCTCCCCCCCTCTTTCCTCCTCTCTCCCCCCTCTTTCCTTCCTCCTCTCTCCCCCCTCTTTCCTCCTCTCCCCCCTCTTTCCTCCTCTCCCCCCTCTTTCCTCCTCTCCCCCCCTCTTCCTCCTCTCCCCCGTCTTTCTCCTCTCCCCCCGTCTTTCCTCCTCTCCCCCCCTTTCCTCCTCTCCCCCCCTTTCCTCCTCTCCCCCCCTTTCCTCCTCTCTCTCCCCTTTCCTCCTCTCCCCCCCTCTTTCCTCCTCTCCCCCCCTCTTTCCTCCTCTCCCCCCCTCTTTCCTCCTCTCCCCCCCTCTTTCCTCCTCTCCCCCCCTCTTTCCTCCTCTCCCCCCCTCTTTCCTCCTCTCCCCCCCTCTTTCCTCCTCTCCCCCCCTCTTTCCTCCTCTCCCCCCCCTCTTTCCTCCTCTCCCCCCTCTTTCCTCCTCTCCCCCCCTCTTTCCTCCTCTCCCCCGTCTTTCCTCCTCTCCCCCCGTCTTTCCTCCTCTCCCCCCTTTCCTCCTCTCCCCCCTTTCCTCCTCTCCCCCCCTTTCCTCCTCTCTCTCCCCTTTCCTCCTCTCCCCCCCTCTTTCCTCCTCTCCCCCCCTCTTTCCTCCTCTCCCCCCCTCTTTCCTCCTCTCCCCCCCTCTTTCCTCCTCTCCCCCCCTCTTTCCTCCTCTCCCCCCCCTCTTTCCTCCTCTCCCCCCCTCTTTCCTCCTCTCCCCCCCTCTTTCCTCCTCTCCCCCCCTCTTTCCTCCTCTCCCCCACATTTCCTGGTCTCCCCCCTTTCCTCCTCTCTACCCCCTTTCATCCTCTCCCCCCCCTCTTTCCTCCTCTCCCCCCCTCTTTCCTCCTCTCCCCCCCTCTTTCCTCCTCTCCCCCCCTCTTTCCTCCTCTCCCCCCCTCTTTCCTCCTCTCCCCCCTCTTTCCTCCTCTCCCCCCTCTTTCCTCCTCTCCCCCCCTCTTTCCTCCTCTCCCCCCCTCTTTCCTCCTCTCCCCCCTCTTTCCTCCTCTCCCCCCTCTTTCCTCCTCTCCCTGTCTTTCCTCCTCTGCCCCATCTTTCATCCCCCCGTGTTTCGTCCTCTCCCCCCCTCTTTCCTCCTCTCCCCCCCTCTTTCCTCCTCTCCCCCCTCTTTCCTCCTCTCCCCCTCTTTCCTCCTCTCCCCCCTCTTTCCTCCTCTCCCCCCTCTTTCCTCCTCTCCCCCCTCTTTCCTCCTCTCCCCCCTCTTTCCTCCTCTCCCCCCTCTTTCCTCCTCTCCCCCTCTTTCCTCCTCTCCCCCCCTTTCCTCCTCTCCCCCCTTTCCTCCTCTCTCCCCCCTTTCCTCCTCTCCCCCCCCCTTTCCTCCTCTCCCCCCCTCTTTCCTCCTCTCCCCCCCTCTTTCCTCCTCTCCCCCCCCTCTTTCCTCCTCTCCCCCCCTCTTTCCTCCTCTCCCCCCCTCTTTCCTCCTCTCCCCCCCTCTTTCCTCCTCTCCCCCCCTCTTTCCTCCTCTCCCCCCCTCTTTCCTCCTCTCCCCCCCTCTTTCCTCCTCTCCCCCCTCTTTCCTCCTCTCCCCCCCTCTTTCCTCCTCTCCCCCCCTCTTTCCTCCTCTCTCCCCCCCTCTTTCCTCCTCTCCCCCCCCTCTTTCCTCCTCTCCCCCCTCTTTCCTCCTCTCCCCCCTCTTTCCTCCTCTCCCCCCTCTTTCCTCCTCTCCCCCCCCTCTTTCCTCCTCTCCCCCCTCTTTCCTCCTCTCCCCCCTCTTTCCTCCTCTCCCCCCTCTTTCCTCCTCTCCCCCCTCTTTCCTCCTCTCCCCCCTCTTTCCTCCTCTCCCC
This sequence comes from Tachyglossus aculeatus, assembly GCF_015852505.1. NCBI lineage: Eukaryota > Metazoa > Chordata > Mammalia > Monotremata > Tachyglossidae > Tachyglossus > Tachyglossus aculeatus. Next base: position 12,205,473 of record NC_052083.1, on the reverse strand, counting down.
CCTCTTTCCTCCTCTCCCCCCTCTTTCCTCCTCTCCCCCCTCTTTCCTCCTCTCCCCCCTCTTTCCTCCTCTCCCCCCTCTTTCCTCCTCTCTCCCCCCCTCTTTCCTTCCTCCTTTCTCCCCCCCTCTTTCCTTCCTCCTCTCTCCCCCCGTTTCCTTCCTCCTCTCTCCCCCCGTTTCCTTCCTCCTCTCTCCCCCCGTTTCCTTCCTCCTCTCTCCCCCCGTTTCCTTCCTCCTCTCTCCCCCCGTTTCCTTCCTCCTCTCTCCCCCCTTTCCTTCCTCCTCTCTCCCCCCTTTCCTTCCTCCTCTCTCCCCCCCTTTCCTTCCTCCTCTCTCCCCCCCTTTCCTTCCTCCTCTCTCCCCCCTCTTTCCTTCCTCCTCTCTCCCCCCTCTTTCCTTCCTCCTCTCTCCCCCCTCTTTCCTTCCTCTTCTCTCCCCCCTCTTTCCTTCCTCCTCTCTCCCCCCTCTTTCCTCCTCTCCCCCCCTTTCCTTCCTCCTCTCTCCCCCCCTCGTCCCCCTCTCCCCCCTCTTTCCTTCCTCCTCTCTCCCCGCCTCTTTCCTTCCTCCTCTCTCCCCCCTCTTTCCTTCCTCCTCTCTCCCCCCCTCTTTCCTTCCTCCTCTCTCCCCCCTCTTTCCTTCCTCCTCTCTCCCCCCTCTTTCCTTCCTCCTCTCTCCCCCCTCTTTCCTTCCTCCTCTCTCCCCCCCTTTCTTTCCTCCTCTCCCCCCTCTTTCCTTCCTCCTCTCTCCCCCCCTTCCTTCCTCCTCTCTCCCCCCCCTCTTTCCTTCCTCCTCTCTCCCCCCTCTTTCCTTCCTCCTCTCTCCCCCCCTTCCTTCCTCCTCTCTCCCCCCCTCTTTCCTTCCTCCTCTCTCCCCCCCTCTTTCCTTCCTCCTCTCTCCCCCCCTCTTTCCTTCCTCCTCTCTCCCCCCCTCTTTCCTTCCTCCTCTCTCCCCCCTCTTTCCTTCCTCCTCTCTCCCCCCTCTTTCCTTCCTCCTCTCTCCCCCCTCTTTCTACTACAAAGTACAGTAGAGAAAGGCATCATTGCCCAACTTCTGCTCCTCACACTGGTGTTCATACAGCTCAGTGGCATTCAAATGCAAATGGACTTCACTGATTAGAGTATATGATCAGTGTTAGAAAGTTCCAGATGACTTCAAAGAGGATCAGGTTAGAACCTGTTTTGAGCTTTCATTTGATGCCATCTCTAAAAAGTGTTTCATGCCTGTCATGTGAAACTAAATCCAACTGCTCTCAGAGTTGCAAAACATTCTGTTCTCATCATTCCCATCTTCTGACATCATCCCAGTTCCCAACTCTCTGGAGATTTTCCTCATATCAATTTTTGGAAACTTGTGTTGGATTCCGTAAGAACCGGAAACAACAACAAGACTTTGAATTTTTCATTTCCTAAATTCAGGACATGTGCAACTTCCGTATTTCCTTTCTCGGGCTGCTCATCCTCATGGCAGAGTGAAGGGGTATTTAGTTCATGTGGAAAACAAAACAACTCTTAGAGCTCTGGCCCAAGATGGTAGGTTTGCCAAGCGAAAGTATTTGAGTGAAGGGGAAGGACAGGAAACTTTAACTCAATTTTTCAAGACTATCTCACATATTAGAGCTGTAGGGTCACCCTAGATGTGCATGTGTTTGCATTAACTTTCATGACATTATGAATTTAATGGAGGTAGCTTACAGGAGGCAGTCTAAGTGGGAATATAATGGGTCTGAGAGAAGATGGGTGTTCTAAGACCAAGTTGTTTCACTAGAAAGGAGTGCAACTTTGAGGCAAGTCTTTTAACCTCTCTGGTCCCCAGTTTCCTTATCTATAAAATGGCCCCATAACTCACAGGGTTGTCTTATGAGTAAGATGAGATAACTGATATGAAAACAGTTTTAAAAAATAATAAAAATGCTTCATAAATTCAAAGCATTATTATTATGTAATAACCCTATTATGTGAATAAGGGAAGGAAAAGTAGTGCCCCATAGACAATTGCATGACCCTTGGGGACATTACCTTACAGATCCTATTACTCTTATATGTGTCCATTTTCCTTCTTCCCCCTCTATGTAAATTATTTTAATATCTGCTCCCTGGCTAAATTGGAAGGTCCTTGAGGGCAGGGATCATGTTGCCGACTTGTACTTCCCAGGTGCTTAGTACAGTGCTCTGCGCACAGTAGGCCCTCAATAAATAAGATTGAATGAATGAAATGTTGACTAACACTTTCTACTTCCCCAAGAGCTTAGTGCAGTGCTTTGCACAAAGGTGCTCAATAAATACTATTGATTGGTGGGTTGATTGATCATTGATTTCTGGGATGTAGAATGAAAATAGGAGAGAACCTTGGTGTATTGTGGAGGATATTGTTCTGCAGAGAATGTGTCCTCTCTTCTTTGGACAAGCCCATTTCTTTGCTAGCCATTTCTCCTCTGGTTTCTCAGGACCCAAGTGCCATGATGTCAATGTGAGTAACATTCCTGTGTAGAGGGAGTCGGGGTGGAGGTGATGATGATGATGGCATTTATTAAGTGCTTACTATGCGCAAAGCACTGTTTTAAGCACTGGAGAGGTTGCAAGGTGATCAGGTTGTCCCATGGGGGCTCACAGTCTTAATCCCCATTCTACAGATGAGGTCACTGAGGCACAGAGCAGTTAAGTGATTTGCCCAAAGTCACACTGCTGACAACTGGTGGAGCTGGGATTTGAACCCATGACCTCTGACTCCAAAGCCCGTGCTCTTTCCACTGAGCCACGCTGCTTCTCTGCGGTGGTTCAGAGGAAGAGATGAAGTCAGTCCAATGTCTCTTTCCTTCCCTTTATTTTGCTTGCTTGCTGTCCTAGCAACCATTTCCATTGGAAAGAGCCATGCTTTTTTGGCGAGTTCTCAGCAGCTGGGAAAGAGGAGCCAATGGCCAATGACCAGTTTTAGCAGTGATCTAACGGCAACTGCACAAAGACTTGTCCTCCTGACATCTTCTTGCTCCTCAGCTCCTTCTGTCCATTTCTTCCTATTCTCCATGTGCATAATTGATTAGTTTAAAAGTCATTTGTGTTTTGCATAGTGAGGAAGTAGCTCTGAATGTGATGGAAAAGGTTAAAAAAAAATTGTTCCAACTTCCATTTCAGGAGAGAAAACTTTACAGGACACTCACCCCTAGCCTCACACCACTTGTATATGTATCCTTTTACTCTTCTATTTCTCCTGTCTGTAATTATTAATAATAATAATTAATAATTGTGGTATTTTTTTTTAAGCACTTAGTGCCAGGCATTGTTCTAAGTGCTGGAGTGGATACAAGCAAATCAGGTTGGGCATAGTTCCTGTCCCACGTGAGACTCACAGTCTTCATCCCCATTTTACAGTTGAGGAAACTGAGGCACAGAGAAGTAAAGTGACTTGCCTAAGAGCATACAGCAGACAAGTGCAGACAGAGAAGCAGTGTGGCTCAGTGGAAAGAGCACAGGCTTTGGAGTCAGAGGTCATGAGTTCAAATCCTGGCTCCGCCAGTTGTCAGCTGTGTGACTTTGGGCAAGTCACTTCACTTCTCTGGCCCTCAGTTACCTCATCTGTAAAATGGGGATTAAGACTGTGAGCCCCCCATGGGACAACCTGATCATCTTGTAACCTCCCCACCACTTAGAACAGTGCTTTGCACATAGCAAGCACTTAATAAATGCCATTATTATTATTATTATTATTATGTGGTGAATCCGGGATAAGAACCCAGATCCTTTTGATTGCCAGGCCCATGCTCTATCCACTAGACCATGCTGCATCTTGCCTCTTTCCCCTGATAAACTATAAGATCCTTTGAGCAGGGATGTTGTCCACCAAATCTATTGTATTGTACTTTCCCAAGCAAGTAATATAATGCCTGGCACACAGGAAACACTCAATAAATACCTTTGATTGAAGGAGCCCAGTCATCCATAGTCATAGTCATCCATACTCAATCATTATTGAGTATCCTAAGCTGGATGAAAAATTGCTTTCTCTTTTGACCAGAGCAGATGGCACATTGGAGCTGGGCTGTGTAGCTTGGAAATAGAAAATTGGCCATACCAAGGGGGAGACAGGGTTTAGCTGTGGTGATGTTGCAGTCCAAGCGATGCGATGATAATTAAGGTGCCTGTTAGTGCTTACTATGTGCTAGAGTAGCTACGAGATAATCGGGTTGAATACAGTCCCTGTGCACACAGGACTCCCGTCTAATATGTATATATGTTTGTACATATTTATTACTCTACTTGTACATATCTATTCTATTTATTTTATTTTGTTAGTATGTTTGGTTTTGTTCTCTGTCTCCCCCTTTTAGACTGTGAGCCCACTGTTGGGTAGGGACTGTCTCTATACGTTGCCAACTTGGACTTCCCAAGCACTTAGTACAGTGCTCTGCACATAGTAAGCGCTCAATAAGTATGATTGATGATATGTTTGTACATATTTATTACTCTATTTTACTTGTACATATCTATTGTATTTATTTTATTTTGTTAGTATGTTTGGTTTTGTTCTCTGTCTCCCCCTTTGAGACTGTGAGCCCACTGTTGGGTAGGGACTGTCTCTATATGTTGCCAACTTGGACTTCCCAAGCGCTTAGTACAGTGCTCTGCACACAGTAAGGGCTCAATAAATACGACTGATCGAGGGAGGAAGATTTAATCCCCATTCAATTCCCACCTGCCCCAAGAGGAAACTGGAGAACAGAGAAGTTAAGTGACTTGCCCAAGAACACACAGCATTCAAGTGGTGAAGCCAGGATTAGGAACCAACTCTTCAGACTCTCAGGCCCCCGCGCTTTCCACTAGGCCACGCTGCTTCTCTAATGAGAAACTGTGGAAAGCGATAACAATGTGAAATCCTAGGACACTGAGGACTTATTCTACAGCTTTTTCAACTGTGCTTCCTTCAGACACTTCCCTCCCTTGCCAAAACATGGGCCAATGCTTTGTTTGAGTTCATAGTCCTCCTGTCTCTTCCTTGCTTAGGGAGTGTATTGTGTAAAGAACTGTTCACATGGACAGAGGCCAAGCAGACGGGTCTGGCACTCTGCTGCCTGGGCAGATTGATCCAGAGAAGGACCGTTGCCACCGTAGGCACAGTGGGGGCAGAGAGATGGACGTGGTGCTAGGATGATTCCACTCTAGTGTGGCATCCACCTTTATGCCTCTAAGCAGGAATTTCAATACACACTCTTGGTAGGGTGGGTACAACACTCTTTAGCCCACAGTTGCTCAATGCTGCCAACAACTAGGAATTTACGTGCATAGAGAGCTCCTCGCATGCTTAAGAAGGCATGGTGTAAATGCACGTGGGGACGACAAGGGGAGAATTGACTTCACCTGAATGATGAAGACCTTTAATTCACCCAGAAGGGTAATGGGCTTCTGATGATGATAATAATGGCAATTATTAATACCATCACCTCCACCATGCCGTAACTAACAATGATCTCGTAGAGGTAATATAGTTGCCAAATATACGCCTCTTTGCAGCTACTAGTAATAGACGAGAAAGTTTAATACTCAAAAGCCTATGGGGTATTTCATACTGTAATGGATTCCTGTACAGTGTTGAGAAAAGCCCAGATGGTTTTCACAAACACCCAACGAAAAATAGTGGGTTGATAGTCTTTCCCCTGACTGCCAACTCACCTATTGCCAAGGCTGATCCCTGTGCAACTTTGACTATTCCTGGACAGGAAGCCTCTTGTCTGCCTATGGTGTGACTTCTCTGTTTTGTATATGAATCACAAACACACTCACTGACTTGATGAATAAAAAGGACGACCAAGTCAGCTCCCTCTGGCTAAGGCTTTTTATGCTTTGTGTCTGTCTGAAAATGTGACCAAAATTGCTACTGCTATGCTTTGGTTCAAATTTCTCAAGCAGGAATTTCCTTTTAGTGTTTTCTTTGGGGGCCTTTAGGATATGAGGGAAGCAAATCCACAAGCTTTAATTTTCCTACCCAGAGTATGATTCTTTCAGCCCTTGAGAAATGCTCGATTTTCATCTCATTCAATGTCACATTTATTGAGTGCTTACTATGTGCAGAACACTGTATTAAGCGCTTGGGAGAGTACAATATAACGGAGTTGGCAGACATGTTACTTGCCCACAACAAGCATAAAATTTAGAGGGCGAGAAGGATTTTGATATAAATAAATTACAGATGTATACCTAAGTGCTGTAGGGCTAAAAGAGGGATGAATGAAAGGTGAAAATTCAAGTGCGGGGGTAAAATCAGATGCAATAGTAAAATAATCAGGGATATCTATTGGTCAGAGGTATGGTATTTATTGAAGGTTTTGGGTAAAATCAGATACAATAGTAGAATAATCAGGGATATCTATTGGCCAGAGGTATTTATTGAAGGTTTTCTCTGTGCAAATCACTTGACAAATGTCTACATACTTGGAAAAGTGCACCAGAAGCCAGGCACTTGGTCACAATTGCGTGGGGGAATGAGCTGGACAAAAAATGAGTTACAAATAATGGGAACAGGAGGAAGAACAAGGCTATAACAGGAAGTTGTACAACAATAATAATAATAATGACATTTATTAAGCACTTTCTATGTGCAAAGCACTGTTCTAACGCTGGGGAGGTTACAAGGTGATCAGGTTGTCCCACGGGGGGCTCACAGTCTTAATCTCCATTTTACAGATGAGGTAACTGAGGCACAGAGAAGTGAAGTGACTTGCCCAAAGTCACACAGCTGACAATTGGCAGAGCCAGGATTTGAACCCATGAACTCTGACTCCAAAGCCCGGGCTCTTTCCACTGAGCCACGCTGCTTATATCAGGATGAAATAGCTGGTTGACCAATTGAATGTTCAAATAAAAGTATACATATGTACATAGATGCTGAGGAAAGGAATAAAGTATCTAAGTGGTTAGTATTCAAGTGCTTAGTACAGTCTTCTGCACACAGTGCTCAAGAAATAGTATTGATTAATTGAGTTAATGTGACTGGGGTGGGAGGAATTAATTGACAGAATCCCTGAGGAGGAGATGGGACTTTTAGGGGCGTGGAAAAAGGGATGGACTCGTGTATGGACCATTTTGGGGGCAGTTTCCACATTTGAGGAGTGGTTTGAGCAGGGAGAGTTGAAAACCTGGTTGAGTTAGAAAACGAACTCGGGGGCAGTGAGGAGAGAGAGCTGGGTCATAGCGATCGAAGAGAGCTGATACGAAAGATGGAGAAAGCTGGGACAGCCTCGAACCCACTACTCAAGATTCTCCCCAGCTTGCTCCAATGTTCAAGAATTTCTTCTTGATGGAGATGGGTAGCCATCAGAGGTTTTTGAAGAGTGGCCAGATGTGTGCGATCAATGCTGTAAGATTATTTGTGGGTTTGCATGTATTAGAGACGGGGAGGGTGGTATCCTATTTATTTTATTTTGTTGGTATGTTTGGTTCTGTTCTCTGTCTCCCCCTTTTAGACTGTGAGCCCACTGGTGGGTAGGGACTGTCTCTATGTGTTGCCAATTTGTACTTCCCAAGCGCTTAGTACAGTGCTCTGCACATAGTAAGCGCTCAATAAATACGATTGATTGATTGATTGATTGAGACCAAGAAGAGGTTCATATCCAGCACGGAAAAGTGGATAAAGCATGGGTCTGGAGGCCAGGAGGTAATGGGTTCTAATCCTAGCTCTGCCACTTGTCTGCTCTGTGACCTTGGGCAAGTCACTTCACTTCTCTGGGCCTCAGTTACCTCATCTGTAAAATTCATTGTCAGTCATATTTGAGTGCTTACTGTGTGCAGAGCACTGTACTAAGTGCTTAGCAAGTACAATACAGCAATAGAGACAATCCCTGCCTGCAACGGGCTCACAGTCTAGAAGGGGGAAGACAGACATCAATACAAGTGAACAGGCATCATCAATATAAATAAATAGAATTATAGATATATGCATATACATATAAGTGCTGTGGGGCTGGGGGGAAGAACAAAGGGAGTGAAATGAGGTGATGAGGAAGGGAGGGGGAGCTGAAGAAAAGGGGACTTAGTCTGGGAAGGCCTCTTGGCCTTCAGTAGGGCTTTGAAGGGGATGTGGATTGAGACTGTGAGCCCCCATGACACAGGGATTGTATCCAACCTGATTGGCTTGGATAATAATAATAATAATGATAATGATAATAATGGCATTTATTAAGCATTTACTATGTGCAAAGCACTGTTCTAAGCACTGGGGAGGTTACAAGGTGATCAGGTTGTCCTGGGGGGAGCTCACAGTCTTAATCCCCATTTTAAAGATGAGGTTTCTGAGGCCCAGAGAAGTTGTGACCTTTCCCAAAATCACGCAGCTGACAATTGCCAGAGTCTGGATTTGAACCCATGACCTCTGACTCCAAAGCCCGGGCTGTTTCCACTAAGCCACTCTGCAGTGCTTAGTACAGTGCCTGGCACATAGTAAGCGCTTAACAAATACCATTATTCCGCACTTTAGAACAGTGCTTGGCACATAGTATGAGCTGAACAGATACCATAATTATTATATAATCCTGCCTAGCTCCACCACCTGGGCTTCCCAAAACGATGGAGCTGGCAGGTAAGTAGCAAGGCAGCATAGTCACAGAGGACAAGGTTAAAAAGAAAAGAGCCACTTTTTGCAGGCACTGGGCTGACTTGACAAAGTGGTAAGGTTGGAGAGAAAGAGTTTGGGGGTTATAGGGTGCAAGGAGTAGCAGGATTGGAGATGTCTAAGAAATGTGGAAAAAATGTCACACATGCATCATCAAAAGTGAAAGACTCCTTGCTGTCTCCAGACCTTGCTCAGCCCTAGATATGTCCAGCGGTGACTTAGCTACTGCTTCTTAGTCTGCTTTTGGACAAGGAGGTTCATAGCAGTGAGTCAGGAGAAACTTCCAACGCAGTGGCCAAAGTGAGAGTCCAGCCAGTAGCAGAGCCATTTGATCAGCATCTTTGCTTCTGGAAAGGCAGTAGGGATCTTGCTGGGGAGGAGAATTAATTGAATCCAGCTTTTTCAAGGGGCTTTCTCTCCAACTTGACTAAAAATCCCATATTCACAATTCTGAACTGAATGAATTTCAAACCCAACTCCCTGAAGGATTTGGACATACCAGTTTTCCCCACGTGTTCTTCTGAAACTCCATTGGCAACTCAGAGTTAATTTCCTTTTGTTTATGATAGCATTCCATTCAGGCTTCCTAACCGTAGGAGAAAAGGGGCTGAGAGAGAGGCAGGTTTTGATCTTTTATTAAATCATTTAGAAAAATTGATGTAGAAATTCTAAACAAAAGGGGAAAAAAAAGCCCTCAAACCGTAGAATTATTTGGTAGCAACAAAATACCACTGTTGGGAATGTTGACCTTATATGGCTTTATATGTAAACTATGAAGGAAGACTCTAGTAGCCACCCAAAGGCTTTAAGTAGCCATCCCAGCAGATGGAAGGCGTTCAGGAGAAGGAATACAAAAGGGGATTCTTTCTTTCTTGGGAAAGGGGTTTCACTTTTCTATATGGAATGGTACTTTGTCCCAGAGATACTCCAAAAGAAGTGAAGTTTCACAATGAGAACAGAGAGCTCTTAAATTGGGGTTAAGGGGTGGAGTCCGATGTGCTGCATTGAAGAGATGCAGTGCTACAGAGGTTATCAAAATAACAAATTATGGGCTTTAGAGATCACACCCTAACTGCATTACTGATGACAAGTAGGCTATTGAATATCAAACGCTTTACAGAATCAAAGCAAAAATGACTGGTAGAACATACAAAAATGCACATAAACCACCTCTCTATTAAGAGGAAAAGCAGAAACATCTGTTCTGCCCAGACTTGCTTTTGGCTAAAATGGCAGGAGTCCCCACCACTTGAAATTACCGTAGCTGTTGTGCCTGATATGAACACAATAAAGCAGAGAGCAGATAACAAAGGCAAAGTCAGATTTAGACCCCAGTTGTCCCAGTGACTGTCTACGTGGTTTAAAATTCCCTGGCTTCAGTTTGCGGTGGGAGGACTGGGTTTAGAAGTATGATATTGATATCGTTTCCTCCTCCCTAAATCCTCTCCAGTTTTCGAGGAGTGGTTTGGAATCTGCACGCACCTGTAGCAGAACGGAACAGTCAGTTGCCTTTGTGTCCAGGTGTTCTCCTGCAGGGAACATGTCTACATGGACACAGGGGGTTGGGCAAACAGGTTTGGACAAAACGAGGCAGATCCTGACCTTAGCCTGAAGTCCAACTCAAACTCATTAGATATTCCAAGAGGCTAAAATCTGCCCAACCCCATAATCTGCTCTGTTAATACACCTAATCTTTGAACCTCAAAAGAAACATCAAGGGGTTAAAGATAGTTGGCAAAAATTCAGGAGTTGTGCTGCAATTGATAATGCTGCGTCAGAAACCTCTTAGACCTTCTTGCAGAGTTTTCAGTCTCATCGGTTACAGCGGAGGGTATAGGTAATCAATCAATCGTATTTATTGAGCTCTTACTCTGTGCAGAGCACTGTATTAACTGATTGGGAGAGTAGAATATTACAGAGTTGGCCATCCGAGTTCCTGCCCACCACGAGCTTAGAGTCTAACGGGGGATAAGACATTAATATAAATAAATTAAGGATATGTACATAAGGGTTGTGAGGCTGAGAGAGGGGTGAATAAAGGGTGCAAGTTCAAGGGCAATACAGAAGTGGGTGGGAAAAGGGGAAATGAGGGCTTAGTCTGGGAAGTCTTCCTGGAGGAGATGTGCTTTTAACAAGGCTTTGAAGGTAGGGAGAGTGATTTTTCTATCAGATGTAAAGAGAGAGGGTATTCTGGGCCAGAGGCAGGGCAAGAGGCCAGCAGTACAGGTAAATGAGGCCTTTGAAACGTTCCTATTCCTAGCCAAATAGATATGGGCCTGATTTCTCTCTTTGGGCGTCGGTGGAACAGGGAGTGGCTGGGCTGGAGAGGTGCTGTTGGAAGCTTTACCCAGGAGGGGAGAAGACTGTATTTGCATCCACTGGGAGGACTGAGCTTAGTGAAAATCAACAATTTATTGGAATTCTCCAGTATGCTGAGTTCTCTGCTGCAAAACAGTCCAAACGGGATTTGTTTTTAAGCCTCAAAAATGCAATTCTTCAGGGTTTTTGGAAACACAAAGATGAACAGCAGATGAGGAGCAACATGGCCTAGAAGAAAAAGCATTTGATATTGACCTTTGGGCATTTGCTAGTCACCACCCCCCCCCCCTCCCCCCTCCAGACACACACACACACACAACCCCACAGCACTTAGGTACATGTGTTTAAATTATATATTATTTATTTATATTAATGTCTTTCTCCCCTGACTTTTGGGCATTTGATAGTCACCCCCCGCAACCCCACAGGATTTAGGTACATGTGTTTAAATTATATATTATTTATTTGAATTAATGTCTTTTTTCCCCTCTACGCTTGCTGTGGATGGGGAACATAACTGCCAACTTTGTTGTACTGTACTTTCCCAAGCACTTTGTGCAGTGCTCTACACATAATAAAGCCATCCACTTTGGCTTCCTTAACTTCCCTCTAGGGCACTGGTTCTCAACCCTCTTTCTCTTGATGCAGAATTTTCAAAAAACCCCTTTGACAGTTATCTGGTAAAGTCAGGACCTAATTTACATAAAAACTTAATAAAAAATGATCAGTGTACTAGCTTGGGCCTATTGCACTTGAATAACTTATACAACGCTCTCTTCCTCTCAGGGTTGCACCTGGAGAGTTTCCAGTAGTCTACCCGTCTAGGCTACGGGAGGGAGAGGGGAATGTTTGTACATATTTATTACTCTATTTATTTATTTTACTTGTACATATCTATTCTATTTATTTTATTTTGTTAGTATGTTAGGTTTTGTTCTCTGTCTCCCCCTTTTAGACTGGGAGCCCACTGTTGGGTAGGGACTGTCTCTATATGTTGCCAACTTGTACTTCCTGAGCGCTTAGTACAGTGCTCTGCACACAGTAAGCACTCAATAAATATGATTGAGAGTCAAGCAGAGGCATATCCATTCCTAGCTTGGGCAGTGGGTAACCAGTGGAAGGCAATCTGCTACAACTAAAAACTCACCTGGCCTGGGCAGCAGCGGCCTGGGAGAGAGTCAAGGGAGGGGACTCAAGTTTACTGCTTGGAAGAAGGAACTGATAAGCCACTTCCATATTTTTAGTAAGGAAACTCTAGGTACACTACCAGAATGATTGCAGATGGAGGTGGGGCGTTCTGGGATAGATGCGTCCATGGGGTCACTCTCGGTCAGAAATGACTCGATAGCCTAAGATAAGACAATACACTCATGTCCTTCTTTCTTCAAAGGATGTCGAGTCATTTCTGACCCACAGTGATTCCACGAGCACACCCTCTTCAGGACGTCCCATATTCTGTCATAGGGTCATTCTGGTAGGTGAATCTGTAGATTTTCTTGGTAACGCTTATGTTACTTGGAAAAAAAAAAATCCTAGAGAGAAACACAGGATGCCTCAATCTACTTCCTAGTAAATAACTCCCATGACCCATTTCACAATCCTGAGTTTGAAATACACAGCTCCAGAGGCTTATTTTAATGTCTTTCTACATCTCTGTAGTATCCTCTCCTTGAGGTCTGGGATCGTATTGACTAATTCTATTGGGCTCTCTCAAGTGCTCAGTATAGTGTTCTGCACTCAGGTGCTCAATAAATGCTATTAATTGGATAATGGAAGAAGGAAATAACTCCTGCTATCTCCCTATATGCACTGGTTTCACTTTGTGCAGGGATCTCCATGTCAGGCTAGGTACTGGGGTGGCTCTGATGGTCCAAACCAGGTGACCTCCTCCCCCATCTAGAATTGAGGTTGGGAGGAGGCTCAGAAGCTTCTCAGTTCCCTCATGTGTAAAATGGGGATTAAGACTGTGAGCCCCAGTGGGACAGGTACTGTCTAACCTGATTTTGCTTTTATACACCCCAGCACTTAGTACAGTGCCTGTACAGTAAGTGCTCAACAAATACCAAAATTATCATTATTAGAGGAGAGAGGCTGCTTATTCCTCAGTACCCACCCGCAAAAAGGGGAAGCTTATTTGCAAAGGATGTCAGTGACTCACCTAATGACATCACTTGAGGCTCAGCCATTGGCAAGGGAGGATTTGTGGAAAGAGGTAGGGGGACATAAAACTCAAGAATGACCTGAGAAACTTCTGAGTCAAGAGGAGAGAGTTTTCCCAATTTAGTACCCACAGGGAAGAGAGATGCAAAACTAGGGATCACTGGGGAGACTGTGAATCAGCAGGTGAATCACCAGTGGACAGTATGTTCACTAAGAACCTGATAAGAGAGGTAAAGTAATAATAATACTAATAACGATTGTGATATTTGTTAAGCGCTTACCATGTGCCAAGCCCGTACTAACCATGGTAAACATGAGGTAATTGGGTCAGACATAGTCCCTGTCCCACATGGGGTTTACAGACTAGAAATGGGTGCAAATTAGGATTAAATACCAGAGCAGGGTTATTCCTAGATCTAATCACATATGCTATTGGTCCACTGCTGTTTCTCTGAAAACCCTAAGTAAATACCAGTTAATAATAATGTTGGTATTTGTTAAGCGCTTACTATGTGCCGAGCACTGTTCTAAACAGTGAGGTAGATACAAGGTAATCAGCTTGTCCCATGTAGGGATCATAGTCTTCTTCTCCATTTTACAGATGAAGTAACTGAGGCACAGAGAAGTGAAGTGACTCACCCTAGGTCACACGGCTGACAAGTGGCAGAGCCAGGATTACGTGATTAAAACTGAAATTGCCTGTAAAATCCAAGGGTGGAACCCGCAGATGGAGAGATTATTACTACAGTGTGGAGTGGGGCTTAGTTGACCAATGGTATTTACTGAGCACTTACTGTGTGCGGAGCACTGTAATAAGCACTTGGGAGAATACGATAATAATGATGGTATTCATTAAGTGCTCACTGTGGGCCGGGCACTGTACTAAGCGCTGGGGTGGATACGAGCAAATTGGGTTGGATACAGTCCCTGCCCCATATGGGGCTCTCAGTCTCAATCATAGAGCAAGTAAACCCAATCCATGTCCTGAAGAAGTTTATAATCTTTTGGGAGTCATCCAACCCTCAGCTGTCAGCCAATCAATCAATCTTATTTATTGAGCGCTTACTGTGTGCAGAGCACTGTACTAAGCGCTTGAGGGAGGAGCGAACCCAGATCCCTTCGGTGCCTTTTGAGGACTTGAAGTCTGAATCACAAGTTGTTGGCAGCAAACTCCTCTCCTGGTATCCAAGGATACTCCTTGGTTGCATTAGCGTGGAACCCCTTCGGGGTCCTTAATCAGTGGTACTTACTATGTGCAGAACACCATTTGAAGTGCTCAGGAGAGTACGGTACAATAGCGTTGTTAGACACAATCCCTGCGCACAAGTTGTATGTGATCTAGAGAGCACTAGAACCCTGCAGAAACCCCTGGGCTTCCATTTTTAGAAATGAGTGGAAAATAACAACAACTCTAATATTTGTTAAGCACTTACTGCATGCCAAGCGCTGTCCTAATCACTGGGGTTGATGCAAGATAATTGGGCTCCACATGAGACTCACAGAGTAAGTAGGAGAGAGAACAGATTTTGAATCCCCATTTTGCAGATGAGGGTACTGAGGCACAAAGAAGTTGAGTGACTTGGCCAAAGTCACACAGCAAGTAAGTGGCCGAGGTGGGATTAGAACCCAGGTCCACTGACTCTCGGGCCTGGGCCCTTTCGACTAGGAGCACTGCTTCCCTTTAGGTCACACTGCTTCTTAAGAAAAGTGCCAAGAAGTGGCAAAATGAGTGGCATTTCCACAATATCTCCACCCACCTCAAGGATTAGGCAGGGGGTTTTAAAGAGATGACAACAATTAGCTATTCCATAACTCTGCCCACCGTGGAGGGTGATATTCTGTTTTGTTGTCTGTCTCCCCCTTCTAGACTGTGAGCCCGTTGCTGGGTAGGGACCGTCTCTATATGTTGCCGATTTGTACTTCCCAAGCACTTAGTACGGTGCTCTGCACACAGTAAGCACTCAATAAATACAATTGAATGAACGAATGAATGTTATATGCAGAATAGTGATTGTGCCAAAATATGCTGGTCTAGCTTTTGCTCCCATACTTAGTGAAGTAACATCAAAGTAAGGAAGAATGACCCACCCCTCAGAGCTGATGTTGCCACTGAGATCAGCAAACGGAGGCGAAATGTACTTCTTACTCCACTATTTTCCTGACCTGTAACATTTTAATATTTGTCTCCCCCTGTAGACTGTAACCCCCCTGTGGGCAGGGATCATGTCTGCTAACTCTATTGTACATTCCCAAGGCTGTAGTATAGTTCTCTGCACACAGTACACACTCAATAAATACCACTGATTGATCCACTTAGACACGGGAATAGGCTCTTCCGCAATCTATGGGACGCTGAAGAAACACAACCAGATTTTCAAGTGCCTGTTACTCCAAAGAAAAGGGGACATTCCCTGCAGCTCAGATCTTGCTTCCTCGTCTTTCTACTGGGTTTACCATCCCCCAACTCGTGAACATTCAAACCAGTACAGCCGGAGAGGTGCCTGCATTTTATTTGTGCCGTTGAAGAACAACCACCCTTAACGATAGTCGATCCAAATTGGCTGGATGTCCAAAGAGAGCTGAGCAGACACTCCCAAGACTCTTGTCCCGGCAGGTACTTGAAAACTTGGGCCAGATCCACTGGGGTCATAAATTTTTGGATTGTTCTAAAATTCCTGACGGGAAGGAACGTAGAACTGCTGGGGCGACCCCTCCTCTGCCATGAGGGGAGTTCATGCTTCCATCCATTTCTACTTTATCCCTCTTACCTGGGTTGGAAGCTGGGCTGAGGAATCCCTCTGCAAGTGGCAGTCAATTGATCAAACAGTGGTATTTATTGAGCACTTACTGTGTGCAGAGCTCTGGACTAAGTGCTTGGGAAAATACAGTTGTCGGTTGATGCAATCCCTGCTCACAAGGAGCTTGCACTCAACAGGGGAAGACAGGGATTAAAATGAATTGCAGATGGGGGTATTTCTTTGCTTAGTCACTTTGTATGTTAGAGCAGAAGCCCCATGGCTAGGTGGAAGAAGGTAAAGGGCATATCCCAAAGAATAAGTGGGGCCTAATGGAAAGAGCATGGGCCTGGGAATCAGGGGACCTGGATTCTAGTGCCGGCTCTGCCACTTGCTGCTGTGTAACCTCAGGCAAGTCACTTAACTTTGCTGTGCCTCCACTTCATTTTTAAAATAAGGATTCTATCTATACCTCTTCTCCCTCCAGCTGAGAATGAGAGTCCCATCTGGGGCAGAGACTGTGTCCAACCTGGTTATCTTGCCTCTTACCCCGGTGCTTAGTACAGTGCTTGGCAAATAGCGCTTAGCAAATGTAATTATTAGTTATCACCTCGCTCTTGGAAAAGTGACTTGCCCAAAGTCACCCAGCTAAGTGGCGGAGGTGGGATTAGAACCCATGACCTCTGACTCACAAGCCCGGGCTCTTGCCACACTGAGCCATGCTGCTTCTCTGTGTCCCTGGCACTAAACCCTGGACGGTGTGGAGACCATTCAAGACATGCCCAATCTCTCTCTTTTTTTTTTAATGGTATTTGTTAAGCACTCATTATGTTCCAGGCACTGTACTGAGTGCTGGGGAAAATACAAGCTAATCAGGTTGGACACTGCCCTTGTCCCACATGGGGCTCACAGTATTAATCCCCATTTTACAGATGAGGTAACTGAAACAGAGGAAGTGAAGTGACTTACCCAAGGTCACACAGCAGACAAGTGGTAAAGCTGGGATTAGAACTCGGGTCCTTCTGATTCATAAGCCTGTGCTCTATCCACTAGACAACACTGCTTCTCTTCATTCTTCCATCAACTACTTCCTCTGAATCCAATGGTTGTGCTGACAAATTTTCCACTTCATATTCTAAAGAGGCCCAGAAAAGGAAAGTCCTCTGGTCCATTTCATTGCCTGAATGGACCCATCCAGCTTGACTTCAGTGTCATGCCTTGTCTTGTTACTACTGATTGCCAAATAGCATAACAAACTAATACTGCACCTAGAAACCCAAGGCCAAAATACAACACAGCACTGGTGCTATTTTAAGGATGCAGGGAAGTCATTTTCTTTCATTGATTTACTTTCAAGTAAGCACGGTTTCACTCTTACTATTTCCTGAGCAAATTCCTTTGCCTTGAAACAGCCCTACAGTCATTCTAACGGGAGAACCTAGGCTTTTACCTCCAAGTGATGGACTGTCATTGAGAAACACTGCTTGCATAATCAGTAACTGATAGAGTTCTTGAAAAAGTCACTTTTCTTTAAAGAACAATGCAGTAAAAATGAAAGTTACAATTATCCTGTGCTCATGTCTCAGCGTACATTTAGTAGATGGTGTGCGTTTTGTGTTAAAGGCTTCCACGGCTGTACATAATAAGGGTTCATGACTTGAGTTGGTGTTGCATGTGGGTTGCTTGGTTTTGGGACTGCTTCCAACAACCTTTTTCCAAGTTTACCCGACATCTCTAGGGTGACCCAAAATGTCAGCGGGATTATCTTGATGTGGAGGGACTCTCACTCACATGTGTGTGTGCGCACACACACAAACACACACAGAGTACACATTGTAAATCTAGAGGCCCTCAGTGTATTCATGTGCATCCAAATATTCTCACTCCCACATACACAATTTATTTTCTTCTCTGACATTAGTTTCAATCTCCAAGGAGTTGAATACATTTACAACCTCCAACAACCAAGGAGCTGCATACATTTATCCCCAACACAACAATTAATGAATGGTATTTCTTGAGCTCTTCTTGTGTACAGAGCTCTATACTAAATTCTTGTGAGAGTACGACAGAGTTGGTAGACATGATCCCTGCCCTCAAGGAGCTTACAATCTCGTGGAAGAGCTTACAAACATAAGGAGTCTCTAAAGGGGAAACAAAAGGTCCTCTTGGAGAAGTGATTTTTTAGGAGGTTTCAAAAGTGAGGAGAGTAGTGGACTACTGATTATGAAATGGGAGGAAGTTCTGGAGAAAATGGAGAATGTGAGTAAACTTGGTTTGGAGACAGATAAGACTGCAGTACAGAGAATAGGTTGGTGTTAGAGTGGAATGTGCTGGTGGAATTGTAGTAGGAGATCAGCAACATTAGGTAGGAGGGAGAGCTGATTAAGTGCCATAAAGCTGATGGTAAGGAGTTTCTGTTTGATGTGGAGTTGGATGGGTAACTGCTATACCTTGATCTCACCTATCTGGCCACCAACCCCTTGCCCAAGTCTTGCCTCCAGTCTGGAACACCCTCCCTCCTCAAATTTGGCAGACAATTACTCTCCCCCACCTCAAAGCTATTGAAGGCACATCTCCTCCAAGCAGCCTTCCCTACTAAGCCCTCCTTTCCTCTTCTGCATCACCCTGATATGCTCCCTTTATTTATCCCCCCGCCCTCCCAGCCCCATGGCACTTATGTACATATCTGTAGTTTATATTAATGTCTCTCTCCCCTTCTAGACTGTAAGCTCATTGTGGGCAGGACATGTGCCAGTTATATTGTACTCAAGTGCTTAGTATGGTGCTCTGCACACAGTAAGCGCTCAGTAAATATGATCAAATGAATAATGCATGAACCGCTGGAGGTTCTTGAGGATAATTGTGGTATTGGTTAAGTGCTTACTATGTGTCAAGCACTGTTCTAAGCACTGGGTAAGGTACAAGATAATCAGGTCAGACACATTCTGAGGAGTGGGGAGACATGCGCTGAATATTTTTGCAGAAAAATGATGTGGGCAGAAAAGTGAAGTATGGACTGGAGTGGGGAGTGACAAGATGCAAGGAGGCTGATGCAGTAGCAAGGCAGAAAATGAGTGCTTGGGTCAGTGTGGCAACAGATTGGATTCATTCATTCTTTCAGTCGTATTTATTGAGCGCTTATTGTGTGCAGAGCACCGTACTAAGCACTTGGGAAATACAAGTTGACAACATATGGAGACGGTCCCTATCCAACAACGGGCTCACAGTCTAGAAGGGGGAGACAGGAGAGGATGGAGAGGAAAGCGAAGATTCTAGAGAAGTTTCAAGGTCGAACCAACAGGATTTCTTGACAGATTGCATGGGTGAGTTGAATAAGAGAGCTGAGTCGAGGATAATGCCAAGGTTACAGACTTCTGAGACAGGGAAGGTGGTGGGGCTCTGTATGGTGATACAAAGTCAGGTGGAAGACAGGGATTGGGTGGAAAAATGAGAAGCTCTGCTTTGGGCATGTTAAGTTTGACATGTCTTCTGACAGAACTGAGCGTAATCTCCTGGGTTTAGAAAATAGATCAATCAATTAATCAGTGGCATTTATTGAGCACCTCCTACCTCACCTCGCTACTCTCCTACTACAACCCAACCCGCACAGTTCACTACTCAAATACTAACTTTCTCACTGTACGTTGATCTTCTCTATCTTGCCCACGTCCTGCCTCTGGCCTGGAACACCCTCCCTCCTCCGATCTGATCGACAATTACTCTACCTCCCTTCAAAGCCTTATTGAAGGCACGCCTCCTCCAAGAGGCCTTCCCTGAGGCAATCCAACTTTTCTCTTCTCCCATTCCCTTTTGTTTCTCCCTGATTTGCTCCCTTTACTCATTCCCTCTCTCTCCCAGCCCCACAGCACTAATGTACATATGGCTTCTGTACTTCAGCAGTTGTTATCATTTCTGTCTTCCTGGAAACACGTTCCCGGGGGATTTCGATGGGCAAAGTTCAAATCTTCTCTTATCTCACTGGTGTGGGTCAAAGTGTGCTCTTGGATGTCTCTGAGGTGTGGGAGCCCCCCTCCATCTCCCCCTCCCCGCCACCACTGCCTGACCTGCTCAAGGCAAATGGGCGAATGTGGTGTGTTATTGTACTCTCCCAAACGCTTAGTACAGTACTCTGCACCCAACAAGCACTCAATATGAATGAATGGGTTTATGATGTACCAGGGACCGTATGTTACTGTTCAAGCATGTGTGGTGTATAAAGCATGTATAAAGCAATCAGCAAACAACTAGGGATTTATGGGATGCTGGAGTATGAAGTAAACAGAGAAGTGAAAGTTAGGAGCAAAGGTTCCAGAGTAACAAAAGCCCAGGCAAAACACACTTTCAAATGAATCTCCTGGCTTCTGTTGCTCGTTACTTCCATAGGTGAGGGTATCCTTTATTTAAATCAGTGAAGCATCTCCGTAACGTTTGGTAGTTGACCAAATGAGACCCAGGTAAGTGATCTTCCCAAAGTCATACAGAAATGCAGACACTGGACCCCAACTCCAATCTTCTGACCCCTAGTTTCTTCCTTCCTCACCTTACTGATTTGAGTCAGATCATCACTTTTAAGGTTATCTGAAAAATCAGGACAAGCCAGTCTCTGGAGCTAGACAAACATCATCATCTAGAAGCGGCGTGGCTTAGTGGATAGAGCATGGGCTTGGGAGTCAAGAGGACCTGGGTTCTAATCCTGGCTCTGCCACGTGTCTGCTGTGTGGCCTTGAACAAGTCACGTCACTTCTCTGGGCCTCAGTTACCTCATCCGTAAAATGGGGATGAAGAGTGTGAGCCCCATGTGGGACAGGAACTGTGTCCAAGCTAATTTACTTGCATCCACCCCAGCATCTGATTTTACAGATGAGGAAACTGCAGCACAAGGAAGGTAAGTGATTTGTCCAAGGTCACAAAGCAGGCGAGTAAGGGTGGGGTGGAGAGTTTCTACAGTTTGAAAGTCTTCTGGGGTGGTGAAATCTTCAAGAAACTATTGCGTGAAGATGAATCCATCAAATTCATTCATTTTGTTTGTTCATTCATTCATTCAACTGTATTTATTGAGCACTTACTGTGTGCAGAGCACTGTACTAAGTGCTTGGGAAGTGCAAGTTGGCAACATATAGAGATGGTCCCTACCCAACAGCGGGCTCACAGTCTAGAAGGGGGAGACAGACAACAGAGCAAGACATTAACAAAATAAAATAAATAGAATAAATATGTACAAATAAAATAGAGTAATAAATACATACAAACATACATTTGTTGGACAGTGGTGGCTGGCCTCCCTAATAATAATAATAATTTTGGTATTTGTTAAGTGCTTACTATGTGCAAAGCACTGTTCTAAGCGCTGGGGAGGTTACAAGGTGATCAGGTTGTCCCATGTGGGGCTCACAATCCTAATCCCCATTTTACAGATGAGGTAACTGAGGCACAGAGAAGTTAAGTGACTTGCCCAAAGTCACACAGCTGAGAAGCGGCGGAGTCGGAATTAGAACCCATGACCCCTGACTCCCAAACCCGGGCTCTTTCCACTGAGCCATGCTGCTCTAGCCCTAGCCATTTGGGCCTGGCTCTATTCATCTCGGACCTGCTTTAAAGTCACCCTGAATAGTCTCAGATGCTCTGTGAGATTCCAGGAAGGGCAGCAAGTTTAATAGATTTTCTGGGTTTTCAGCTAGTGTTTGGAGCTGGCAGCGTGGTTTTGGGGGTTTTTTTGAGGCATTTTTTTTTCCCCAGCCACATAACCTATTCAGCCTTTAAAAGACCCATTTGTTTGTCTACTGGTGTCTTTTCAGGCACTCAGAAGAGAGGTTTTTACTTTCTTTTTGTTTCCTATGAAATGGAGGCAGCTCCATCTGCCTCCCCTGACAATGGCTCCCTGCCACCGTGGGTGCTTTTTGCAGAAGGGAGTTTCAGAGCAAGTTGCATCTGGTGGGTGGAGGATTCAGACCAGCAAGCTGCAGTTTACCAGTCACGCCACCCTGAGAGTCAGTCAACGCAGGTCACGGAGTGAAGGAAAAGAGGCTATTCTTGGATCCTTGGATGCTTTTTTTTTTTTTTGGTCCCTGTACTTTGGATGCCAGACAATTCAGGCAGCTGCCATCCCAGGAAGGTCTTGGTGTGGCGGGTCAGAGACCTGGCAGCCGGGGCTCAACCCTTCATCTGCACACGCCAAGCACCAGGGGCTATTTGGATAAGGCATTAATAAATCACCTTTCTGCTGTCTATTGATATGCATTAGTATAAGTTTCCATTCCAGTTTTCAGAGACCTAGGGATTTACCCAGCTTGCTCTTGTCTAAAGCGTCGGCAACTTTCTGAAAGCAGGTAACTCCTGTTGTAGTCTCTTCTGGACTGTAAGCTCACTGTGGACAGGGACTGTCTGTTATATTATCATTCATTCATATTTATTGAGCGCTTACTGTGTTGCAGACCACTGTACTAAGCACTTGGGAAGTACAACTTGGCAACATATGGAGACGGTCCCTACCCAACAACGGGCTTGCAGTCTAGAAGGGGGAGACAGACAACAAAACATTATCAAGTTGCACTCTCCCAAGCACTTAGTGCTCTGCATGCAGTAAGTGCTCAATAAATATGACCGATTGTCCAATTAAAGTGACGTTCTTCTTATGAGCATAAAACTGCAATTTCCTCAGTGCTTGGGAACAGAAAGTCTGTTACCCTTTCCATTCATTCAGTTGTATTTGAGTGCTTACTGCGTGCAAAGCACTGTACTAGGTGCTTGGGAGAATAAATATAACAGGCGCATTCCCTTGTCCACCACGAACTTACAGTCTAGAGGGGAAGGCAGACATTAAGTAAATTAATTACAGATCTATGCATTTATGAGCTCAGGATAAATCTCTGGCCTCAGTGAAAGGCTATCACAATCTTTACTGAGGAGATCCTGGAGGTAGTCAGCCTCAAACTGTGAACTCATTGGCTCGCAATAGGTAAACAGACTTGGGACGGTGGAGGTTTTGGCTGGGAGGCTGCTGTGGGTAGCTCAGACCCAGCAGGAATGGGGTCTGTGGCTCAGTAGATAGCTCTTCTCCTTTCAGGCAGCTGCTGAACCAGGCCTCCCAACTAAGGCTTCAATGACTCTGAGCTGCCAAAACGCTATAGTCGAAGCCCTCCAGGGCCACCCTGGCAGAATGCAGTTACCAATTAGCCCATCCCCAATTCCCAGACGTCTACCAGCCAGATGCCACAGGGGCAGAGACAGGCTGTCCACCAATATGCATACACTTTTATGGGACCCTGTGTTCCTGCAAAATTGGGAGAGTTCTTAAACATCTCCTCCTATAATTAGCTCTCTTCGTCTCATTCATTCATCATTCAATCCTATTTATTGCGCACTTACCATGTGCAGAGCACTGAACTTGGAGAGTACAATATGTACTTGGGAGTGCTTGGGAGAGTACAATATGACAAACACATTCCCTGCCCACAATGAGCTTATTCTGCCTGTTGATGGTATGAATCAATCAATCAATCGTATGAAGCGACTTAGTGCTGTCCACGCCATCTGAAGAGGTTCCTATATAAATCTCAACCCTACCACAGATGTGAGATTGGGTGAAAACAGGAAGAGTTCCATTTTTATAATGCAAATGAAAGCCATACTTGGTGGTATCTGTTAAGTGTGTACTATATGCCAAGCACTGTACTAAGCACTGGGATAGATACAAGGGATTCAGGTTGGATATGAATGATCTTCTAGACTGTGAGCCCACTGTTGGGTAGAGACCGTCTCTATATGTTGCCAACTTGTACTTCCCAAGTGCTTAGTACAGTGCTCCACACACAGTAAGCACTCAATAAATACAATTTATTGATTGATAGTAGGATATCCAAACAGCTGTTAGAACAGTGAGCTACAATCAGGCCACCCAAAACAAGGGACAGTGGAAGAAACCTTTTAAGGATGCAATAAAACAGGCTGCAAACTTGGAAACAACTGCAGCAGGCAAGCCAACACCACCAAAAGATCAACTTCAATCCAGAAAGGAGCCGCCCTTTAGGAGTGAAAACTCTGAGAGGGCTGTGAGACAGGCAAAAATGAATCAGTGCTACTCACAGCCCACCCAGCGTGGATTTTAATTGCTTTGCCCCTCTAGACTGCAAGCTCGTTGTGGGTAGGGAATGTGTGTTGTTGTATTGTGCTCTCAGCGCTTAGTGCAGTGCTCTGCACCCAGTAAGTGCTCAATACTCAGTAAGTGCTCAGTCACTATGATTAAATGAATGAAATTTGCAAGGACTGTCTTTGTATGCAGAAATAGTCAAGGCTGTGGGTTCCTCATTGGCCTTTTTGAATTTCACTGTCAGGGACAACGTCTAGAAATACTAAGGAGTACAAACATCTATATACGAATAGTTGCCCACCAGGATCAAGCGCTTAGTACAGTGCTCAATCACTCAGTTCGGTGCTTTGCACACAGTAAGCGCTCAAAAACAATGACAATGAATCTAGTGTACCCAAGGACAGATGCATTGTATTTGTGTAGATAGGTGTATGCTCCACTCTGAGGAACTTGTGATCCAGTAGAACTGTGTCTTATGTGTCTGTGCACTGGTTCATTGGGTAGTTACTTGGTCACCAAGGGTAGAGGAAAGAATTTCCCTTTACCATCATCTAGTGCATTCCACTGGTGGCCAGTCCCTAGCGTGCCCCGTCCTGTGAACCAGGACCCTAGTGTAGACAAGGAGGGACCAGAAAGTGCCCCAGTCCAGGTTCCCTTATAGAACCTGGCTACTCATTAGACTGTGAGCCCACTGTTGGGTAGGGACTGTCTTTATATGTTGCCAACTTGTACTTCCCAAGCGCTTAGTACAGTGCTCTGCACACAGTAAGTGCTCAATAAATACAATTAATGATGATGATGATTAGGAGGCCTTCCCAGACTGAGCCCCCTCCTTCCTCTCCCTCTTCTCCCCCCTCATCCCCCCACCACCTTACCTCCTTCCCCTCCCCACAGCACCTGTATATGTTTGTACGTATTTATTACTCTATTTTATTTGTACATATTTAGTCTATTTTATTTTGTTAATTTGTTTTGTTGTCTCCCCATTCTAGGCTGTGAGCCCACTGTTGGGTAGGGACCGTCCCTGTGTGTTGCCAACTTGTACTTCCCAAGCGCTTAGTACAGAGCTCTGCATACAGTAAGTGCTCAATAAATATGAATGAATGAACTCAGGTTCACAGTCGTCCGGGTAGCCTCGTGCCAAGTCAATTCATGCCAATTGTTTAGAAACAATAGCCTTGCTATGAGAAAAGATTCAATGATGTATTCTCCAAATGCAAATCATTCCAGGAATTTGCTCAATCTCAGGAAATTTGAGGAAGGTATCGACGACTTAAGTCATTCAGTTAACTCTTTCACAACCAGTCAGGAAAATGCTCGTGTTCAGTGACTCTTTTGGACTTATTCCCTCTTCCCTCTCTGTATTATGTCTGGGGCTTTTTTTTTCCTCCCCCCAGATCAAGAGGTCTTCACTATGTGACTCAGAGCTCTAACAGAGCACCAATCGCCCGGGGTTTGTTATCAAGCGCTCAATCAGTTTCCTTTCCGCCTGCCAATCTGAATTTTATTTCTTCCTTAACAACAACTGTGATTCAATTTGCGATTCCTTCCTCCCTGCCTCGCCGCGGGTCCCCAAGAGGCAAACAGAATTGGGAAAGTTGGAAGTGGCCAAACGTGTTGCTCTCTGACAGGAGCATGAGAGATGAAACCAGCGAAGTCAAGGGCTATTTCTCCCTCTCTGTGGCTTGTGACCTTCCCCTTTGGGAGAGAAAACTTAGAGGACTCCATTGGCGATTTGGAGATTGCTATTGCTGCTGTTTGTTTTGACCCCAGGGGCCCTTGTTGGTTTAAGAACGCCCTGGCCCAATCCAAGTCTCCTAAGGATAAATTTACTACCTCCAGACACACACAGACTCCTGGCATTCTGGCTGGTTCTCCAACTATTCACAGACTAATACCAAGGGGGTAATTTCCAGGGCAGGCACAGCTTCCAATAACAATAAACACTCTGTGCTAAGGTTTTTTGCCTACAGACTTTGAAGATTACTTTGCATTTTCTGTAGGGTCAAGGGGAAGATTTAGAGGGAGAAGTCTTTTATAAGTCCCATAAGCAACACTTCTCTAGCTACTCCCAAACTGGTGACAAGTGTGCTGAGGACTATTTTCAAGCCACCCAAGAGAATCAATCAATTGTCTTTATTGAGCACTTAGTGTGAGCCGAGCACTGTATTAAATGCTTGGAAGAGTACAGCAGAGTTGGTAGACATGTTTCTTGCCCAAGATGAGCTCACAGTCTGAAGGACTTTTAGAAACTGAAGCATCCAGGTTTTGAAGGTTTTGAGTATCCTGGTGGTTCCCAATTAGTTGGGCAGGTCCCCGTTGATCCTCTGCAGGAGGAAGATCCTGAATGGGACATAATGGGTTGTCAGCTCATCCGCACACACTGACTGAGAAGCAGCAGTGTAGCTTCCGAGATTGTTGTGTAACGTTCCCAGAGTGTCCTTCATGTTCTTGGCACTATACGGAACATGCACAGAATCCAGTCCCTATCCTTTAAGAGCTTGCATGTCAAGACCTGCATTCTTGACTTACACTTTGGAGCACAGAATGTAGTCTTTCCCACATGAAAGCACATCCCTGTCCTGGATCTTGTGCTCAGAGTGGGCAGGAGCGTGATTTGAAAAAGAAAAATCCAGTATCATGTTCTTGAAGCCGAGATCATGCCAAAGCCTTCCCTTCCCCCATTGCTGGGGAGCTCAAAAGACAACCGCTGGGGTGGAAATCAAGTTAAGCTCCTAATCAGCTGGACAACAACCATTTGTGTAAGTTTAATGGTCACCTACTTTGGTTATTGAGAATGCTAATGAAAGAGAAAAGGTGAGATGGGAAATCATTTAGATATATAGACAGGCATCCCAGTGGTCATTTTGTATCTTCCTCTAGTCTGTAAGCTCATTGTGGGAAGGGAATAAGTCTGTTATATTGTCCTCTCCCAAGCACTTAGTACAGTGCTCTGCACACAGTAAGTGCTCAATAAATACAGCTGACTGACTTCTGAGAAAGCTGCACTTCTTTCTCTCATAGCACAGAGAAAGAGGCATTGATGCCATTGTCTTCACGACAATAGGGTCCTTTCCTGCAGTTATCAGTAGTTGGAGACAACTCTCAGAGGAAGGAGCCATAATTCACCACTTTGAGCTACTAAAACCACACGGAGACCCTTGTTGCTTTCATGCCACACTTCCCACGGTCTTGTGGTCAAGATGCCCTGTTATTTTTAGTTACAGGGGGTCACTCTGACCTGGTCTCCAAGACACATCAACCCCTCTAGCAATTACAAACGTATTTTTACCCACCTGAAGCACGTACATATGTGATCGATTGTACAGTCAGCGTATTCAGATTAAGTATACTTAAATCTGTTGCATCCCCCCATTAGAATGTAAGCTCCTTGTTGGTGGGAAATGTGAGTATGCTTCTGTTAAACTTTCCCAAAGTGCTTACTACATTTCATTGCACCCAGTGGGTACTGGATAAATATCCATATTACTACTGGCCCTACTGATTCAGGGGAAAATTCAGCACTAACAGTTACATTAGCTTAGTTGGCAAGAGTGGTGGGTAAGAGGACCTCTACCCTTGGGCTCATCTTGTGGGTAAGAAGTGATGTTGAGAAGGAAGATGCCAAAGAGGAGAAGGAATAGCTCAAAGGCTGAAAGGCAGCCTATTAGAGAATGGAACAGATGAGTTGTAATAAGCTAGGGGGGGGTAATTATCAAATTTTAAATAATCCAAAAATAGATCATCCAGTTAAATTTGTTGTCCAATCTTTAATACAATTAACGATTAAACTAAGCACTTAAAGTGCAACAACAGACACATTTCCTGCCCACAACGAGCTTACAGTTTAGAGGAGCAAAGCAATTAAAATCCACGCTGGTTGGGCTGTGAGTAGTACTGATTCCTTTTTGCCTCTTTGTCTCATAGCCTTCTCAGAGTTCTCAGTCCTAAAGAGCAGCAACAAATCTGTTGTCCAATCTCTTTCCAGATTCCAGAAAGAACTGAAAGTGGAACTGCTCATAGACTACAGACAGGTGCCTTAACCTCTTTGTTCTTTAGTTTCCTCAGCTGTAAAATGGATATAGTGAATCCCAGCCGTCCTCCAAATTTCACAAGGAGAGGATTAGGGGAAAATGAAATTCATGATATAAAAGTAATTTGGTAAAAAGTACTCTCTACAGTCAAGGTCTGAAGCAGCATAGCCTAGTGGATAAAGCATGGGCTTGGGAGTCAGGAGGATGTGGGTTTTAATCCTGGCTCTGACACTTGACTGCTGTGTGACCTTGGGCAAAGCACTTAACTTCTCTGAGCTAGTTACCTCATCTGTAAAATGGGGACTTAAGACTGTTAGCCCCATGTGGGACATGGTCATTGTCCATAATTTGCTTGTATCCACCCCAGGGCTCCGTATAATGCTTGGCACATAGTAAGCATGTAGCAAGTACTAAAATTATTATCATTATTGTACTATTATTAATATTAGAAGTAGTAACTATAGTAGTCCTATTAATAATAATAATAGTATTCATTAAATACTTACTATGTGCCAAGTACTGTTCTAAGTGTTGGAGTAAATTCAAGATAAGCAGGTCAGACACAGTCTCTGACCCACACAAGTTCAATCTACATTATTAATAATACAAGCCCAACACATTTGTCAGATAAGAAATTTTGGAAGCACATTCCTCCCATCAGGCTGAGTTTCTCTAAAGAGGCAGAGAAGCAGCGTGGCTTAGTGGAAAGAGCATGGATCTGGGGATCAGAAGACCTAGGTTCTAATCCCAGCTCCTCCAATTGATTGCTGTGTGACCTTGGGTAAGGCACTTAACTTCTCTGGGCCTCAGTTTCTTCAGCTGTAAAATGGGGATTAAATACCTATTCTCCCTCTGACTTAGCCTGTGAGCCCCCTGTAGAACAGGGACTGTGATTCAATTAACTTACACCACCCCGGTGGTTAGAACAGTGTTTGTCCCATAGTAAGCACTTAAACACTATAAAGAAAAGGGGTGAACTGTTAATTCCTGGGCAAGTCATGAAATCTTTTTTCTCCTCTTTCTGTCACGGGCAGATAATAATGCCTGTTAATTAGAATGTATTCATTAAGTTCTTTGGAGAAAGTACTCTATAAATGCAAGGTATTAGTATTACTCATGTAATTGGTGTTAGCAAGTATTATTACTGAACCCAATTTTCCCAGCAGTTAAAGTTACCCCCCTTCTCCCCCGGGTGGGTGTGCTCTGATGCCCAGGAGAAGGGAAAGGAGAAACAACATTAACTCCTTCAGATCACTAAGTGACTGTTTATTTCAGAACAGCAGCAGTAGCAGCATGTGTGTGTATGTCCATCCCCTTCCAGTTTAAAGATGCTATCGATGATGAGGTTTTTATCAGTGTGTGAGCACATAGATAATCCTTTCTACATCAAGTACGTGTAAAACTGCCCTTTATCACCCCATAATGTCTGTCACTGTTTTCAGTCCTCCCTCTTCGGGATGTGATCTTCTCTGCAACGCCGCCAAACACTAGAATAACCCATCTTCGGTTTCTATCGTCCAACTGCCAACAGCTTTGCCACGCCATCTGATGTTTGCTTCTTTGTGTCTTTAAAGCTTTCCCTCTGCCTCTTGTTTATCGCGTTCCCAGTTCAGCTCACCATTCAGTGGCCGTATGGCAATTCTCAGAGTCCTTAGTTAGTGAAGATCTTCAGTAACTGGTCTAAGAGGACTCTGAGTAGGATCTTGCAAGCGGCAGAGAGAAGTGGAAACCCAGGAAGTTCTGCAGCCGTCTCACTTCTTAAAGGCAGTGGTAATGATGGCATCATTAGAGAAGCAGCGTGGCTCGGTGGAAAGAGCCCGGGCTTTGGAGTCAGGGGTCATGGGTTCAAATCCCGGCTCCGGCAATTGTCAGCTGTGTGACTTTGGGCAAGTCACTTCACTTCTCTGGGCCTCAGTTACCTCACCTGTAAAATGGGGATGAAGACTGTGAGCCCCCCGTGGGACAAACCCGATCACCCTGTAACCTCCCCAGCACTTAGAACAGTGCTTTGCACATAGTAAGCACTTAAAAAATGCCATTATTATTATTATTATTATATTGGCAGTTCTGTGGCCCTTTCCGGGTGTGTCGTGTTCAGAAAGAACCTGAGTAATGTCTGAGCACAATATCCCCTTCCTACTTGTAGCAGAGTGGCTCAGTGGAAAGAGCACAGGCTCAGGAGTCAGAGGTCATGGTTCTAATCCCGGCTCTGCCACATGTCTGCTGTGTAACCTTGGGCAAGTCGCTTAATTTTTCTGAGCCTCGGTTACCTCATCTGTCAAATGGGGATGAAGACTGTGAGCCCCACGTAGGACAACCTGATCACATTGTATCCCCCAGCACTTAGAACAGTGCTTTACACATAGTAAGTGCTTAACAAATGCCGTTATTATTATTATCCCAGCAGATAGTTCCTGAAATGTGGGATTAAGACTGTGAACCCCGTGTGGGACAGGGACTGTGTCCAACCCAATTATCTTGTATCTACCCCAGCGCTTAGAACAGTGCCTGGCACATAGTAAGTGCTTAACAAGTACCATTATTATTAAGCTCTTAGTACAATGCTCTGCACACAGAAAGAGCTCAATAAATACGATTGAACGAATGAATTCCTCAGGATGTTGTGGTGGGGATTACTTAAATGTTGGAGTGCTTGTTGCCTTTTCTTCACAGACCACCATCCTCAGTGACGGCAGGTGTGTTAAGATGGTTGAAGGGCTCTTATCCCTGTTCACTAGTGACGAGAGTGAGAGCCATCCATATTCATGCATGCACAGCTGCGACGAATGCTCGCTGAACTCTTCTCTGCTGAGGACAGAAAAAGATAAGGCTCATGCCTGACAAAGGATGGGATGGCAAGGCTGAAGAGATACAAGACTACACACTTGGAAATCAAGCCAAGGATTTCTATGCAAACCATGTATCCCCAGGGTATGCTGAATCACTCTAAGGGGACTCTCCTCTCTAGAACCTAATGTAGCCCTTACTTTTCCGAGGCAATACTACTAATGGTAAGATCCTATCCATATGGTGAATGTGCCTGATCAAACTGATAGCACTCTGCTGCCCTCTCTGTAGCGAAGGATAGGTCTTTGAAGCTGAAATGGGTTCATCCCACATAAAACCTGTCTCTCTATCAAGCCTGCTTCTTGAAATAATTGTGGTGTTTGATAATCAGGTTGGATATGGTCCCTGTCCCTCATGGGGCTCACAATCTAAGGAGGAGGGAGATGGCAGATGAGGAAACTGAGGTATGGAGAAGTTAAGTGACTTGCCTAAAGTCACATAGCAAGCATTAGCATAGCTGGGATTAGAACCCAGGTCCTGAGTTGTGAAACCTTTGCTGAGAAGGGTAACTTTCCTTCTAATTGCTGTTGTTAAACCAGATTGGTGTGCTGCAGTGATCTCTCAGCAGTCAGCGACTGCTGCTACTGCTACTAAAAGTACTATTTCTTTTTATGGTATTAAGTGCTTACAATGTGCCAAGTACCATATTAAGGGCTAGGGTAGATACAAAATCATCAAGTTGGACATAGTCCCTGTCCCACATGGGGCTTAGTCTTAATCCCCATTTTCCAGCTGAGGTAACTGAGGCACAAAAAAGTGAAGTGACTTACCCAAGATTACACAGCAGACAAGTGGCAGAGCTGGGATTAGAACCCAGGTCCTCTGACTCCCAGTCTCATGTTCTTTCCACTAGGCCATGCTGCTTTGACTGCTTCTGCTGTTAATACTATTAATAACAATGATAATAACAATAATAATGGCATTTATTAAGTGCTTACTATATGCAAAGCATTGTTCTAAGTGCTGGGGAGGTTACAGGGTGATCAGGTTGTCCCTGGGGGGCTCACAGTCTTAATCCCCATTTTACAGATGAGGTAGCTGAGGCACAGAGAAGTGAAGTGACTTGCCCAAAGTCACTCAGCTGACAACTGGCAGAGCCGGGATTTGAACCCATGACCTCTGACTCCAAAGCCCAGGCTCTTTCCACTGAGCCACGCTGCTTCTCTAATCTCTATGATGATAATCAGAACTGTGCCATTTGTGAAGTGCTGCCTATGAGCTAAGCACTGGGGTAATAATAATAATAATAATAATGATGATGGCATTTATTAAGTGCTTACTATGTGCAAAGCACTGTTCTAAGCACTGGGGGGATACAAGGTGATCAGGTTGTCCCACGTGGGGCTCACAGTCATAATCCCCATTTACAGATGAGGGAACTGAGGCTCAGAAGTTAAGTGATTTGCCCATGGTCACACAGCAGACATGCGGCGGAGTCGGGATTCAAACCCATGACCTCTGACTCCAAAGCTACATTACAATCACATCAGACCCAGTGCCTGCCCCGCCTGGGGCTCACGGTCTAAATTTCCAGGGCCCCAGTTTGTCGATGGCATTAAGTGCATTCCCAAGGTCGGGGAACAAAGATCTAGAGGTCTTGGCATTGCTCTCTGCACTTTTTCTGTTACTGTCACTCTGCAATGAGCATATGCCTACTGGGTTGCACATTAGTCTAAGATTGCATCGTGTTTCGGTTAGCATTCAAATTAACTACTACTTATCTGTCCAGGAGGCTTCTAGCTAGAAATCTACAGTGGAGAGCAGTATGACTTCCTGGGAATTTCCACAGCCGGCTCTCTCTGTCTTCCTGAAGATGGTGATGATGGTGGTATCTCTGAAATCTTGGCTCATTTCTTCCAGGTTGCCTCTATTGAGGAAAAGCTCAGCAGGTATCCTCTCCTTGTTTGTAGATTTCTGCAGAAATACCATCGGAAGAGCATTCTTCCCTTCAAGGCCCTGCTGAGAGCTCACCTCCTCCAGGAGGCCTTCCCAGACTGAGCCCCTTCCTTCCTCTCCCCCTCGTCCTCCTCTCCATCCCCCATCTTACCTCCTTCCCTTCCCCACAGCACCTGTATATATGTATATATGTTTGTACATATTTATTACTCTATTTATTTATTTTACTTGTACATATCTATTCTATTTATTTTATTTTGTTAGTATGTTTGGTTTTGTTCTCTGTCTCCCCCTTTTAGACTGTGAGCCCACTGTTGGGTAGGGACTGTCTCTATATGTTGCCAATTTGTACTTCCCAAGCGCTTAGTACAGTGCTCTGCACATAGGAAGTGCTCAATAAATATGATTGATTGATTGGAAAGAAAACAGTCCTTGGAGTCAGAGGACCTGAGTTCTAATCCCAGCTCTGTCACTTATCTGCTGGGTGACTGTAACCTGACTTCTCTGTGCCTGTTTCCTCATCTGTAAAGTGGGAATTTAATAGCTCTTCTCCCACCTTCTTAGATGGTCCACCCCATGTGGGATGGGGACTGTGTGTCCCACCTGAGTATCTTGTATCTAGTACAGTGCTTGGTACATAGTAAGTGCTTAACAAATGCCACTATTATTATTATCAGTAGTAGTAATATTAGATCTGGGTGCTTTTCCATTTCTCATGGCTTGGATTGTGGAAGTGCTTTCCTCTAAAGTTTCCAAAGCCCAAGCGATGGCTAGATTGTGAACCACCGTGGACTCAGCCAGACAGGCAAGAAGGCAGCTTTCCCTCCACTTCATCAAGCTGTGAAGAGAAGATTAGCTTCCCTTGTAGCCTTGTATTCAAGATTATCTTGTATCTACACCAGTGCTCCCTTCAGAACAGTCAATCACATTTATTGAGCACATACTCTGTTGCAAAGCGCTGTACTAAGTGCTTGAGAGGGTACAATATAACAGACGTAGTCCCTGCTCACAACAAGCTTACAGTTTAGAGACGAGTTTACAATCTAAAACAGTCAGTTGTTTCTGAGCGTTTACTGGGTGCAGAGCATGGTATTAAGCGCTTGAGAGAGTTCGATACAATAATAAATGGACACATTCCCTGCCTACAAAAAGTTTATAGTCTAGAGGGGGAATGATAACCTTCTATTCCTGAATATCTCCTTTGGGAGTCTGCCCCTTCCCAGCTGAAAAGGAATGAATCTAAAAGTAGCACTTACTGGGAATTGTTTTACAAGAGCGAGGGTTAAAACTCTAGCCGACAGTGATGTATGGAACAGTCAGCGGCCCCCATCAACCCAGAGAGGACTACTCTCAGGAAAAAAATTCCCCAAATCACGTGTCCTAATGATCCAAATGGTTTTAATTTACTAAAAAGGGCCCGGCAACTGATCGTTCTCATCGTTTTCACATGGACCAGCTGAAAGTCATTCTTGTGCTGTTTGTTTTGGGCCGCTCCCTGTAGGCCTCTCCCTGTATGAGACCCACCTCTTGCTCCTCGTTGTGTGAGGTTCTCTAACAACGGCTCACGATGTGTGGCTCATTTTACGCAGTTCATTCTGTGCAGTTCACTAAGGGTGGATCTCCGAGGCTCACTGTGCACAGCTCTTTAGGCCTGATTCACTGGACGCAGCTCATCGTGAAAAGTCCACTGGAAATCATCCACTGTTTGTGGCGGGGGGGGTGTCACTGTGAGCTTTATTGTACATACCTCACTGGGGGTTTCTGATTGCAGTTCACTCGCTGTGCAAGTCTTACTGGGGATTTCTGTGTGCAGTTTCCAGTACATAGCTCACTGTTTGAGCTTTTTTTGTGTGCAGTTCACTGTGCCTGACTCTCTGGGGGTGTCTGTGTGCAGTTTGCTTTCCGTGCGTGGCTCCTTGGGATTTCTGTGAACGGATTGCTGTGCACAGCTCATTGGTCGGGAGTTTCCGTGTGCAGTTCGCTTTGCCTGACTCTGTGTGTGTGTGTGTGTGTGTGTGTGTGTGTGTGTGTGTGCGTGCGTGCGTGTGTGTGGACCCTTGCAGGTGGTCCTTTTTCCCTTGAGAAACTGAGACCCTAGATAAGCCTCTGTGTGACCTGGTTGACAGCTGCTCTTTTGTATCTTGGAGACTCTGACCTACTCCTGTCCACCTAGACTCCATCCTGCCCTGGAGGTCTCTATGGAGCAGCAGGGTGGGAGAGACGCGGCTGGAACCAGAAAAGCCCGAAACTCTAGTTGTCAATCTAGCTGCGATGAGAGCGGCAGTGGCGATGCTCAGCTTTGAAACCATCACCCACAACTACAGGACATGGGCCTTTACATTTTTACTTGTAACACTAATAATGGTATTTGTTAAGCTCTTACTATGTGCCAAGCACTGGTCTAAGTGCTGGGCAGAGACAAGGTAATCAGGTTGTCCCACGAGGGGCTCACAGTCTTAATCCCCATTTTACGAATGAGGTAACCGAGGCACAGAGAAGTGAGTTGCCCAAGGTCACACAGCTGACAAGTGGCAGAGCTGGGATAAGAACCCAAGACCTCTGACTCCCAAGCCTGGGCTCTTTGTAGAAAGACAGCATGGTGTAGTGAATAGACCACGGGCCTGGGAGTCTGAGGGGCGTGGGTTCTAATCCCGGCTCCGTCACTTGTGTGCTGTGTGACCTTGAACAAGTCACTTCACTTCTCTGGGCCTCAGTTACCTCATTTGTAAAATGGGGATTGAGACTGTAAGCTCCACATGGGGCAGGGACTGTGTCCAACTCGATTTGCTTGCATCCTCCCCAGTACTTAGTACAGTGCCTGGCACATAGTAAGCGCTTAACAAATGCTGTTATTATTAGCTTCCAAGACTTAATCTCATGTAGGTTTGGGTCCAAGAAGGGCATTTCCGGGAAAAATTACTGTGAGAAAACTGACTATCCTCAGCCTGGTTGATCAGTCATATTTATTGAGCACTTATTGTGTGCAGAACACTGTACTAAACGCTTGGGAGAGTGCAACAGAGTTAGTAGACATGTCCCCTGCCTGCAAGGAGCTTGCAGCCTAGAATGGGAGACCGGCATTAATATAAATAAATGATGAATATGTACGTAAATGCTGTGGGGCTGAGGGTGGGGTGAGCAAATCCAAGTACAAGGGTGATGCAGAAGGGAGTGAGAGAAGAGGAAATGGGGGCCGATAAGCCAGCCTAGAAAACACTCAGCTCGCTTTGGGCAGGGAACGTGTCTACCAACCCTGTGATATTGTACTCTCCCAAGTGCTTAGTATAGTGCTCTGCACACAGTAAGTGCTCAATAAATATGATTGATTGATACTCATTTAAATTCTGGGACAAAAAACGTTCTGTGACTCCAGGCTTCTCAGAGCAACCATTTCAGCATCTCAAGACTGCCAAAGCCAATGATGGCGATCACTGCCGCGTTCAAGACCATATGACCCCTTTTCTCTGTCAAAGGAGGCGAGGGTACGTTCATAGGAAGAGATCCCCTGCCCTGGGTAATCCCACTCTGGGACAGATAGTTGTGAGATATTGTGAGGAAGTTGTTCGGACCCTTCATTTTCAATGTAAACTGAATTTTATCCACATTTCCTGGCTTTGACAAGTATCATTCACTATTATTCTGGTCATTCACGAGAGGTGAAGGCGAGATCGGACTCTTGATTTATAGCATCCTGGAAATATCCGCCACCCCATAGATGTTGTCTTTGAGTAAGTATGGTGTGCCTGACGCCTACCCCATTGTTTGTTTTGGGAAAGAGCCTGGTATTGGCAGGGAGTGGGGAAGGGGAGGAGTCCAGCCTTGCTCTCTAATGTTCTGTCGATTTATCCAAAAACATGAGTGTCCTAGGACAATTTCATAAAATCCGAGAAGGAATTGGCCCTCTGCACCATTCTCTTTGCCGCCTCTTCCATTTTTCTAAACTTGTCAAAATCATAACACAAACAGGAAGAGATTTGTGTCAGATGTTAATGCTAATTTTGTGGGTAACCGCAACTTCACTTGTTTACCAGACGTGCCCAATTTAAACAGTTCCTGACACTCTGAGGAAAGGAGAGTGGATCTTCCCAGGCCTCCAGATTGTGACTGTTAGGTTTAGGAACAACCTCTATGGGGCCATGAAGATGCTTTGATTGCCTGTATTTTCAAGTGGAAAAAGAGGTTCAGCTGTTTGTTTAAGTAGGGGACATGTTTCTGTCCGACCGTTGAAGCAGATGCAGTATTGGACAGCCAAAGGCCAGTATCCAGGTTAAGTCCCCTCTCTGTTCATTTTTCTTTTGCCTTGCCATGTTCTTACATAGATTCAGAAAACCAGTTCATAGTAATCATGCAACTGCAGCTGCAGATAAAGGGGATCCAGGTTTTTCCTTATTTATTGTTAGATTGCTATTGTCATCATGGTGATTATTGCTATTTGCTTACTGGGCACCGTAGTAAGAAAGCACTGGAGAAGATACAAGACAAGAGGTAGAATAAAGTCCCATCCAACAATCTATGTGAGGAGGAAAGACATATAGAAATAAATTGCAAACCACAATAGGGGACAGAGCACAGGCCTGGGAATCAAAAGAACTGGGTTCTAATCCCAGCTTCACTGCTTGTCTGCTCTGTGACCTTGGACAAGTCACTTCTCTGTGCCTCGGTTACCTCATCTATAAAATGGGGATTAAGACTGTGAGTTTCGTGGGGGACAGGGACTGTGCCCAACCCAAAGCAGCGTGGCTCAGTGGAAAGAGCCCGGTCTTGGGAGTCAGAGATCATGGGTTCTAATCCCGGCTCCGCCACATGTCTGCTGTGTGACCTTGGCCAAGTCACTTTACTTCTCTGAGCCGCAGTTCCCTCATCTGTAAAATGGGGATGAAGACTGTGAGCCCCACGTGGGAGAACCTGATCACCTTGTATCCCCCCCCAGCGCTTAGAGCAGTGCTTTGTACATAGTAAGCGCTTAACAAATGCCATCATTATTATTATCTTGATCTACCCCAGGATTTAGTAAAAATGCCTGGCACATAGTAACTGCTTCACAAATGCCATTTAAAAAATACAAAGAATAATCATCATAATGATATCTGTGAAGTGCTTACTATGTGCCAAACACTGTATTAATCAATCAATCAGCCATATTTATTGAGCGCTTACTGTGTGCAGAGCACTGTACTAAGTGCTTGGGAAGTACAAGTCGGCAACACATAGAGACAGTCCCTACATAATCAAGTCAGACTCCGTCTGTCCAAAATGGGCCTTACAGTCTTAATCTCCATTTTATAGATGAGGAAAATGAGGCACAGAGAAGTCGAGTATTTTACACAAAGTCACATAGCAGGCAGAGCCTGGAATTAGATCTTTCCACTTGGCCATGCTGATTCCCAAACAGAGTTTCACAAGAGCCGAGGGAAGATTAAACAATCCAAAGTAACACCATTTGATGTCAATTCAGCAGTGAGATTTATAAAATGGCCTGTTACAGTCAGTAAAGAAACCAGGAACAACAAATCCAACATCAAGTGATATTGTAGATTCAGCATGTGTTTAGAGCTCTCACTAAACGTGACATTTTGGACTAAACTTTGGAGCCCAAATCAAAGAGGAAAGAAGCTCTAACTGTATAGTCAAGTGTTTGGATTGTCAGTCAGTTGGCCAATCAGTTTATCCATCCCACTGGTCGATTAGTCGATCAGCCACTCAGTCCATCAGTCAATCAATCAATCTGACAGTCATTTCCTCATGAATAGGGAGCCTAGCTTATTGGATCCTGAGCAGCACTGTACTGAGTGCTTGGGAGAGTTTGAAACAGTTGGTAGACACATTCCCTCCCCACAAGAAGCTTGCAGTCTAAAGGCGGAGAGCCTTCCCAGGAAAACCATGACCCTGACATCCCTTTTAACCTGCCAAAGATCAACCTACAGGATCCTTCGCTCACCTTCCTTAGTGACAGAAGAGATCACCACTCTTATGATTTACCTGGCTAGTCAACACAGCGTAAGTCTCCCAGTTGGGTTGAGTATGAGTAATCAATCAGTTAATGGTACTTATTGAGCCCTTACTATGTGCGGAGCACTGTTCCAAAGGGTGGGGAGAGTACAATGCAGCAGAATTAGCATTCATTTATTCAGTAGCATTTGTTGAGCACTTACTGTGTGCAGAGCACTGTACTAAGCACTTGGAAAGTACAAGTCGGCAACATATAGAGATGGTCCCTACCCAACAATGGGCTTACAGTCTAGAAGGGGGAGACAGACAACAAAACTAAACATGTGGACAGGTGTCAAGTCATCAGAAGAAATAGAAATAAAGCTAGATGCACATCATTAACAAAATAAATAGAATAGTAAATATGTACAAGTAAAATAAATAGAGTAATAAATCTGTACAAACATATATACAGGTGCTGTGGGGAGGGGAAGGAGGTACAGTGAAGGGGATGGGGAGGAGGAGAGGAAACAGCAGACGTGTTCCCTGCCTGGCACTGAGTAGTCTACAGCGTAGGGAAGAGGTGCTAGGAAAGACAGAGTTGGAGTTGCAGCCTTTAGATAGCATTAAAAGTTTGCACTCAGACTTTGGTAGCAAACTGAAGAGAGCAGGTGTGTGTGTGTGTGTATGTGTTTTTTTTTAGTTAGGGTAAAGTGGATGCTAAAATCTACATAAACACATGTTTGTGGGGGATGTAGTTAGCCTTGTTTTTTTGAGCCTGTAGATCTCCCACCTCACAGCTGTTTACCTCAGTGGAGAGAATGCTGGAGCTAAAAACTGGGAGAACCCACCCTTGAACCGTTCTCTAGACTGTGAGCTCATCTCTAGGCTGTCAGCTCGTTATGGGCAGGGACTGTGTCTGTTGTTGTAGTGTACTCTCCCAAGCACTTAGTACAGTGCTTTGCACACAGTAAGCTCTCAATAAATATGTCTGAACGAGTTGAATGAATGAATCTAATGGGATACCAGGAAAATCTAAATGGACTCGTGTCCAAATGGGCTGGCCTGGCTCACCCGGCCCTCTGAATGGGTCCCTATTCATTTAGAGATCAAAGAAACAAAGATTGCTCGGGGGAAGTTCCAAGACTGGCAAGAAAGAAATTGAAGAATTTCCCTTCCCCTTTCCCCTAACTCCCTCCCATCCTGCTACATTTAAGTAGGAATATCAGAATTATGCAGTAATGAACTCAGAACCAATGCAGTGGAGCCCGATCATCATCATCATAATGGTGCTTATTAAGCACTTACTATGTGCATAGCACTGCTCTAAGCGCTGGGGAGGTTACAGGTGATCAGGTTGTCCCATGGGGGGCTCACAGTCTTAATCCCCATTTTACAGATGAGGTAACTGAGGAACAGCGAAGTTAAGTGACTTGCCCAAAATCACACAGCTGACAATTGGTGGAGCTGGGATTTGAACCCATGACCTCTGACTCCAAAGCCCGCGCTCTTTCCACTGAGCCATACACCCACCCTAGGTCTTTTTATTTTTTTAAATACCTTTGCCCAGAGGACCTCTCTATGTGGCTTGCCAAAGCTAAGAAAGGGCCCACCATCCAGTAGTCATTTGGTAGAGAAATCAGCGAAATGACTTGCCATCGTTAGATAGGAATGTGAATGGATCAGCGAGCCCTAACATGCACTGAGGTCAGCCCTAGAGCCAGAAAGGCCAAGATGTTTTAGCATCAGAATTTTTTCACCAGTTCCCATGGCATACTGGGATCTAATAGTAACTGGGGTATTTTTTAAGTGCTCTTTGTGCCAAGTACTGTACTTTGGCCTAGTGCTTAGAACAGTGCTTTGCACATAGTAAGCGCTTAATAAATGCCATTATTATTATTATTAGAGCACAGGCCTGGGAATCAGAAGGACCTGGATCCTAATCCAGGCTCTGTCACGTGTCTGCTGTGTGACCTTCGGCAGGTCACTGACCTTCTCTGGGCTTCAGTTACCTCATCTGGAAAATGGGGATTAAGATTGTGAGCCCTAGGTGAGAAAGGGACTGTATCCAACCCAATTACCTTGTGTCTACCCCAGTGCTTAGTATAATGCCTGGCACATAGTAAGTGCTTAAAAGTACCACAGTATAATATAAGCAGATTGAATGTAGTCTCTGTCCCATATGGGGCTCATAGTATGAGAGAGACAGATAACTTTTTCCCATTTTTACATGAGGAAACCAAGGCACAGAGTAGTCAGGTGACCTGCCCAGTGGTGGAAGCAGAATTTTAGAACCCAGATTTCATGGCTCCCCATTTCAATGCCCTATCCATTAGGCCATGCCGCTGGCAGAGCCTGGCGGTTGAATTTAGTGTTTGACGGTGAATCGGAATAGACGGACCACCAGGATAATGTAGCAACGGAGTGTTTACAGTTCTGTCAAAAGAGATGGCATGCTCAATTCCTCTCTATGCCAAATGATGAAAAGGGATAAATTCTACCAGCATTAAATTATCCTGTGGATAAAGACTAAAACATTAGCATCAGCACATTCCTAATCCCCTTTCCAAGCCCCTTCCCTGCCCACTAAAAGATTGGCTAATTGTATTTTAAATTGCACATTTCTTCATTTCTTTGTGCTTTCAAAGCACAAATCCTGGCTGGTGGAAAAAGTAAAAGGAAAAAAAAAAAAAGAAAAAACCATGGTTCAGCCTCAGTTGTTCAAGTCTGTCAGAGTTTCCATCCTAAAACCCATAAAACTCACTTACTGAAACAGTTACTTTAGAGGTGGAAACTTGGAGATGGAATTTCGCAGATTCTTGGCTAGGCACAATTTGGGTTTTTATGAAGTTTAAATTGAGTTTAAATTAGTAGAGGTTCCTAACAGACTGAGGACCTCAGAGGGAAAAGACTTTATGAAGGTTGATGTTTTTTCATCGGTGCTTAGGACCTGGTCAGGTGAAACGGGGAATCTTCCACCCACTTTGGACTCTCCAAGGCTCTCATACCCAAAGAAAGCCTTCCTGCCATTCTCCACATGGATCAGGAGAACAGCTCTCCGGATAAATTGGCTTTTGGGGTTTGAAGAGGTTTAGTAGGGTAGTAGGTTGGGGGAATTAGAGGGGAGGTGGCAGATAATGGGATTTTCAAGCACGTAGAGGGGAATCAACTGGACAAA
This sequence comes from Tachyglossus aculeatus, assembly GCF_015852505.1. Classification (NCBI taxonomy): domain Eukaryota; kingdom Metazoa; phylum Chordata; class Mammalia; order Monotremata; family Tachyglossidae; genus Tachyglossus; species Tachyglossus aculeatus. The sequence continues at coordinate 12,163,692 of NC_052083.1, read as the reverse complement.
GGCAGCAAATGTGGTCAGGCTACCATGTTCGTGGAATTTTTGATTTACTGTTGAGAAGTGGTTAGTGAGAGCTTATGCTTTGTTTTTATGGTATTTGTTAAGCGCTTAATACATGCCAGGCATTGTACTAAGCACAGGGGCAGATACAAGATAATCAGGTTGGACACCTCCTCTGTCCCATACTCATGTTAGGAATTGGGGTATTTTCAGGGTTTCAAATAAGTTGACTTCAGTTGAAAGATGACCATGCTCCCTATGGAATCATATTCACAGATGTGAGTGTTACAGTGAGCATCTCTTGCACATTTGCACACTGTATACATGAAAATACAGTTGTGCACCATTTCTGGCCCCTTGCTATTTGGGTGTGTGAAACTCAGACACCAATGGCTTAAAGGGGAATGGTATGTTCTACTGCCAGCAGGATTTATTTGCTCTTGAGTTATTTTTGTAATAGTGGGCTTGGTTTGCACTGAGTCATATTCTCTCTCTCTTTCTCTCTCTCTCTCTCTCTCTTTCCCCTCCAGCACTCATTGTGAGATATAATAATAATAATGGTATTTGTTAAGCGCTTACTTTGTGCCAAGCATTGTTCTAAGCACTGGTGAGGAAGATAAGTCCCATCTGAGAGCACCGAACAGAATATCCCTGACTATAAAAGAAATGTAAATATTTTTGCCAGTGACCATGCCACTTCTCTGGACCATGAGGTTTGGTCAGAGTTGTGATTTCTGTCATGTTCACAGGGCAATTGGATTAAACTGTACAGTGAATATAATTGAAACACACCCATCCATCCTTAAATTTCAGCTGGAAGTGAGAGCATACTTTGCTGAGCAAAACCAATCAGTGTTTATGAAAGACTTTGAGTTGTGTGAAAAATATTTATTCTGCAAAGAGAAGGCAATATCATTAAGCTGATAAATTTCAGTAGTATTTTACATAGCTCCTTTAAAAGTGACTTTCCTTCTTCAGGAATTGCTTTATTTTAACATTTTCTCTTTAAAGTGAGAGATCACTTTCAGGGCAGCAAACCCCTGTAACATTCCAGTTTGTATACTGGGGTTGCTTTTGAAAAATCCGTAAACTTTAAACACCTTGATTGCCTCATAGAAAATACTAAAGAACCTATTTTCCCACTCAGGCTGAAATCATTTTCCTCAAATAAAAAAAACAAATAAACTTTGGATATAGAACAAGCAGAGCTAAATTTGAGTCTAGAAGATAATACTGAATAGAGAGAGTCATGAGGGAAAATACTTTTTAAATACTATAATACCAAATTGATCACTTTCTTTGGAGCTAAGGGATAGACAAGTGGTGAATGGGGAACACTAAAAGTAATGGGCAAATGAGAAATTTCATGCCAAGCTGATGTTTAAATGGACCTTTTCTAATTGGGACGAATGAGTCTCTCAGACTTTACACTTTAAGACAAATCAATGTAGAGTAGGTGTAACGTGCTTTAGCCTTTGGAATGACTGATGTGAGAATTCCAATAAATCATTCCAATTTCTGAGCACGCTCCATCGGGACCTCTCCCCATCTTGGCAGAAACTAGGATTTTCTCAACTTTGTGGAATATGACATGGCTTCGTTCCATCCTTCCCAGTTATTCCTGTAGTCTTAGAAATGCGCAGGAAGGACAAAATGGCCCGAGCTGTTTCAAGAGCTCATTTGAATTGTTGCAGTGAGAATTGTAGCTAAAAGCAGGTTGCAACATGCCACATGGAAAGGTATTTAGTACTGTAGCTTAAGGCGAACATCTTCCTCCGAACTCATTTACACAGAGTCACACAGTTTATAGGACGTTTTGGGTGGAAGACACACCCAGGACAGACCCGGGACTTTGCTCCCTTAATGTTGTTCCTTTCGGGACTAATGGGTTGGTTTCAGCCCGTCTGAAGTTGCTCCATCCCCTCTCCTCTCTGCCATGCCACTTCAGAGTGAGGATGAGGACTGGGCGACTATTTCCGACGGAAGGTGAAATGGAGGCACTCTTGCCAACTTGTTGCCAATTTGTACTTCCCAAGCGCTTAGTACAGTGCTCTGCACATAGTAAGCACTCAATAAATACGATTGATTGATTGCCTCATGTCTGGTATCCGCAGGCTTGGGTTTCCCCGGGTTCTGTTTCACGGTACAAATTTTTTTATTTAGGACTGGATGGGAGAAGATGTCCAGAAAGGCATTGGATTGAGATGGCAGGAGGTGATGAGACGCCAGTTGAGGTGGGACTCATCACAAGGGGCCTCTGGGGCTCCATGTAAAAATGGACTTGGGAGTCAGGAGACCTAAATTCGATTCCCAGCTCTGCCACTTGCCTTCTGTAAATCCTTAACTTCTCTGTGCCTTCATCTGTAAAATGGAAATTAAATCCTTTGTCTAATTCCCCCTTAAATTGTGAGCCCCATGTGGGATAGAGACTTTGTCCAATCTCCTCACACTGTACCTTCCCCAGTGCATACATAATACAGTGCTAAGCACATAGTAAGCACTTAGCAAAAGCTGTTATTAATATTACTACTGTTAACAACTCAAAAATGAGATCATCCAGTTATCCTGAGCGCCATTTGGAGAAGCAGCGTGGCTCAGTGGAAAGAGCCCGGGCTTTGGAGTCAGAGGTCAGGGGTTCAAATCCCAGCTCTGCCAATTGTCAGCTGTGTGACTTTGGGCAAGTCACTTGACTTCTCTGTGCCTCAGTTACCTCATCTGTCAAATGGGGATGAAGACTGTGAGCCCCCCATGGGACACCCTGATTACCTTGTAACCTCCCCAGCGCTTAGAACAGTGCTTTGCATATAGCTAGTACTTAATAAATGCCATCATCATTATTATTATTTAAGAAAGATCTGCCATAGAAAACTAATGTATATATTTTACCGTGATTAACTTACCTCATAAGCATTATTGAATTTTCTCTGTACCATTGCACTTTCATTTTTAAAATATCTAAAATTTCAAGCAACTTTAACAGTAAAATTTAACAGTAGGGTTGAAACATTTTTACTTTTGTCCTGGGATATCCCAGGGTAATTCCCCAAAGAAGCTTTTGTTTCTGAAACCATTTATAGCGCAAGTACATATTCGAGATGAATGCAGTAAGAATCTCTGACAATGTCATATTTATTGGGCACAAACTGTGTACAGCGCTCTGTACTAAGTACTTGGGAGAGTATAACAGTGTAACAGAGTTGGTAGATGTGTTCCCTGCCCACCACAAGCTTACAGTCTAGAGGAGGGGACAGACATTAGTATAAATGAATAAATCACAGATATGTAGGTAAGTGCTGTGGAGCTGAGGGTGGGGTGAATAAAGGGTGCAAAATTAAGTGCAAAGGTGACACAGAAGGGAGTGCAAGAAGAGGAAATAAGGGCCTAGTTGGGGAAGAGCTCCTGAAAGAGATGTACTTTAAATAATAATGTGCTTCCCCTGGTTCTGCCCAGAAAGAACAGGCAGTAGTGGCTAAAGGCAAGGAAAAAATATAATAATAATATAATAATGGCATTTATTAAGCACTTACTATGTGCAATATAATATGAACAAACAGAGGTGGGTGAGATCATATCAGTCCTGAATTGTTTGGCTTCCCAGTGAATGTATATACCCATACAACCTCAATGACCATGTATTGCTGTTATGGCTAAAAAGATGAACAAATATCACAGTTGTTATTATTGTCACTATTATTTTTATATGGCATTTGTTAAGTGCTTATGACATGACAGGCACTGGGGTAGATAAAAGATAATTAGGTTGGACACAGTCCATGTCCCGCATGGGGCTCAGAGTCTTAATTCCCATTTTATATGAGGAATCGAGGCACAGAGATTAACAATAATAATAATAATGATGATGGTATTTATTAAGCGCTTACTATGTGCAAAGCACTGTTCTAAGTGCTGGGGTGGATACAAGGTGATCAGGTTGTCCCACGTGGGGCTCACAGTCTTAATCCCCATTTTACAGATGAGGTAACTTAGGCTCAGAGAAGTGAAGTGACTTACCCAAAGTCACACAGCTGACAAGTGGCAGAGCTGAGATTAGAACCCATGACCTCTGACTCCCAAGCCTGGGCTCTTTCCACAGAGCCACGCTGAGCCCAGGACCTCTGATTCTCAGGTCGATGCGCTTTCCACTAGGCTGCAGTTTCCCCATTATTACTTTTATGTGACTGCTCCCTTCCACATTAAATCAGTCAATCAATGGTATTTATGGAGCAGTTACTGTGTGCAGAGTACTGTACTAAGTGCTTGAGAGAGTATAATATAACAGAGTTGTTAGACATGTCCCACGAAGAGTTTACAGTCTAGCACTCACACTGAACGCACCTCAGGATGGTTCCTTAATGTACTAATGGATTTGACCCATACCGGGCCTGTCTCTATTTTCAAGCCTGCTTTAGCTTCCCTATCTCCACGAACCATCAATCAAGGAGAACCACTTGTCTCCCTCTTATTGATAGACTATGTATCAATAATATAATGTTATTATTGTTATTATTATTACTGCCTGCTAGGCTGATCTGCCTGTTTCAAGGGTCTTCCAACAGAGCACTGCTGTCATGTGGTTTGAGATTGTAAGAATAATAATGATAATTGTGATATTTATCAATTTGCTTACTATGTGCCAGCCGCTGTACTAAGCGTGGGGTGGATACAAGCAAATCAGGATGTCCCTATCCCACGTGGGCGCTCAGTCTCAATCCCCATTTTCCAGATGAGGTCACTGAGGCCCAGAGAAGGAAGTGATTTGCCCAAGGTCACATAGCAGACAAGCGGAGGAGGCGGGATTGGAACCCAAGATGATGTCTTTAAATCATTTATTCTGTCATCCGGTCTTCCATGTCCCCACCTTTCAGTGAACTATGCAGCAGCTGCGTGGGGGTTCTTCCCTCTTTCATTGTCCTCACCTGCCCCACACAGCAAAGCATCTGTGTTGCTGTGAGCATTCCTTCAACACTGGTGAACAGACCACATTCCAGGATCTTGTTGTTGGTAATCTTGCCTGGCTGTTTGATGTTGTGATGCTGGTGAAATGCCCAAGATGGATGTGTCTTTAGTTCCGGATCCAGGACTCACACCCATCTAAAAGGGCATCGTAGTGGAGTTGGAAAGAGTAAGGATAGGAATTTGGGTGAAGTTAATTTAAGCAAGTGAGGGTAAATCCATTTGTAAACGGATGTTCGCCTTCATGTCCTAGAATCTGTCTTCTCAGTCCCAATCTAAAGTGGCTGACGTTTCAAAAAAAGCACTTGCGGTGTAAAAGGAAAAATTATGGCACCCATATTTTATTGGTGAGCTTTCCTTTGTCCAGAAAACAAAAGAAAATAATGGTCCGTTCTTTCCAGGTATATTAATAGATATGAACATCAGCGTCTCAGATGATAGGTATTAGCCATGACATCGGAGGAGATTTTCATTAACACCATGCCTTTGGAAGTTATCTCTGACTCCCTGTGCTTTGGTTTGTAAGATTTTTAATGTGCATGATTGCCCTTGGATTTCCATCAGGGAAAATGCCTTTAGAAATGTTTGCTATCTCTCATCCAAGGACACACTGTCAGTCAATCAGTGGTATTCATTCATTCAATTGTATATATTAAGTGCTTACTGTGTGCAGAGCACTGTACCAAGCTCTTGGACAGTACAATTTATTGAGGGCTGAGTGTGTGAAGAACACTGTACTAAGGATTTGGTAGAATAGAGTTGATAGACATGATTCCTGCCCTCAAGGAGCATACACTCTAGTGGGGGAGATGGACATTAAATTATGGATAGGGGAACTGTCAGAGTCTAAGGATAGGGACATAAATTCTGTGGGACTGGAGTAGGGAGAGAATCAAAGAGAATCCAGACCCAAGCACATAGGTGATGCAGAAGGAAGGGTGAATAGTTGGGGAAATGAAGAGTTATTCGGAGAAGGCCTCTTGGAGGAGGTGTAATTTTAGTAGGACTTTGAAAATGGGGAGAATAGTGATCTGGCAGATATAAAGGGGGACGGAGTTCCAGGCTAGAGGGAAGACATGAATAAGGGGTGGTTAGGGAGACAGAGGAGATCAAAGGGCAGTGAGCAGGAGGGAAGTGTTGGGGCTGGGTTAGAGTGGGAGATCAGCAAAATTAGGAAGGGGAGAGCTGATTGAATGCCTTAAATCAATCAATCAATCAATCGTATTTATTGAGCACTTACTGTGTGCAGAGCACTGTACTAAGCGCTTGGGAAGTACAAGTTGGCAACATATAGAGACAGTCCCTGTCCAACAGTGGGCTCACAGTCTAGAAGGGGAAGACAGAGAACAAAACCAAACATACTAAGGAGTTTGTTTGTGAAAACTACTTCCTCTGAACAGTCTAGGCAAATTTTTGTCAAGCCAGGAAACTCAGTGTCCCCGAGTAGAGTGTTAAAATAAGGATAAAGTAAAATATTTTTAGTACATACAATGTCAAATAAGAATAAGGATAATAAATGTATTTTTTACAGTACGTGTTAAGCGCTTACTATGTGCTAAGAACTCTTATAAGCACTGGTGTAGACACAAGGTTTTAGACTGTGAGCCCACTCTTTTAGACTGTGAGCCCACTATTGGGTAGGGACTGTCTCTATATGTTGCCAACTTGTACTTCCCAAGCACTTAGTACAGTGCTCTGCACACAGTAAGTGCTCAATAAATACGATTGATGATGAAGGTTATCAGATTGGACACAGTCCCTGTCCCACATGGGGCTCACAGTCTAGAAAAGAGTAGGATTTAATTCCCATTTTACAGTTGAGGAAACTGAGTCACAGAAGAGCAGTGGAAGAGCAGGGGTTAGAACCCAGATCCTCTGACTCCCAGGCCTGTGCTCTTTCCATTAGGCCACGCTGCTTCTGAAGAGTAAGTGAATGTCTCCAAGATTCAGTACAACCCACCTCTCATCTCTCTCACTCTTCAGTGTCTCACCCATTTTCTTAGATGCGTGTGCCTTAGGATAGCCACTGACAGCACCCATGAGTACCAAACACTGAAATGTCCGTGATATAGCTTGTCTTAAACTAAGCATACGGTGTAAGGTAATGATGTCATACATTACATTAAGGTACAAGTCCACATTGGCTGGAAGTCTTCCCGATTCCACCCAAACCTCAATTATTTCTTCAGGGGCTCCCCTGATCCTACCTACTCTTGCCTCAGAACTATTACCTTCCCCTTTGAGGGCCCTTGGTTTGGTTTCCATCACTCCCAAGATGGAAAACTAGTGGCAGGCACCGAGGCAGAGGAAGGCTGGGCACTTACAAATTAAATACGAGGTACAGAGGCATCCAGTTCCAATGTAGTAGTAAGAGCAATGTTTATTAAGCATTTACTGTGTGCAGAGCACTGGACTAAGCACTGGGAGAGAAGATCTGTTCAAGATCAGGGGACGGAGACCAGCTGGAAACCAAACTGTCTGGAACTAAACCAGATGAATGGCCACTTGCCGTCTGTCCCCCATCTGGTCTCACCTACCCACTTCCCTGCAATCTCTCCCAAATCTTTTTTCCTCCCACTCCTCAATCATTCTTTCCTTGTGTCCTCCTGCCTTCCCACTCACTTTTCTGTGGGCTCAAGCCTTCTTCTTCTTGTGGAATTTCCTTTTCTCTGAAGTATTTCCTGTTGTCATGTATTTTCCTCTTTTTGTTTTGTTTTCTGCTCCTATCCTCCTTGTCAGTTCCCATTTTATTTGCTCCTCTCCTTGTTTTGGTTATTCTCCTTTCCTTTGTATTTTTTTTATCCTGTCTTGTATTCCTCTTCTTTTTTTTCTTTTCCTGTCTTGGTCTCTTTCTTTTTGATTCTCCTCCGCGACACTATTTTTCTAAGAGCTCTTACCATTTCCTACCCATTCCACTCCCGTTTTAGCAACGTGTTGTGGTCCTTGAAAAATATGCAGTAGAGTTGTGCAGAAGAATTTCCACTTAATAGTATTTATTACTTAGACTTTGTGTTATGAATCTTGTACTGAGAATATGAACAACAAGTCAGTGATATTTATTGAGGATTTACTGTGTGCAGAGTATGGTGCTAAACATGCTCCCTGCTCTCGAGGTACTCCTAACAATCAGGGAATGCTTCCCGGAGGAGATGTGATTTCAGAAGGACCTTAAAGATGGGGAAGAGCAGTGGTTTTCCAGATTTGGGGGGTGGGGGGAGGCATTCCGGGCAGAAGGGGGAACGTGAACAAGAGGTTGGTGGCAAGAGACGAGAACTAGTCCCAGTGAGTAGTTTGACATGAATCAAATAAAAAGGGTAAACAGGTGTAGTGGGAGAGGAGTGAGGGTAAGTATTCAATTGTATTTATTGAGCACTCACTGTATGCAAAGCACTGTACTAAGCGTTTGGGAGAGTACAATATAATAGCAAAAAGACACATCCTGTCCACAACGAGCTCACAGTCCAGAGGGGGAGACAGAAATTAATATAAAGAAGATAAATTACAGATATAGTAAGTAGAGAGTAAGGAGCAGATGAAGTGCCTTAAAACTTATAGGAGTTTGTGCAAACTTTGCGCCTACCTCAAGCTCAGAATTTTGTGTCTTTAATTGCATCATTGTTGGTAATTTATTCCTCTTTTCTATCTTTCTGTCTTCCTCCTTTTAGATGGTGAGTCCCTTGGGGCCAGTGTCTAAACTGTCCATCTCATATCTACCACAGTGCCTAGTATAGTTTCTGGCACAGGGAAGCTTAATAAATACCATTAGCCATCAATCAATCCAGATGATTTAAAAGAGAAGAAGTCTGCTGTGCCATATCGTAGGGATCAGCCAGAGGCTAAAACTCACTGGGGGGATCAAAAAAGAGGGAAGCGGACATGACATGAGAACGATTCCACCCTCTCGGTTGGTTTCAATTCTGAATTTACCAATTAATTCCAGATTTTCAACTCCCAGCATGTTGGGGGCCGGAGACGTGGGGGTGTTAACGTACCCAGGAATCCCTCTGCAGTAAATTTATATGATCTGCAAAGGTCCTTTCTGAATCACGTGTACATGATTAAGCAGAAAGCTCTATTAGGAATTCACTTTGTACTGTGTGTCCTGGTGTGTTGACTCACGATAATAATCTCATCATATATACCCCTTCGAGCAATTCCTAATCTATTTCCTTCCCCTGCGGAAATGTGGTTGCTTAGACTCTTAATATCACCTTTAAGTGTCTCAGCCCTGCTGGAATCAAATTTAGAAGTGATAGTCTCGGCTGCACTAGAGAATTCTTGTCGGGTTAATTCGTTCTTGGGAGGGGCAGATAGCCTATACTTCCTCCTGCCTCCTTACCCACCTCAGCCTTTCTTTATTGCCTCATTAATCAGATATTCACACCCCACCTCCCCCTGCCACCCTAACACAGCACTGCATACCTTTAACTCTATTACCTCCTTAATAATAATAATGATGTCATTTATTAAGCACTTACAATGTGCAAAGCACTGGAGAGGTTACAGGGTGATCAGGTTGTCCCACAAGGGGCTCACGATTTTAATCCCCATTTTACAGATGAGGTAACTGAGGCACGTAGAAGTTAAGTGACTTGTCCAAAGTCACACAGCTGACAACTGTCAGAGGCGGGATTCTACTTGTAATCTATTTTAGAATCTCTCTAGTCTGTCACTCAATGCTATTTATTGAGCACTTTCAATGCACAGAGCATGGTACTGCTTGGGAGCACACAATACAATACCGAATTAGTAAACACATTCCCTGCCAATAACGAGTTTACAGTCCAGAGTGGGAGTAGATTGTAACATGCTTGAGGGTAGGGATTCTGTTGTATTTTCCTGAGTAAAGGACTCAGCGCTCAGGAGGCCCTCAGTCCCTGTAATCCATTACAGAATTTATCAATCTAGTGTACCATGTCCAGTTTCTGTTACTCTTGGACAATGTCTGAGGTTATTCTGTGCATTTTGAGTGAGGCAGGATTTGTTTTCATTGCATGCCCAAAACAGGATTCAAACTGAAAGCCTCTTGCTGAATCAGGAGGTGGGGAAACGCTTAGTATAGTGCCTGGCATATAGGAAGTACTTAACAAAGACCATTGTTATTCATTCAATCATATTGAGCGCTTACTGTGTGCAGAGCACTGTACTAAGCACTTGGGAAGTACAAATTGGCAACATATAGAGACGGTCCCTACCCAACAGCGGGCTCACAGTCTAGAAGGGGGAGACAGACAACAAAACAAAACAGGTGGACAGGTTTCAAGCCGTCAGAACAAATAGAATTAAAGCTAAATGCACATCATTAACAAAATAAATAGAATAGTAAATATATACAAGTAAAATAGAGTAATAAACCTGTACAAACATATATACAGGTGCTGTGGGGAGGGGAAGGAGTTGGGGGGGGAGGAGAGGAAAAAGGGGGCTCAGTGTGGGAAGGCCTCTTGGAGGAGGTGAGCTCTCAGTAGGGCTTTGAAGGGAGGAAGAGAGCTCACTTGGTGGATGTGTGGAGGGAGGCCATTCCAGGCCAGGGGGAGGACGTGGAGGTACAGTGAGGATTGAACTGTATCATAATGATTGGCACATAAGTGCTGAACAACTATTAGTGTTATTTTTATTTGACATCAGTGCCATCTTCGAGCCTGAAGGCTAATAGAATGCATACCCTTTACCCTCCTGAGCTCTTGCTTATCAGCTACATGCAGCAAGCACTCAGTAAGTACCACTGATTGATTGGGGACATAAAGAATGCTATCTGGAGCCCACAGTTCCACAAGCGAGGATAATGTGAAAATGATCTTTTAACCAAGACTGTATACCGTATTCTCCCCATCACTTCTGCTTTCAGCGTTCTGACCTGGGCTAAGCCCTCTATCTTAAACCTTAAATGGAGTGAAAATCTAAAACTCTTGTACTAAATGGGACCCATTAACCAGCCAAACTCCTTGGCAAAAGCAGAAATTCATTCTGCGCACCAAATCCTACTAAGAAATGATAATGCATCTGGCTGCTTCAGGTGAATTAAGAAATCTCTTGAGTACAAAGTAATGGATTGTAAAATCAGGAGGTAAGAAATCTAACCCTAATCTGGTCACATGAGTAACTCCTGAGTAATCAGTCGTATTTATTGAGTGCTTAGTCTGTGCAGAGCTCTGTACTAGATGCTTGGGAAAGTACAATACAACAGAATAAGCAGACACTTTCCTTGCTCATAGTGTGCTTATAATTTTGGGGGGAGTGTTTTATTTCCCTGTGCTCAATTTCTTCCCTTATTTACAATGAGAATAGTATTACTATCTTGCTTTATGGCACTGCTATTATGAATAATTAAAATGATCACAAGCCAAGATAAATGTCCTAGAAATCCTAAATAAGAATAATAAAGGTTCCAAAATACCCCAGTACCACCAGAATCATCCAAGCATTAACGTATGTTTATTTTGCATACATTACAGCAGATGGCTCTCCCAAAGAAGTGAATACCAACCTCTTCCAGGCTTTTTCGCTTCTTCGTTTAATTCAAACAAGAAACTCTCCCAATCCTGATGTAATAGCCCCATAGAACAATCCGACCCCAGGGTTCACCCAGGGTGACTATATTTCCTTATAGAGTCTTTATTTCCACCATCTGAAGGAAATATCCAATCTGAATCTTGTTTTTGGATGGTTCTGCTTGAGACCTCACGGTGAAGCCCAATCCCCTATCCTGACCCTGTAAATTCAATCCAATTTTTGCCTCTGCAACAGACATTGTTTGGTGTCTGTTATCATTTGGGCCCCAGACTGAGCCCCCTCCTTCCTCTCCCCCTCCCCATCCCCCCTGCCTTACCTCCTTCCCCTCCCCACAGCACCTGTATATATGTATATATGTTTGTACATATTTATTACTCTATTTTACTTGTACATTTATTCTATTTATTTTATTTGGTTTATTTGTTTTGCTGTGTGTCTCCCCCTTCTAGACTGTGAGCCCGCTCTTGGGTAGGGACCATCTCAATACGTTGCCAACTTGTACTTCCCAAGCGCTTAGTACAGTGCTCTGCACACAGTAAGTGCTCAATAAATACGACTGAATGAATGAATGAATGGTGTCAAGATCTTACTGTCTGTCCAAGTGTTCTGTATGAGAGAGGTTTAAGTAGCAGGAGCCGAAGTATAGACTTACATTCAGCGCTCAATAAATACGATTGATTGATTCAGGAAGGAGATCTGAATACCAACTAAGAGACCTTGATTTAGCAGGATCAGTTGGAGACTAGCTCTTCATCCCAAGACCTTTGATACATGTGGTGCGATACCATGAGGGCCATTAAGCATTGCAACAACTTAGAGAAATATAAAGGTTCAAAATTAAAATTCGGCCTCTCAAGGAAACCTAGGTAGAACAATTATGTAAATCGGCAATGGCATCAGAAGTTGCTTGAGGGCTCTTAGAAGAACTGCTTAAGGCTAATTAGGAGAAATGCCATTTATGTAAATAAACAGTGGCCCCAAATGCCTGTCCTTGGCATCAGTGCTGGGCTTCGGAGTAAGCCCGGGACAACCACCTAGACTTTGAATCCCAGTGAGACAGGACTGACCTGTTACATTGCAACATGGCTCAATGGAAAGAGCCTGGGCTTGGGAGTCAGAGGTCATGGGTTCTAATCCTGGCTCCACCACTTGTCAGCTGTGTGACTTTGGGCAAGTCACTTCACTTCTCTGTGCCTCAGTTCCCTCATCTGTAAAATGGGGATTCAGACTGTGAGCCCCACGTGGGACAACCTGATCACCCTGTATATTCCCCCCCCCCCCCCCCCCCAGTGCTTAGAACAGTGCTTGGCACGTAGTAAGCACTTAACAAATGCCATCATTATTACACCAACACTTGACATGGTCCTTGGCATGTAGTAAACACTTATTAGCATAACAACCTCCTCCAGGTTTCAGCTGGGCCTTGTGCTTCTCTTCTCTAAGAAGTAGCAACATGGCCTAGTGGGCCTAGGAGTCAGAAGTACCTGGGTTCCAGTCTTGACTCGGCCACTTGCTTGCTGTGTGATCCTGGGCAAGTCATTTCACTTCTCTGTGCCTCAGTCAATTCAGCTGTAATAAATGGGGATTAAGGCTGTGAGCCCCATGTGGGACATGGACTGGGTTAATTCGATTTGCTTTTATCCACTCCAGTGCTTAGCGCAGTGGCTGACACATAGTAAGTTCTTAACAAATTCCACAGTAATTATTATAATATAATAATAATAATTTTAAAAATGTTTCCATAGTATGTGTCTCAGAGATCCTTTTATCTTTCACTCCTTGCCCCACCTGCAATGGTAGACTGTAGTAATTCGGCAAATCTCGCTGTGGAAATAGAAGATCCTTGAAGAACAGAACTAGAAGACCCCCAGGCCAAAGTGAGCATGACAGTTACTCAAACAATCAATCAGTACATTTAATGAGAGCTTATTGTGTGCAGGCATTGAACTAAGCACTTGGGAGAGTACAGTACGACAGAGTTGGTAGACATGATTTCTGCCCACAAGGATCTTGCAAATTAGTTGGGGAAGCAGACATTAAAATGAACTTCAGATAGGGAAAGGGACAGAATAAAAGGATATAATCATGATGGTATTTGTTAAGCGCTTACTCTGTGCCAAGATCAGGTTCTTCTTCTGGCTCTTTCCAGCCAAATCCTAGGACAGTCAAATGCCGGGGAACAGCTTAGCAAGAAGAAATGGGAACGAAATGGCTTTCAGTTGGTTCACTGAGCAGTCAAGTCCCATTCCTGTCCGTGCTTGAAAATCTGGGCATTTGGATTTGAGGCTGGCATTGCGTGCAATAATGGTTGATGTGAATATCTGAGGCAGAAACCATGGTCAGTTCAAATCGTATGCAGCTTCTTTCTGCTTCAGCTCCAAGTCCTTCACATGAAAACCTGTGTTCTGTACTGTATAAAGCATATTTTTGGTGATCAGTAAATATTAATCAGTCCTCAGCACTTAGCACAGTGCTCTGCACACATTAGACACTCAATAAATCTAATTGAATGAATAAATCTTATTAATGAATTAATTGACTAATAATGATGGTGACCACGATAACATGGGAGGGTATGTATATCCAACAATCCCTGGATGTGTAAAGCCTGTATGTTTGCTCATAGCAGCTTCAGTTGAGCAGCTAATTAAGGCTGTGTGTAGAGCACAAGGAGAGCAAAATAATAATAATGATGATGATGGTAATTGTTAAGCGCTTACTATATGTCAAGCATGATCTAAGCACTGAGCATTGTTCTAAGCACTCTAAGCGATCAATAAAACTGAAGTAAAATAATAATGATAATGATATTTATTAAGCACTTACTCTGTGCAAAGCACTGTTCTAAGTGCTGGGGAGGTTACAGGGTGATCAGGTTGTCCCACGGGGGGCTCACAGTGTTAATCCCCATTTTACAGATGAGGGAACTGAGGCCTAGAGAAGTTAAAAAGCCTGGGCTCTTTCCAGTGAACCACGCTGCTAAGACATTGCTTGAGCCTTCAAGGAGCTTTCTGTCAAACATTGGAGACCAAAAGAACCCAAGACATTCACAAAGTGCAATGCAGGTTGATTGTGATAGTATAGAAGAATAGATTAATAAGTCAAGACTTCTTATATGCTAAAGTATATAAATAGGATGAGCCGATTGTATTGTATCTACCAAAGAGTTTACTACGGTGCTTGGTACATAGTAAGTGTTTAAACAATTACCGCAACTATTATTATTATCATTTTTAACTATTATTATTATGGTATTTGTGAAGTGCTTACTAAGTTCCAGGCACTGTACTAAGCTCTGGGGTGAATGCAAGCAAATCGGGTCGGACACAGTCCCTGTCCGACTTAAGGCTCGCAATCTCAATCCCCATTTTACAGATGAGGTAACTGAGCCACAGAGAAATGAAGTGGCTTGCCCAAGGTCACACAGCGGACCAGCGGCACAGCCTGGATTAGAAACCATGGCCTTCTGGTTCCCAGGCCCACGCCCCATCCACTATGTCCTGCTGCTTCTCTAATAATATTTATTGAGGGCCTACTTAGTGCTAGGCCCTTTGGAAAGTGTAAGAGTAGCAAAGACATGTGCTCCTTGCCTTCATGGAGTTTACAATCTAATAGAGGAAACAGAAATGATTTATCAATAATGAAGGCTGGAGGAAGCGCTTAGTACAGCGCTCTGCACATGGTAAGCACTCAATAAATACGATTGAATGAAAAACAAGTGTAAAGCTAGAAGCAGTGCAAAAGCAGCAGGACCAAACAGCTGGAGAAATAATTGGAAGTTCAAATATCTATGAAAATAAATAAAAATACACCTATTTATCCAAGTACAGAGAATTAGGAGTAAAGTTCACAAATGTTAAGGGTGTGAGTTAGTCTCATCCAACTGAGGAGTGGTGAGTTAAGAAAGGTTTCCAGGAAAAGGTGGATTTTTCACAAGGGCTTTGAAGGTGGTGGTCAGTTGAGAGGTCTGGTTGAATTGAAAAGTGAGGGAGTTTCCGGCAGAAGGAAAGGTGTGAGAAAAGTTGGGCATTGTCTTAAAGTCAATGGTCAGGAGTTTCTACTTGATGCGAAGAGGAATGGGTTGCAGTTAGGGGTTTGTGAAGGGTGGAGAAATGTACGCAGAACAACGTTAGAAAAATGAGTCAGGCAGCAGCCTGGTGGCGGGGGGCCTCCAGACAAAGAGACCAGAGAGGAGGCTAATAAAGTTGTCTAGCCAAGATTGGATGAGCATCTGAATTTTGGATTGAGCGGAAGAGGTGGATCCAGGATGTGTGGAGGGGAAAAAAATGGCAGGATTTAGTGGCTGACAGTCTGAACGTCAGAGGAGGTGCGTGTCTCTGTATTACGACAGCTAAATATATTCACCAGTTTCACTGGAGAAAGGAAAAGAAATGAAGCAAAGGAGAAGCAGCAGCAGAAATAAGAATCCGACCTCTTGAGGCAATAGATTGCAAGGGCCTCTAGGGTGGGCACTGTGTCTTTTATTAGTACTGATTATTTTCTATGTTTAGATGATTAGATGAGTCTTAGAACAATAGAATCTCCCCTTTAAGAATGACAGACAACCTCTGTTCTGAGACTTCAATCAGTCAATCAATAGGTTTTATTAAGTGCCTACGCTGTTTTCAGCCCGGCATTAAAGGTTTAGGAGAGTACAGTAGGATTAGAAGACACAGTCCCTGACCCCCAAGGAGGTTAAACTCTAGTGGGGAAATCAGATACAAACAAAATTATAGGTAGGAAGAAGAAAAGAATGAAAAGGTGGATATGTGGATAGTAATGGTGGCATTGTATGGTGCTCTGCCCATAGTAAGTGCTCGATAAATGGCATGTATCAGATCAATCAGAGTAGATATAGTCTCTGTACCACGGGTAAATTGCACTCTAGGAGGGAGGGAGCACAGGTATTTGGTCCCCATTCACAGATGAGGAAACTGTGGCAGAGAAGTCAAGTGACTTTCCCAAGATCAATAAATCGTATTTATTGATCACACAGAAGTCAAGCGGCAGGGCCAGAATGAAGAAGTACTTACATAGTAGAGTATGTAAATTTGATGCAATTAGAAATGCAGAGCGTGGTTGTGAGTGCGTGGGTGGAGGTGACACAGAAGGGCCGAAGTGACAGTTGAGAGGCCGTGACTTGAGAATAAAAATGAATCAGGAAAAGCCTCCTGGGAGAGGTGGAATTTCGGAAGGGCTTTGAAGATGGAGAGGGATTTGAACGGGTAGGAAGAAGTGAACCTGTTGGCTAATTCTCTTGTACTCTACCAAGCACTTAAAGTGCTTTGCACATAGTAAGCACTCAATACACTCCATTTATTGATTGATAATGATGATGGAATGGGCAGAGAATGTCTAGTAATACAAGGGAATTAGATTCTCCCAAGTGCTCTGCACGTACCAATAAATACCATCAATAAATACCATTGATGAATTGACTAAGTGCTTACTATGTGCCAAACACTGTACTAACTTAAGGTCATTAGGTTGGACAGAGTCCCTGTCTCACATGGGGCTCGCAGTCTAGGAGGGAGAACGGACATTTAATTCCCACTTTACAGATCAGGAAACTGAGGTTCAGAGAAGTTGTTACTTGCCCAAGGTCACACACAGCAGGCAAGTGGCAAAACTGGGATTGGAACTCAGGTCGTCTGACCCCCAGAGTGTAATTAGTGGAGAAAAGCCAAGCCAAAGAGATTGGGGACTGAAATTCTCAGATAGGCTTAAGGATCGACTTTAGCGGCTCACTGCTCCACTTAGCCCTTCCTGCGCTGACTTCAGAAGACAGACTCAGAAGCTGTTTAGGAACACAGCAGGAAGGGCAGTATCCTAATACCCCCAAACCTTCAAAGAATATGTACAAAACTTTTATCACTGGGAGGATAACTGGCAGAGACCAATGGAAAATTTGTCTTTAGATAGTTCACCCCATGGGAACTCTACAGAAGTAGAGAGGAAAAACATCTGATATTTTAGGCTCAACTGAACTGTCCTGGTTACCTGCCTCAGCCGGGAGATTTATCCTCCAAAGGAGGAAGGGGATGAGTGGAAGGAGAGGGGGGAAAAGTGAGTGTAAATCAGTCAGTGGTATTCACTGAGTATTGAGTAAGTATACTGTGTGCAGAGCAATGTACTAAGGGCTTGGGAGAGTTGTCCACAATGAGCTTATAGTCAAGAGAGAAGGTGTATCCCACCCTCACCCCCTTACTTTCTCTCTCTCTTTTTCTCTCTCCCTCCTGTATGTTGGTTGTTAAAGTTTATTGATCTTTTCTTGAGTCTATGAGAAGAACTATCAGTCTAAGTGAATGCTCTTAACATGCCAGAAATGGAAAAACAGAAGGGAAGAGGCTAGGCTATCAGACAAAGGGCTCTGTAAGGCGCTCTGTCCAGAGAAAGTGCTCAATAAATACTGTTGACTGACTGGTTGATTCAAGGGCCTCTAGCTCAGATGCGATTTTCTTTGGAAAGGAAACGATCTAGAGTGACAGCAGACAGTCAAAAGCATGAGCTCAGAGCGAGTCTTGGAAACCAAAAGAGTGAGTTGTCGGTGGAAATAAGCCCAGAAAATCATTCAGAACTCTGGGGAGAAGAGTGGGTCATTTAAATACCACTTTGTCTTTTTTACGGAATTTATGAAGTGCTTACTATGTGTCAAGTACTGTCTAAGTGCATGTGGGGTGGGTGGGGGAGGTGGTAGATAGAAGTTTATCAGGTTGGACATGGTCCCTGTCCCACATGGGGCTCCCAGGCTAAGTAGGAGGGGGAATAGGTATGTAATCCCCATTTTACAGTTGAGGAAACTGAAGCACAGAAATAATGATGATGATAGTATTTAAGCTCCTACTGAGAGCTCACCTCCTCCAGGAGGCCTTCCCAAACTGAGCCCCCTCTTTCATCTCTCCCTCCCCATCCCTGCACCCTATCTCCTTCCCCTCCCCACAGCACCTGTATATGTGTTTGTACAGATTTATTACTCTATTTTACTTGTACATATTTACTATTCTATTTATTTTGTTAATGATGTGCTTCTATTTATTCTGATAATTTGACACCTGTCCACATGTTTTGTTTTGTTGTCTGTCTCCCCCTTCTAGACTGTGAGCCCGTTTTTGGGTAGGGACCGTCCCTATATGTTGCCAATTTGTACTTCCCAAGAGTTTAGTACAGTGCTCTGCACACAGTAAGTGCCCAATAAATACGATTGGATGGATGAATGAATGAATGAAGCA